>NC_138907.1:3047539-3647539 GCF_965231255.1 Vanellus vanellus
AAGGCAATGAAGTGCCAGTAAGCTGTGAGGTTTTTGTATCTGTATATACAGTCAATTTCAACAAAATACTACAGCATTTATTTTAGATTTACAGAAGTAAATATAAACTGCTAGTTATGGGGTGTTTTTGGCTAATTGTTAGCAGAAGCTTAAGCAAATCAGTGGCTAATTTCATAAACAGAAGATGAAAGAAGTATTTTTTTTTTTTCCTGGAGTAATTCTTGAGACCTTAAAATTCTTGGTCCTTAGGGAGATGAGAACTGTCCTTTATTCAGTAGATCTTAACAGTGCAATGTGCAATAATTCCTAAGACCATCTACAAATTTTCGGCAGTAGACTCCAGTAGAGCTCCTTGATTCAAGGAAGGAAGGTAGGTAGGTAGATTTTTATTTCTTGCCTGCTCTAGTCACGAAGAATGTAAAAAATTCCCTTAATTTTTATTAATGATTCCTACAGTCGCTGTCTTGTTACTTCAGATAAAAAGGCTTCATACTGAGATACTGAAGGACACTTTTCTCTCTGTTTTCAGTTGAAAGGTAGAAAGAGAAAAGAACATAAGAAAAGCTTAAAGTGTGGAAGCATAAAATACAGAGTTAAGTCACTAACAGAACTAACAGCACTAATAGCATGCATCAAAGATGTTTTAATGAAGTCAAGAGAAGGACAGAATGCCAAAGACAAGCTTTATAAAAAGGCTGTTTCCTTGTAGTATAGAATACTTTATATGTTTTGTTAAACTACTCTTTTAGATTTTTCTGTCCCTTTCTAAGAACTGACTTCAATATTACTTCTTAATGTGATTTCTTTGAACTTTCGTCTTCAAGAGATCTGAAAAATAAAACTAAATGTAATTTTTACAGGCAAAGGGCTAAACGGGATGAAGCTCCCTGCCTACACAGGCAAAATAACCGCTGTAAAACAACCTGTTCTGGCTTAACTAATAAGCAAGATAGAAGCCAGTTAAGCAAGCAGTATTTACATCTGGTTAATGCAATGTGCACTTGTTCTTATATGTAATGCTGTTAGTTTGTTGTAAATGAAATTAATCTCATTTACATTTTGGGCAGGAAACTCACCACTTGGCCCACATCTCATGTAGTGGGTAATAGAATTAGGAGCTTTGTTGCTCCCTAGACCTGCTTTTTGAATTTCTGCTTTCTGGGATAGCTTCCACATCTGCAGAGAAAAGCATTTCATGTTATTCATTGTGTTTATCAGGACACAAAAAAAACCCTCATGCATTAAAATATATTCTACTTATTAGTAGAGCAAAAGGATATATAAACACTTTTTTTTTTTAGAGGAAAGGACAGAGGAGAGAGATAGAAGAAACTCACTTGGAAACGCCTACTCAACTACACTCATTAAAATTCATCTTACCATTTAGAATAACCAGGTATTATTTGCAAAGCCACAATCAGATATACTTAACTTTAGATACACTAACCCTAAATTTCTGCCTGTATGAAAAGAAAAAAAATAATCAGAGGTAATCAAGGCTGGCAGAGAACATAACTCATCTTTGCATCTTTTACCTGCTACACACGGACAGAAATGTTCAGGTTCAATTCTGCAAAACAGAAAGTTATCTTTGCATGCAACAGCCTGAACGTGCAAAACGCAGTCTCTTAATTTACTATGCCCTTAAAGCAAAGCATCAAGCAAACCTTTAACTGCAAGCAAATTATTGACCCAGAACAAGAAAACCTTTTTTGCTCAGCAGCCACATATTTTATTAGTGTTTGTAATTACCATGCAAAGTCCTATCATAATTTTGAAAGGCAGCAGGGACCAAGGACTGAGCGAGTGCATCGTGTGTTTTACGGTGAGCCATTTGGATGGCAGAGGAGCAGTAGCTGATTGGGTCTGAAAGGAATGTCACAGATCCTTCCGCTAGTTGAGCACAGACTGAAAGAGACATCCATGATGTATGTATTGCTAAAGCGTGAAGACCAAAATGTGGAGGAAAAAAGAATCCTTCTGTACATGAAAACATTTGTTTTCTTTCATATATAATAAACAAATGTTGCCGATTTATTTTTCAGAGAAGTTAAAAAGCCTCTAGCAGCTCAACAGAGCAAAAATAGCAGCACAAAGAGTTATTATCCTCAGAACCGAAAGGTAAGTCATTACAAGTTTATAAACCAATGCAAAATAGTAACTTGAGCTAGACAAGGTTAGTCTAGAACTCCCATAGAGGATCTGAGACACTAGGGGTCAAAGACACTAACGCTCTGTTATTCTGAAGCCCTTTGGGCTTAAGAGAGAAGCTGTTTTAATGCTGCCCCCCCAATGGAGGAAGGTAAACCACAGGCTAAACAGGCATTAAATATCAGGCATAAATATTCACTATCAGATTTGGTCTGGATGTGAAAGCTTAGTGCTGTGAAGTGAAATGAAACAAGGCAAACTGAATTGCCTCATGGATAGCGGCTAGGGAAAAAAAAAAAAAGTAGTATTTTGTTGCCTTGATAGCAAGTTTTAACTTCACTGTACAGGGGTAACCTTTCAAATTTCTCTTTACATCTTGGCCCTGCTCACGATTACAGCTGGGATTCAGTGGTCATGCTGGAGAGTTCGTAATAAACATATCTGCAGACAATACTGGTATTTTTTGTAGCTGTGACAGCCTAAGGACCTAAGCAAGACAAGGCTGGCAAAGGAGATAATAGCATGCCTGAAAGCTTATCTGATTTCTCCAACAATAGCAGTTGATCTAAATAGAAGATACTACCTCTAGCTACAAACCTTGTTGTGATCATAACATGCAGTCTTGCTGCACGACACAGGCTTGCAACCAGTTAAGAAAAATACAGGTATTGGTAGCACAGTATAAGTTTATAATTACTCTCAGAGCTAAGAAGATTTTCTAATTCCTTAAGTAACTTGCAAAATGTATTATGCACATCTCGCTTCAGACAACAGCACTGTTCATCTCAAAGCTAATTCAAACACATCTACAGATTAATGGAAATGAAGTCAAATGACACGACCCAAGATCAGAACACTGATCTGGCTGTGTGAGAGTAAATGTGTCTGAAATCGAGATTATATTTCAGATTTGGGTTTGGTTTTTTTTTAATGGTGAGACAATTCTAGAGGGAATACAGCAGTAACTAACAGCATGCTGTGAACAACATCGAAGAGAAGTGAGAAAGTTAACAGCCCAATAATAACGGATGCCTGCAGACATGGTAAAGGATGGCAGCTTTACATTTTGAAACAGTAATTTTACCCTCCACAGAATGTCTTTGAAACACCCAGTCTTCTCCCCTCACTCTTTCCCCCACTTTGAAATGTAGCTGGAGTTCTGGAAAGGACTATCTCCTCATTTGATTAAGAATTCCCCTGTATGAAACAGACTAACATATAGGACGTCTGCTGCTTTTCCTTGAGGAACTGTGTATTTGCAGCACTAGTTAAACACTAAGGAATTAAGTTCAACCCACAGAGTAGTACCATGACTGCCACAAAACTGCTGGCAAAATAAATTCAATTGTAAAAATCAGAATATGACATTCACTATTTTCACTATTTATTTTCAATTTTAAATATTTTTCCTCTAGACAAGGAAATTTTCTTTTTTTTTTTTTAATAGCTTATGTAATTTTGGCCTACAGTAACAGTCAGTAACTGTTTTCTCTTGCAAAAAAGCGCTAATGTCTAAAGCCTCATGTAATTAAAGTATGATACAATTTTAAACTCCTTATATTTACCATTGAGAAATTTCAAACAATTGCAGCGACAGAGCCATATTAAGTAATTACTTTTCAACATTTCTCTTTAGCTGGTTATCTGGGATTTAATGAGTTATTTGCTTAAGCATTCCCATACTCCCATAACTTTGAAAGCCACTTTTTTGGTTATTTTTTCTTTTATTTAACTGTGTTAATTTAACAGTTTTTCTGTTATTTTGTTACATATCTTGTTTCTATTATATTAGTGTTACTTTATTAAGAAAAAATGAATTTCCACCATAATCAATACAGGTTTTTATTACCATACATCGCAAGGAGTCTCATATAACTCTGTTATTTGACTCCTAATAAAACCGTACACTTCACCACATTTGTACACCAGACGTGGAAAGACAAAGCATACAAAAGGGAAAAGGTGGAAAGGGTCATTTTTTCATTACAAGTGCTGTGCATCATGTGACTATTTATTACCTCTTCGTAAGTATTAATCATTTATGTTTAGGACTATGAATGGTCTTTGTAGCTATCAATGTTCAAATATTTTAATGAGTATGAACAGTAATTCATATTTAGTGTGCAAGCTAGAGGCACTGAATTATTGGGCTATAATTTGTTCCTTGTGCAAAGTGCATTTATGCCAGAACATGGCATAAAGGAAATAGGTAAGACACTGAAATATCTCTAAATGCTTCTTTTCATTAGTATCTCATTTTGGAAGAAGGAGAAAAAATACATAATCAACGTGCTACTCATAAATCTGAAAGCACGAGCACAACCGAAAAGTATTGTCTTTGTACCGTAAAGTATGTTGTTCACTCTGCCATTTCTGGCAATGCAGCATGCGATTGATTTAACATGCATTCAGTAACGTACAGGAAAAAACCAAAATATTTGTAATGCGTGACAAAAAAATATAGCTTGTATTATAAAGACTTTTAAAGGCATGCAAAATATATACAGTGCAATTAATGTTTCATGCAAACTTTGGTGAGGTTACAATTTTACATTCAAACATGCTAGAGTACACAACTGAGCCCTATGCCCTTGTTCTTAGAAAACAACAACCCACAGATCTAACACAAAATTATTTTCTCATTGTAGTGACATTTTCTCTAAATCCAGTGGACATTGAGAAAGACACCTGTATGTCGTATTAGACGAGATATACATATATATTTTTAATAACACAACTTCCTTATCATACACAACCATACTCATACCACACAGTTTGATTATCTTCAGAAACCAGTAGCGGGGATTCAGCCTCACTAGTGTTTACACAGGCGGTAGGAACAAATTCACTAGTTAGAACTGACCGTGGGTCACTACGATCGGATTTCTGATTAGCAGAAGGCTGTTCGTGATTTTTTGGTACTGATCTAAATGCTGACAGATTTGCCTGATCAGTTGTTTTTGATGTAGGTCTTTGAGGCAATCCACTTATATTACTAACTAATTCAGTGTTAAGGGATAAAAATGGTTGAGCCACAGTAAACGATCCTGTGCTGTTATTACCAGATATACTGACTTTATCATTAAACACACTTGTGCTTAGCACAGTTCTCTCACGAAAATCTGACCTTTCCATCCTCGAGGTCTTAGGCACATCAGAGTTACATCCTAAATTACGTGGTTTAACTGTATTAGCTGCATTGCTTTGTGGAACACAACCTACTCTGTAAGCCGCACAGTGAAAAAAATTAGAGGATAACTGGTGTGCTGAGTACTCACTAGAGGTTGATGGACCACTTCTGTCAGCGGTGGATGGTGCTGGATCAACTGATACAGGTTGCCTACTGTCCTTAGACAAAAAATCATGAATGCTTGTCCTTCGAGTAGTTCCTTCTGCTGTAGAAATCACGCTGCTTGCACGAGGTAAGGTAGCATAAGGATTGCAATCTCTTGATTGTCGCTGTGATACAGTTGCTTGTATCTTTTCTTTAACTGATTTGGCCTTCCCTTGAGTGCCTGACGTAAATTTTATTGGAGAGCTAGTAAAGTAGGTATCTTCAGTTTTACGGAGGCTGGGCCTTACAAGTTGTTCTGGTTTAATGGATCGTCCATCTGAGAAATCAATTGTATTTTTTACACTTAATGATCTCACAATACCACAACCGGCAGATGGCTGTTTTCTTAGCTTTTCCTTTCCTGTCAGCTCCGCAGACTCAGATAAACTTTTCATGACTTCATCTAAAAGATTCTCTTCACTCGTAGATTTCATCTGCCAAAAATATGAAACATCTTATAAATTTAGAAATTGTAATTTTGACCTTTTCTTAAGCAATCTTTGTGGACATAAATGAAGAACAATTCTAAGGAGTACTTTTTTTTTTTAAATTTCTCAGATCTCAAAGCATTATTAAGTATCTACGGTACATAGTCATGAATTTTCTGCACAGCTTACAAGCAAGTACTTTGAAAACTAGATGTCAGACATATAACTATCTGGAATTAGTTCTGTAATACTGATTAACTCAACAAATCAGATCATCAAAACTTCCTGTTCATCTTTTCACTTGTTGCCCTCTGCCATCACTCATGCAATCGCTCATCTTCCTAAGCAATTTCATATGGACTATTACTTTGACTTACACTGATCATCCGTAGCTAAAAGCTTAAATTCTCTGTACACTCAAATAATAAAAATGTCAGAAGGTAATACAAAGCATATAACCTTTAGGCACCCCTGGTGCCTATATTTGGACTGGACAGCTCTCAAATATCTCTTTTTGGAGAAAAGACTTCAGAGCTAGAAAAAAAGTGTAGGTGAATACTATTCACAGACTCAGTGGAGAGAGACTTCAGTCTTTTTCAAAATGGTGAAAGAGACAATTTGGAAAGAATTAAGCTAAGAGTATTAAAGAAATGCTCCAGCAGAAGACTGGAAAGAGAGCTCTTGAATACCCTTCCAACCTGAATGATTCTGTGATGCTATGACAGGGATTCTTTTTGTGATTCATCAAGAGCAGTGAACTAGACTTGATGACTCAGGTGGTTTCTTTTATTTTTATTGCTGGAAGAGTATTGTCTAATGCTTAAAAACCAAAGATCCTTGTCAGAGAGACCATAGGTGAGAGGTCATTTTAAGTATCTAACAAAAAAACATCCAGAAACTTAGTCCAGATTCAAGTCGCTACCCCAGACTACCCCAATCAATTCAGCTGTGAACATACATTTTTCAATTTCAATTGTGGTGTGGAGTCTGATCCTTACTCTTGATAGGCCCTAATCACAGTAACTGGCTTGTTTTATCCTAGAGCACTTCTAGGAAGACAGATCTTCAAGAACTGGCAATGAAGAAATAAGAATACTAACAGAGACAAGGTGATTTTCAGGTTCTAACAAACTGTCACTGATTTAGAGAAACATGCTCTTGGTTTTATTCCTGTCATGTTCCAATGAGCTTCAAGGTCAGGTTTTTTGCCCAGCAGAGTTAAAAAGACACGACTGAAACAGAAGAGAGTCTCTCCTCAGTGAATGAAGTAAAGCATCTTCCTTCCTATTGATATAAGACAGATGTGACAACAGCCGTTATGGAAGACAAGTGCTGAACTACAAGAAGAAAAGTAAATGTACTTTGAGTTTACAGCCTTCCATCTGAACTCTAGTGACTGTACCGTGCACCAGTACAGCAGACAATTTTGTGCAGCAGAGATCAACTTTCTTACCTAATTCAGTAACCTGGAAAGGGTCAAGCTGCAAAATTCCAAATAATTTTGTGTGTAATACAGCGAGTACAGTTTATCAGGTATATCATACATATATAACATATATATATATATGTCCACGCTACCTCTTAACGCAGGCGTAACCAGTATCTCCACAAAGTTTTAAAGTGATTCTACTCGCTCTAAGTCTTCTATTGATTCTGTGCCCATATATGGGATAATACAGAGTTAAAACATTTTTTAAACTAACCTCGCTTGAGGTACTCTTGTTGCTTTCTTCTAAAAACTGTTGCAGGGTAACAACTTCACTTCCAGGAGAACCGCTTTTGATCTGTTTTCCACGACTATCCAGTGTTTCAGGTGTTCTTTGCTGAAGCACAGGACTAGACCTTGTATGACCTTTCAAATATTGAATAGGACTGCTGCTGCTGCTAGACCAAGCCTCATGTTCATGTAGAAGACTAAATTCTCCGCTGCTGTGACTTTGTGGCCTGCTTTGATTGCTAACTGCACCTGCTTTTGGGGTAAATGGTATTAAGTATTTCATAAGAAAAATATGACAGCTGTTAAACAGTATAACCTTACTCAAATCTGGAACATTATCAGATTCAGTTAACAATAATTCTATTTAAAATAGTAAAAAATCCAGTCGTCCTGTTTTACTTAACCCAAATATACTATTAATACAATTGCACTCACTGGACTTACCTCTTAGAGCTCTTCAAACATAACATGATAGCTTCCAAATAAAAAATAAAACAACACCTTCCACACATAATCTGGGCCTCCATCTACATAATACTATATTCTAAGAGGCCAAAGATACGCCTTCACTCTTGTTCAGCATCACTGCGAGGCACACACACTAATATACTCTTAATGAGTTTTACAATAAATGAAATACAAAGGACAGAATGGCAGGAAAATATTTTCTTCAACACAGTTTTTCAACAAGAACTATTTAGGAATGATGCTTCTCCAACAGTTTCTGCCATTACTTCTAGTTTACTACAACTGTGACCTTAAGGAAGCATACGGTATTGAATGCAAAATAAATTCCACGACACCAATTCTTTTTATTTTCCAGTAATTCTGAATTGCTTAAAAAGTACTGATGAATAAACAAGTATTTCATACTTAATTTCATTTCTTAGGATTAACATGAAGTTTGAAGAAAGATAAATTGTTTACAGCAGAAATTTCTAACACCGTATATAAACTGGGGCAAGGAGTACTTAAGAGAACCTTTTACAGAAAGGAATAATCAGACAGAAAATCAACTAATAAATACCTTAAGCTAGCATTCATCTCTAAGTTTCCAAACAGATACTGTTTAATAAATGCAAGCCATGACTATCAAATGAAGTCTTGAGTTGGCAGCATTCTAGTCCAGTATGCACAATGGTCTCCAGCTAGAATGGCCCACATAAACAAAAATAGATCAAGGCTCATAATGTATGAAATTTAGAGAATATTGCTAAATCCAGGAATGTTATTAATCTTTTAAAACCAGAATATACAAGTTTACAGGATGGTACTGCATATGCCATTTTGTCCGATTTGTGTTGTACACTATATAGCTTTACAGCAGCAATGCACACACGGTAGGATGCTAGGAGAAAAAAATGAAGCAACTTCTTTGCTTAAAAATAAGTGATTTTAAAGCAATTTGGGGGGAATTCTTATTTTGTAACATCGTTACTTCAGTTAGGTTTGGTTTAAAATAGTTTGTAACTTATATACTAATATCACCCTTTTAATATTTATTACAAATATAAGTTCTATTTAATATTTGTATCCTTTCCTAATTTGGGGAACAAAGGCTATAAAATGCTTAAAGAAAAACATGC
The DNA here is from genome assembly GCF_965231255.1 of Vanellus vanellus. Taxonomy (NCBI): domain Eukaryota; kingdom Metazoa; phylum Chordata; class Aves; order Charadriiformes; family Charadriidae; genus Vanellus; species Vanellus vanellus. The sequence continues at coordinate 3,056,756 of NC_138907.1, forward strand.
TGTGGTGTGTTGTGGGAATTTTTTTGGTTGGTTGGGGTTTTCTTAACCTATATAGATGATCTTACAGAGAAAATAATGGAAATGAAGCATGTATGTAAATTCACCTACAGCATACCTTTGACTTCATGGAGTGAAGCATTGTTATTGCTATTGCTAGTGGATGTTCTGCCACTATCAAGGCTGGCTGGTCTGGAAGCTAAATGGAAAATTAGGAGACACCGTGGTGAACAAAATTTTAGCAGATGACACGGTACCTTTACATTCTGATCACAGAATGCTCAGAGGCAGGAATCATGCACTATTTCACAGGCTGAGCATGCCCATTGCCAACAAAGTGGTTTCTTACAGATCAGAAAGCGAAGGGATTTCCAGGCAGTCCAAGAGGACACTTTAGAAAAGGGCACTACAGGAATAGTGAGGAACAAGGAAGAGGAAAAGAGAAATAGAGTGTACATTTAGAATTGAAACCGATTGGTTAGTGGGAAACCAGGATTTTACAGATGAAAGGGTGGACATGCAGAAGGCTGCTCGTGATTAGGTCACTTACAACAGATTTGACAAGGAACCTTGCACATTGTTGAAATGCCACGAACAGGAGGAGCAAGAGCATCTGCACAGATAATGTCCTGTACTCCTATCCAATACAAGGGAAATGCACTGTTATTACCTTCAAAAATGTTTGTTGCTCATACCAAATTTAAGTATTTATAGAAGAGTCAAAACTTCACTTCTAAACAATCTATGATAGCTTTCACTTCACAGCCTTGCTTGAAGGAACATGTAATGATTGTATAAAATACAGTACATGACAAATTTAGGTTTCACTGGACAATAAACATTGAAAAATCAGGCCAGATTTGGATTATTATTTGGGGGGGGATTGAAATTGTAACTTTTTATTTTACTATTAACTGCAAATAAATTTTTGAAAGGGAAAATGTTTTGATCCTGTTCAGATGCACTTCACAGATACTTTTCACTAGAGATATCTGTCTGATGTAGTAGTTAAGAAAGAAAAGAATAATCTGAAGAAATGATACTATACATTCAAGAGATACGCAAATCACAGAAAGCATGCTCACTTGTAACAATCCCATTCACTTTTTTTGCAAACTTTGTCAACATTCACATAATGTATCCTTAATTAATTGAATTAAAGTTCACCTCTTACCATGAAGTCTTGATCCTGTACTAGAATCATCACTAATACCTTGTGGACTTACATCTTCAAAGGATGTAGTATCTATACACAGAGACATAAAAGAAGATGTAAAAAAAAACAAAATGAAAAGATTATTGAAATATTTATTATCTGTAAAATATACTAGAATATTTTTCAAGCCAATACATTTTTACTTAGGTAACATTCTGTAGGAAAAAGCCTGAAACACTTTATAACTGCAGTTAATAAGCCTATTCAGTATCTTAGCACTGCAACTCAATTAAGGTTGCTTTTTGCTGAAAAACAAACTATAAGTAAAACCAATATTTACAAGAAATTGCCGTTACGCATAGTCACATCATGGTGCAAAAAGCTTCTACCTCTACCTTTATTATTTAGCAACTGCTTGGATCTGAAGCCTGTAGAAGAGTTGACAGCTGCAAAGTTGATAGCTGTAGTAGAGAAGGCCATAGCTCCCAATTCTTTCCTCCTTTTACCCGTAGATATATCATCAGGACCCTCCAGATGCTCAGAACTACCTGTCCATTGTCCTCCTGCTAGGACCATGGACTGCACCAGGTCATTCATGGCTGGGATGCAAATGAAAGCAAATGATCAGCATGGTCAATGTATTTGCTTCTGTTCTTATTTTGTATTGCAAAACATTTGACAGTTTTCTAAGCATTAAAGCGCATTGAATACTGGAAGATATAAAAGCAAGATCATCCGTGTTATGACATGCAATCAGCTCAATGAATGAGAAGTGTTGTAAGTCAGAGACTTCTTTCAGCTCAGTATGGTTCTTAAAACTGATTTTATTAGGTATAATCGCCATGCTTGCGCTGCAATGATATGTAATATATATGTTAGAAGCTTTGATATACTGTTTGCAATGACAAAATGGAATGAAGAGGGATAAAATGAGCAAAGGTGCTAATACAATATGTCAACGATGATAAGGGAACTTTGTACAGTGCAGGTTACTGCAGGGATACTGTATTTTACGTAACAACAAATAAAAGGATCTGAAAAAGATGACATCTGATGATATTCACCTTTACTTCACAAAACTAGAAAAAATCGTCCACCCCTCATTAAAAAATAAAACAAAATAAACCAATACAACATTTTGGCAACAACAACTGATGAATACTCGAAGAGTGACAGACCACCATACAGCCTTGCACTATTTTTTCTACACTTTCTTTGAACAAAAAATTACAGTGATTTCTTAACAAAAGGCTATGAAAAGTGTAATTTAGAACTATTTATGTTAACACAGTGCACTGTAAATTTATATACACAGAGACATGTGTATATAGACAACTACGTATACAAATATATGCCATCACAATGCACTGAATATATATATGTCTGTGCGTGTGCTTGTGCATGTAAATGTGTGGGTACGTGGGTGTGCACATGTGCACATATATAAAGTATTCAGTGCCAAGGTTTAAAAAGAAAAACAAAAAAAAAAAGAGAAAAGAAATAGCTCCAGCTCCTTGTATTGTAACAGGACTTGCACATTGCAAAATAGGAGGAAAAATACAGCGCAGTCCAGGGAGAGGTTAGTGAAAAATTAGTAATGGAAGCCAGTGTAGCCATTTAAAAGAAGCTGAACTGTCATAAAGTCTTACACATGGAGCGACGGTAGAAGGCCTTCATTTTGTCTTTTTCCTTCGGTCTGTTCCTCAAAAAGGGCAGTCTTTTCAGTGCAACCACTTTTATGTCATAGCATGAGGAAAAACGGAAACAGGGAAATGAAAGAAAAAAAAGGGAGAAGAACAGATGGAAGTTAAATGTTGAAACTAAGGACAGAAATGAATGTCTGAGTTTAAGCTATGTATGCTATGCTAAAAACTATCATTCTCATGCTTCTGTGTGATAATGAAACATGAAAACTACACTGAAATATGAAAACTACACTATGAAAACGTTAATATACTCAGAAATGCACCGAAAATAATGGTGACGAGTGTAATACAGTTTGAAAGTTCTAACTGCCAAGCTCTTGAAAAAATAACTGTAACTTCTTTGCAGACGATTACAGAAATTGACGATTATATACTTTTTACTGTAAAAAATAACCTTTCTTGAACATAAAGAAAAATGTGAAGCAAAAAAAGCTTAAAAATGAAAGGAACTCTAAGTACAACTTCTACTTTAAAATATGGCTCACATCATTATTTTTTTTGAGATCAATAATTTTTGTAATGTTTTGCCCTGCATCTCTAGTAGGACACAATCTATTATCAGTCTTCATTTGTTAATTTTATGCTCACTAATAATTTTGGTCATCTACTGTCTTATAGAAAAATTTTATGGACCGTACATTCAATCTACTGTTTGTGTGCAGTGACTAACGTTTTATTGAAATAATCCACTTCAAATCTCTAATAAAAAAAAATATAATCAAGATTTATTGGCTGTAATGGTATACAACTTATTTTTTAGCTGAAAAATACCAAAGATATATATATATAAATAAATCCAAATGGAAGTGTTGCTATAACATTTTGGAAGGCCAAAGAGAAAAATCAAGATGTGTAATATCATGAAACAGAGTTAAAATTACAAATAATATTAAAAGATGGAGAAGGGGGAAGTCACAAGTTAATCTTGTCCTTAGATTCAGCTATTCTGCATTAGTAACAGATTACTGGCAGACACCTGCATTTTGAAGCATCAGATAAATGTGTCAGCCGACTGCCAAGCATATGGGAGCCACATGCAAACAACTGGCATGTAAAGATCCAGAAAGAAACGCATAATGAAATTACCAAAAAGTTCTTATTTATGCAGATATGAAAGCAGTATAGTCCAGTTGATCAGCCCAAGATGTGCTTATTTTATCACTCTGAAGTCACTTTTGGGACACATGCATTGTCATTTGCCTTGGTTTTCTGCACAACCAGCAGCTTGTTATACAGCAGGGCGTATATGCGTGCGCATTTACAAGTGCACATGAACTACCTTGAAAGAGAAATACATCTCCCTCTCCATCATATTATTCTGTGTTTGCACTTACAGTAAGAAGTTCACGATGAAATACATTTTACAGTTTCCAATGAATGCATGACTGGCACAGCCACAGTGTCAAAAACAAACACAAAAGTTTTCACAGTTGCAGAATATAATTCTATCTTGACCAGAGAGGGACAGCAAATGCCTTCCTATGTCAGGTCCTTAGGATGTTGGGTGGGGGAGAACAGGGAGCAAAGAAAAGCACATGTGCTACCTATGTAAGATAGGAGTACACTAAGTACAATTTCACCTTTGAATAATTCACTACGTAGGTATACAGATTTTTTTATTACATACATATACTTGTAGGTACTTCAAAATAACATTTTTTTTTTGTTTGGTTTGATTTTTTTCCCCCGATCAATAAAGCATTCCTCCTCTTGTAGATCCTGAGGAAATAAGCCAAAACCAACATCAACATAGATGCTGACTGGCTCAAAAAAAGGAGAGGCTGCTCAACTTCTCATAAAGGAGACATGCATGTTGTCTACCTAACTGTGTATGAAAGTACATAGCTTTGAATAGCTCCCTCCAAAGGAATATGAGGCACAGCATCAAACTAGTTTTCTACCGGGTAAATAACTAATTGGTTTTAATAGTAATGCCATCCAATCAAAGAGGTAATTCAGTTCTATTTCTACTTTTTGTCATCGTGGTGAAACATGACTCTCTTGTATTTTCTATAATCCTTTACAGACAAGGTAACTGATCCCTCTTAATTAAAATCGTCCACCCTAATCTTATTAAAAAGTAACCAGAGGATGCTCAAGAATCATTCGAGTCATCTGTAATTCTTGTTCATTAACACAGATCACTTCCAAAATAACTGATTTATGGCTCTCAACTGTACCAAACAGAAAATTCCACTGCAAAGACTGATGTCCTGGAAATAGTACATCAAAACCTGTCCTTTGGTAAAATGCAACCTCCTTGAGAGACTACACAAGTAATTTCTGCATAGAATACAACTAAAGAAACAATATGACTATTACATAGAATACAACTAATGAAATTGTCCTGCGAAAAATACTAGAATGGCAGAAGAAACAAACAGGACACCACAAAGTTTAGCTTAGGCAGCTTTAGCTCTTTACACGTTTATTCCAGCAAACTTTAAAAGCAGAATGGCAGGAAGACTATTTTGGTCTTAGTAACCACCTACTCAAAGAACTCTAGTTGTAACTCATTAACTTTCTTTCTCTTTTCAGTATTCTACAAACACATTCTTGCTTTCTGAGCTGAGAACAAATGATGAGTACTGCAGAACTCCTCCACTGATCAGGAAATTTCCCATTTTGTAATCCTCCTACTGTGTGCCAGTAATACTCTGGGGAATTCCATATGGATAGTATTAAAATGCTCAAACCATTTTGTTCATGCACACAAAAAAATGTTAGGCTGACATCTTCTAAAAGTTTTGGTAATAGAAAATGGAGCCAAATATACTTCTTTCACTTCCAGTATGTTACAATGTGCCTGCTACTGGTACTACTATTTAAAGATGAAAGGCTAACGAATAGCCTTAATTCCTTGGGACATTGTTAATAAGCTGAAATGGCTTAAGTGGAAGAGCTAGCAAAAGAAATCTGTTTTTCGCCAAAGGAAGAAAAAAAAAATAAAAATCCACTTGCCTGCCTTGGGTTTCCCAAGCAAAAGCTGAATGGTATCCCATCCCCGCGGAGAAAATAGGCAGGTGTCAGATCTATGGTACTCACCTGATTCAACCACTAAACGCAGATACAAAAAGCAAAGGTGAAACTCTGGAGTCAGAGGATTTTAGCCTGCAGGATTTAACTTGTGCTTCATACAGTAACAGCCATCCAGGCACCCCTCCTTTCCAGAGGGCCTCCAGAATCAGACAAGGACTTCAAGCACTCTGTGAGGTCTCAGGTGCTGTTTTCTCTGCAGAACAGGGTAACCTGATTTTTGTACAAGATCACCTATCTATGTAAGAGTACAGGTCTCTTGAAAACATTGGCATGAGAAAGTGTCCTGTATTAGGAGAACAGTCTCCACCACCACCTTCAAAAGAAGAAAATCTACAGATGTCCCACAGCAAATCTATTTATCGGTAGTGGTAGCAGCAGCAGGATAATTCATTTTGGAATCGATATCTGACAGATTTCTCTGACAGGGGGTACGAGGTAGGAAACATATACATCTCAAAGATCACTTTATGTCAGATACTCTGTCCTCTAGCTTTTCAGAGCACCACTGATTTGTGCCAGTGACTGCAATTTGGGGAACATAAGCTGCCTTCTCTTGCCTCACAGGACGTTTCACCTCAGCAGTGCCCTCTGGAACCACGACCATTCCCGGACGAAGGAGATCAGGGTGGAACAGAATCTGCCTCCTCCCACACCTGAAACTGCCTTCAACCAGTGTGGAAATCTAAAATACCTAAGCATTTGCATAGACAGGCTGCAACTTACAGGTCTTCTCTTTCTTGCAGCTTTTCAGTGGAAGCCGCTACTGCCAAGCCACTTCTTACAGAAAAGAAAGGAGCCACAGTATCTTGATATTCAGGATTTACAGTCATTCTAATAGCAGAAGAAATAGACCGCAAAATGTGCACCATCACTGGTACTTCTCACACTGAGCTATTCTCTTAATTTCGCGAGACGCAAACTGTTTCAGTGAGATTGTCAGCATTGAATTGGCACAGAATTCATCCAAATTCTATCAAAAACTGTGGTTTCCATGGCGACATGTGTACTGGAGGAAGATTAGGATCCAGAATTAGATCAGCCCTTCCAGTATATGGATAAATACACTGGGATTAAGGGGAACATGAACAAGGTCCATGGAGTAGAAAATTAATGAGGTCTGAACAACTTCAAACCTCTTTTGAGGATCAGCCACCGTAACTTCAACCATGGCTCCACCAGGAGGGTAACTGCACACCACAAGGTCCCAAGGATCATGCAAAGGAAACTGTCACATAAAACAGCCTTTCCAGAACGTGAAATCGTTGACAGAGATGCAGATGGTCTGAACCAAAGCGTGCACGCTCTTAATTGAAACTAACACACTTGCAAACACATCCACTGTAGCTTCAGTGGCTGCTGAATTCCAGAAGATTTCCAGTTTATATGTAAATGCAAGTTGCTTTTCTTTAAAGTCAAAAGTAACTGGTTTTAACCTTAACAGACCCTCACACTGAAAAACGCTAAGCTTCCCAAATTGACAAGTTAGCAACAAAAGTGATAAAATGTACCCTCAAACTTACTGTTTTCTTCAGTTATTAAAAAATACAAATCTGATTTTAAGTTTTCCTGAAAGAGTGTTTTTAGATGTTTTTAACTTTGACTAAGCTTCTGCAATAAGCACAGAAGAAAAAAAAATACATCATAATGGCTTTAATAATTTCTAACACACACAGCAAATTCATAGCTGGCACAAAACCCCAGAATATCGATCTACTGTCTTTTAATCCCCAAAACATTAAATTTCAAAAAAAGTATTGCAAAAGATTTAAAGTGAATGTTAAACATCTATTTTGATGCTTTCACATGCGTAGCCAAAATGCTTTTGCTGCATAATTATTAAATAGAATCATTACAACCTGATAACTTGGCTGTAGTATTATCTCTCAAGTTGTGAGAAATCGGGCAGTTAATGCCAAGAGTGGATAACAAAAAATACTGATCTGGAATGTACATGCTGCACAGAATCCAGCCTTTCATACTGCAGGCATCCTAAGATGACAGCTGTCAGGCTCTTTTAAGGTTAGCAAATTGTGTCTGGAATATTTGATCTATCCATACCTCTTTACCCTCCTCAGTCCCCCTTCTTAGCCACTTAACTCTAATCTTTAGGATCAATAACAATTCATAGCTTTTTGCCAAGTTAAGTCTCTACATTAATCCTTCCTATTGCATATTCAAATATTATCAGAATTCTTCATCATTGGTTTTGTGAGATGCTGGATGAACACCTTCAGACAGATCTTTTTAGCAACTAAAGGGTGTTAGCACAGCCACAGCTTGGAAAGCACTTCCAAGACAGGGGGAAGGATTCATGCTGGGACAAGAGGGAGAAACAAAACAGGGTACTAGTGGTAGCATCTGACATTCTATCCAAAATTCTGTTCATCTGACCCAGCAACCGTGCTTGCTTCATCTTACACAAGCACCATAAATGTATTTTAACATTTACGCTTAGAGCTACAGAAACGCTAAAAACTAGTTCCTGCCCAAACACTCAAGGAGTTTGCAAGAAGTCAGTATAAATCGGTCATTAATAAATGAATTCAGGCTTCGTTGCTAAAGACTTTAAAAATTATCTTTAAAAATCCTCCAGAACACACAGCCTTCTCTGAGCACCTCTTAATTTTTAAGCATACCTAAAAGACATTTAGCCAAGGATTATTAAAACAAAAAAATGTTTTGCAGTACTCACTACTACTCTTTTTGGTCCCCAAGGTCTGGCCATCTTCAAGAGAATTTGAGCCCACAGAGGAACTATCCTGACTGTCCTGGTGGGGCAGCTGAAGAAATCCTTCACTGGATTCTGAACGGGTAGGCGTGAGGGTCACAGACTTCAAACGTTCTCGATTAGCATCCTTTTTAGATTTTATCAGCTTCCTCATTTTCAGAGTAATCCAGTTGCCCCTTCTGTTATCAATAATACAGTGCATTTATTGCAGTTATAATACATATGCCTTCAGACTTTTCCTAATTTGTATGCAAGAATACAGACATGATTCTGCTCCCCTGAAGTTTAACAAATTCTTGATTTTCAGCTGGAACAGAATAGGTATGTCATGTTTTAGATTTATGTTTATTTTTATATCATGTCCATCAGTACCTTCTTGGCGGCGATGGTTCATAAAATTTATATTGATCCATTATCTTCTCCTCCAATTTCTCTTTCTGTCGCCTTAATTCATTTAGCTTATCACTGTAAACAGAAATTAATGATAACATATGCTTCAAAAATGTATATATAATGTGCGAATTGCATGTTCCTTTATTCAAAAGTTTTCACTTTTCATGAGAAATTCTTATATAACACTTGTTTCTTATTGAAAAAAATCAAGAAAGAGATAGAGCAAAGAAGCAGTCTTTCATTTAATGTTATGATATAAAATTGAAAAGATTTCCGTTTGCCTTTATCACACAACAGAAGTTTCCCCCTTTTTAATAATAATAATAAAGTGCATATATTCTCCAAGAGAATCATTTAGACAAGCACATTTGCTCTTCTCAAATTCACTAAAAAAAGTTTACAGATTACAAACCAACCTAGGAACTTGGCTTGTAGAAGTATGAGGAATAAATAGCATTTTTATTCTTCATTTGCACGATCAGTACACATCAGAACACAGTTGCACCGATCCTTTAGAACTAAAAATATAATGTGCTTAGTTTGAGTTATCTGCTTTTCATATATAATTTATATTTTAAACATTTCAGAAGTAGCATACACGTTAATTTCTATATAAAACAGAAGCTTTTTTTAAAAAAAGGTATTAGTGTTAACTGCCCTAATCACAGTAATTCCATTGTTTTAAAAACTCACATGTACTGCCTTTGCTCTACATGGAAGAGATCCTTGCTTTCCATATTCTGCTCAAGTAATGTTCTATTCTGTAGCATTAATGTCTGAATTTGATCTAGTAGATGTCTGTTTTCCTCCTCCAGATTTCCTTTAAGCTGGCTAAGCAGCTGTTAAAATATATGAAATGGTACATGCATGTATATGTGAGCATTTTACACACAGATAATGAGATTATCAAGAAAATTTAGGTCTACAAAGGATTCTGATCAAACAGAAAACTTGACTAAATCATGACTCAACTGATAAAAGTCTCTTTGATGCTTCAAGTAACTTAATACAGTGTAGCTAAAACATGAGCCCCAGTTTTTGTATTGCCTGTACAATAGGCAAATTGATTTGTCTTCAGACCCACTTCATTATCTATAAACCAAATTATTAATTCTCAAGCACTTAATATGATTTTATAAATCTACAAATACACTTACATAAATATTACAATGATACCAGTTGTGTAAAACAGCACGATTCTTACATACCTCACATTGATTATTTAGTTTTGTTGATGTAATATCCAGTTGTTGGTACTGTTCTTTGAGTTTAGAAAACTCAGCTTCTAATCGTGTTTGTTCTAGTTTGAAATTGTTCAATAAAGTTTTCAAATTCTTATGATCAGTTTGGAGAACTTCGTTCTCTCTCAAGAGCTGACTGTATGTATGAGTAAGCCTGGAATTAAAAGACACCATAAAAGAATATTCACAGACAGAAGGAAACATATTCACGACCCACATTCCCTCTGAAGCATGAAATTTCCAGGGCTCTACACTACTCCATAGAACACATATAAAAATTTCTTGGTATCACATACTGTAGGCAAGTCATCTCTTAGTCTAATTTTCTTACGCATGCACTCTGCTTTAAAGCCAAACACTCCAGGTTCCCCATACATTTAAAAATAAAGCAGGATTTCCGAATGAAGCCATCACAACTAGTTTAAAGATGCTACTTTTCAAAATACAAGAATCTTACAAAATGGCTAGAATTTCTTGCCAACGCAAAATAGTAAGGAAATAGGAATGTTCCAAACTTTGGTGACCACGCACGTTGCATATATTGATTCTTAGGCTCCCTTTGTCCCTACAGGGCCCTGCCACGTCCCCTTCTAAAAACAACCTCCAGTTCCTACGAATCCTCACACAACACCAAAGGTAAGAGGCATTTAATTGCAAGCCCCTTTGCCAGATGAACAAATCTTAATGCCTCTTCTTGAGGGCGGAAGTATCATGCTATTAAATACTACTATTAAACCCGACTACTTATGGCGAGCTATACCTCCGTTGCAGGGGTCAAGAAGGGCTTCAACACCCACTGCACTTCTACTCCTACTGGCATTACCCTCAGTTATCTTGCCCCTTAAGGAACTCACGCAGGGTGGCTTGCTCCCTCTACAGCTCACAGCCACACTGCACAGTGCTTGGCCTGGCATTCCTCAAGATGCTGTGTGGAATTTGGTATCCTCAGGATAGAACGATTTTTTTTTTTTTTTTTTTTTTTTTTTCTTCCTGTTCAGTTTTTCTAAAATGACTGTATCACAGAGCAACAGAGTGGAGTTGCTATAAGGTATGGACCATAAATGTCCTGAATTGCAGTATCAGATATTATGAAACGTGAGAGGATACACTTGTTTAGAGTTTACTGGCAAGTGCTCAGAGCTCTAGTAAAACACATATCAGACTTTTGCTTTACCTTTCATTTTCATCACGAAGTTTTTTATACTCTGCTGCTACATTTTCATGTTTTTCATTCTGCTGCAGCATTTTCTCCTGCTCTGTCTTGAGTACTTTCTCCAATTCTTCCAGCTGCACTTTCTGTTTCAGCAACTGATTGTACCTGCAAACGAAAATAATATTTAAGTTTCCTTTTTCAGAATGAAAAGAAAATAAGGAATTCTTTTTAAAAGGTGATCTTTCAAAGTTTAAAGATCTTAATGTTATATTTAAGTAATACTAATTTTATTCATACTAATTATAAAGCATGTTTTGCCTTTTGGCCAGGAATCGCATACTCTAATTTCACTTATGCATATTAGTATTTACCTATCTTCTAAGTCCTTATGCTCCACCTCCAGATTTTTGTGTGCAGATTTAAGACTTCCATGTTTAGCGATCAGAGATTCATACTCGGAAGCTTGGCGTTCATGCAGGTGTTCCAATTTTTCATGATCTTTGAGAAGTGAATCATACAATGATTTCAGATCCTCACGCTCCTTGAGTACACATTCATTCTCATTTTCTAAAGCAGACTGCTGGATCAACAGTTGCGCGTTCTGATTCATAAGAGATGTGCTTTGAGAATTAAGGGTGGAATTTTCAACCTGCAGCCATAAACATGTGACAAGAGTTGTAAATGAATTTCACAGTCTGGATTATCTTGTCTATCTCCACCTATTAACAGATTTCTGGAGTTTAACCCTTAGCATCTTAGCAACCTTCTACTTATTCCATTACCTGACAACCTTTAATGGGAATACTTTTTTTCTAATATACCTTTAGACAATTCCAATTCAAAATTTTCCAAGAGTATTTTCATAGCAGTATTGCAAGAAAGCACTTAAGCATACCCTTAAATTGACATGGGGGATGTGCGTCAAATTATTACTTACCTTCAAATGTCTACTAAAGTGCTATCTGGACAAGAGGCACATTTTCCTCTAAGGATCGACAGCTCTAGTATCAAAATATCTTAGAGAAATGGATCACCAGTGATCCTCATATCACATAAGCCAAATCCGTGACACGACTAAAATAAAAGGAACTTTCATATCAGCATAGATTTAAAAAAAAAATAATCAATTATTGTACAGAATCTCTATTGTCACTATAACGTCCTTACTGTACCCATACATCCTCTACAATGAGACTTCAAACAGTAGTACCCATTTAACAGAGAGAAAGGGAAATAAAATAATAGCACCTGGAAGGAACTACCCATATTCCGTTTTACTGAGGAACTGCCATTCACGGTTCTCTTCCAACAACAGTAAAGTCAGTTGATGACTTTATGTATGCGTTGTGAGATCTCGTAGAAAGTACTCTTCTTGTAGAAGAGTACAATTTCTCCAACAATTACATCAGAACAGCATTAATGTTCATTAATACAGTAAAGCCTTCAACATTAGACAGATTAAAAGAAAACAAACAACAAGAACACTTTACTTGGTGTACCTCTGGAAAGATTAACCTAATCTATATTCCTTGGATATCCTGAAGAATTGACAATATCTAACGTGCTTGTCATCTGACCTGTCTTAGGACAGTTTCCTTCTCTTCCCTATTCAAGAAATGAAAACCACAAACAACCGAGGCTTCTAATACCCTCGGGGTATCCGTTTAAGGAAAAAAATCTATCACTCCAGTGCACACTGTTACTAAGGAACAAATCCCTTTCTGTTGAAACTGCAGCATTCTTTGTCACAGATGAGAAAGCTGAACCTTTCACTGGAAATGAAGTAATGTCTGATGGTAAGTGTATGCTGTGAACCTTCCCAGACTGAATCCCGAGTTTGATTTAGTTCAGAATTCCTAGTTATCCTTTAAAACATCCTTTCTCTTGTATATTCCTTAGGGGTATCAGAAGGAATAGTAGAATTACTATTCCTAAGAACAGTTCCTGTCACCTAAGAACAGTTTTGACATAGCCCACGTAGACCAGCTTAGTCTGCACTTTGGATTTAGCTAATAGTTAATCACTCGTTTTCATGAATATATTTCACCTTTCATTTTGATTTAGAGTTGATGTGGAGTTGTCTTGCAACTCGCCTGAAGCTAAAAGCAAAATAGCTGAATTCTCAAGGAAGGAGAACTCCCTTTCTCAGTCTGTTGGGTGTAACATCATTCAGTCATCCCCGACAACAAAAACTACGTTGCCAATACTTTCAAATATCTACAGTTAATTAATTCTACAGGTTTATCAGATAGGAAAGGCCTGTGCTGCTGTGCAATCCATGAGGCAAAAAAGGAACTACATAGATATTTCTGTTTTTTTTGACAAATGGTATTACAAAATATAGAGTTCTGAATCCCAGAGATGTAGCCTCATCTGTTTCAAGTGGTATATTTCCCTGCCAACGTCCACTAATTTTTAATGACTAGAAGAGAGACAGTGCGTGTACAAATATGCTGTTTTGTTCATAGGCTTGCCAGCCACAAAGGGGAGTACTGTGCACTAATTAGATTTGAATGTGGTAGATAGAAAATGCATCGTGGTACAACTGTGTTCTGCTTTCCAGAAAGAGACAGGAGGATAACTTGACTCATTCACAAAATGCAGTATTTGTTTACTCATTTAAAGACTCCTTCACTCTGACTTCCCTTCACCCTCCATCATTTCTGACATTGTTTGCTATTTCTGCTGAATTGTGGATTCAAGTAGTTTTGATTCTTAGAGTGCCAAAAAGCATTAGATCCACTAACAAGAATATTTTATTTAGCAGAGAAAAAAAAGAGATGTATTTAACGACCCTGTTAAAGTATGAAGAATGACATCTGAATTTTGGCCATAAGAGCTGCAAGACTCTGAGGGCAACCATTTTTGTAATTTCCATGGTCACACATTATCTTTTTTTTTTACCCTCTGAATTATCTGAATTCATTTTTCACATATTTATGTAGTTTCAAAGGTTTCCTTTCAAGTCTTCTGTACTTACCTTTCTCTTAGGTATGGCTTTTTTTTTTTTAAAACTCTATTTATAAAAACAGACAAAATACTAAATTTAGAGTCTCTTTGGAGACCTTATTTCACTGACCTAATTCAGACGTAAAAAAGAAATTTAAAATATTATCTTAGAAGACTGGATAAGAGAATCTACTCTACTCCTAAGTACAAAGTTAAGAGTTTAAATCGGACAAACAAAGGATTTAAACCAACTTCTAGAAATGTTATTATTCATCAGCAAACAATGTATTTTTTGACTGCTTTTAGTGATGATTATTTGCACATTCCTTTCTTTTCCATGTCTGTACCAGAAGTGAAATGTGACTTACAATACATTAATGCCATTAGCTTTAAAGCTTTAATTTGAAAAAACTTTGAATTAAATTAACTGTTGAAGGCAAAATAGGAAAATATTACCTGCAGCTTGGCATTTTGAGTTTGTAGAGTTGTATTTTGTTCCTGTAGAGAAACAGTCTGTCTCTGAAGCGCAAGAATCTGAGCCTGCAGATTGCTGTTCTGTGTCTCAAGTTGCTTTAACTGTGTCTTCAGAGCTTGCTTCTCTGCCTGCAGTGTAGCATTCTTTGAACAATTAAAAAAAATAATAATTTCAGTTCACAGCTGTTTACTGAACTTCAAGAAATAAAACCTGTTTCTCCAAAACAAACAAAGCAGCGTGACTTTGCAGAGATTTACAGGGTGGAACAAAAATGTAAATGACCTTATATAAAAGTAACACACTAATATTATCACTACAGGTTAAGATTGAAAAAATGGGTAACTAATATTGTACCTATGGAGAAATAGTAGAGAAATCTCCATGAGTCATGTAAATAAGTATGATTTAAGAGGGCTTTACGAGATATCTGTGGATTCAAAAGGGCAAATTCAGGTTTCCACATCTCCTTTTAAATGCTGGTCAAGTGCTTTACAGCATCCGTCAGAGCAGAATCCAGCTGCTTCATAAATTATATTTAATTCAGATTCTGCTTGGTATACAAACCAGGTGATAAATTGCATACTTTCTTAACAATACTCTCGTGTATTACTGGAACAGCTCACAACAAATAATTAAAATCAGAATAATATTCACAAAACACATCTTACATTCCTTTCTACTTCAATTAATCTATCTTTAACTTTCAGTAACTCTCTAGTAGTTTCCTGATTTTCTTTCTCCCACTTATTGACAGACTGATTTTCTTCTCCACTTCTTGGAGGAGAATTCTGAACCATCCTTTCCTCTTCTTGTCTTTGCTTGAGAGCTTCATAGTTCTTTTTCACCTGAAATTATTTAGGACAATTTACATTAGGTTTAGATTTTTCCATTTTCTACATCCTAATTTATTACATGACCATACCACTTCTCAAAGAACAGAAATTGCTCTGTCACTGTATTTGTAAATTTGCTTTTTGTATATGTTTGGGGAGGTGATGTACAAATTATTTATGGATATGGATAGCTTAACCATGGCACATACTTTTCTAACCAAAAGAGATCTCCGTTCTCTATTTTATTTCAGTGCTTTCAACTGTATCCCCCAACTTTATTATAATAAAGACCTGCAACCAAGGAGACTATTTCTTTTTTTTTTTAACCAGCCCACTTAGGCTGTTCAAAGTAGATCAGAAAACATAACTGAAAATGACTACTTTTGGCATCCCAAATCAAATCTACTTCAGATTACTTATCCACCTGACATACCGAATAACCAATGAATAAACTCAACAACTTTTCATGTGATTTTTACCACTGGGCCTGTATTATTGCAGTCTTAAAAAGTAGTAATACGTTTGTCCTGCTTTATATTACCCAAACTAGGCCCATCTTTTGCTGTCTTACACAAAAGGTCAAGTGTAGAAATAACGATAGCTGGTACAGGATTAATTTAACCTTGTAGAAAAAATGTTGTTCTCCTTACTGTTTTAAGTTCCTGACGGAGTTGCTGGTTTAAATTTGTTGATTCTTCTAAACGAGCCTCCAAAGCAGCAATTTTTTCTTCTTTTATTTCGAGAGACTTCTTAAGTGTAGATTCTAATTTTGACTCCAAAAGCTTATACCTACTGATCAATGACATCACACACACACAAAAAGTCTGTAGTTCAAAAAGTTACCTGAGGTATTTGAATTCTAAAACATCCTGAAACAGTAGTCTCATAGCTACGCTCAAACATGCTAGAATGCTGACTCTATTCAAAAGCACAAAGACACCTCAATATTAGTATCAAGTCCTAGGTCTAAACCAAACAGAAGATGGTAGTCTAAAACATTTTTTAATCCTTCTTTCTTTTAAAACATTAGACATACAAAACCCCACATTCAGCCACAGCAGTAGGGGGCTGACTTTATTTGGATCATGAGCGTGTGTGTGATGACAGCACTCTTCCTTCTGGCTCCATTCCAGTGAATCCAGCGGGGACCTGAACTAAATTAGAATGTGAAGTATTTGGAGAGCAAGATTTTCATCAATTTCCATTTCCTGCCAGCTCACAAAGAGGAGGCACTAGGGAAGGAGACGGAACACAGTACTTTGCAGGTGCATACTCATTTGATGTATGAATGTGCAAATTGCTCACTCAGCCCAGCTGCTGATATTTTAAGACTGTTACAGCTCCTGATGTGTAAAGCTTCCATTTTTTACCATATTTACAATATTGTAGGGTACCTAAAAAACCCAAACCACATACTTGGGAGAGAAGCGGTTGGATTTAGAATATATCGGTTTAGAACAGTATCTCCTTTTTAGAAAATACCGAAAACCACACTCATTAATCACTCTTAAGCAGTTCAGTCACTGTACGTGTGCTCAGAATCTGGAAAGCATCCCGCTTCTCGCCACAGTAGGGCAAAATAAAACAAACCACTAATATGCCCCTTTTTAACCTTGACTACCGAAGAATCTATCGTTTTAGTGAATGGAATAGATTGCAAGAGACTCCTGAATGAACAGCATTAGATCTAGTCAGGAACTGGAGCAGAAGACCAATGGTAAAAGAATTAATAAGTAGAAAGCTGTCCGGTAGCATCACATAGTAGGATGAGAATCCTAGATTTTAAGGTATGACAAGTAATTCTCAGGGACTTAAGAAACAGTAGGCAGTCTACGACAAGTAGAATAGATAGCATTTCATCTTCTTGAGCTGAAGCATATATTCAACTACAAATAAGAAAAAGTTATACGATTATGTAGGAAACAAAGAAGGAAAAAGACCAATAGCAGAGAGCCAATATCCATTTTCCTTTTGAACACTAATAATGAAAGATGGTGCAAACTTTCTAATATCACTGAGATTTGGGTATTTCAGATTCGGGGTCAAAATCCATAAATCTGTTTGTCTAAAGACAACAGCCATTCAAAAGGCAATAGGAAATGGAAAACAGTTCAAAGTTAACTCATCAAACACAGTCAACTTAGGCCCCAACAGAAAAAATCTGAAATGCTACCAGGAACATTCACCAAAAAACACAAGCAGCTCTTCCCAATCAGGGAGAGAAAAACTGCATTTCTTAATTTCTGTCATCAAAATGAGAGAAATAATTTTGGCCGTAACGATCCTAGCTTTCTACAGGCCTGATGAAATAATTGCTAATGCCTCACCTACACAACAATATAAGGAAAGCAATCCAGGTACTTTTTGGATGAATAATGGAAAGGAAGAATAGTAGCAGAGCAAAATTTCAAACCAACCAAAGTTTCCACTTGAAAACAAATATTGCCCATTCACAGGCCTTCAGCTCTACATGAAGTTTGAGAAGCAGCTCAAAACAATAGCATAGCCCAAATTCCTTCACACCTAAAACTATTTGGCCACAAGCCTGAGCTCAGAGGGAGGCTTTAGATAATGTTCTGGGTAAGCGTCAAGATATAATGCTTACTGCACACCTCCCCATAGATCAGCCTGAATAGGCACATCATACCCAGTCTGATATCAAAATATCTTGTACTATCAAATATTCCACATGCTTTTATGTTGCTTTCACATGGTCAGTGCTGGACGATCGAGTTTGCCACGAACACCTTTCTAGACAGGCATTATCTCCTGCTGCAAGGCAATTTGCAAAGAATTAAGCATAAGCTGTTCTTACGACAGTGCAGCTGAGCAGCACCAAATTACAAAAGATACAATGCCAGCAGTAGACACTTGCCAAGTGTAGGTCAACCAGTATACAATGCTTGAGCCTGCTGCGTGGGCTGTGCTCTTAGTATATAATACATATAAAGCAAAAAATGAACAGTGACTGCTTGAAAAAGAAACACCTACTAGAAGAGAACTATGGGGACGTGGGGGGGGAATGAACAGAAAACGAACTGATTTCTGTAATCCCCCCACAGAGCTAATCTGGAAGCAAAGGAAGAAACGAAACAGGTCACGATAGGTGCCAGAAGTATGATAAACGATCATTTACAGATTATAATTTAATGAAAGCTGGCTAAAACTCCCCATTCCACAGACACACGTAACTCCAAATTTTCTTCCAAATTAGAATTTATAGATCCAATATAACAACATTCTGTAACATGTGAAGGAAACACTAGTATTATATAGCCCAAAGTTATAATTCATAAAACGTCACAAACCGACTAACCTATGAGAAGTGAACCCAAAACATCTGATCTTCAGAAGTATGAGCACTTGTAAAGGACAAGTGCCATTGTCTGGAAAGTCGAAGTAGACTCACAAATCTTTTCATGTAGTGTAACTTACAAAAGCACCTTTACAGAACAATATGCTCTCCCTTTGCGGGAGCACTCACTCCAACCACTTGGAATCTACAACGTGATTTAAAAAAACGTTGCTCAATCTGGACCTCTTCATCGAAGCACTTTAAGCTTCAACTCAGCTCAAGGATTGGTTCTTCTTTGTATAGTATATTCACTTAAGGACAAACCAAACGTATACTATGTGCTGTATGCTACACAGTAACACTTAAATCAGAAGTCATACTAGTCAAAGTTCTGAGGACTTTCCTTGACAGAAGAACTCCTCATCTGTGAGCTGAGAAAGGTAGATAAAAGATGGCAGCAGAAAACAAGAGGTGCTAACAGACTGTCCCTAATGGATGCTGGCACCATCCCAGTAACAGAGCACTGGGAGCAAGAAAGGGAAACTGAAGAAAAAAAATTGTTTGGTTTTTTTTTTTTTTAGATATAGAAGCCTCAAAAATCAATCTATGTGTTCATGACAATCAATTGTAATAACAGATCATGACAGCAGCTTTTTCTTTTTTTTTTTTTTTTTTAAAAAAAGCACAACTGAATAGCATCGTGAAAGAAAGATTGGCTAGAAGCCCATACTAGTCTGCTTTTCTCCTGTCACAAATTTTCCCTGAATCCCTGCAGAATAAGACAGAACACAACATACAGTAGAGGAAACAGATGTCAGGATAGCAGCTGCTTTATAATGGCAGGTGTGGTAGCGTGATAGAGCCCGTACGAAGTTTTGGAGACTCTCAAGAATTGGATACTTCCTAGCCGGTAAGCGGGATTGCAAACAGCTTCCTTTTGGTAGGAAGAATCAGAGGGAAATAATTGTAAGGAATGATTGGGACAGTTTAAGGTAACCACTATGTGACAAAAGCATAAAAAACATTTCTATCAGTCAAGCAGTCAAAAAGGGGAAAAACAAACCACTTTGGGTCTATTATCTTTTACTGCTGCTATTTCTGCTGCTAACTAGAACATAAACCATTTTAATTATACGTTAACTGTATCTACTGACGTACTTCAAGAAATTTCTTAGTAACAAAAAAATAGCGCTTTCACAGACAGCTCAACATAAAAGCGCATCAGCTACCTTATTAATTTCAAAGAATAGCAAGTTCCATTTTGCGTTTATCAGTGTGCCTTAAAAATCTAAGAGTATGCACAAAACCAGTCTGCAAAACCATTTTATCTTTATGAATAACGAAGAACCTCATTTCTACACTGTTCTAGGTAGGCCTTGATATTCTCACCTGTCATCACTGCTTTGTTCATCATGCAAGAGACGCTCCTTGTTTAAGCCTATTTTTTCAAGTTCGTGGGCAAGTTTTTCTAGATCATTGTTCATTTGTTGAGTCTTCAATTTTTCATTCACCAAGTCCTTACACAGAAAAAATTCCAGTCAGTGTTATCATATAAATACTGTAGTCTTAATTCTCAAAGTGCTGAGGCAAGAGTCTTTTTATCACTACGTGACTTGAACAACTCAATGTTAACTCTCCTTTCCTTCCAATTGTTAGCTTTCAGCTGTATCAGACGTTACATTGTAACTATACTAAGATTTCAGTGCAGTAGTTTACTCCCTTCCTTTCTGCAGAACTTCCCTTTCCAATTGGTCTTGTACCTTACGGTGAAGGAAAAATGTTTCAGCCTGAACAAATATGAACATGAATAATCTGAAGAACATTGTTTTAACAAAGGCTCCATGGCAGTCTGTAAGCAACCTTACAGAATTAAGTGTAATATGGTTATATTATTCTGTTTGATTATGATTATATAAATTTTGATTATCTAACACTTTCCCTACTATAACCATTAAAGATTATAATAGTTTATAGATTAAAGCATGAAAAATACAAAATACGAACTTTTTTCAAAAATACAGCTATAATTTCTCTACATTACAAACAGATTATAACAGGAACGGTAACTAATTTCTGTTTACCTCTCGTAAAGTGACAAGGGTTTTCTTATCAATGGTAGCTCTTTTCACGAGTTCTTTATTTTCTTTTTCTAGTTCTTTGAGGCGTACACATGACTCTTTATATACAACTATTTCTTTAAATAGAGATTTATTTTCCTTTTCCAGATTACTAATTTTTACATTATTTTCTTCTAAAGTACTATCTTTAATTTCTGCTTGTTGTCGAAGCCTTTTATTTTCTTTTTCTAGCTGTTTCTTATCTTTTTCCAGTTGAGAAGTCTCTTGTTCTAACAATTTATTCTCCTTTTCCAATTGCTCTAGGCGCTTACTAGAGATTTTTAACTCTTCTAAGTTCTTTTGCAGAGTCTGATTTTCAGACTCTAAATCTTGTAATTCACTTTCTAATTGCTGAATCTTCTTATTGCTGTTTTCAAGGGCTTTCTGTAGCCTTTGGTTTTCTGTGTCTAAGCCTTGGTAGCTGACTTCCAAGCGTTCAGTTTTCTTAAATGAGGCTTTCATGAGTTCAAGGCTCTTTTTAAGTTGCTCCTTTTCACTCTCCAGTTCCTTATTTTCTAATTGTAATTGCGCGACTTTAATGCTTGTACACTTCAAGGATTCAATTGTTCTTCTTAATTCCAAATTTTCTTCATCGAGTTGTGAATTCTCCTTTTCTAAGGATTCCAATTGAAAAGTGAGGTTTTTTAGGCTATCCAAAGTTTTTTTGAGTTTTCTGTTTTCCGTTTCCAGGTCTGAGTTTTCTTGTTCTAATGCCTCAATCTTCTCACATGTAATTTTTAAGTTAGTAATTTTTTTCTGTAATAATTCATTTTCCTTCTCCAGATGATGCAGCTCATTCTCAAGTTCTTCTGCTCTCTCCCCTTTCTCTTTATAATGTTCCAGTTCTTTCCTGACTTGCTTTTTTTCAAATTCAATCTTATTTAACTTACTACTGGTCTCTTTAATAGACTCATGAAGTATTTTATTTTCTTTTTCAATTTCTTTCATTCTCGCTTCAGCACTGATTTGTGAGCGTTGTCTCAGAGAAGCTACGGTTTGATTCAAATGTTCATTTTCTTGTTCTAATAGCTTAACCTAATTTGGGGGGAAAAAATTGTAAACTCTGGTAAGCCACACACCAACAAGTAATTACTTCCACATATAGACTGAAAGCTACTAAGATAATAAGATTATATGATATTTCCCTTTTAAGTTTCAAAAAAAAATTTCTCTTACTCTACTGATATTCAGTTGCAGCATTACAAATGTGTATGTACACACGCAGAAGTCTGATAACAAAGTTAAAGGGAATCTTCAAGTATCTTCTTCTGGATATTAGCAGATAACAAAAATAAAACTAATGAAGCACAAACCAAAACAAAGCTGTATCTATTTCTTAGCTTCATTTCATTTTCATTTGTTTTTACCCAGATTAAGATTATTTTTCTTAAACACTGTAATTTCCAGAGATGTGTGTCCACAAAGAACAAAACGGCAATCGAGTTCTAAACCAAACTTGAGGTGGAAGGAGGTATGGGAGCTGCAAAAGTGTCTTTATTTCACTTGGGAAAAACAGAGGTGATCTATGGGATATGAGGGCATCCTGATCCCAGTCAGTAACATTTTGGGAAGAAACACATCAAGGTCACATTATTTTTTGAGTTAAAAAGAACCCTTGGACATGCTGTACCAAAACAGCTTCCAGAGAAAGTAAAAATCGTATTAGAACTGAATTACTTTCTTAGGTAACATACCCAGATCTGCTTCAAGGATAAAGGCAGAATTTAGATCTTAATTTTTAGTATTTCTTGTTTTTTTTTCTGTTACTCCAAATCATTTGAAATTGTTTGAGTATGTAACAATAGACAGCAAAATCCAGAAAACTGTTTAGATCAATATTTAAGAATACACTAATAACATAGCATAAGGGATGTTTCAACAATAAACTGTTCCGGAGAAAAGCAAAAATGCTAGTTGCAATGAAAAAGACTGAGAAAATTACAGACTGTTCTTTCATATCTAAGTCTGAATGTAACTATTAATTACAGGATCTACGGTTCGGTTCCCAGCAATAACAAAATGTTCTGAAACGATTAATGAGAAACTAATTAACAAGTGTCTAAAACACAACCTTAACGCTTCTTTACATAAGCTGGTATGTTACTGAACATGCATAATTAGTTTCCATGAATTCTGCTTCTATAATACAAACTTAACAAAAAATCATGATCAATGCCTCCATAATTTTTGATTAAATCAAATGAACCTTGTATAGTTGACTCCAATAAGTTTCAGCACAGGATTTGCAAAAGACAGGAAAGAGGAGCTGTGATGGGTTATTAGCAGAAGTATACTACTTCTAAGCAGAAACAGTCCCACTGAAATGTCAGTCCTACTCTAACACATTTAAAACAATATACATATCCCTGATGGTTGATTTGGGACTAATGACTAATTCCAGAAAGTTTTAGTCTTTTTTTCCCCTCCACTTCAAATACAATGAATAAATAAATTATTGTAACAATGAATGCTTCTAAACAAGACAAGCCGACATATTTTCTTTAAAATTATCCCCACTGTTCCCTTTAAATGAAAGTAAACCTTCAATGCCAAGCTTTTTTTTCCCCTTTATTTTCTATGTCTGGAATTTCATTTACTGATTAAATTGGGCCTTTAAATATTTTTAGGACTTCTGAAATACAATATTCCGTATTCCAAAATACTGTACTTTTAAACTAAAAAATGTCAATCCCATCATCAGTGGAATTTATAAAAGATAATTAGAGTTATCTTATTAAAAAAAAAAGATAACTACAGTTATAACTACAGTTATCAAGTCTCAGGCACTTGATTACTAAATATGGGATTTCCAGAAGTTTCCATAACTCATTTCCTAGTGGCTGCCTTCCACAGGTCCTCTGAATTGCTCTGCAAAGACCTTTAGAAGGTGTCAGCACCCATTAGATACCGATACATCAGTGACATTCAGTACCCTCCCAAATACAGCTCAAATCTTTCACCAAGACCCAGATGCCAGTTTCTGGCAACCAAAAATAAATTCTGCTATCCACCTACAAGTCACAGTTAGAAAACATTCTAGTATAGGGGAATATTATGAAGGTTCCTACCCCAGATAAACAAGACTGTGAGCAACACAGGAGGAACAGAGTCAGCAGCGGAGCAGCAGACCAGCTCTGCTACACTGGCCTCTGTCAGGTCCCTTCGAGGGACAGACTGCTGTAATTCTCATTAATACTCCGACATTACCTCAAACACTGACCAGCTGTCTGGAACCTGTTTTCTTCCCTTAAGAGGTGTTTGGCTTACCTCCAAAGTTCCCAATTTTCTGTTTTGGCTGAGCTACACCCTCTAAGCAACTATAGCAAATACACAGCCCATGAAAGCCACAGAAGCGTTACAAAACACTAAGAAGTTCTAAAACTAACAGTAAAGCCTCAGCTAAAAATGAGTCATGCCTCTCCCTGGCTGCAGGTCTTAGGCAAGCTATTTTGCTGCAGATATGTCCTTTTAGCAAATCTGCTATGTTTACAATGCCTTTATGCCTGTAAAAAAGTACAAAAGAAGAACAGTACAGTAGAATGCAGCATTAAGACTTTTGATTCTACTACTCACTTGTCGCTCTGAGTTTTCTCGAAGTGCTTCAAGTGTCTTTTCAAGCTGTGCTTTTTCTTTCATCAAGTCTTTACTCAAATTTTGACTGTTCTGAAGACTCTGTTTCTCTTGGCTAATTTCATTCTCTAGCTCTTCAAGCTAGGGAAAAAGAAACAATTTTTTTAAATGTAGTTAAAAATGACAATAGTATTATTCTTAGCTGAGTTGAAGGTACCCCTATAGAAACGAATAAAGAAGGTTAGAGGAAAGAATAAAATGGAATTTTCTGTTCTTTACCTGAAACAATTCTTCTCTTCTAAGAATAAATTTACTTCTGCCAGAATTCTCTCCCTGGCTCAGAAGATTATATCCATAAAGTACTTTGGCATAAAAAATTGGTCAGATTTTATTAGGCTTTAGATATTTTCCCAAGCATCGTTTTTGCTTCTAAAATTCCATTTTAGTGAGATTTATACTGCTCCTCTAAGTCCCTTTTAGCTTACAAGAGTCGAATATTGTTTGATCTTACTTAACTGGTTCAAGAGATACGATGATTCTTTGGGAACTAAATATACACATTTGTTTTGTCAAATGGCTCCCGTTCTCTTAATGTCTCCACACAGCAAAACTATTTATGAGTGAAAATAACCAAGTGTGATTTTTCTGTCATATCGAAGTTATAATTAGTTACTTGCAAGCAACACGTATTTTTAAACAATCATCTGCTGGAAGGTTTATATACTATGTGAACTCCATCCACATACCCCAGTCCTAGAGGAGTCCAGACATAACTCTGACTCCAGGTAGAGGGAATACTTTTAAAAACAAATTATCTGAATTATACATTAAAACAGTGCTAAATAATACTGAGAAATAAAACCACAAAAAGGCAGTAGAATGGAATTTCTTCCTCTGTGAAGCAATTTGTTGATTGGAAATATGCAAAAAGCATGGCATCAATTAGGCCAAAAGCCGAATTAAATCTTTCTCTTAGGACAAGAATACTAACACTTGACCAGTCTTTTGCTTCCCTCTCCCTCTTCCTCTTGAATTTAGACTTTCCCAGTCCCGTATGTAGCAGACCAATGCCTGTTTTACATGGTTATTGGCACTTTCACTGGTTTTTCAAAGGAGAAGTAACTGGCTCAATCACCCCAGCAGGGATGCAGTCAGCCTCTGTCTGGGAACCAAACTTACCCATCACCAGTCCAGCTACCAACTAGGCACTGGGAGTCCCTGTAGTCACTGTACATCATATTTATAAGACCCTCTCTACAAGCGGTTTAAGAGAAAGTATGCCCAGGTAGAGGTAGACTACGTATATAGGATGCATAACAGACATTTTGTTCAACTTCATGCTTTTTGCTGAAGTGATCACTGTTCAGAACATCGTTTTTAGGAGCAAGTGAGAAAAAGAACATGTTGCCAGACATCCAAAGTGGTAAGAACAGTATCAGACAACCACAAGGACCTACTATTGCTTGCTTCTTATACCTATTCCTTTCTTTTGTATCCTCCTAGCTGTCTTTCTGGTACTGTACAGAAACTCAAAGCAGCACACAGGCTGCTGCAAAAAATACCACGTCATTAAGAAATCAGAAAAAGCGTGAAAGTATGGAATACAGCAGGGATTTCTTTCAATTTATTTTTTTTTAATTATCTCCTACCCACCCATCTCTAAGAATAGTCTCTCTAACGCCTGACATAGCTTTTACTTCAGCAGATATTTCAGAAACTTTAGACATTTCAGTCTACTGTAATTACCCCTCTTATGTATTTGATATACATGATTTAGAGAGTAAAATATTGTAGATCAGCACAGACAAATCTGACAAACTCCTCCTCACTTGCTCATCAATTCCTTGGCCCATCTTCTCTCAGTTATGAATGAGGACATGGGACCAAGTTTTCTGTTTAGATGAAGACTGGCTAGTAAGTCTATGTACACATACTTTCCACTGCTTAATAATTACAACAATTAAAATAATGTTCTGAAGTATCATAAAACTTTCATTATTCATTATATCCCCAATATTAACATGATTTTTTCCTCACTGATAAGACCTTTCTGAATAAAACAGTCACACTGTTACGTCAATAAAAAAGCATAACTAAAGAGAAAAACCTCTCCGAGGTGGTTTTCTTTTTTACGATAAACTTACAAATACCATAACACCATGTAGACCCCAGTAATATTTTACCCAAAATAACAGCAATTCATAAAATTACCCTTTAGAAAGAAGATGCTGAGCAACATTATGAAACTCATACGCAATGCAAACATACACTGATGATTACCTTTTTGCTAAGTCTTTGGTTTTCTTTTTCCATTTTCAGAGTCCTTGAACTACTGCCTTCTACAGAACCCACTGCACTTTGTAGTTCTTCTACTGTCTTCAGTAGACTTTGGTTCTCCATTTCCAACTTCAGTAATCTGCTTGATGTCAGTTCATTTACTTCATGACCAAGTGACTTCTGTGGCACTATAAATGAAAATCACCATAAAAAAAAAAGGTTATTTATTATGTGGAGTTCTTGGACTTTGGATTTTTAAACTCAGAGGATTTAGAAGCCTTTGACAGTCCTCCAATACCTTCTTGGTGAATAGAGCTAGTTCAGATTAATAACCCATCCTCCTTACCCAACAGACAACACTGCAGATGCATAAAAAGAAAGGTCCTACTCATCCTACAGTTCCCAATCACAGCAGAGATTTGTTTCCTGTAGCTGAGGACTTATCTCTAAATTCCCACAAACCCTTTCTATGGGATCCAGTGTATGACCAGGTATGGTATACTGGAAGAGTCAAAATTTTTGCCACAGATATCTCTGCAAACAATTACTCTGAAAAGCCTTAACAAATCTTTCTTAACTTTAAGAACAGTAAAGCAAGAAGACTCATGATCTGCACTACACGGTATAGAAGCCTGAATGGCAACACAATGTAACTCCGAGGTATTTATGGGTTTTACATCTCTGTTTAAGTGAACAAGAATCACAAGAATGAGACTTTTAACATAGGATGTATCTCCAAGGATACAAGGGACTGTGTAAAAAACCCAAACACAACAAAAACACAAAAATAACCCCAAAATTGTCATGTCTCCAGAGGACAGAGGACAAAAGATACTGTACTTTAGAAGTCAGGAGCTGTAATTTCCTAATGCTGTCCAGCCTCTGAGCTTTCAATTTTTCTGTTTTATCGGTTTGCAAGTATTACTATGTTTACCTTCAGAAAGTTCAGTAGTCCTATTTATCTGTTCAAGTTCCCAGCCAAGATGCAATGATTCATCCATACTTTGTTTCTGAGCCATTTCTAGAGTCATATTTTCCTCCATGAGTTCCTCAATCTTCTTTCTGTCCATATCACGCTCCTTAAAAATTATTTCACATGGAACTTTAAAAACTGTCTCAACATGCACAAAGTATTTTAGTATCTTGTATGTCACAGAGAAATGCCAAGTGCATTTTATGATTTGCTAATACATAGCGAGACACACAGAAGAACAGACAAAATAATGGAGACCTTAGAAAAGAAGTGTAACAACCAGTAAAGAAAAATATGCAGAGAACCTCTTCTCATTATAACCTGTGGTAATGACTACTTACTCTTTTTCAAAGATCACTTCTCTCAGAATATCAGTGAAGAAAGTATACATGATAAGCACAGCTTGATAGCACACACAAAAAACAAATGGACAGAGAAGCAAAATTTTACCTTCTCTAAACTATCATAAGCCTACTTTGATGCAAAAAGCTGTAACAGGACTGGGTCCATGATAAGAGCATCTCACCTGGCTCTTTATAAACCCCTCTCCCCACACATGCTACTTTAACAGGAATAAGCTGCAGCTGCAACTCTCAACATTTTGCAGAAAATGAAAGTAATCAGAAGGTAATAATCTATCACCCCTTAAGGAAAACTAAAAAAAAAAAAAAAAACCAAAACCAAACCAAAGCACCCAGACAAATTATGACTTTATATTTTAGAATATTTAGGTTTTGGAGAAGAACTGGTTAAAATAACCTCTTTTATCTAACTATTTAAGTGACAACAGACTACCTTCACATTAAAAAAAAAAAAAAAAGATCCTATTGTTCTTACTAATGACTCTATTTATTATCATATTTTAATTGACCGATTAAACACTGTACTGCCTTAAGAAGAGTACTGCCTTTGCAATTTTTCCTTCCCTAGTCAGAACCAAAGCTAATGCAGGAAACCATATCTGAAAAGTGTTAGTAAATCAGGACATTATCTTCCCCCCTATCCCACACAATTTTCTGTGGAAGTTCTTCTTTTATTAAAAATAGAAATGAAATCCAATGCATATCAGTTTTTTTTGTTATCCTCTATTTACACTTACCATCTCCATATCATGTAATTTAGCTTTTAATTGTAGATTCTCTTTTTCTAACTCATGTAATTTATCAGAACGGGCTCGGGTCCCCTCTAATTGATCTTCCAACATTGTCTTTGTTTCTAGCAACACTTGATTGTCTTCCTTTAACTCCTGCAAGAATTAAGCAACAAAAAAACAACGGAAGTATTTACACATCATAACTAGTTTTAGAAATGTTGCTGTAATGCCAAAACATTCATTTGGAGGCTGTAACAGACTTTATAAAAAAAAAAAATTTACAGCAATTTCACACAACTGTAACTTACGAAATTTTTATGAAAAGAATATTTTATGTAACTACAAGAGAAATTAAATAGTACCTAAACCCTTAAGAATAAATAAGGTGTTCATAATTACAATCAAACTACAAACATCTCTGTTATTTGAGATGTGATCTGGAAAGATGTATTACACATATATGAACTACAACTAAGCGAGAGGCTGACATCAAATAAAAATTACGGGTATCAGGCTCAACACAAACAAAAAGTACTTCACACCCCATGTAATTGAATTGTGGAGTCTATTGCTACATGATTGTGTAGATGAAAAGGCTTATGTGTGTTGAGAAGTTATCTAATTCATGCAAGAGAAGGCCAAAAAGTTCAAAAGTACCACCTCTGAGTATGATTTTCCTAAGCAGAGGCTGCCGGAGGCTGGGACAGCATAATAAGAACATATCACCAAGTGCTTGCCCTGTTCTTTTACTCTCCTCTAAGCACCTACTATTGGCCACTGCCAAAGACTGAAGACTGATGTAGATGCTCTTTTCAATCCATAACTTATCAGACCGAACTCTCTAATATTTGGATTGTAGGAAATGGAGAACAAAACCCAAGAGTCATCTCCTACAGGTCATAATTAGGTTTACAGGCAATTGGGCAAACTTACTTAAGCCCAAAGTCAGGACGTGATGCTGAAAATGCAACTGCATGCTTAAAATACAGCCAACCATATTCAAAAGTCCTAAACAGCTTTAATTTATGTATATAGAGGAATTTTTTCAAGGGCATCTGATGAAAATAATAGTATGCAAAAGCATGTAATTGGCAATTTTACTCATGAAATATGAGTAAAATATCCCGTGTCAGTTGATATGCTTTATTTCTGACCAAAGCTATTATCAGAAGTTCTGGATGAAGGATCCACAATTGAACATTAAGAAGTTTTGGGTTTTGCCTTGCAGTATTTACGATCTCATCAACAGTAGCTTTTATCAGCAGTAGTTATTTTATGCTGTGACATATGAAGTATACATTCATTAAAAAGTTTTAAGTTTTAAACATTCAAAGAAAGAAGTCTCTTTCCAGATGATGCTGTATCATTGGTCATTAGTATTATGACATTTTTCTGACATGATAACTAGAACATTGGGGATATTCTACCATGTCTAGGCAGCAGTTCTGTGTCAAGAAAATCTGGAGGTTACCACAGATCACAACATTGAGATATTGCTTAGGAGTTGCTATATTAGAAGGTGTAGAGAGAAGTCATCTTTCCACTGTATTCAGAACTGGTGAAACCATAATTAGAGTATGAGATGCTGTTTCAGGGACTCAATTTTAAGTTCTGACTTAATTTATGTTCTAAAACAGAACCCAGAGAAACAAAAAAAAACACCTTGTAATGCAGAATGCTGTGGGGCTGTAGAGCACAAAGAACTAGGAGAGAGGACACCT
Source organism: Vanellus vanellus (assembly GCF_965231255.1). Classification (NCBI taxonomy): domain Eukaryota; kingdom Metazoa; phylum Chordata; class Aves; order Charadriiformes; family Charadriidae; genus Vanellus; species Vanellus vanellus. The sequence goes on from NC_138907.1 coordinate 3,087,472, forward strand.
GACATGTCACAGTCTTCAGACAAGAAAAAGGCTGCCATGAAAGGCTGTGGACACTTCATCACTCAGGTCTTAAAGCACCGATTAATGTCAAACATTCATTTGGAGTGGTACGGGTATATAAAAACCCCTTTCTTAAAGCAGAAGGACTGCATGAGTTCCCAAGATCCCATCCAGGCCTGTGAATCCAAGAGGCCACATTAAATAAAGAAGTTATGTAAAAATGTTCTGTTACCATAAATCAGCCCAGTATCTTGGGTTTGCTTTTTGGCTATTTTTACTCTAAAGAAAGGGCCTCATACCAGTATCTCAAAAACTACATCTAGGCAACATCATATTTGCTCCAATGAACATTCATTTTGAGTTCTCCCTGCTTGTCTAGGAGTCTTTATTTTTTAATGACCACCTTGAAAATGTCTTTAAACTTTCACTTACTTTGAGAGTGGCAGAGCACTGGCACGGGCTGCCCAGAGAGGTTGTGGAGTCTCCACTCTGGAGACGTTCAAAACCCGCCTGGACGCCGTCCTGTGCAACCTGTTGTAGGTGACCCTGCTCAGGCAGGGGGGTTGGACTAGATGATCTCCAGAGGTGCCTTCCAACCCTGACCACTCTGTGATTCTGTGATTAGTTTTTGACTCCCACAAGTAATTGTTTCTTTCACAAATTCTGCCACCTGGGCATTTGGCCAATAAATCTGCCACTTACAGACAGAATGATGGCCTAATAAAATCCTGCACGTTGATGATTTGTTTCCTAAACTTCTAACTTAATGACAAAAATGCAAGTCTCTCTTGCCTGGTGTCAGTGCATCCTTTCTTGGCACATTTTATCCATGGAATGCTGTTGTCCTATACTCATTTATGCGTACAGCCACTATTTCCTCAACACTTTACTTAGAAAATTACATTCTCTTTGGAGATCCACAAGAGAAGAAAGAAATTATTACATTTATAGCATATTTTTAATTAATTCCTCCTTGGGTTTCTCGATACATGTTATCCTAAACAGAGGCTCCTACTGATCTTGCTAGCTTAGAGCTATGGTGAATACTGCTGATCTCAAATGAGACTGCATGCCATTAGACATAGGGACTCTTACCTAAAAACTGTAATTTATCACAAAAGACTGACTATCATATATCCCAGAGCAAGAAGCTATAACACTGTTTTCACGTCACAATGTTTAAGCCATCAAAATAACTTTGAAAAAGCCACAGCAAACAAAAAATGATGGTTATTCAGTAATGTCTTTCCTTAATATACCTCCACTCTAGCTTTGTAGAATTCAATATCATGCAGCCTCTCTTTATACCGGCTGACTTCACTTTCAAGCTTGTCGACTCGAATTGCCTTCTCACGAAGAGCATCTAATTCATCTCTATACACTCTGGCAGAACGGGCATCTGAGAGTAAATTCATATTCTAGAAAATACGAAAATAAAGAAATTAAAGGCACGAAGGATAACATAGCTGCTTCATTATTTAAATTGCAGTTAAAAAAAAACCCAGAGGGATATCACAAGTTAATTCTGAGAACAGTAAAGAAAAAATATTTTAGAGGCTCAGTCCAGATGATGTATTTCCAAGAAAACAGCATCAGCCCTTTTCAAGGAGAGTTATTTACGTATTTGTAAATTTCAGAACAGCACCTTTCTTTTATAGATAATACTCTCAAATGACCCCCAATAATTTTATAGACTCATAACCTAGTAATAAATGAATCAGATGTTTTCCCTCATTATCAACTCAGACTCAAAGTATAAATAAAACCAGACAAAATTTGATTGCATTGGTTTTGAGTATTCAGCACATATACACTCATAGGATATGTTGGTGGTAAATTGCTTGAATGTGGGAAAAAAAATTAGAGAAGAAATACTAACCTAACCTAGAATATTTTTCCAGCATACCAGACCAAATAAAGGAATAAATTACACAAGATCTTATTCAGAGTGCAGAATAAAAAAAATGCATGAAAACATACTTGCTAATACAAGAAAAGCAGGGGGAAAATCGTTCTGATGGCAGCAGGGTTTTTTTGACCACTTGTTTTTAAACTATAGATTTACAAAACCCATACCTCTTGCTGAAGTCTCTTTAGTTCAGCTTCCATCTGTTCAAGTTCTTGTTTACAGTCAAGCAACTGCTCAGTCTTTTCCTCACTTAAAAGAGAAAACACAACACAGTTAAATATGATTGCAAAACTTGATAATTATCATCTTGTTTGAGAAGAGAACACTGAGTTAATGAGATTTCCCTTATTTAACCCAGAATTTCATGGACATGAGAGTGTAAAACTTAAGTATGCCTTTACGCTTTAGATATTCTTTAGGTTTTAGTCTATATCTGATCTTTTTAATTGGGTTAGACTTTTCATGGTCCTTTAAATCGTTCACTAAGATTTCCTATTTATGTTGGGCAGAAAACATTAGGGTATAATAAGGGATTTTTTTGTGATAAGGGATAAGGAATTTTTGTTGGCAAAAAACCCCCAAACAATACACATGAATGTGTACCAGGAGATTCACATCCAAAAGCAAACTTAGAATAATTTCAAAATATACACTGAAAAGGTCCAAATATTTTCCAGGAGCACCAGACAATGATTATTGATGCATCCAATTTTAAAAACTTTTATATTTTTGTAACTTTTCTTTTTCTTACAGCAGAAAATTAAGGTTTTCAGGTGCCTTTCTCATTAAAAGAAGATACTATTTAATAACCTTAATTTTATGAAATGCATAACAAGTTTTAATTTTATCAAAAGAACACAGTGTCTGCTTTAGTCTATTCAGAAATGTGTAACAAATTGACATAGAATACTACAATTTTTACAGAACTCATTCTTAACTTCCAGCTAACAGTCATTTCTCAATGCTCAAAAAATGAGTTTGTTAAAAAATGAGTTCATTAAACAATGAGTAAGTGCAAAGGAAATATTTAATTCACTCAAAACCACAGAATACCTAATGTTCAAAATACAATTGCACTTCAGAACAAACAGTATTCATGGTTGAAAGAACTTGCCACATCCAAAATTGTATATCCTTGAAAGATGTATTGCATACTCAAACATGTTACTGTATCATTTAATATTTTGAAATACAAGTATGAAACAAAACAGAGATAGAAAAGGGGGAAATAAGAGAATTTAATGGACTGAAATGTATAATACAATCTAAAAGTAACCATACTAACAAAAATACATTTATTTTAAACAAAACTAGAGCAGTTATTTTAAAAAATGAGCCAATCTCACAATGATTAATCTTTTTGCAACCATACATAGTTTCAAAATGGTCGTTGACAGCCTACAAGCATACAAGGGTTCATCTGCATATAGCTCAGTACAACACCATTGTTCATAGCAGATATCCAAGTTTTCCCTCTACACGGGTGTTCAGAAACCATAAAGAAATATAAATGTATTATGTTAGATTACTATAACTTTCCTATTAACATTCATATTCCTACATTATTTTTCTATATAGAAACACACGGGACTTTATATAGAAAATTAGGTGTGCAATTTCCAGTTCTGGAGTTTTTATATTATAAGCCCCAAATCGCTGTTTTGCATCCAACTGTTGGTATATGGTGCTGCAAAGAAAAAAACCTTTACAGACCTTTTGTATGAAATTATATTAGTTGCAGTGCATACTAAACCAGACATGAAGGTTCATTGCCAAAACCAGATTATAAATAAATTTAAAGCTGAATATTTTCAGCTCTGGAATGAATCTAATTTTAAATTTATCAAATAAATGCAGCATTTAATACCAAATGCTACAGACAGAAGTAAATTTATCAAAGTCTAGTATACTGCTACGCGTAAAGGAAATTTATTTACAAATCGAATTCAAACAGGAGTGCAAAATGTGAAATGTTCCGAGCCATCACTGTTGCCCTAATTGCATGCTTCAGCTACAGACTAGAGAGGATTGTACTAAATTATACAGAACATACCAGTGTTCACTGTTTAGGCTATCTATTAACTGTCAATCAAACTAATAACAGCAATTTTTTCACTAATTTTCTTGGTGCAGCTGTTTATAGAATATCCTGGGCGGGCTCATTTCAGTAGACACATAATAATACAGACATCAGAAAAAAAAGAGCCGTATCTTTTTGTCCTCTATTCTTCACGAAGACCAAGATGCAGTGGGGGAAGGGGATCCTCTGAGTAAATCAACCAGATACTTAATCCAGCCAGCTAGAGATGATCTGATCAACAGACTCTGATAAGAGCAGACCAGCGAGCTGATAATTGTGGCTTTATGCTACCTTTAATTGTGACTTTATGCTACCTGATAAAACAGGTTGTCATTAGAATACGAAAAGCCAAGAAACAAAGATCTTTGGTACAATGGGACTGAATTTCCACAGTACTTGGATGAGGTGAAGGAGGGGAACACGTCCCTTAGCTAAGGAGTCAGCACCAGGGGGACAAGACAGCACTCCCTTAACTGGATGAATGTAGCAAGTCGGAAACTGTATGAAACCATAACTGACGCAAGCTATAAAATGTACTCATTTTACAAATTACATTATTCCTCAGACATAAATAACCACCCCTGCCAGTAAACTCGAAGTCTGATTGCTCAAACATAGTTAGTTTTTCAGATAGTTCAGCACAAAAGATACAAAATTACCACAGCACTAGTTCACTGATTTCAGTATGTTTATGGTTAAAACATCAATGCAGTTCACAATACAGATTAAGCCAAACACAAAGGAAAAGTTGTATTTGTCACACCGGTCCACAAATATGCTTACATGCTAAAAATAGGCTTCCTGGGGTGCAATAACTAAAAAAGCACTTAAAACTAATCTGCCATTTGAAGGAACGAAGAATTTGTCTAGAGTACTACTTTGTGCAAAATCAACAGAATTTTAAAACGCTACGACTCAACACACTTCTGCAATCTAGGTGTACTCACAGCTCTTGCCTAAGCCTTCTTATCTTTGCTTTGGCATCTGCTAGCTCTACTGACAGGTGCTGTCTGCTTTCAGTGCGTTTCATGCCAGGAGATCCACAAGGTGATTGCGCTGCTGATGCATGAGGTAGAAAACGGAGACAGTCCCGTTCTTCTGAGAGTTCAATGATAGTCTAAGAAATTAGGAAAAAAAAAAAAGGAAAAAAGAGAAAAAAAAGCACAGAATTGCAAATTGCATTCAGAGCGCCATTTATATGTCAGAAACTACTATCATTCACTGCCTTAATAAATCAATCAAAGACTGAAATGAAGCAAGAATAATGGAAAAGTTTTGCTATAAAAGAACTAACTCAGAAGCCCTATGTACACCTCTATACTTCAGTCACAGCTATTTAACAGTACCATTTGGCTACTCTTAAAACTACTCAAATTTAGACTTCCAAGTCATAGAATCATTTAGGCCTTTAAGATAATTGAGTCCAACTGTTAACCTCGCACTGCCACATCCACCATTAAACCATGTCCAATAAACATCTACAGGTCTTTTAAATACCTCCATGGACAGTGACTCAACCCCTTCCCTGGGCAGCCTGTTCCAATGCTCGACAACCATTTTGGTGAAGAAATTTGTCCCAATATCCAATCTAAACCTCCACTGGTGCAACTTGAAGCTGTCTCCTCTTGTCCTATCGCCTGATACTTGGTAGAACAGACCAATGCCCACCTTGCTACACCCTCCTTTCAGGTAGTTGTGGAGAGGTCTCCCCTGAGCCTCCTTTTCTCCAGACTAAACCACCCCCGTTCCCTCAGCTGCTCCTCATAAGACTTGTGCTCTGGACCCCCTCACCAGCTTCAATGCCCTTCTCTGAACATGCTCCAGTGCCTCAGTGTCTTTCTTGTAGAGAGGGGCCCAAAACTGAACACAGTATTCCAGGTGCGGTCTCAGCAGTGCCGAGTACAGGGGGACAATCACATCCCTAGTTCTGCTGGCAGCACTATTTCTGATGCAGACCAGGTTGCTATTGACCTTCTTGGCCACCTGGGCACACTGCCACAAAATTATCAGTGCTTGGATTGGGTAATGAAATGGCATGAATTCCTTGAACATGAGGATAAATACAAATCTCTGAAGAAGCTGGTGTTCTTCAGCGAGCAGCAGCACCCAAGTCAACTGAATAAAGCATGAGACCTATAGGAATATTCCTATTTCATCATATAAATAAAGGTGTTATCCTAATATGAAGATCTCTTCTTTTTTAACGTTACTCTTCCTTTGTGTTGCAAAAAAGTATTACCACAAATCCTCTCCCTTCACTGTTAACTTTCTGGTTTACTCTTATCAAGGCAGTGAACTGGAAAGACAGTTTCTGACTGTCAAAGGAATATTCGGAATAACTGCAACATGAACATATCCACACTCTACGGAGGGGCAAATCTGAGATCACCAAGACGATTCATAACTTGCAATTTTCATTAAAAACATTTCTGTTTCTTGATTCTCACACAGTACAATGATTGTACCTCATGATAAGCTTGTAAGACCTCACGTCCTAGTATGAATTCCGCTCCAGTTCACTCAAAGCTGTACAATAGGATACAGTAATATAACGGGCACCTTTCAGTCACTGGCTTGCAAACTGACAGGTTACCGACTCCCGGAAAATTCAGCTGCTAGAGCTTTGGATTTTCTGTTTTCAACTACAGAAGAATGTTATTTAAAGTTGTTTCAGACACTGGTTACATGAAAAACATCATCTGCTATTATCTTTTCTAGTTTGTCATAGTATTCAACAACTAGTATGCACACTGTAACTACCTCAAACACCTCTCTGGCAGTAAGGAATTCTAGCTTATTTATGCTATCAGAACATATATTACACTATTAGTTATAAAAATGGTAAGCTGTATCATTTTCAGAAAATTATTTCTTTATATTTCTCTTATGCAACAAACCACATCCATACCTCTGAGTGCTCATCTCTTTCATCTATAAGTCTTTTTAAATGTAACGCCATATTTTTCAAGAGAGGTTCAACGTACTCTTGTGTCAATACAATGACATCCATCCACTGCAGATCAAACACATTTTCCTGATTATGAGTTACCTACATGGAATAAAATGGAAGAGAAAAAAAACCCACCCTCTTTAAATTGTAAGAGCAGAAAGGAAGCCTAAGAAAAAAAAGCTGAAACACTATGGGTTAAATTCTCTAGAAAAGGTATGAAAAAAACATTTAAAATCAATTAAATTGTACGTTATGGAATAATTTCTTGTGTAACTGAAAGTAACAACTTGTACTTCTGGCAAAATAAGAAGCAAAAGGTGACTATGACATAATATATGTTACATATCACTTACATGGGATTTGAATTGTATGTTATAATTACGTTTGCATACGAAAATTTCACTAAAGTAAATTTCCTGCAATTCTAAGAAATTCTTGGAGCAACATGCTTGCTCACTAGTACTGTTTTAACAACATAATCCAAAAGAGCTTGATAATTAAATCTTTATGTGAATCAAGTTAAAAAAGAAAGGCATTTTTTGCTTACTAAATATAATACGTATACAAACTATTTTATTTACTTGCTTTTGAACAAATACAATTAATCTTCTTAAAATACAATATTCCACCTCCAAAAAAAATTAAAACCAGGAAAATAACAATATACCTCTTGAATATGAGCTGCAACAGCTGCTCTTGTGTCAAAATCCAGACCTTGGATTCTTTCAATAAATTCTTCTTTTTTCTGACACTAAAAATAAAGCTATCTATTTTAGATACATGCACATATATAAAATCACAAATATTTTCATTCTTCCTTTGTATTTCCAAGAGCTAAACATGATAAATCTGAAATTATAATGATCACATTGCTAAATTATTATCCAATAATTTTGTTGACCAATAAACATTTGGTTTATGCCATGTTATAGTAATTACAACAACTTCCAAAACTAATAAAATGATAAAGAAAAAACAGCTACTGAAAAGGGGAAAGGAAGAGGTTTCTTAAAATAGCTACTTATTAGAATTTCACGACAGTGAGTTCCACAGGTATTTTTTCAGTGTCCTCCTCTAGTACTCAAGTTGCTTATTTAAGTTGTTAAGAACATATGACTGACCTATTTTTTCAGTTTAATTAGCTGAAAGGTACAAACTTTCCTAATAAGAACAGGAGTCCATAAAAAAAAAATTATTAAATAAGTTTCAATAAGATACATCAGCAAGATAATTCTTCAGTACTTAACCATTTTCTTCCTTTCTTTACAGTATCAGGTGAAGTAACAATATTACAATTTATAAACTATTAGAAATCCTACATACACAGTTCACTATATTCACACAATAAAATGTAAGAAGTGTACAGTTGTAGCCATCTTAACTGTAAGAATATCCATATTTTCAAGGAATACCATAGTACCACTAGAAGAAGGAAGGCAAAGTTATCTACCGCCTCAGGTATTAAAATAGTAAGAAAAGAGATCAGTAACACATAAATCATTTCATACAGATATACACTTATATCAAACTTACCTGAACCGCACAACCAAGTAAAAGCAGGAGGAGTTTTTTTATTTCTTCAGTACCTGGCTCTAAGAAGAAAACAAGAACAAAAAATGGTAGGTGTAAAATTGTAACTTGAGTTTCTTCTCCTACCCCTCAGAAAACATCAGGTTTTCTCATTATTTTCATATAATTTATGTTAACCTAGTTTAGAAAATAAAAAGATGAAGAAACCCCCATCTTTCCAGCTTTCAGCTTAGTCCTTTTTGCCATTTAAATGCCAACTTTCAGCATTAACAAATAGCGTAACATCCATAATAGCTCCAAATGGATAAAACAATTTCAGCCCTTTGTAAAGCAAAACTTAAGAGTGACATTTTCAAAACTGCTTTGAAGACATACAACAAAGTTTTCAACTGTAATCTCAGCTATCTCAAGATACTTACAAAAGCGCTTAAATTATTTGCCACCCCTAAGCTATAAGAGTTAGGTGACAAGTTAATTTAAATTATTTTATAAAGCTGTACTAGATATTCTAATCTATAATCTAAAAATCAAAATATATTTCCAAATTTGGCTTTAAGCATCTTAATCTCCCAAAGAAGAAGATTAAAGAACTGTTTACAGATTAGTAAAGACATTTCTTACTTTTTAACACTCGTCCTGCTACTAAATATATGCTCTACCTAGAAAATAAACACCGTAAAGCAAATGCTTTAAGGATGGCAAAACAACTTAGGCTAGTTGGAACTAAAGTTTATATGGCCATACATCATTGTGCTGTACTGAAATAGGAAACACTATTCATTGGGCTAACTAGGCATAAGAGGGTCCTAATAGCATCCTTTATACGATATACTTTGGATTACAGCCAATAGTTTATTTCACTGTTAGCTAACCAGACAAAAGCTATGATGTCAAACATAATAATGCTGGGTCTGGCTAGAAAACTGACCTTTATTCTGCAAAACTGTACTCTGCAACACAGCTGGTATAACTACTACCATCATCAACAGACTCACTCTCAGTCCAGATAGCAAACACCACAGTGAAAGTCTAGCATGTACTAAGGTATGCACAGTCCTGACCTAAGCTACTGAAGACCCTTTTTTTAAAGGGCTCAGTTGGTATCCACCGATGAACTCCGATGATCACAAGACAATTATAAGCATCTGAAAAAAAGCTCAACCAGAATGTTCTTTCCAAAAATGGCAGTTTGCAATCTTCTACACTGGGCAACTAAATCTATTTTGGATGACACCCCACCCCACCCCAAAACGTAACAACCATTCACTTAGAAGCACTTAGAAAATTGCCCTTTGATTTGATCCACCACAGTATTTTGTAAGTGAAGTAAATGCAAAATCCTTCTCCAAAAGTTACAGATATGAAGTAATCTTGATCAAAAGAAGAAATTAAAAAGAAATCAAGAAAATACCTAAAAGGATACAGAACCCTCAAAGACTTTGAATAGCTTTCAGTAAAGAGTCAAGCCTGCTGCCATAAAGCAGAGATGCAAGACAGATGCTAAAATTCTCCACCTTCCTCAGCTTCAGGAGTTTTATTATAACAATATAATAATAATTTTTTCAACTTTGACTCAACCTGCTTCTTTTAGAGGGAGATATGTATAATCCCAATGAACATGTAATGTTTAAATTTTTCAAAAGAGGTTTCTCTTACATTACAATCAACATGAACTCAAAGGAGAGATCTTTGATCATTTATACAGCCTTCTTGTATCCCGAAGACTCGAGTTGTGAAGTCTTTCACATAGAAATAGAAAACACCAATGAACACGTTTCATCAGAAGCACGCTACTTCAGCTAAGGAAGTGGAATTCCACCTGGCTGCCTTACATTAATAAAGGTTATTGTAATAGAAGAAATCCATCCCAACATCTCACATCCTATATTCATTTATCCCAATAAATTAATCACTTTTCCTCTTTTTTAAGCAATTTCTGATCTCTTTGCTCACTGCTTCAGCATCTCTTGATTGGCTTTTAAAAGCCTACCTGAATATCATTTCTGTGTCTCTCCCCCAAATTCCCTGGAGCAACATGGCAAAATATCAAACAACCTCAGCTTCCCACTGCTACCAACCATCTTGTATGTTTTTCTTCCTTTTTCTCCATCACAAATACAGAAATAGATCATTCTCTTCTACACCCTCCAACTTGCTGCTTGAACTTTGTCCCTACCCTGTATCCTACTCTGTGATCTTCCCTGCACTCACTCTTATCCCTGACTTTCACACCCTCTGTAGCCTTCCATCCTCCCCTGGCTTGCTTCCTCAGAAATATGAACTTGTTTTAATCCTTCCTCTTCCCTTGCGAAAGAACATTCACCTCATCATTACCTCCTTTCTCCTTTTCCTCTGTAATTTAACATTTACAGTCACACGCTGTAGCTCTTCTCCTCCAGATTTCTCCTCAAACTGGCTTCCTGCCAATTAGCTCAACTGAAATGTTTCTTGATAAAGTCTCTGATGACCTCTTTTTTACCAAAGCTCAAATCCAGCATTTTATCTGCTTTTTCCTTGATTAGCCAACTGCCTCTGACACAGGCAAACACATTTCTCCTCCTGAAATCTCATCTGCCCTTGTCTTCTGCAATTTGTCATCTTCTGGTACTTCTTTACTAATCATTCCTTAAGTGCAAAGTAGTGCAAAGGCAAAAAACTGGGACAGATCTATTTAAAAAAAATAAATAAAAAATATCACAGCTACAGCCTAAGCTTTAGTGGACAAAATCCTAATCGTTATCAGAGAATCAACTTTTACTATGGGGGTTTGCCTTGATGCAATCAGATTTACATAGCGAGTCTCTCAAAAGGTCACTGAGGTTTGATTTTGCTACACTTGCCCAACAAAGAAAATAAGCTTAGAAGTCCCTGTAGGGATGAGGCCCTCCAAGTTGACACAGCAAGAACAGTCTTAACTTTCAAAGGGGAAAGGTTCTGGATGGAACCCAAAAGAACAGGTCTCTCTTCTCATTCAGATCAAACACCATGATGAATTCAAGCAGGAATCTGAAATGTCTTCAAGAATATTGTCTATACATAACAAATATTTTAATGTGTGGACTATGCTACAGTAAAGTCTGTATTTTCTCACAAATCCAATGAAGTCCCCACAGGAGAGCAACGCGTACACCACCAGAGGTTCCAGCTGCCAAACCAAAAAAGCTACAGACTTAGCTGAGGCCTCAAAACAGGAAGAAGCTTTTATTAACGACTAAAGCACAGGTTTATATGTATACAACTGAATACTAAATTATCTTTGTGGGGTTTTGGAGTGCATTTTTAATAAAATTTCATCTTCTACTAGATAATGTTGTTAAGACATATTTTATCTCAGTATCTTAAAGAGAATAAAAAATGTCACTACAAAACCAATACTATGACCTGTGTTTTTTAATCTGTTTTTCCATTAAATCTGATCTGTAGGCAAATCCACAGAGTCTTTCGAAAACCTTCAGAAAGTCTTCAATCAAAATATAAAAGCACACTGGATTCTATTTTTTTGGAAAAGGAGAAACCACATTCACACTTCTTGGTGCATATGATAAGATTACAGCATCTACACACATAAAAACTTAAAAGGCTGTGACCTCAGAAGCAAAAGCAGCAATATTCAAAAGCAGAACGTAAAAATAAAACACAATTAAACCAAGATACCTACATAAATGAGATATATGCAGATGCGATATGGAAAGTATCAACGTTATGAACCCTGGAATTGAAAAGTGAGGTAACACAGATGGTTCTTCTTGCTCATGAGAAAAATCTAGTCTCACATACATGGAAGCATGGCATATAAGACATCTTAAATAAATAAAAAAAGCCAGGGGAAGCTACACAGCCTGTTAGAGTAGTTCCTAACCTCTCTGCTGAGGTGCTAGAACATCAGAAGTAGAACACATGGGACACATTAGACCCAAGTAAATAAGTTCTGCCCAATCCATAGTGGCTCCATGCAGGCCAGGTGTGTCTGCTCCGTGCTTCTGGAATTGAGAGCATGGTGCAGAGATTCCCAAGTGGCTGTGGATAGTCAGCTGGGTCCATACAGGCTAATTTTCTTGGTCTGAAAATTGCAACTCTCAGAGCTGGAAGCAGAGAAGGTGGGAGCATGGAGAAGATAGTGTCAGTTCAGGGGAGAAAGCAAGAAGGTAATTGCAGTATTTTTCAGGTAATGATGCGAGAGAAGCAGGAGACTTTTGGGGGAGGAAAAACAAGGATTAGGAGTTGGATCAAATGAAATGCATTGAACTGCCAGTTTTCTCAGGGGTGGCTTCGGTAAAGAAAGTCAAAAGCGTATTAGCTTTGAATACATGAAACATACTTTGTCATATCAGTGGCTCATAGGTTGCTAGAAAATGCACTTCGTTTCAGTATAAATCCTAATGACAGCCAATGCTGAGGTTTGGGCAGAACACATTTTTGTAATGTTTGGACCTTTGTTGTGAACAAAGAAAATGTTACTCATCATTATTAAACCACTTATTTGCTAAAAGAATTTACACAATCTTCTTTTGATAAGGTCAATCGTATATGAATTTTATAACCAGTGAAATAATACAAATATTTAAATCGATACACATTTTCATCCTAGTTAAAAAAACTTACCAGAAAAAGGATTTTTGCCAATTATTAGTACATTTGGCAAAGACATCATGATCAACTGCTGCAAATTCTCCTACAAAAGTAAATTAAAATATTATTTAAATCATATGCACTGAACAACAGCAAACATCAAATACTAACTACCACTAAACAGAAATCACTATTACATGAGTAATTTAAAATTTTTCAGGTCTTATTACATACATGTTCAATACTTAATCAGTTGGACTCTAATTAAAAAAAACTTACAAGTATGAATTATTTCTACAAAAGCCTTGTTTTAATGGTTTGCAAGATCACCTCAACATAGTAAAATCCTCTCGTGGCAACGAGCTGGCTTATGGATTTTAAGCCAACTAGATCCTGTGTCGCAGAACATAGCAAAACTCCTTTAAATTATTACTGTTCGTGTTTCTCTGACTAGCTTTTAGATAGATGTTTATTTTATTAGCTCTAAGTTGCATTTATACTACCAAAGACCAACCTCCTCTATTTCATGTCCATAGCCTCGGCGGCCTTGCCAAAAGTGGTTGTGAAAATTACAGGGGTTTTAGCTGCAGTTACGTTGGGACAATCCAGAATCTAAAGGTACAAAATCCTATTTGCATGATCAGGCAGAGTTTTAGTCTGGTAAGTCCCACACACTCAAGCAGCAGCTTTGCCTATCTATTCTATAGATTGTATCAATGGATAGTTTCTGTCAGCCAGTAATGGCTGTAATCAGGTCAAATCCCCAGTCTAGACAGAGCCTAATTCTTCTGAAGCAGAATAGTCTTCCTCCTGTTCCCAGATGTTTATTCACAGCAGATGCCATCCTATCAGCAGCTCTGGAGTCATGCTTTTTGTTTTTTTCTGCAGTGACAGATACATTAATACATAAAATGTTCATACTCAAAAGCAACGTATTCCAGAACCATCACCACTTTACATCCAAAAGGCACATATTAGGTGTCATATTGTAAGCTAAAAACGTAACATAAGTCAACTCATTTTATGTCAAATTTGGAAAATGACAACATTAATGAAAAACGCATGTGGAAATTATTAGCTATAGCTAGACTTGAAAGTTCTCACCATATAGGACATGAGAGGTTATATCTGAATTGATTAATACTAGACTGAAAAGTACATCTCATTGCACATGCCTAAGACAAATTATAAGGAGGGAGAAAATAGGTTGGACCTACTCAAATATCATGAATTTCAACCAACTATGACTCTTGTACTTGTGAAATCTTGATAAAGAGAATTTTCAAATAAAAACAAGATATGAAGTGCACAACAGGAAGTTTTAAATCAATAAAGAACAGATAAAATATAAGGAATGAGTATTTATAGCTACAACAAAAGAAAATCGCATACTTTAAAAAGTGGAAACTTGGTGGCTTTTTTGTTGTTTGTTTTTTTGTAATAGCTCGAATAATTCCACGATGCTATTATAAAGCTTTTCTTACTGTGAAGCAAACTACAAGCAGGCGTAGCCAAGAGATGTGTCCCCTATGGGCTAATGACATTATTACCACTTTTCTTACAACACCTCTACCTTACTTCAAAGATGTCTACCACCTTTTCTGTCACACAGTGTTAACTTCATCACTAAGCTCGGTGCAACTGCTCTCAATTTGTGTTTACTTTTGATATGACTGCTTCTATTTAAAACCTGAAATTGGAACCTATGTATCCCAAAATTCACGTATTTAATTGTTGTCTAATCTGTAAAAATAAACTAAGCCTATTTACAAAATTCTGCCTCACTTGTACAAAATTTTAGAGTTCATTAGCGTTTATTTTCTTATAGACTCACACATCATCTGTCAAATGAGGCTGACAGAGCACCCACGGGAGTCATAGAAGCTCACTGTATTAAACCTCCCAAGTCCACCAAAACTTAAAAGGGGATCAGTTCTCCTGAATCAGCTGCTGAGAACAATTCTATACTCTTACATTGCCAGGAAATGTATAAGCTCAAAAGACTGATTTGGGACCTAGTAAGAGTTTGGTGATGCTGTAAGGAAGTAAAGAAGCTTCGTTGGAAAAAGAAGACAGAATTGTAATTACAAATCACAGAATCACGGAATTTTCAGAGTTGGAAGGGACCTCTAGAGATCATCTAGTCCAACTCCCCTGCTAAAGCAGGATTGCCCAGAGCACATTACTCAGGACTGCATCCAGACGGGTCTCCAGAGAAGGGGACTCCACAACCTCCCTGGGCAGCCTGTGCCAGTGCTCTCACCCTCACCGTAAAGAAGTTTTTCCCGTGTATTTGAACAGAACTTCCTGTGTTCCAACTTGTGCCTGTTGCCCCTTGTCCTGTCGCTGGGAACCACTGAAAAGTGTCTGGCTCCATCCTCCTTCAACCCACCCTTTAGATATAAGCAATAATAAGGTCTCCCCTCAGCCTTCTCTTCTCCAGGCTAGAGTCCCAGCTCTCTCAGCCTTTCCTCATAAGGGAGATGCTCCAATCCCTCAATGATCTTAGCTGCCCTGCGCTGGACTCTCTCCAGTAGTTCCCTGTCTCTCTTGAACTCGAGAGCCCAGAACTGGACACAGTATTCCAGTTGTGGCCTCACCAGTGCAGAGTAGAGGGGGAGAATGACCTCCCTTGACCTACTGGCCACACTCTTCCCTATGCAGCCCAGGATTCCATTGGCCTTTCTGGCAACAAGGGCACATTGCTGGCTCATGGATAATTTACTATCTACCAGGACCCCCGATCCTTCTCCTAAAGCACAGAAATTATGCAGGAACCAAAAAACTTGTATAATCTAACATAGTATTAACATAGAATTTTAATTTTGAATTTTATATTCTATCAGTGCAGGTTTTTTGACAAGTACATATACAACACTAATGCAATTATTTGCTAAATTGAGAGAACATTTTCCACAGATGTTATAAAAACACATGGAATAAACTAGCATGGACAAGCTCACAATAAAAAGTTTTAAGAGACAGGATAACGTAAGGCTAAAAATTAAAAATCCTCATATCTCTTAATATCTTATTCCCACTGTAATATTCCAGACATTAATTAATCTCATGTCTCAATACAGTGATTTCTTTCCATGTTCTACTACTCTCATATTTCAGGCATCCTGTTCGGAACATATATGAAACATGATGCCTGTATAGACAGCTTTCTGAAGCACTCAGGTGTGAGGGCTCATGTCTCTCTGAAGGCATACCTCAGCTTACAAGAGTTCTACAAGAGTTCAACAAGATTGATTCCAAGGCATCCCTCAAGCACTAGCTTTTCTGCCTTGGGTAATTTCACAGGTGACAGGAACTAAACTGACCCCTTCTTGAAACAGTTTGCTATGCTGCCTTGCTGACCCATGCATAGGCTGTGGGAAAATACCTGCTGCCAGGCTGCACGAAGTCTGAGAGGAAACAAAGACTACAGTCCATCCTTTAACACTTCTCTCCAACCCAACAAACTACCACAGTGCATGAACTCCCCTGCATGCACGTGGGTGTACCTAAGTGAACATCAACACATGCAAAAAGCAATTTTAAATTTGAAGAAGCATTCCAGTTTGGCTACTAAATGCCTTTACTCCTACTAAAATGCCAGACCTGCAGTGTTTGTAAGTTCCCTTACTTGCACTGTCTGAAGAGGCTGGCATCTCACAAGATTAGAAGCCTGAAAGACTAGGGAGGGAAAGGGGAAAAGTGTATGCAGTTCTATACAGCTTACACTTACACAGGACAAACTTGAATCATTAAAGGCGTGGTGACTGATTTTAACATTTATTGAATAAGAATACTTTTTTATTTTAAAAAAGCCATAATAAATTTTATTTCTGACACAAAGGTTTGGAGCAACATTCACAACCCTAAATCATCCAAATGGGTCAGGGCAACCCCCAGTATCAATATGTGCTGGGGAACGAAGGGATTGAGAGCAGCTCTGAGGAGAAGGACTTGGGAGCACTGGTGGATGAAAAGCTGGACATGAGCTGGAAATGTGCACCCACAGCCCAGAAAGCCAACTGTATCCTGGGCTGCATCAAAAGAAGTGTGGCCAGCAGGGCGAGGGAGGTGATTCTGCCCTTCTACTCTGCTCTGGTGAGACCCCACCTGGAGTACTGCATCCAGCTCTGGAGCCCCCAGCATAAGAAGGACATGGACCTGTTGGAGCAAGTCCAGAGGAGGGCCACAAAAATGATCAGAGGGCTGGAGCACCTCTCCTATGAGGACAGGCTGAGAGAGTTGGGGTTGTTCAGCCTGGACAAGAGAAGGCTCCTTACTGCAGCCTTTCAGTACTTTTAGGTACGGAAAGGAGCTTATAAGAAAGATGGGAACAAACTTTTTAGCAGGGTCTGTTGCGATAGGACAAGGGGTAATGGCTTTAAACTAAAAGAGGGAAGATTTAGACTAGATAGAAGGAAGAAATATTTTACGCTGAAGGTGGTGAAACAGTGGAACAGGTTGCCCAGAGAAGTGGCAGGTGCCTCATCCCTAGAAACTTTTAAGGCCAGGTAAGACAGGGCGCTGAGCAACCTGATTGAGTTGAAGATGTCCCTGCTCATTGCAGTGAGGGTGGACTAGATAGCCTTCAAAGCTGCCTTCCAACCCAAACTATTCTATGATTCTAAAAGTAAGCTACCTAACCGCAAACAATTCTGCCTGATACTGTTGCTCTACAACAGGCTGATACTGTACGGCCAGAGAAGCACAGGGAATGACTTGTATTCAAACAAAGATCAATCCCGTCAGTGTTTATGCCTGCTGTTGCACCAGTTGTGAAACACTAATGCCTGGTCAAAAATTACTACCATCAGGAAATGCAAAAGCATATTGGTCTTAGCAGGCAGCACTTATACCCACATGCAGTAGCCGCCAAGAAAAGAACGACCTGATGTATGCTAGCACAAAGTGCTAGCTAGAAAGATGTACAGTGGTTTACCACTGCAGTAAGTGACAGGTGGGAATTTTCACTGTACTTTGGAGTTTTTGAGAACATATACTATATGTGTACACATGAAGAAAAGCATACAACAGTACAGGCTCTGCCATGACGCACTTGATGTAAGAGGCAGATCAAAGGATATTTTCTCCCAGATCTGGACTCTCCTGGCAGAAAGGCGCAGTGAAGCATGGAAGAGCACTAAAAGACACACTATTAGGGACACTGGTGATATCTGCAGTGTCCTACTTTAGCGTGTCCATGTGTAAACAACTCTGTTCAGGCTCTGCATCTAGAAAGCGTAGTACAGGCTCTCACCTACCACACAAAACACACAAAAATTCAATGGCTATTTTACAGCTCTAAATTAGCTCATCACAGCTTTTACTATGAATTCTCATTTGATTGTTATCACCTCTGATTTTTTTCCTACTGAAAATCAAATCAATTCTAAAACCAATAAATTTCATCACATTTTTCTTACTAATATTCCATTGATAGCCTAAACGCACATGTAATAATTTCTCTCACAGACACAGAACTTGCTTTAATTCAGAAAATACCAACTGGTACTACTAAATGTACTATATGAGTAATCGAACATGCAGCATAACTATTATATAAACAGACCATCATTCACATACAAGTGTTTCCAGACTACTACCATAGCTGTAAATTAAGTGTGATAAAAAATTTGACCAGATTTATACACAACCATCAATACAAGTATCTCAAAGTATTAATCATATTTTTGTTACCCTTAAAGGCATAACTAAAAGAACAGTTAGAAACAATTCTAGGCAAAACGTAATACAAAAACAATTACTGACCTGATAGTAAGTTTTTATTTGTTTCACCAAAATAGACAAATTTTGAATCCTTAATGATGCATCGTTGTTTACTTTTTTGTTTATCCTCTGATTAGCAGACTTTGGATTACTGCAAAACAAAGAAAAAGAATAAATTAAACACACTGAACATTAATCTTTAAAGCTCTCTATAAAACAAATGATATAGTTAATGTACTAGCATAACTTCTTGTCTTGGTTATCAGGCCTTTTTTTCCCTCCACAAGTAAATACGGAGTTGTGGAAGTGATTGCCAAAGGCAGAAAAAAGTAACTTGAAACATCTACCTGTGACACAGCTAGTCAGATTATACCACCCTTCTTGGCTATTAATGCAGTATGCAATTGGGAGCTCCCATCACAATTATCAGAGAATTAATATAAGAGGAAAGTTTCTGTGGCTCTGCACTTCTCCACAAGCAGCCCCATTCCTGATGGAATACAGAAAGCAGAACACAGCTATAATGTAAATATTCCAGCACACACTGCAGACATCGGGAATCATTCTTGCTGATGCAGACAATTACGAGTAACAGAATTCAGACGGGCTACATTAACAAATGTCTATACACTGAAAAACTATACAATGCTATTTGACTATCACGAGGCACAAAACCAGAACGTAAGTTTTAACTTTTAGAACAATTAAGAATATGAAATACATCATGCTAACACACACTAAATTATTTTAAATTTATTTACAGATGACTGGAATCTGTCAACAAAGGGATTATCAATGGGAATTTTTGTCGTGCACTCTCACACACTACCAGATTTTTCTCTGGTTTATCTTGGCTTCAGAGAGGAAATCAATCCCTTTTTCCTTCACAAACCAGAAAGGATCAGAGGAAATGCAGATGAGTCACCCTTTTTCAATACCTCATAACATACGGAGTTATTAGCCACATACAATAAATACAGGACGACAACTATTCATTGTGATTTTTTTAAGGAAAACAATGCTGAACCAATGCAACTCCCCACAGCACCCTGTAAAAGGCTGAGAGGATTCATAAGAGATGGTCAACCTGAAGTTTCTTAACTTTTACAAAGATACTCGATACAGCTGCACATTGCAACTTTTGATACTTAATGACATTATTGTATTGTTTAATAATATTATTACCAGATAAATGTGCAGCTGGCTGGAATACTGCACTCAAACAAGAAACTACCAACTTCTCGATGTCAAACTGGAGATTCCTGCAAGGGTGTGTGCCTGCTGAGTCTGGTTTTATTCAACGTTGTCATTAATGATTTAGACAATGGAATACAGAATACACTTACCAGAACTGCCATTGGCAAAAATTGGGAGGAATGAAAAAAAAACAAACACAACACTCAAAAAAAACCTACAAAGAACACTATGGCAATTGAAGATGATCCTGATAAAGTGCAAAAGTGGTGTGACGGCAGTACAATGGAATTCAATAACAACATATACAGGCAAAGGATTATACTCAGGAATCAAATGCAGAAAGAGGAGTAACTTGCTATAACACAAATATGACCTGAATATTGTAGTGGACACAACCAAATACCAAGGGAAAAGAAATGCCACTGCCAAAAAACCCTAATTCTTCAATTTTTTAGTATAAGTGTTGTCTAAAAGAGAGGTAATTATTCTATGCATGGTACAGATGATGTTTCAGTCACTATAGAGTGATCATCACAGGTCTTCCCTCAATTACTTGGGTGTACTGTATGGACACGTGACATACAGGTACATCTGCCCCTGCAGAATGGGAACTGCACACCCACCACACAGTGTATTCCGGGAGAGTTCCTTAGAAGGTGACTGAACAGAGCAAGTTACAGGTCAGCATGACTTATCTCGGCAGGACACGCAGGACCTGCAACCTGAAAACCAGATGCTACTGATGTATACAAACTGAAGGCTGTGCAGAGGACAGCAGAAAAAGAATATGCATCATACAGAACAGATATATTTTATCTAAAGAAACTACATGTAAGTAGTCTACAAGATTAAGTCTACAAGATCACTAATATACATGTGATTCATAGGTTTCTATACAGATACTCGATTCAACCAACCCCCCAAAATGAGCTATTCCCTCTACTGCCCTGAACATAATACTATTATGATTTATTTTGATGCGATTTATCACTTCAATTGGTAGTTTCACATACTCTTTGTACCAGTGTTGCTATAGACAAAATTTACATATTTGTCATTTAAATGTGTTACATAAACAAACCTTTATTTGCCTTTTACAGCTTTCTTTGTTTTTAGCATGTTTTAATTTTTAAGATGTATTTGTGTCTTTTCTTCAGTATATTGCTATCAGAATTTCCCGGTTTGTGAGTATGAATGGAGGTAACAGAAAATAAAACCACACTGCTGGGAAAGTCAGATCATATACGCAATGCACCTCCAACACAGTAATTTTTAAAATAAAAGCAGTAAGCATAGCATCTTCTTTCTTGTATATATGAATATAAATCTAGGAAAATTAGGACACTGATTCTTACACTGCTAACTGCCTCATTCCTAAATGCTCATCACCGTGTTCCTAAAAATGCTATAACCAAGTACTTTTTAGAATACATTAGCCAAAACCATGCGACTAAGATGTCACCTTGGATTTATTAATTCAGTTAACCCATAGCTGTAAAAGGAACTAAATGGGCTAAAATTTATTATGCTTTGCAGATGTGCAGAACTGAACTCCTTTCCAAACTGAATTCATTCAAATTTGTTAAAATCAGAGTAGAAAATCCATGATAAATCCTGCTGATCTGATGGCATACAGAGATCAGCTGAAGTCTCCTATTTCTACATTCATATCTCCAAAAGGCCGATTTGGGCCCTTAATCTTCATCTTTAATCTTAATGACTATCGGATTATCTCCAGGCTTTTTCATCATCTTCAGCTGCATTTCTACAGCCATACATTTTCAATGACTCTCTCTTTAGAGCATTCAAAACAGAAGGCACTAAAGTTTCCTGGATACCGTAATAGCTCTTATTTTAGTATCAACACAAAAATTAGTGTGCAACCACAAGAATTCAAAACACAAATGTCATAAAAGCTCAGGCTTTAAACTTTCTCATTTCAAAAGCTGTACTAGAAACTTTAGACAGATCTTGTAAGAACAAAATCTTTAACATTTGCATAGCGCTATGTCTTTGTAATGGTATGCAAACATAAATCTTGACTCACTTTTAAAGACAAATTGTTATTATCTCAATGCAACAAACGGGAAACGAACACAAACGAAAAATTCCTGAACAAAAGCAGAAACAATCAACACCAAATATATCCATGTGGAGGAGGAAAAAAAGATGGGCAATTAGAGTCCAAGATTTCTTGGGACACAAATTCTTACTTCCACACCTTTGTCACCACTGCCATCTTCACGTTTTGCAGGACAATATTTACTACTGGGACTTGCATACATCAAATATACAGCACATGAGCTTTGTGTTTTATTGGATGATATGAAAATAAATTTTGGAAATCAGAAGTCACAACATCTGGGCAAGATCAGGAACTGTAGGGTGTCATTATACCTGTACCTGAACTTTGCTCCTCACAGTACAAAAGTAAATAATTGACATCTCTCAAATGATGCACTAACAGATGCCAATTGAGCATTTTTAGAACACTTTAGCAGACGCTTTGTCAACAGTACCACAGCAAATCATTCTTGTTTCATCTTTTCCATCTTAATCCTCAGAAATCCAAAAGCATATGGATCAAAACTGACAAATATGCATTAACAAAGATAGTCAGAAATTCTGTGGTATTAGTCTTGTGTCAAAGTTAATACTGATACGTAACAAAGATTTTATTAGTTGTTAACTTACACTACTGTTGAAAGTAAAGTATCATTCCTTTATTTCCACCAATTCACTCCATGCATTCCCCTCCCCCCCCTTTTTTTGACCAACTCAACGAGTGACACATTCCCTACATTTTATGGAAATTCTGGGCTGCTTTTTTTGAGAAAAGTTACACTGTTTGGGGTCAAAATGATTCATTCCTGTATCTTAAAACAAAAAGCAATGAACTTTTTTTTTTTTTTTTGGCTTAGACTGCAGGAAACAGTTTACTGAGATTGTGAATTCTGCTGGGAAAGCTTGGGCCACAGATGTGCTCTGGAACTGTATCTCTACCACTTGAAGAAACTCACAGTCCAGTTATATGATCCTCTGCTAGTGCAGACTATCAACAATTCTCCCAAGTAACAAGTGATCGGACAAGAGGAAATGGCCTCAAGTTGTGCCAGAGGAGGTTTAAGATGGATATCAGGAAAAATTTCTCAATAGAAAGGGTTATCAAACATTGGAACGGGCTGCCCTGGGAAGCGGTTGAATCACCACCCCTAGAGGTATTTAAAAGACAGGCAGACGTGGTGCTGAGGAACATGGTTTAGTGGTGGTTTTGGCACTGTTAGGTTAATGGTTGAACTCGATCTTAAACGTCCCTTCCAACCTGGACTATCCTATAATTCTATGATTAAAATCAGAATGTCAGCCTTAGGACAATGCGGTGCATGGAATAATTTTGTTTTAATAAGCTTAATTTCTTCCAAAAGATTATGGCTACAGACCCAGCAGAAACCTAAAACCCAAAGTTCCCTTACCATTTTTCAGCAGAACTTTCAAACAGGTTATGGAAACGAGAAGTTTAACTCCTTGCTCTTGAGGATTCATAAAATTAAGTTACTTAAATATCAGTACTAACACTACTAATCTCTACAAATCATTTTTACTGGAATTGAACATGTAGCCTCAATAATCCACTATAGCTAGTAGAAAGTTGTATTTCTTTGATTTTGTCACTTTTTTTTAAAGATTGTTGTATTGGGTCATTATTATTCAAACAAGGGAGGTAAGCTGTCTTTAACACCGTCAATCAACATGTTAGCAATGACTAGGATGATTTTTACTTGGAAAAAAAATTGTGTGTAACACTTCCGGGAGTGAAATCCTGTTCTCAGTACCTTCCAGTGCAAACTGGACTTTATTTCTGTACTATAGTAATTTAAATCTTTCTAACCACACTATGTCATTATATTATTATACTTTATAAATACAGAACATTAATAGGCTACCTACTAAAATGACCCACATGTTGAAACTTAAACATGTGAATTAGAGATCACCTGGTAGAAGAATCCTCGAGGTTTTGTATTTACCAGTGTTCCTTAAATGTTCAGACACTGACTTCTAGCTTTCAGATTATGTTTGAACTGTCAGTTTTGATTTGCAAAGTATATTGAACAGCCAAGAACAGGCTTGACAGATCACTTCTCGCACCACAAAGTTACCAAAAGAACTGTGATTAAGTCCTTCTGCAGGAGCTTCATTATTTTAAAAAATAAACCCACCTTCATTCCCAATACTGATAACCAGGCCTCATTCTCTCAAAGCCTCCAACTTTAAAGTTCATTAGTCTCCTTAAGGCAGAAATCACCATTTTAAATAATCTTAATTCAGTCAATATAGTCTGTCTTCTCAGAAAGGCAGTTTAAGTACTAATGTCTTAACTCATTCCTCTCAAAGAGGAAACAACATAGCATGATGTTAGCGACGCATTTTCCGTTGTATGTTGTTTGTATAATTGTATTTTGTCAGACCGGTCCAAGTCAGGAATAGACATACTAATTTTCTTAACAAGCATTTGAA
Source organism: Vanellus vanellus (assembly GCF_965231255.1). NCBI lineage: Eukaryota > Metazoa > Chordata > Aves > Charadriiformes > Charadriidae > Vanellus > Vanellus vanellus. Next base: position 3,111,952 of record NC_138907.1, read on the forward strand.
ATAATTAACAAGAAAAACTAGCGAAATATAATGTGCAAATATTTTTCATACGGAAAGATAAAATTCTAAACATAAATGACCAAAATCAGTATTGCTTTCAAGAACATGCATCTCTAAATTAGTTTACATTTTTGGGAAACTAATTTATTACAGATTTTCATCAATTACTTGTACCCATATGTTGAATTGTTTCATTTTGATGACCAAGAACATTTTTACAATAATTACATTTTTATTAATACTAAACAATTCTGCTTATTAGAATACATTTGGTCCAATACCACTGAAATAAACTAGTACATGCTGTTGGGAATACAAGAAGATGCAAATGAAATAATTTCAAAAATAAATCGGATCCAAAATTGACCTTTGTAAAAGATAGCTTTAAAAAAACAGTCTTTTAAAAACAAGATTCTAGTGGCTACTGTGCTAGTTACACTATAAACATTTTTAAGGCAATACATGCTCTTAAGTCTGAATTGTTCCTTTTATTAAGTAGAGATACTGAACTGCTTCAGTGGCAAATAGCCTAGCAAAATAGGGCAAATCTGTCCAGAAGTCAATATGAAGCAGAGCAGTAAAAGATACCCTTAAGCAATTTTACATTTAAGAGCAACCTACTTATGACAAGACACATTAATTTCAATAGCAATAAAAACAGACAAGAGCATCTATCCCAATAATGCATTAGTTTAAAACTACTGATTACAGAGAGAACTTCAGTGATTTTGAAATACTACCGGTGTCATGAATTACAGATTGAGACCTCATATAATCAGGGATTATGTGTCTTTAATTTTTCATTGACCAAAATCTATCAGAAATGGGAATGTGATAGCTTAATGGCTTCATGCTTAAATCTATGCAGACTGCAAACCAGTTGTGTCCTGTCTTGCCATCTGTTCCGTGATGGTACTTAATGATTAAATCTAGTATTGTAACGCACCCTAATTTTTAAATATATCATTGTTTGAATGTATTTGTTATGTACAATGAAATGCTCAAACAAGCACGTTCGAAAAAATTCTACATAAGCGTACATCTCAAAGGGTAATAAATATTGACTGTTACTCTGCCTGTTTTAGCTTACAGTCGCACAGTATTTACTTTTACATATAAATATTGCTTGCTTAATAAAGTTTTATTTTTTGCAAAATCCCTTTAACTGGAATCCTGAGGCTCACTCTTTCTCTCTGCCAAATATTTCAATAATCACTAATATCAGAATTTTTGGATATATTTCAGATAATAAAGCAGCATTTCCATTATTTAGTAGTAGCAATAAAATAATAAACACATGCAAAATGTGGTTTACAAAGAAATTTAGTACAGCAGTGTCCTTTTACTGTTAAAGTTGAAATAAAAGTGGCATCTTCACTGGACAATATCCAATAACCACAAACTTGCTTTAAACATTTGAAACAACACCAGACAAAGCAGTACACTGAAGTTATCAGAAGCACCTCTGCGTGTGGGACAAAAGGGTCACTGGCCTTCACCAGTGTACTGTTAAATCATCAATCATAGTCAAAGGGTCTGTCTGCAGGAATTACAGTATCAAAGAATGGGGCAGATTCTGAAGTATAATATTGTCAGCATCTGAACCTTGCGATCACACACGTTCTAGAAACGTTGGTACAAGACCGCATACTTCAAATTTCTCCTGCATCTATCAATATGATCAATTTCTGCTGCCAAAGACTACTTCCATGCTAAACTTATCCAAAAGATAAAGAAAAAAAAAAAGTAACTCCTTTTCTATACCTCTGGCACATGTTCATCAGGATTTCTGTGTTGACAGAAAGGGATTTAAATGGATGACTTCCCTAAAGAATAATTAATGACACAGACTATCCACTGTTGAAGCATGCAGAGAACTAACTCGGCACATTCTTATCTGAAAAATAGATGGCAATAAAATCCTTCCACCTCTTGAAGAGCATCATGCAAGACATGCAAGCCCTGAGGCTGCAATGTATTGATGATATTGAACAACGTGATGACCTGGTGCTATTACACAATACACACATAACTATTATAACTGGAGAGCCGCAGTCTGACTTGCTGAAGACACAAGGGATGCACGTTCCAGAGTCACCCAAGTGTTCACTTTTGAATCTTGCTTAGCCATTGTATCTTTGTGCACTTACACAGGATCCATAAAAGGATGCTCTAATCCTAACTTGCAATAAGCAAGCAAATGTTGTGATTTATACTAACCACTCTTTGTCATAAATGCCCACTAAAACAGCAATTTACCTCTTACTTGTAAAGACAACACTGTTTGAGCAGCAATCAATCCACAGTTAAAATGGTCATGCAGTTCTGCAGACATCTGCTCAAACCTCTAAAGATACTACAATGCTGAGATATTCTATACCACAAAATAAGGTGCATATTAATAACTTTAAGGATACTTTGCTAACTCGGCACTTAGCAAAGATTGACTATATGTGCAAAAAGTTCAACAGTTGTATCAAAGGATTTTTGCCTCATGCTAATGTGAGTTTTAGGAAGTAGGTCTGATGTCATAAGCCTTTTGGCCCTTGCACAAAACCCCATCTCCTAGGGGGTTTTGTGCTATTAGGAGGCTGAAGCCCTATGCTTACTTTAAAAAACAATACAACCAAACAGTCCACAACAAATCGACTGGCTGGTGGGGATCACATGGAACCCCACCAAGAACGTATGAGTAGATACCGAGTGTATGCAGCAGCCTTCCAAATCCCTGCCTTTGCTCTGCAGCATCTGACCAGGCTGAACTACTCACAGCGTGGCTGGCTAGTGCCTAAGCTCTCTTGTTGGTGCTCACAGCAGAGGAGCTGCCTAATTACTCACAGCTGAAGTGTGCTAGAATAGCCGTATCTGAAGCAGTGCCACAAGCCTCTGTGCCAAGTAACCCTGTCTCTCCTTTCTCCATCAATATGAACCTGCTGCACCTCACAACCTCAGGGCTGCTCTGACCAACAACTGCTGTGCTGGGTGGTCCCACTGTTAGTGGTATTATTTGCACAGAGACATTCCACACATCTGTGCACTCACACGTTTAGATGTGAATGCACAAATCACAGTACATTCTGACTGATCTTTAATTTCTCCCTCCTAGGCTTGTAAAAAAGCAAAGACCACAACAGCCTTTTTTTTTTTTTTTTTTTGTCCTTTCTCTTTTTATAGAATGTTGAAATGGGACCTTAAAGATCATCTAGTTCCAACCCCCCCGCCAGGGTCCCCAGCAGGGACACCTTCCACTAGACCAGGTTGCTCAAAGCCCCATCCAACCTGGCCTTGAACACCTCCGAGGGATGGGGCACCCACAACTTCCCTGGGCAACCTGTTCCAGCATCTCACCACCCTCACAGTAAAGAATTCCCTCCCAATATCTAATCCAAATCTTCCTCTTTTAGTTTAAAACTGTTATCCCTCGTCCTGTCACTATGCGCTCTGATAGGGAGTCCCTCCCCATCTTTTCTGTAGGCCCCCTTTATGTACTGAAAGGCCACAATAAGGTCTTGCCGGAGCCTTCTCTTCTCAAGGCTGAACAACCCCAACTCTCTCAGCCTGCCCTCACAGCAGAGGTGTTCCAGCCCTCTGATCATCTTTGTGGCCCTCCTCTGGACTTGGTCCAAAAGGATATGTCTTTCCTGTGCTGAAGGCCCCAGAGCTGGACACAGTACTCCAGGTGGGGTCTCACCAGAGCAGAGTAGAGGGGCAGAAATCGCCTCCCTTGACCTGCTGGCCACATTTCTTTTGATGCAGCCCAGGATACAGCTGGCTTTTTGGACTGCAAGCGCACATTGCTGGCTCATGTTTTCCTTAACAGTAAATAAGGAAGATGCACGCAGGTGAGCAAAATATAGGAGAAAATAGAGAGGAAATAAAACAGTTCATCTGTTATTTACTAAGTGCACACTTATATTACTGAATTAATACCCCCCAAAACTCCATAATTTCCAAGCTTACGGAGCAACAGATGTCTTTATCATCACGCAGTATGAAACAGCTTTAGTACTACTGTATCAACTTGACTACCAGATGTACTCTTTTCCTATCACAGTAAAAGGTACTATGTCAAAAAAAAGCAGTTTTCTGCCAAAGACTGAAAACAGTGAATCACTACTCACTGCGCCGAGTAACCTGGGTGAGCTCCCCACAACAACCAATGAGAACACAGAGCAGCTTCTACTCTGCAGCTAGCAAAAGGTAAGATGGCTTCCACCAAATGAAAAGTTTCACTGATGGAAGGGAAAATCTATAAGATTCAAAGCACAGAATGCTTAGCACTGTCACACAAAATAAGTACTCCTGAATATTAAATAATTGAGAATTCCTAGAAGAAACAACTTGACAAACAAAACTTTTATTTGAGCACACAGATGAGAACCAGGAAGTTTGACAAATACACTTTACTACTTCAACACATCTAAATATCTTAATATCTTACAAGCGTCATCATGTTTTGGTTTTCTGTTTTGGTTTTTTTTTTTTTTTGTTGGTTTGTTTTGTGTTGGGTTTTTTTTGTGGGGTTTTTGTTTTTGGTTTGTTTTTTTTTTTTTTTAATTACAAAAGGGTAGAATTAGATTGCTGTAGTACTTGCACTATACTACTTTCCAAATTAAACTAAAACAAAAAGGCAGCACAGGATGCATGAGCATAGTCTACAAATGTCAAGCAAGAAAGATAGACATACCACAGAAACAAAGCACTGAGGATAATGAATACTAAAGTTTTGGTTTCTACTTCAAGCACTGTGTGTTACTTTCATTCCCAGGGCTGAAGTTTTTTACTTCTCAAATGAGTTCAAATTTAAAGATCTGTTCAGTCCAGTACTAATTAACAGAGTAACTGAAAAATATCTGACTTCGTGATTAACACCCCAATATAACTTACCATTAAAACACTGCAAACATTTACACCCACAATAATCCTGTGACAACAGTAAGATTAGCTTTACGTAAGTAAGCACTCACAGATCTGGATCACAAGATGCAGCATGACTTGATACCAAACATCAGAGGGCATTAAAGTGAGAAAATGTTTTTACAATCTACCTTGGAAAGAATGTTCTGCAAACATACAGGTAGTTGCTTGGAAGAAACACCAGAAACAGTTATAAAAGAAGCAGAATAGGGCCAGAAAGCTGTCAGATAGGAAGCAGCAAGCAGTACAGAAAAGAAGCAAATAAAAACTTATTGTCCTTAGCAAATGACATTCGTGGAGCTAACATGCTTTCTAAGATATTTAGAATATTCATATAAGGGAAAATAAGTAGGATTTAAAAGCAATGCACATTTATGCAGTCGTCTTTATTTAAGCTCAAAAAAACCCTCTTAAGAGATTATTAAGTTTGTATATACAAGTATTTCTCTTCTACTGTACCCATCTTCCAACACCACAGCAGTATGTACTTTGCTTTATTTGATAATCATAGCACTACTAAAATAATTTCTCCTTTGGAAGACTTGGAAAAAATGTTTACACATTTTATTCTTTACTTTGAACTTTGCCAAAGCTATAAACTCTCAAAAATAATTAATTAGTACTTCAGATTCAAAATAGATTGACCATAGGTAAACATCTCAGTACACTCAATATTAAAAAAACGTGGGAAATACTGATGTGAGATCAGCCTAGTGAGGTGACACCAAAGCTATCCGAATATTGCAGTTTCGGTGACTAAAAAGATCTTAAATTGTAAAAATAGTGCCACATAGATTTCCAACAAATACTTTTGGTTAGAACACTATGACTCTAGAATTTCCCCTTCTTACGATTCTATAAGTAAATTAATAACATTAAAATATACATCTTCATCTTTTTCCATACCAATTTTTAGACTACCAAGTAACAGATCTGAGCTCTGTGTACAGATTATTCTGGAGAACGAGGCAAATTCAAAGGCAGGGCTCCTGGATATCAGGGGATTGCCAAAGAAAATAAATTACATTTCTTGTAAAAATTTTGTCCATGTGAGCAACTTCATTGCTTAAGCACACTAACTGAAATGTGTTGCAAATTTTCTATGCACATCAATACATGTACAATCCTCTACAGATTTAGATATAAATACAGCAGTACATGAAGGACCTTACCCCTGTTAACCACCCAAAGCTACAAGATAAGCATACATACAAGGGCCTGCAAAAGAAGTGCATTTTTTTAATCTTGAAACATTAATATTAATATCCTTCCTGAGATGCAAACCAGCACTTTGTGAGCATGACATTTGTCCACATTCTATCATACATCAACTCATATCTATATTTTATTTTTGTCTGGCATACACAATACTCTAAGTACACAGCAAGCGTATTCCCAAGCTACCAGGAAATTACACCAGACATCTTTGCTCAAGGGCTTATTTAAGAAAAACAAAGATACCACACAAACAAAAACTAGAGCAAATATTTCCCTGCAGCTTCAAATAAGATAAAATTCTGTAATAAACCTAAATGGACTCTATCTTCTATCACTATAGAAAAGGAAGCAAATTTTTGAGTATATCTAAATGTGCAACACAGATACAAAGATTCACTCAACAGCCAGGAATATAACACAAGCCTCTTACAAGTTCATCTCTTAATATTTCTCAATCCAAAAATACAACTTAAGATAATTTTTGCTTTTTCCTCAGAGTAAGCCAATGGGAAAGCACACCAACCACATCTGGGTCAAGCCGTAGCCTTGCTTTGATTCAATGCCTTAACATCACTTAGTCCAATGAAACGAAGAGGGGGCATTTTGTAAATACTGCTTAACAACAACTTCCTAAGAGCCCTCATCTCTTTGGAGCATCTTAAGGTATAAACACCAGACTCTAAAACAAAGCAAACAAACAGAGACTGCCACACAGTTATTACCAAATAATCTCTGACCACTGAGGTCATGTGCTCTAACAAAGCAGCATTTTGAAAAAATGTCTTGATCCTTAAATAATTACTACATAGGGAAAAGTGGTACAGTATGAAAGACAAGAAAGGCAACAAATTGGTATTTAGAGAAAAAGGAGGAGGAAACAAAAATAAGAGGAACATATGAAAGAACACAAAGCTAAAAAGCCCCTTCTTAAGAGAAGAAACAAATGAGGAAAATCTAGAAGTAAGCTTCTCAAATTTAGCAGAGGATTAAGATGTGCTTGATTTAGCAACCAATTTGTCAGTTAACTAGATTAGTTTTTGAAAGAAAGATCAGAGCACAGCAACACTTTGCAAAGGTTTGTGGTGCATCCCACAAACTAGCCATGGAACCTGAAGAAATACAGCCTTGCCAGTGAAAAATGCAAGCTGATCAGCCCAGCTAAGATATTTGTAGCTAACCTAAAACTCTGAAATTTAGTGCTGCTATACTACCAACAGATAAGGCAACATTGTAGGGCAGCTCAACTCTCTCCGCTACCTGGGCAAACCAACCTTTCTGGTATAAAAATTAGAGCAAAAAGTTGTGTGTTGTCTTTCCTTACAACACAGGAAGCCAGGACGGCAGCAGCACAGAAGCAGAGGCAGAGGCAGGTAAAGAGCAAAATCAGACCCACGAACAGAAATATTATAGCCAGCCATCACTGGAACTGGAAAGCACACCCAGCCTCACAACGCTGGGTGCTGCTAAGGGCAAATGATGGCTAGATGAGCTACACAACCATCATCCCTGAACCGCTAAAGCACGCAGCACAGCCACTAGTGCAAAACCAGGATATGTATTCCTCTGGCTCAAAGTCACGCTTGTGGCATTCCCCACATGGTCCTGTGACTTCAGCTAAAGCCGACTCTGCCTTCTGTTAGGGCAGCTCTATGCAGTAGTGCTGCACTGTGCTCTGTGGCTGTATCTCGGTTCTTTAGACCAGCACGTAGAATGTGAGTGAAATGCAAAATACTCTGAAAATAAAACTGTAAAGCCACAGTGAATATACGTTGTTCCTTTGCCAGAATATTTTGATTTTAGATATTTCAACTAAGATTGCTATTTATGGAACAAGTAAGTAGACTCAATAGAGTCAACAGACTCAATACAGCACCGCTGTATGTATTAACAAATATTTTTTAACTCAGTCTTTATTCCCTGGCCCCAGCTATTAGCCTAGACTAAGGATAGGTAAGTAGTACACTACCAAAAGAAATAAGGAGCCAAAGATAGATACTGAAGATAGCACATGCAGAAGAAAGCAATGAAGTGGATGTATACGTGCAGAGAAAGATTAGATTATTTACTTCTTAATCTTCAAAATACCATAAGAAACAAGAGTGCACCACAGAATAGTTTACTACATGGAAATAGAGCAGACAGGACAAAGGAAAGTGGACATCAACTGTGGAAAAGGGTACAAAAGCATAAAAAATCCCTAGTAAAACAGAGACATAAGCAAATATCAAACACTTTAAGCATTCCACATTCACGCCATGCTTCTTTCCCCTTTGGCCATCAAAAACCCAAGCACCTCTGTCAGAAGTACAGGTATCAGCCTATGTCCACCTCATTTGCCCAATTCAAAGCTCACGGCAGGCAGATGTTCAAGTCTAAAATTCCACTATAAGAACTATCTTTTCCTTTTTCGCAATCAAAAGGTTATAATTCCAACAATCTTGACCACTGTGAATGTTCTGCTGGACCATTTGTAATCAAATTTGCTTCTTTACAAAAAACCTGAGTGTTATAAATTCAGCTTTCCTTAAGAAAAATCTAGGCCCTACTGCCACAGAATCATCCTTATGAGCAACAACTCACAAACTACTAGACTGACACCTACCTTGCATCTGTGGAAGCCTGACATAGCACATCTGAAAAGGATGAATCAAATCCATTCGCTTTAAGAGAGAAAGGTGCAGACTTCATAATATTTGACTTTTTTCTAAAATACGTGCTCATATTTTTACTGCCAAACTCACCAATTTCATTTTCTCCAAAACTTTTTTCCATTTCCTCACTCAGCTGGAACCTGGCTGAAGCTACCTCTTCCTATTTGGTCTTCTTCACAAGAAAGAGTTAATTGGATTGCAGCACGTGTTCCTGCGCTCTTTCACAGAGCCAGGCAGCTGGCTCAAGTACTAGAGATGGAGTCCAGTTTTCAGGGAAAGATATAGGCAAGCCAGAAGTATGGGCTGGCAAGCTCAACTGTTTGGAAAAAAGCATACAACTAAAGACTAAGAGCTCAGAAAAGGAGTCAATGAAGCAGTCTACACATTCTAGGCACACACCACCAGAGTGGTGGAAGAAAACAGTCAGCCAGTCCACCTGGAAAATTCTACTGGCATGAAAGGCCTGCATGTGAATCCAGTCAGTGAAAATAGCGGGAGAACAGCAAAAGGGAGAAAAACATGAGAACAATAAAATAATTCATCCTTTGAAGTAGTTTTCAGCATTCCTGGATGCAATAATCGATATGGATAGTATTGATTAATGTGTTCAATTAAGACAAAAGTTACCAATGGCACACTGTGATTAAAGCAGACAAGTTCTCCAGATGGTGGATTAAATTAACTTAGTTTCAGAGTTTGGTTCTATACACTACCAATTCTGCATACAGTATTTGCCTGATAGTTCTTTTAAAACAGATTCATTTCCATAAATATAAAGCATAGTAAAATAAAACCATTAAAACTAAAATACAGTTTCAAGCCTTTGTTACTTGACCAAATATTAACGGTGGTGCTAAACATAATGAAATTCCCAATCTTGTAATTGCTTGCAGCTGTCTATTTTTATTCAAAGGAACTAGTAAGACTTTTGTCAGTTTGGAAACCACAGTTTGTACTAGAAGACTTTCAGCATTTCTTACACAATCCTATTGGAATTCAATTAACAAATATCAGAACAAAACCTATCAAATGAATGAAAAAAACCCACACTCAGAAAATGAGTGTTTCTGTAAGAATACCTCGAACTTTTTGGATCAGGAGAGTATATAAACAGTGCAATACTAAAAGGTGGTGTTTGGTTCTGGAAAAATATCTCCAGGACAACTAAGTATTATTTTACTGTAATTGCACCTAGATGCACAGCAGGTGACTAATCCGTTGAATTATACTGTTTCATTTATTTTACTAGTATCCACAACATATTTTACTCAAGTATATAAGCACTTCATAATGTTAGAATTATTATGATATAAAGGTATAGCAAAGGTATGAAGTATTCTTGGTATGTTCCTCCACCTCCCTGCCACGGCTGAAAACCACTGCAGCAATCTCTTGCATTCTGATTTATTTCCAAGAAGCATGACCCCTTTTTGTATCAAAGAACACAAAGATAAAGGCTCAGATTTAGAAGGACAGATGGGTTTCTATCCAGAGCTATCAGATACTGACTGATCCCAGCAGAAGGTGGGTAACCAAATACTTTTGAAGAACTGGACCTAAATTTAAACAGGAAATGAGAGACATTCTCTCAAGTTAGGAGCTAATATTATAACACTGGAACTCTCCTTAATTAAAAATAAAATTTCAAAAATAATTATGAAATTGGCCCATAGCATCTCCAGCAAAGGAAGAGCTTTTCAGGTGTAACTGGACACCAAATGGAATCTATGTAATTTTCACATGTACTAAAACATAAAAAAAAGTCAAAAGCAAAAGACATACAAGGAATGTAATTAATTAGTGTCTCTCATGTATGAGGTACTAATAAACTCAATGCTGATCTAACCCAACCATCTCAGTACCATTATCCTGCAACTATTCCAACGCTGACATTTCCTCTGTTTGAATCATTACAATTGTTGAAAATAAGTTTGGTCTAGAGAAGCACAAGGAGTAACAAATGCTGTACTAACAAACTCTCACTTGTCAGTAGCGGAGGGCAGGATTAACTCTTTTTTAACTGAACAAAAAACCTTCTCTGAGTAACAAAGCCACTTTTTTGATTGTGTAACTGTTTACAAACCATGCCTAATCCAATATTAACACTCACTTTTATGGTCAAAGCATTTGTGTTTTCAAATTTGGAAAAAAAAAAAAGTATTAAAGTATATACAAAGCAGGAACACGGCACTTCTAACAGCCTCCACTTGTTCATGCTTTTAACGCACTTTGAAGCACCTAGTGCTGCAATGGCATTCCAACCATAGGAACTAAACTACACCAACACCAGATCACAAAGTCCTTGGCTGACAAGCATGCACTAGCTGTATTCTCACACCAAAATATTAACAGCCTCAAATAACTCAAAACTAGAGTAAAAAGTAAGCACCACGTAATGTAAAAAAAAAAAAAACAAACCACCAACTTCTAGAGGTGCTTTCCACATACTTCTACGAATGGCACGCCTGGTGACTTCTGCAAGAACAACATTTCTCTATAGCTTCTAAGAGTGTCAGAGTGCCAGAGCTCCTAACCACGGATCTCTAGTTCTCATATGAAGTAAGTCATTGAAAGCTTTAAAAAAAATTAAAAAAAGATAAACAACATTCTAAAGAAAAATATTTTGCTTTTGAAGACACATGATACTATTTTTTCTGCTACATTTCCTCAATATACGATAGTTAAGACAAAGGAAAAAAGAGAAATACTAATAAAATGGAAAATACTGAAAATAAGTAATATTGATGATTAGTTGGAGCTGCATCTTTTAAATACTTTTCCAAAAGAAGATACATATTTAATAGGTGGACATTCAAAGTGAACTCGATTAGAAGTTAACACAGATTTCCACAGTGACTTCACCAGAGACAGAATCTATCTGCAAAACATGAAACATTTTTTCCCTCTTTCAATCCTGGCAAAAAAACCCAAAACAAATAAAACCCCTCCAAAACAAGAATACAGTTCTGGAGACTTTAATTCTAAGCAGCAATCAATTGTAACACATTTCAGTCCCCCCAAAATGTATTTTAAATAAAATACACCTTCCAGTGTAGTTACACATATGTAAAATGAATTTTATTTGTACACCGGTCCTTTTACACACACCTCCAGTTTCAGGCAGTTTTTAGTTGTTCTACCTACCAAACAACTTTATTTTAAATTTACATCACCCATGTGTTTTTTATACGTACACACACAACTCCTCCCAAGTAAACTACAGTAATGAAGGTATGGGGTCAAAAATGCACATACAAAGTCAAAGCCAAATTCAACACACAGTGGCTTCAGCGTGAGAATGTTCCCTCTCTGCAGCTTTCCATTTCATATACAAGTATCCCACATAATGTATCATATATCAATTTATACTACTAATATCCAAAAAACTTGCTGAGAAAGTTTAATTTCAAGATTATATTCTTCAAAAGCACCTTGTTCCACTACTAAATATGCCTCCCAGCTGTCAAAGATTTTTACCAAATAGAAGCTCTACATGCTAAATGCATGGTCATAATTGACAAGCTACTTAATTTACATGTAGTCCAAGAAAAAATAAATAAATCGTGGAATGAAAATAGTATGCTTCAGTGAATGCATTACTTCAAATTCTTATTAAAATATGTCAGAAATACACTCAAGATTTTTTTCAAAAAGTTCAATTCCACCATGTTTTCCATGTTTCTCAATATTACAGAAGTAAACACTAGGAATTCACACAAGTTGGTGACAAAGAAAATACAGGTTTCAAAAGGATATGATTCAAACTTGTATGTGGTAATGTGCAGATCTTTTTACATAGATTAGTTATACAAGCTGAATACCAAAAGCAAAAACTTTTAAAGTACTAAATACTAGTAAAAACTATAAACAGAGTAAAAGGATGTCCATCACTGAGCACTGTTCCTGAGGAACAGCTGTCATCACAAGCTGCTCACGCACTGATGCGTCTATCCAGCCATCCATAAGCCTACATCTTTTCATACCTATACAAACAAAAGACGTATTTCTCTGCAGAGACTTAAAATATCAAAAAAGAGTACGGAGAAATTTTTTCCACTAGTTAATTTTTTATGATTATATCACTAGACACTCGACAAAAGTGTTACTCTCTAGCATTACAGTAGTGGGCAACATTCCAGTCAAAACTATGATTAACAAAAAGTCACTATAATTATAAAGAAATTTTTCTAACAATCAGAGCTTTCAATAAACCATTTATAAAACCATGTAAAATGTTTCTTCTGTGGTTCATCGCCAGAAAACTCTCAACTAAAATATCAACTTTACTGCTCAACTGCTATCTACTCTAATTTGGAACCACAAAAAATAAAGCGGGAATTAAATGACCGTCCATTTCCTCAGTAAACATTATGTGACTTGAATACAATCCTTAAGTTGTATGTCACATGAACTAAGACATGTATTAGAATCTTATTAGCCAAGCAAATTAATTCAAAATTTTGTTTATGAGCATGACTTATGGTAGAATGAACCTTTATGCTTCTTAGTGGAAATCTAGGAAGCTATTTACAGTCCAATTTTCCCATAAGTTCTATATATGATGATTCAGTGTGTATTACACTATATATCCTGCAAATACACTGGACATTAAACTGTAAAGAGTATCTGCTATGCTCGAAAGTCTCCTCTTAGGTGACCACATGACTACTTCAAGTATAAAAGAAAGAAATTTACCAAGATCAATATGGAGGGAAAAAAGAGGTTTCATAAGAAAGCAAACCGTACAAGAGAACCAAGACAACAGCAAAAAATAAACCCAAGGCACAACTTGCAAACACTTACATTTGCAGCATGACTTCGTTCAGAAACACACCATCCACAAGCGCCACATATTCTTCCAGGTTGGTCCCATTTCCTCCAGCTAACGGTCCAAATGTCTTAACCTAAAACATAATCATCACCATCGTGACACTAACTCCACCTCATTCTCTGCCGCAAGGCATTTATCTTCAAACAATGAGCAAATAAATGAATAATGCGTGAGGAAAAATGAATGCTTACCCAGGTGACAAGAGGGCTAGACATGAACTGCTCCAAAAGGGGTGTGAATATTTCGTTCTCCATTTTACAAAAAAGCGGTTAACATCAATGTAGCTCCTCCGATGCAAAAAATACGAGAAGTCGTTCACTGTAGCAACTCTCTGAAATGCTCCAAGGATTTAGTTGGAGTAAGCGAACCCCATTTTTACGAAGCAATGCAACAGCAACAAAAAAGTCAGTGCACTGACAACCGGGATTTATCTTCCCTTCAAGAAAAAATGCATTTGAAAGTCCATCTACGCGTATTTCATCCTTTCCATTGATGTCTCTCCCTTCCTACATACCGAAGGGGTAGAAGGAAGGAAGGAAAGAAAAGAGGGAGGCTGCCTAGCTACTGGGATTCTGCATCAGACAAAAAAAAAAAAAAAAAAAAAAGAAAGGAAGGAAAAATCTGCTTCAGTAGCGGCAGCTCCTCAGAAAGGAAGACGAAATTCCAGTAGAACTCTGCACGCTCATGCTGCCCCTTCCCCACAAAAGCAAACCCAAACGAGGGGAAGCAAAGAGGGGCAGAGACCCCTCCCCACCCCCACGGCTGCTCCTGCACACAAGAGAATCCCTCTGCCCCCCACTCCCCGCAATGGCCCGGGCAGCCCGCAGAGAGGGAACCGGCCCCCGGCAGGGATGAGAGGCTATTTTAAATCAGTTCCTTTTTCTAACCCCTTCCCTTTTCCACTAAGCTACAACGCAAGATATGGACAGGACCGGCACGCGCCGCCTCGCCCCACAACCTCGCCCTTCCCCCGTCCCCTCCCCTCAGCCCACCCCCCCCCCCCGGCACCGCCTTGCCGCTCTCCCCCCCGGAGCCCCCCGACCCTCTCCCCAGCCCTTAACGCCCGGCTCCAGCTGTTCACCCTGCCGCTCTGCCACCACCACCACCACCCCCCCCCCGCCGCAGGCTCCCGCGGCACCAGCCTCCCTTTCCACCCCCTTCTCCCAAATAACGGCCACCTCGCCTCAGCCAGCCCGGCCGCACCGCATCACTCGCCCCCTCCTCCCTCCCTCTGACGGGCGGTTCCTGCGTATGGATCCCTCCGCCCCACTCTGTGTGCGCGGAAGCCGGTTATCCCTCCGCCAGCCCGGGTCCCTTCCTCCCCCCTCCGCCACCCGGGGATGGCGGCGCAATTAGAAAAGGGGCGGGGCCGGGGTAGGGAACCGCTGCAGGGCGCGCGCACGAGCGCTGCGGCGGCGTCGCGCGAGCCCAACGGCCGCACCGCGTGAGGGGGGGGGGGGGGCGGCTGAGGCGGGAGCGCGGGCGGCCTCTGCCCCGCAGCAGGAGGAGGAGGAGGAGGAGGAGGAGCGGCGGCGGGGGCCTGGCACACGCAGGTCTGCGCTCGGGGTGCGGGAGGGAGATGCTCTTCGATTCTCCGTTGGGAAAAGAGTGCCCGTGAGGGGAAAATCTCGTGGTGGGGGAGGGAAGGATGGGGGGTGAGGGGGGGAAGGGGAGTCGCTGACGCCCTTGAAGAGAAAAACGGGGGATAAAGCGTACGATCCGCACCCCAACCACACCACACACTCCTGCCTTTCGGGGGAGGAGGAGGAGGAAGGCGGAGAGGTTTTCTCCTAAGGAGGTGAAATCCAGACACACCCACGTTAACACAAAATCCAGTTTTCTGGAGAGATTTAGCGGGGAAAGGGGAGGGCAGGGAGGGGGGCGACCTGGTTACAGAAAAGCAAATAATGACAAGCAATTTGCTCGCCTAAGCTATTGTCCTTAAGCTATCTCTAGCCACTTGTGTTTCAAATCTCAAATACTGCGTTAACATACGGGACCGTGTCTGCTTAATAGATTATGTAGTTTATTGACAAAGCATTTTACAAAATCTCAAACTAAATCCAGCTTCTCTTCCATGTAGTATAAATTAAATTGCAGAAGCATTTTTTCAAGTACCTTTAGTTTTGCACACATAGTAAAAAAAAAAAAGAAACACCACCACAAAACAGTGCAGTAAAAGTGACTGAAACTAAGTCCTTTTGAAAAACATCACAGTAACAGCTAAACAGATTAGTTTTATTTTTTTAACCCGCATACTGGATATAGTATTTGTCTTAATGGTCCAAGATTAGGAAAAAAATTCCAACCATCGCCTTTTCCCCATATGTGAAACTGAAAAGAACGGCTAAGTAAAAGATTAGAAAAATTACAGACCTTGGAATATTAGTATGGAATTTGTATTCCAGGGATTTTTTTGAAAAAAAAAAAAAAAAATATATATATATATAGCATAGTTAAATGACTTTGTATTCGCACAATTATACATTTTCAGCAAAAACCCGGTCTTTCCCTCCCAAAACCAGGTCTTTAGAGTAAACTCATAGTCCTCCTGTGAAACAAAAGAAATAAGAAAGAGCAAGGGAAAAATGCAGAGTCTTGGATCTGAATAAGAATCTGGTGATCCATGTGTGAAATAACTGCCAATAAACTACCAGCCCTTAAAGACAACTACAAAAGCATTTTTGTAAAAGCCTGACTAACCAGCCGCTAAGCTCCCTGTATCTGGCAACAGTATATAATATGCAATTGTGAATGCAATACTATGGAACTTCCTTGGCTCATCAGTTTGTTTCTTGTGGGCTCTAATTAGGCAGTAATGACTTTAGCATAAAGCAATTTCTAGGAATTAGAGACTGGCTAGTAGAAGTTGATAGCCCATGTAGTAGTCACATGTTAGCAACACCAGCTGGCTCCTGAGTTCCTGAAAAATATTTTATGCTGAGATTTCATAACATTGAGATAAAGATTTGATTAAACTGTTTTAGATAGTTTTACTTTCACTCACACCATACATGCATTGTCAGCATTGCTGTTGGTCACTATTCCTGCAGAAAGACTATTATTTAGATAAATACTGCATAATACCTTTATGAAATACATAGTAAGCTGTTTTTATCTCCAATGATTTACAGTTCCCTATTAGAACTGGAAATTAGTACAAGAAAATTTCAGAAAAGGTATTCAGAAACATTCATATGAGTTTGGGTTGGATTCCCCCCCCCCCCCCCCAACAAAGAGCCCTGTAGTTTCTGTAGCTTACAGTTTGTCAGACCAAGTGTAAGAATATTTAGCTCGTTGCCAGTTATACACAGACATCAATCAGAACAAATTGCTGAAAGGGTAGCTATTTACAATATAGTAATAGCTACAAGAAATTGGACAAGCTAGAGATTGTGGAGATGCCTTTAGTGTTCATCCTGTAGGCACCACCAGAATACCTATACATGGTAGGGACATTGGTGGTACCTCCTGGTGCAGCCAGGCCTGACCAGTTGTGACTGTCCTGGACAAGCTCATTCACTCACTTGTGATCCACTGCAGAGTGATGCAAACTAGTTATTTAAAATGCAACCATTTAAGACAGGTGAGATAACTTGCCATAGAACAGGAAGCTGTCTACCTTTGATTGCTCAGCCCTTGTTTGACAGACATCCCTTGAAATGAAATAAAAGGTAGAAAGAAATGTTTGTCTTTTGAGTTGTTTTTCTGTCCCAAACTGAATATGGAAGGCTTCCATATTTTGCATAGCTCTAAGGAGTCTTCATGAGTACTGATCTAGGAAATTCTTAACAGTCATAGCTCTACTTCAGGTGGCAAGGCAACATCACCATAACCTGTAGCTTGTGATGTATTTGGCTGCATTGTTTTAGTACTTTTTACCCGGGAAGACTCCTAAAAGCAAGTTTATGACTACACTTATAGAGGTAAATCTAGGAACTTTGTTACTACAATTCAGGACCAGCTGAGGAAGTTGGCAACTTGAGTCACCTGACCCAGAAATAGAGGAGGCTGGTAGCAGGTGATTGCTTGTGTCTCAAAGTGAGCTGACTGAAATCCTCCTCCTTCCACTCCTTTGCCCCCAAGGTGTAGCATCTGGATTCTCAGGTGTCAGGTGAGGTGTATGCTTAGAGCAGTACTACTTCCTCAATTAGCAAACCAGTGGGCCACCTGAGATGGTAAGAACCCATCTTTGCTCCTCTTCTCATAATCCCAGCGCTGTACACCTCCTAAAGATCACACTCCTAGCTTTCACATTTCATTAGTGTATATGTAGCTCTCCTAAATGTTACGGTTCAATTTGAAATTATCTCTCCTTCTTGGAAAGTAAAATACTCTATTTTGGCTATAATAGAACTGTAAGATACTTTGAACGATTCTTTTACTTTGAAACAATAAAATGCAAAAACTTTAGTAATAAACTTAAAATTTAATAGTTCTAACTATTCTAGGAATGCATATTAGGAATATTTTGGAACTAAAATATCCTTTTTATAATTTGAAAAATGCAGAGAACAGTCTTGTTCTTTCACCATTCTCTAGAACAGACCTGTCAGTATTTAATACAATGTGTGGCCTACTACTACTGAAGGAACAGATTTGAAGATTAACCTTGTTATTTGAAGTGTAGTGTTTGTTCTTCTATGGGTAGAAGATCTCCTTTGGTACCACAAAGATTCTACACAGGAGACACAGAAATCGTAAGCTATCTCTGCCTAGACCCCAGATCTGCACATTACAGAATTACTTCATGATCTCACTTTAACTTGTTTTCCTCATAGCATAATTTCCTGTGTCTGTTGTTGCAAAATAAAAATTGAAAAAGAATTACTGGAGCATAAAACAAAGTCTAAAGTCTACAGACAGCAGGAAAGCATAACATGTACAGCCCCATTTACCTCATCAGAGTTTGTCAAAAGATTTCTGGTCAGCCCTGCCCACAGTGAGACACAGGAGGGGACTGTTTTGGGAGGAGAGAATAAACAATCTACCCATCTTTAGCTGATGCAAGAGAGTGGTTTTCTCTTCCTCTTCTACATGAGCAAAGAGGCGGTAGATAAAGCTCTTGCTGCTGTTTTCGCCTACTGATCTGCACTGCCGGGTTGCTAGGCCTTTGCTTGGCCTGATTAAACTTCAGAAGAGGGCAAAACAGGAACCAAGTGTGGATGCTTGGGATCCACAGCAGGGTTATGAAAGCACAGTCAAAACTAGAATTTTCTGAATATGGGCTGATTTGACAGGACAGTGGCTAGTAAGAACTGCAAGCTAACAACTAGGACAGTCACCTTCCTTGTCCTGTGTTTGCTCCCAGGGAAAGCTGTTTCCCTATCAAACCAAGGCTATAGGAATAGATGGGGCAATAAAGGGAAGAGTAAGGGCACTAAGGTGTTGAATCTAAGTATGGCTATGAATTCCAAAAGGTCCCACAAGTACAGTAGACTAAAAGTTACTACTTCTTCCACAGGAGTTGAATGCAGGGGAAATCCCTCTGTAACATGAATAATGAAGCGGAAATTCCACAACAATTCTTGAAGATTTCTTCCTTGCTACTGCATCTGCTCTGATGTGACCAAAATTCCCTGTTGACTTTAAGGGAACTTTCTGAGCAAGAACTGTAAGTAACCTCAGAATGAGAGTATTTTGAGTGAAAAATTAAGAACAAAACAGTACAGGCTTGGGAAAAGAGGCTGTTGTCCATTTAAGGTTTTTTTACAGACCCCAGATATTTTACAGTTTATGTCCAATTATACAAAGTAGGAAGAAATAAGTGACAGCAGACAAGGAATATCCTGTATGGATATCTGCGATCCAGAACAGTTCTCTGCATCAGCATCAATGCAAATGCATCAGAATTTCCTGTCAGGCAGAACGCTAACCGCAACTGTATTTACCATTTCCAGCCATGCTAACATATCCACATCAATCTCCTTCCTTTTCAGCCATGTGGATAGTGAATCCATCATTTTCAATTGACTAACAGTTAAAAACACAATCTAGCAGATTCACACAAATGTAGCAGTGACTTCCAATAGTAACTTTTGTTATTAAAAATAAACAATGGCTAGATTATGTATTTTAACATCATGTTTTTTTAAATACATCTTAAACTTGAGAAGTCAATGCAGTATATTGACAGGGGTAGAAATGCAACAGTAGAGCCAGATCCTAGCTCCTACTATATCACTGAATTGCACTTTAGACAAGTCTTAATTTTCTTGAAGAACTACATTGGTATTTAAACTGTGAAACAGTTGGTGAAAGTACTATATTTAATACTGCTATTCATCTGAAGAGGGAGGTGCTTACAGCTTTTTGTTCCTTTTCAATCAGTTGGACTGGCAGGAAGGATGTTACTGTGGCAAGTCAGCTGATGCGATCAAAAGTAAACAGCAAAGTATCTATTTTGATTTTTAAATGTAATAGTCATTCCTAAACATTTCCATAGGCTTAGACTTCTAAAAGAAGGTCAGACAAATACTGCCTTACAACAAAATTAATTTGAACTTAAATTAATTCAGATCTTTTCCTGCTTAGCCAATAAAACGTTTATCTGTGTTTCTGACTTCCATCAGCTAACTACAGGACGGTCCACTAATGTTGTCTATGAACTTCCGTTTGATATTTGCTGCATACAAAGAAAATAGATTGTTTTTTTTCTAAAAGCAAGCCTTAAACGTTATAGCAAGAACAGCAGTTTTCTAGGATATTAGCTTTGGTACTAACTTCTATTGTGGACAGTGGAGCAAAAGCTCTTGCTGACATGCCTTCTGTCAAAGAAGTTCCTGCCAGTATGAGTTGTGTTTCTTACAAACTGGGTCAGAAAGATGAATTGTGGAGATGCTATGCACTTCCTCTGACACAGAGCAAAGTGCAGCCCCGTCTGCTAATTGTTAGCAATTACCGCTAGCTGTCTATATGAAGATAGGTGGCTAGAAAAGTAAGACACTGTAATTACAACAACAGCACTATGCCATCTTGGATCCCTAACGTACAAAAATGTTGAGCTGATTTTTTTCTCTAGCATTTAACTTTAGTACAGAGCACACTCGCCATTCAGCTTGATGAAACAAAAGAGGTTCTTTTATTGCTTGTGAAAGACTTTCTTACCACTTCAAACTCCGGTTTCCTCAGTTTCATTTTATTATGACATTAAGTTTGCTTTGCTTCACACAGCACCACTTTACTGGTAATTGCCTCCCTATCCTTTGCCAGACTCTTGCTGGTGCCTCCCTACTTTCATCCATGTTTTTGCAGTCTGTATGTCACTTGACCCCGGTAGCTTGGGCAATGCTGGCATGAAACCCGTATTTATCAGCTGAACAGAGGTTATTAGCTTCCATTTCACAGAGCCCTGCATCACCTTTGATGTTAGCATGTCTCACTAGAGAGGCATTCCTCACGAGCTGGAGATGGTGTTCAGGATCTTCCTAAGGTCAGTAATTAATGAACTGGATGGAGTACGTTTGTTGTGTACATGGACTTAGTTATGCCCACAAGAAGAATGAAAAATACACAGCACTAAGAATATAATTGTAGTAGAATAATTTCTGTTCAAATCTCTATTCTTCTGAGCTCCCTCCCTCAGGATTCATTTTCATGTCTGATTTTACCCCTTGTTATTTGTCAAATTATTTACATCTCAAAACAGCTTCCCCCCCTCCCCATGAAATACTAGTGAAACAATTAAACGCTTTTAAGAAATCCCTATTTTGCCTTTGGGGAAATCCTTCAACAAGCTTGTAGAGCAAGAAAACATAAGTTATTCTTTTAAACCATTACATTAAAAATACTAAAATTAAAACATTTTAACTAATTATTTGACAAAACTAAAGGTCAAGAAAAAAATAACTAATACTAAATTAAAAATGGTAATTACACTTACTAGATAGCATTCCTGATTAAGCTTCTTGCAAGAGTGTGGATCATGAGCCACCTAAAACTGGGAATAGCCTACTATTCACACCTCTTTCAGAGGCCGCTGTAAGACTCCTTTGTTTGCATTATGTCCAGATGGTTCAATTCACTGTGATACCAGTTTAATTGTGAATTCAGTATAATTGGAAATGAACACAAAATTGGAATTCTTACCTATTCCTGTTCATCTCTGGAAAATATGCCATAAAGATTTGTAAAGGCACCTCAAAATTCCAAAGCATTGATTCAAAACAGGTTTAGTGAATCATAGTAAACACTAGGGCTGTTTTCAGTAGCACACAATTACTGGCACATTCATATCATCTTCACATCATCTTCACTTCTATTACATCTACTGAATGAGCTAATGGCATAAAATAACAATACACAGGTTATTTTCTATAGTCTATTAGAAGTAATCTTGAGAAGGAACTCCAAGGTTCCTATTATGTATACAATTACAGGGTGATAGCTACCATTATACTAAATAGAAAAATGATGTTAAGTAGAAGCAATTAAAAGAGTGACCACTATCACACGTTAACAAAATCTTAGCTATTTCCCTTTCTCTTATTTTATTTTTACCCTGCCATTTTTTACCCAAATCTACCCCATTTTAAAAATTGTATTCAAGCGTTTTTCTGTGACAGCTATTTTTTCTTCTACTAAAACCTACAGTGATACATTTGGTCATTTTGTTTAGGCTTTTCTGAACCACTGTCATATCAACAGCTGTTTCCTGTATATTCATTTCCAGTGTCTAAATATCTTCCTTGGGTGGATTCTTCTTGCCAGCTTTATATACCTATAAAATACAATATCTTTTTTCCTAAGGTGGTCATACAATAATGAAGTTCTTTATGATTTTTACATACTGCTCTGTAACAAAATTTCCAAGATCACTTAAGGGTATAGTATAGCGTGCTGGTGGCTTAAAAGTCAGAGGATGGTCTGGCAAACGAACAATTTTTCACTGTTATTTCAAGCTTATACCGAGATGTCAGATTTGTTTTCTTAATCTATTGTTATGCAATTTCACACAATATTAATTTTTTAATGCTTATATTAATAAACAATCTGATAAAATAATTTTATTTCTTATAACCTGGGTAAGATTAGAATTCTAATTCCTGTGTATATTTGCCTGATTTCAGCTTGATAATTGTGCGGGCTAGAAATGATTTATTTTTGCTTAATATTATTACTTTTAAATATTAGTAACAGGTCAAAAAATGTGTAAAATATTAACTGCAAGTAGAAGAATATTGTAGCTGTTTTCACAGGGGTTTTCAGAAAATGCTGTACTAAATGAATAGTTTGAAATTTATTGCTCACGATTCCTTTCTGCTACTATGACCTATAGGATATTTTTGATCATAGTAGTCCACCTTAACAGTCTACCTTAAAAAGATGAGATTATTCAGCTTGTTAAGTCTGTATCTCTGTAAAAGGAAAACACCTTAACAAAGAATGGTTTGTTGCTGACCTGCAGCTGGTTATGGTATTTCATCTGAAAGCCTATTTAAGTCCTTAATGGTAACATTTATTCCCTCTCCCTCAGAGGAGTATTTTACAAACAAAATTAATTAACAAACGAGGATAGCCAATTCTGTGCTATAGTTTAGGCTGACAGTCACCCAAAAGGGGTGTTGGCACTAATAATAATCATTATCTCAAAGTATCAAGAGGTCTTCTGACTCTGATGAGATCTCTGCTGGAGCTGAAGCTTTCATCCTGGGGTGATGCATGTGGAGCACAGCAGAACAAATAGCAGCTGGCAGAAAAGGAGAAGCTGTTGCAGACAGCACAAATACTAATAGTGGAAATGGCATACAAGTAACCTCTGACTCAAATTATCAGCATCTGAACCCTTGATACTTCATCCAATTCATCCATAGTTCCATTAAAAAGATGACTGACACCTCCAGATTGAGAGGCTTTTTTTAACATTTCAGAGCTGATCCTTGTACACTGAGTGGATATACACTCTTGCAAATGATTCAGATTGACTTGACTTCATAACTGTTCTGCTCTGAGTTCAGATCTTTTGCTCTGTCTAGTTCTTTACTGCTTCTGTCTTGATGCAGTTAAGCGGAAGCATGTAACAGTGAAGTATTAGAAGTACTGTAGTTTCCTTTATAGCAACATGGACTGAGTTTAAAAAATTAGTCAGGCATTTAGGATCTGCTGATCCTTCTTGTGAAGAATACAAGGCTTGTTTTGTCAAAGGAATTTCTCACTCAAGGGTCCAAGACATAGTTCAGTTTTACCTACTAAACGCTCTTACAGCAAGACGATAAAGTAAAAATGGGGTTTTAATGTAATTTTCATTGCTTACTGCCAATTTTTCTTCAGTTGCTTTGTGATGGCATTGTTATGATAGATGATGATATTTTTATGTCTGCTCTTTGAAGAGCTAATAATTATCCCAGTGCTTAATAACAATGATAACAAAGAAATCCAGCTGTTCAAGAGGTAGTAAAAGAAGCTTAATAGCATACAGGTTTAGAAATAAATTGCAGTTCAACTATCATGGGTTTAGGAAACGGACACGAAGCAGGAAGCTTCCTCTAAATTAACAAATAAATTCTTCCCATAACTATCACATTTTTCACTGTCACTATGGTTCTGATATAAATTTATGTGTCCTAGCCTGTAACAGCAGGAAATCCACAATGTCACCTATAGTGACAGTTGATTTTTCCCCCTAATTTTACACCAAAATATAGTAGCTGCAAAAGGAATAAGAAAAACAATGAAACAGGCAAGTCAAGTAATTACCAAATTTCTAAATAAGCCTTCATTCCTACTATCATCTTATTTTAAGTGAAAGTCGAAATTCTGGCTGTAGACATTAAATAACTCGATTTACTTTATACCAGAAGTATAGAATTGAAGATCCTTTAACTTATGTACCACTTATTTTAGGTTATTTTAACTTTGACTTGAAAGTCACTCTAGGAGCTCCTTCAAGCTTTTTTGTCAAGGTACTACAAAGGAAAATCAAGATGAAACTGCACCTACTCTGTATTGTGCTTAAAAACACAATAGTGCCCCCTTGAGGAGATTATTTTTATATATGTGCATAGGAGTAGACTGCCTGAGGATGACTGTTAAACTACAAGGTAAACTAAACATAGTACTTATTTATATATAAATAAGAACCCAGACAGTTGCACACATTTATGATATATCTACAGATTTTTTTATTAGGCTAACATGGATGCAAACAAGCCTTGTTGCTTCCAAACCTCTCTGTAATTTTGGCTCTACCTAAAAATCCGTATCTAAATTGTTGCATCTAACTATAGGACAAATTCTGCATTTTTTTTTAATCGATGATTATACTTGTAGAATGATTAAAGTAGATGGTTCTCAGACTCAACCCTCTAGAATCCCAACATTTTGAGAAAATGACATCATAGAACCTATATGCCTTCTACTTCAGCCTGCTGATGAGGCACTCATTTGACTCAGGATACGTCTGTCTGCAGACCTCAAGTGGGCCTGCAGCTCAAAGTTCTGTCCAAACTGAAAGCAAATAAACCAGTTAAAATATTAGTAGCAGAGCTGTAGTAATTCTGGATTCATCTGCTGTGTATTCACTGAGAGCCCCTAGTGAGTTTGTACAGCCTCTATTATAGCTAAATTTCTAGTAGTATCTGAGCAGACTCATTTAAACCTATCTCAGCACATCCATAAAAGCTATTATCAGAATGCCAAATAACTATGTATAGATACCATTACAGATATACAAGAAAATCATTGAGAAGAATGATTCCCTCCCCCTTTGAAAGTTTGCCATGCTATGAAATGAGACCTAAATATGATAGAAAAAGATTTTTAAAAGGTGTTGTTTTTTTTTTGAAACTAAAAAGCACCCTAAAATCCCAGCCTCCCAAAAGCAACGTTCTATCTAAAACAGGAAGAGAAAAAAGTCTGACAAATCTTGAACAAAAGTAATGATGCTGGTTTGCAATAAAGACCAACATAACAATGCTTTGCTTCAAAAGATGAGAATGTGAAAGAAAATTTAGAGATTGGGGCAGGTAACAATGCTTTCAGAAATAAACAGGCAAGATTTATTATGATACACCAGATTGTTAGAAGAGGAGAAAGCATGCTAAAACAAGTTTCTTGATATTGAAAAAATACAAGAGGAATAGCAGATAAGAAATTCTGAAAGTGTCGTGTATAAAGTTTAAGAGAACTGCTGATTTTAAAACCAAGAGTTGCTGCTGTTACAGGGTGTGCCCACATAGGGGAATGTAACAGATTAATTTTACTGAGCTCAGTTACTACTTATTGAAATGATCTGCATCCATACGATGCAAATCTTACAGTGCAGCAACTGGCAAAATAGCACATGTATGCTTCTGTTAGAAAGTAGTTATTTGATGGCATAGTAAGTTGGTAGTAACTTTCATATTGATGCCTCTGAGCTATACATTGTTTTGCACTCCTCTAGGTCATGCAGTTCGCTTATATGATCTAGGATCACGAATAGAGCTCCACCATCGTTCATACTTATAGGACTCACATTAGATTCGGGTATCAAAGATTCTTATTCAAGAGACTGGCTGAGCCCTGAAGGGGAAGCAACATGCTGAAGTAGACCCCGATAGCAAATCTTGCAGCCCATTTTATCTGCCAGCTATCAATTCCTATGCACACCCAAAGATCCAGTCCAACAATTGAGACCTTGGCTTGTTATTTATCTTGTGACTCATTACACCTGCCATTGTTGTGTGCCATTAGCATTACACTTCACAATACAGATTCACTATGCACTGTAAAAAAAAAAAAAGTCATATCAGATACTAGCATATTGGGTAGATGTGAGTTTTTCCTCCCCTAATCAGGTAGACAAAAGCAGCGACTACAAAGGATTCTGTTTAGAATCGGTCTTGTCTTGTATATCTCAAGTCATCTGCTCCTAACCAACCAAAACATAATTCAGCCTGTCACAAGCTACCACCTTATCTTTTTGAACTCCCTGTCCTGACTTTAGTGTCAAACCTACTCATTCACGTATTCAGTGGTAAATGTACTGAAGGTCTTGCATAAAAAACATCACTAGGGTCTTTAGGATTAGATAGTACCTTTTGCTCAATTACTTACTCAGCCACCATCCCATCCTTTCACATTGGTTCAGCTTCAGTCTGCCACTCTGGAAATACTTTCCATCCATTATCCCCTTTGGCATCCTGGATTTACAAATGAAAATTCTACCACAGAAAGTGTTCACTGGGTATACAGCAAGGAGCTAAACATTTTGTGAAGGTCAGTTTGGAGCACTCCATCATATTATAGATTATTATACAGCACAGAACAGCACATGAGGCCTTTTGGAGGCATTTTCCAAGTAAGTAGTATTGCATTTCATCTGTACAAAACCTTTCAAGACATATTTTTCTCATATAAAATTATTCTGGCACAAAAATGCATACAAACAGCAAAGAGCCAATAATATTAATACCAAACATGCTAAACTGTATTTCAGTGAAAACCATGTGTATTTCTGCAGGGAATGTAAAATTGAATTTTAAGTACAGGAAGTGCTCTATTACTGCTCTGGCATTACAATGCAGAGTTGCTTTATTGTTTGCGCTAAAATAGTAAGCTAAGCCTGTCCAGCCAAGTAGAGCATCAGGAAGGAGTCTTCTGATCTGTGGCACCAAAATGTATCTTGCTGGTCTCTTGTCAGCTTTCCCAAACAAGCACTTTTTCTAATTATTCACACCAAACACATTACCAGTATTAAGACTCCCAGCAGAGTCTCAGATGCAATTTCTAACCTCCCCACAACCCTTGTCCTCCATCCAACTCTCCTCATGGATTTCTGCAAGAGTGCAAAAGCATGGATTAGCTTCACCCCACGAGCCTCAAAGCCCTACTTGCCAGCCCACTATAGCAATATGCAAAGCAGCAGGACACCATAAAACCTCACAGAGAGCCATCTACTACAGCCAATCATGGCAAACATCTTAAGATTAGATACTGAGGTCTGAGGAACCTTGGGTGTGGCACTATCCTAGTATTAGGAACTAAGAAAACGTAATAAGCACATTTCCCCACCCCCCCAAAAAAAAAACCAACCCACAACCAAAACAAAAAACCTCAAAACAAAACAAAAGAGGGAAAGAATTACAAGCCTGCTGTTACAAGATCCTCAAAGCCTCCTCATATTGGGAATAGCAGTTTCTCTCAAAGACCGCCTAATCAGCCGTTCTACCTACAGGCTATAGAAAACAAGCGCTAGCAGCTGACTTCTGATCCCTCCAGCTGTAAAGCTGCATGGCTTTCAGTCTCCTACCACTCAACAAAGTAGAACTAGGACTAGAAAGAAAAGGCCACAGCAAAGAGTTTTATGCACTGAGAACTTCACAGTATCTGCCTTCCATGGTTAGCACTAATTTGAAATCACTCGGTTTTGTACCACTCATCTCACTTCATTTCCTGTCTTTGTTTTCTATAGTAGTAAGTTGGTAGAAATATATATATTTTTATATATATTTCTATCTAAATAGCCTGCTTGTTCACACCTTTGTAAAGAGTGTCTAGAACTTTTACACACTTGAAATACTTAGGAAGTCTTAAGGTTAAAAAAGCTTAAGACATACATTGGGTAAAATAAGTCCTATTAAATGACAGCAGAGCTCCCAGCTTTGAGTTCTACTGTGAGGTAATCAACAATACAGTCACAAAATAACCCACAAAGTTCTACACAGCATCACTTGATAGTGAACATTCTATACAAGCATAGTTTCCAAGTTGTGTTTGTTTTTTTTTTAAATTGTAACATTAAAGCACAAGTAAAAATCCCATATCCTGAATACATATTCCACAAATTTAAACTACATAATAAATAACTCATGGTGCTTTCACAAAAATCAACTGTGAAAAGTTACACAAAGCTTAATGAAAACCACGCATGCACTGGAATTCAACACTCAGTCTGTCCTCCAAGTAGGAACACGAGCAGCCTTGCTTATGCTACCATCATTTAGTCTGTTTATAAATTGTGAAAGGCTCCACTCTTCATCTCCCAACTCTGCTTTATTGTCCCTTCCTGTTCTCACACAACTGGTTTGTCATTTGCATTCATATATTTGGGGAAATACTGCTCAGCAGCTCCTAGCCACATACAACACAGCCTCATCTCTCCCCCTGTTCCAAATGGAGCCTCTGGTATAAGCCTGATTAGATGGCACCTTAGCAGACAAAAGGAAATACTGGAATAAGAGTGAAGTAGCAACACCATTATTCTTCACAGTGCTGTCTATGGTGGCAAATCTTTTCCACCGATGCTAGAATCAAATTGTTCCCCTCACCTGCCTTTGTTTGTGGTGGCTAATGTTGGCTCACAGGTAAACCTTGCCAGGGTAGAGTAACAGTGTAGCTTTTTTCTACTTACAAATTGAGATGCCTAACATTAAAGGTGGGAAGAAAAGTAGAAATAGGAACACTGGTTCCATTGACTGTCTTAAGGAAGTGGGGAGCCCCTTAAAAACCTTATTGACCAGTGCCCAAACCTGCAAGCTTTTGGGAGGCCAATTGCAACAGTGATGAGAGCAAATGTGCTGTGATGAGTTTGTAATTAATGAGCTTTGCCCACATTTCCAGAAATGTCAGCTTGACTCTGTTGTGTAACCCTGAACTTCCATGTTGTTTAATCACAATGGTGAGCTTCCACAGCTAGAACATTAATCATAGGCATGGAATCTCTTCTACACCTGGAAGATAGTTAACACACACTAGCAAATGTGATGAAGTTGTGCTCTCCAGCATATGTAATATGTATAAGTCTTCTAATATCTGACCATCTACAAGTTCTATACAGCTGAACACTATGAAACAGGGCAGACTATGTTCTGTACAAAACACTGCCATCTGTATCGCCACTGAAATATTACTCGCTTCTGTATCCAATTGATTTTTCTGTTTCAGAAGTATAAAGCAGTTTCTGTGAAGGACTCTAACGCATTGTCTTTTTTGTTTTTCCTGGCTTTTATAATCAACAATACAATGTGATTAGCCAAAGTTCTTGGGCGCAACTGAAACATGGATAATAAAAATCAGAAACGCAAATTCTACTTAGATTCTTCCAAAGAGCCCCCAGAACCAGCGCTTTTGTCTGTACAGTACTAAATGCTTTCTTGAAAGCCAAGCCTTGTGGTAAGACTAAATGATTCAAACTCATGTCCCTAACCATTGCCTGTGAGATTCCTCCTTGCGCTACTGCAGACTATGAAACTCCAAGGCTGGGCAGCCTTTAGTTCTATTCTAGATTCACTCTCCATATATCCTCAGGTAACATTCATTAATCCTGATATTGAGTAGCCTTTTTTAAGGGAAGTTCTTAAAAAAAAATAATTAAAGTGCATATTTCCTAAAGTGTTAAAAAACAAAGAGAAAATGAAACTAGCTGGTATGTAATAGAAGTCTTTCTGGTAGCTTGCATGACACTTGGCTGAAGATGTTAGAGATTCAAAAGAGGGATCTGGGACTTGTATAGACCATTTCACAACATCAGAAACAGCCAAGATCTTTCCCAAAATTCCATATACAATTTCTAAGGCTGCAATTTTTTTTTAAACTATTATTATCAAGGACTTGTGACAGTCATGTTCCCTGACCTTTTCCACGCTTATTCTACAATAAGAAAAATGCCCTAGCATCTGGCAATTTATTCCTGCATTCTTTAGATTAGAACAGGAGACAGAGTGAAAGTTAAATCAATTTAGATCAATTTATCTTCTCTTAAGGCAATTATGAGCATAAATTTTTTAATTAAGCAAAAAATCAAAACCGGTGTCATGCTTCTGTCAACTTTGAAGGAGTTTAAGCGTTACTGTGTTGTCAGTAAGGTCAACAGTGCAGACTATGACCAATCCTAAGGCTGTATTAGTAACTAATTTAGTACAAGAAAATAAAATCAGTAGACACTGATGAGGATACCACGTATACAGTTCAGGAGTTTTAGCTAAAAGTCATTTTAGGCTGATCCCCCTGAACCAGCTCACACATAGTTCAAAGCTGGCCCAAGAACTAGCTATTGTTTTGTAACTTTTTAGATAGTGATGGGTATTTGGTGCTCAACTGTGACAAGCCTTCTGGCAGATTAAACCAAATCAACATGCAGTAAGTGGACAGCCTGGAAATTCACTTCAAAACTGCAGTAATGCTCCAAACCCAAATACTTACATAGATTAGACTGTATAAAAGACATCTTAATGTGCATCATACAAAACTGACAGACATGAGAGTAAAACTGTAAAAAGTGTGTATTTTCCCTATCTGGGAAAAAAAAAAAAAAAAAAACAACAAACATTTGCACCACCTAAAGAGTTCTGGCACAGTCTGTCACTGAGCTTGTAGCCTCCATTACATACTCACTTTCTGCTCTAATCTACTTCTAGTTGCAGAGCAGCAATACACAGCTCACTTCACAAAATACATGAATGATGTCTATTTTCAACATAGAATAAAGCCTGAAAGCCCTTGTACAGTATATTTGGCTTGTAAGTGTAAAGCCATTCTAAATATTTCATAAGGAATAATGCTGTGTTTGTGAGGTACCATATTTGTGAAAGGCTTTCATGATACCAATGAGCAAAGGTTGCAGTAGGCTTGTTTAGATTTTTACTTTAGACACATCTAAAATATAAAGAGCAGCAGCAGGGCTACTCCAGAGGAGTCAGGGGCAATAACACCACAAGGAGGGATACAGACCTTACCGACCAAGGTACAGTCCTGCAGCAGCCAAGCAGGGTGGAGCTGGCGATAGTAACAGGTACTGTCACCCAAAAAAAGCTTCAGACAAGGCAGAATAACAAGTAGAACCAGAAAGTCCATCAAGCACCTCAGAAGCAGCAAGAGACTAGACAGAGCACAAACCTATCCACAACTCAAAACCCAGGGGCTGATACCTGAGCAAGCTCAAATAGGGAACCTGGGCCAATGAGCTGGGGTGGGGGGGGGGGGGGGGGGGGGGGGAGGCTCAGGTGAGGCTAGAAAGGGTCATTAAGATACACCCAGGGCCCTGGCAATAGGGACAAATCAGCTGAAATCAATTTTATCTACTGTGAAATACATTTAACTCTAGAAGTTGTTTGACAGCTTCTAAATACAAAATTAGAATGTGTGCTACATATTCTCATGATGCTGGGTAAATAAAAAATAACACATCCTGAGAAAGTAATAATCTAGAACATCTTAGATTTTGTCATCATAATACTGCATTGGTCAAATGACGAATTTGGTTTCTGACTTCAAACAACAATTTTAGTCTGAAAAACATGTTAAAATATGTTTTAGTATGTTTTCTTCAGACTGCTTCAGTTAGGGTTATATATATGTTTGCTATATGCTAAACTAGATAGTTCTCTAATGTCAAAATTAGTTAATCATCAGAATTTGACAAAGTAAATGAGTTATATTGAATCATCATACTGTGCAATATCCAGAGACCTTTGGTCTGTATGGTGATCTTCAGATAAGATAACCTCCCAAAACTGAGTCAAATACTCAACTCTGGTGGAGAAATGGTGCCATGAATAAATCTTATCAAGAAAATGTACAGTTGCTGTGTGAACTTAGGATTCTTATTTTAATTTTTATTAAAAACGGCAAAGTAGTTTGACTTTCCTGGGACAGTATCATCCTGCTTCCACTAGATTTGGGATGGACCTGTGATTTTTCAGGGTCTGAATTCCCACATGCGGTAACTCTTACTGTCTCTTTGTCCTGGCAGTCTGTGGCAGCTTTTTCTTTGGTAGCTAAAAGCAAATTCTCTGTCTCAGTCCAATTCTTGCTGAAAGAAATAGCACCTTGTGAAGAAAACCATCCTATTTTGAACTTAAAATGTTTAAAAAAACCTCCACAAATAGTATGTGTGCTCAGGATTTATGTTCAAATTTAAAAGGAAAATAGCAAAACTTTAGTCAGAGCTATCTTCAGAGCCCTTGACTGTAACCCATTACACAATAATCAATCCTAATCTGATTATACTGATTACATGAAATTGCTGGTGAGACTGAAATACAGTATTATCTCATAGAGAAGTTCTACACTATTTACAGTGCTGTTTTACAGC
The DNA here is from genome assembly GCF_965231255.1 of Vanellus vanellus. NCBI lineage: Eukaryota > Metazoa > Chordata > Aves > Charadriiformes > Charadriidae > Vanellus > Vanellus vanellus. Next base: position 3,144,581 of record NC_138907.1, read on the forward strand.
AGCTGTAATCATGGAGTGAAATACTACTAATAAATGTCATAAATTCCTTTAAGACCACTAGATACCTTGCTGCATGCTACAAACTTTTACTGACTGTAGTAGTGTGGACACAGAAGTTGCTTCTGCTTGTGTAATACCAATGCTCGGACCAGGTCATGAGGCTTTTTTTTATTCGCAACAGATACAACACTTCGTGGCGTCAGCAATGATGTGCTCACAGCCTTCCTGGTTATGGCAGGACAGTGGAAGACACTTCTGAACTCCAGAACGGCAGGGAAACTCTTCCACGTGTAGTCTAATTAAGGGTCATGTCTTAATTTGTAATTAAGATTGAAGAGCCACAAGAGAACATTTCCCAGTTTTGTAAATGCCTGAGATCACTTACTGGCTGACAATGAGACCAAGTGTAGCCCTTTCAAGAAAGAGGTGCTGCTCATGAGAAGAATAAAACTCTTCAAAATGCTTAGAACTGTTACAACAGCAGTCACCTTCAACTCAATGTATTTCTGGAATTAAGATTTAGACTGTGCCATGACTACACACATTTTTAAACTTTTAGACTGGAATATGGCAATAGTATAAAGCAGTGAAAGCATTAACCCTGGAAATTTTGCCTGCTTTATAGAACAGTGAAGCGTCACAACTGCAGGGTGAACTACTCTTTTGTTCTGTTCTTTGCCTCTGGCTGTAATTTCACATGTGCCAGCTTTCACCCCTTTCTCCCTCCACTCTCATGGCTGCCAGCATCAGCCAGAAGAACTCTTTGACAATTCAGAGGAACCATTTCTTAATTTTCCATTGAAACACCTAGAAGATACTAATTTGTTTAATTGCTATCTTCAATTTAGATTAAACTTGAGCAAAGTTTTCTCTGCTTTAAGATGCAGTTTCTTATCAGGTTCTTCTCCTCTTATGGGAAATCCAATCTCAGTGGTAACAATCTATTCCAAAGCTGTAGGAAAATGGTTTTCCTGATTTAGTCCAGGGACTTTAAGCAGCTGCATCTCAGATCTTTTGTGTGACCTAACTGTGAGCTATTGACTATATTTGGCTGGGTGTTTCCTGCTGACCTATCTTATGTTGTATAAACAAGTATCAGCTGAAAGTGAGGACTGGACCCTTGTAACTGTGGTCTAAAGACTGCTGCTTTAAAGGTCTTTCAGTTCTTCTGAACATGTGAAATAAATAGTTTTACAGTGGTAGTCTAGAGCAATATTTTTAATTGTTATAATTATTAAATCTTCCACCACTGATGCATGTCAGAATTTTGTATATTTTGTGTATGTCAGCCTTTGTCACTTGCACAGTTTCCCAAAACAGTAGTGTGGCTGTTTTGCCTTCACAATATTGTCTATAGGGAGGAAGGGGGAATGGAGAGGGGAGAGGTAGCCAGAGAAATGGCTTATTTTGAGCTATAATTCTCTGAGTTGCTTTTTATTTGTATAGTTTCCTATTAAATAATTTCATGTATTCAGACGTTAAAGACTGCAATAACCGTAATAACAAAATTCATTAGTTATTTCAGAGGATTTCCATTTCTGTCATGCACAGGGAGCAACTGGGAGAATAAATAACATGCTTATGTTCTGCAGTGGCAAATTAATTTCAGCATTTCACTCAGGGTCTGTAACCATCTCATACTCTTATTGATGCTGTTTCATACTCCACAGTTAGGGCTTGCCATGCTACCTTTCCTGGTTCAATGAAGTTGTCTAATTCAGAGTGAAGGAGGCAGGGCTTTTTCTTGTTGGTTTTGGTTTTGGTTTTAGTGGGTTTTTCCAACTTGCTCATGGCTGCAGAACTCGGTGCCAGAAGAGATTAGAATAACAAAGCTCACAGGCTTCAAATCAAACCACAGAATTCACCTTGCCCTAATTTGTCTTCCTTCAATAACAATCAACTGAAATTGGACACAAAAAACTAAAGCATTACAAGGGGTTTTAGAATTCAAGATGTGCAGACACTACAGAAGAATTAATGGTAAAAGCACTAGAGCAATTACTAAAATACTTAATCAATGTGTGGAGAAAATTCCTATTAAAAGTATACATGTATATAAGTGAATAAATCTTGGTTTAGGTAAATGAAGAACAAAATTTGCTTAGGGAAAATACATGAAATCAAATGTAGGGACAGACTTTTGGATAAATGTGTGGGTAAAATGTGCATGGTTTACAGTTTGGGGCAAGTATCTAAATGAAAAAAACTAAAAGAGGGAAGAAATAAGTAATCTTGTACATTTTAGTACCTCTTATTTCCACAAATTATAAGGTGAAAGCATTAGATGTTGGACACTTTAGATGCTTTTAAGATTAGATAATTTAGCTAAGAAGCATTATTATCATTATCTGAAAAGTTAGGCAGTTAAAAACAGAATTGGGGGGGTTGGCGTCAGCAAGGTCAGGTACTTTCTTAGTAATAAATCAGTCTGCTAATTTTTAATAAAAATAGTTGTCTTTTTTCATGGAGAAGGCAGTTGAAAAATATGTCAGGATAAAAGAGAACAGGGACCGTGTTAAGAATATTTTTGTGTCTCTATTAAATCCTTCTTCTGGACTTATGCACAGATTTAGTAGGAAGTAAGTAAGGAGCCAAGTTGCTACTCCAAAGCCCATGCTAATGGTGGAAAACAGTTTTGGTTCCCCCTTCAGCTTCCCAGCAATGGGAAGGTGTGGATAAGGGAGCACCAAAGGAGAACTTGTTCCTGTAACAGGGCTCTCATGTTGGCTTGCTCTGCCCCAGGGCAAAAAGGGTTTGCTGGAGGGTCCCATTCTGCTTGGTACCCACCCTACTCTCGGAAGAGCAGAGCTAGGAATAGCATCTGATGCAGGATGAGTTCTAGTGAAACAGCCTTACATTTATGTACAATGTTCAAGGCACAAGAGAAAAAACAAGCTTTATAAAATGAAAGAAAATGACCTGAATAGGAAGATTTCTAAAAGTTCCTGCAGGAGTTCAATATCCCTAAGGGGAGGAAAATTAAGATAACTCTTGATTCCTTATTTGACTTTAAGCACTTCTTCAATGTGTTTGCATTCCTTAGAACCAATTTCACTTCTATTTTAGCTTTGACTAAAGTACAATGAAGTCACTGAGGTATACCATATTTGACAAAACCCCTCATCAATAAGTAACTGCAAATAAAACGAGACTGATTAGTATTTTAACTTTTGACCTTTTATGCAAAAGTCTCATTTAACTCTGCCTATTAGATGGAAGAATATTACTGGGGAAAAAATGAGAATGTTCATGTGTTAAATTAGGTGCCGGAGGCACATTGTGTTGTACAAACTTACTGATATTGGCAACCAGCTTAATTAAACATTTTATGTAAGGACTGCTGAGTACAAAGCACTTTCCTAAGTGTGTGTTAAATTGTGCACGTAAAACCCCCCACACTTGCTACAACATACTCAATTTTCTCCTGGTGAAAAATAAAGAAGCATAAAAATATGATCTTAGATTTTTAGTATATTTTTTCATGTGTTGGAAAAGAAAAAAGAGAATGAAAAATACATGCAAGGAATTGCCAGGGAGTATGTATGTTGACATTCATGTGAGACCTATGTATGATAAACAGGATACTGAGCTTTAGGTCTGTCCATAATGTTTGCCCTGTGAATCAAAACACATGTGAGAAGATAGTGTTTGGTAGATGTTTTTTCTGCTGTTTTATATAAATATAGATTCTTTTGGAAGAGCAGTCTTGCTGCCATAAAGCAGACTCTGATTATTTTTTTCTTCTCATAGTAAATATTTTGCAGCTGGGTAGTCAGGAAACAAATCTTGACTGAGTTCCCAGACAAAAAAATGTGCTACTCTCTAATTGCCTGGCTACTGACTTCAGGCTGCTTTTCTCTGGAGAGGTCAGATAGAAGATGCAGACAAAGTGCGCACACGTAAGTGCGTCAATCTGAGCAAGCAAGCTTGTAGTCCTAAGGCTTAACCTTGCAAACAAATACTCAAGGGAGCTACCCTCCTGACGATAGAAGCTCTGCCCATTTTCCCGTGACATATGAATAAACTTTCTGGCCTGCAATTTGCAGAACTGTTCGTGTTTTGCTGGAGTAAAAACAACAGCTTAAAAATTTATGAACCGCACAAATTTAGAGGCCTTAACAAGTTATAATTTGAGCTTGAAACCTATTTACATTTTTTTTAAAGTAACACAGGAGAACATGACAGTACTTTATACATTTTAAATACAGTGTATGATGTACCTTCCCCCCCATTGTTAAATATATAATTACACCGTGTTTCCATAGCCTTTCCATTAAATTTAATAACCCTGTATTTGTGGGTCTAGTAGGAAAAAGTGAATACAAGGATGGTTATAGAATCTCTTTTATTAGAAGTTTTGAAGAACAAGTTAGTTAAAAATATGTCAAGGACAGTCTAAGTATACCTTCACTACACAGAAAAAGTGGAGTGCACTAGAGCTTCTCAGGGTCCGCTCCCGCCCTGCAGACCCATAGTTTCCATGAAGAAAAGGCCTTTGCATTACAGCTTTCCAGAAAATAGCTTGAGATCAAGGTTCTCTTTGAGGTCAGATTTATAAAACAAGACTGAAATTTCCTTTCAGAGATATAATTATTCCCTAAAAACATCCCTCACAAACAAAAATTTATAGAAACAAATTAGAAAACTTATATCCAGTTTACTAAGGTGAAAATATTTATAGTTGTTACAGTTGTAAGGCTATTTAGTAGATATTACAAATTAGGTGGATGGAAGAATTAAAGCCTAAATAAAAGAGTAATTATAAGACTGTTTACTATAACTGTAAATCTAGGTATTGTACCTTCGCCAATATCCTCAAAATTGCTGAAACATCAGTATAATTATCCACATTGAAAAGACTAAAAGAAAGAAATTAAAGGTGATGTAAAAACTAGCTTTGCTTTGCCAACAGCTAAAAGCTCATCTGCTTCACTTTTTGCCTCTTTTTTATTTTAATTTTCAAATTCATTAGTTTTGACTATCTGCAATAAACTAAAAATTAGGGGCATGGATATACTTATAACTTTTTCAAATACCAAAACTAGAACAGATAACCCCCAGACTGCCTATCTTATAAATATCCTTAGGGCCTGAATATATACAGTAGTGAAACACATACTGTGAAATAATGCCTAATAAAAGAAGGGAGATTGATTTTTTTTTTTTTACCCAAAGATAAATAAATTTTAAAATGCAGTAACAGATCAAAAGTGGCATTCACCAATAAAAAGTCAGATATTCTCAAGATTTTGGAATTTCAGACTTCCTTATTATTGTGCTGTAGGTCTAAGTGCAGACAGAAAGACAGACAGCATTAGACACATCAAGATTCAATCAGAACAGATAACAGAACTGCATTCGTTTCCTTTGATCTTATGTGCTTTTTTAAAAGCCATTTTCTTCAGAGGAAAACATTCACAAGTTGTACTGTTACTCTAATTTTGTATTTTGATGCCAGAGAGGAGTTAGGCTAGCCCCTTAATGCAGGCTTCAGTTATACTGATGAGATGCAACCCAGTATTCATGGACAAGCTATGACATGACAAGCTATGTTCAGCTATAGGGCTATACTTGGACTGTAACTGTTCAATATTTCTGTTCTAAAGACACACACAAAATGAATTGTTTATAATTGTATACTGAATGCATTAGGATAAGAAATAACTTTTAGGAGGCATTAATGAAGTAATTATATACTAGCATATTTTCCCAGATACTTGCGGGAAAAGGGAGACTGAAGAAAAGATACTTTGGGCTTTGTGATTTGCTGCTTTATGCATACGAGCGGAACCCACTGGAGGTGAAGAGAATTGGGTACTGACATAAAGAATTCAGTGGTACGCAGACTGGAAAGGCTTGACAAAATTTGCTTGTCAGTATATATATAACGCAATGAACAAAGAGTATGTCAAAATGTCTGATATAGTAACCTGTAAAGAGAAGATGGAAAATTAAGCAATAATTGTTCTTTTGTGAGTCAGACAGCATTTCCTGCTCCAACATTTGTGTTATTAACAAAAAAAATACTAACTTAGATGTTCCCCCTGACATCTAAGAACAGAATATAGTAATATTGGGCAGTTTCATATGAGGTGACAAAATGCTTTTGATTATAGTGGACAGAATGCCCTCATATTCATTACTCTAGCAATTTTTCCTGTAACTATGATGAAATGCTTTAAATTTTATGCAACAAATAAAAAGTTAAAAATAAGATTACCCATGCTGAAAGAAGCAGCAGATTTTTCTCAGTGTCAGAGCTCTGTGTTAGAGATGCCTCAGCTGACCTCAGTAGAGACAAGCACATTGCTAGCAGAAGCAAGGAAAGACAGATGGCTTTGGCATGTCCTGTAATGCAGCTATGCACACTGATACGTTAAGTGTGTGAGGCAAAGAACAAAACTGGTTTTATGTTATGACCTCTTTATCACAATTAATCTCAGGATCAATAGTGATTAGAGAAATTATGAGACTCTTAAAATTTCAAATGAATTCTGCTAAGCGAGGTACACATTGTGAGCTCTCTGATATGATGTACAGAACACCCTGTCTCTTGAAATACACACTACCCTTTTTGAGAAGTATGTTAGATGCTCTTTAGTTTCCATGCACACGTTTCTGATACAGGTTTTTACCTACTTCACTCAAAAGAGGGGAAACATAAACCAGCAGGATTTTCTGGTCTGAGACCTGCCCGATTCCTTTCTCAGGCTTTCCAGTTTGATTTCACGTTGAGTGTTCATGGCCCTTGTCTTGCAAAGTTGTCATCAGGTGGGATGCCAACAAGGATTGCAGGGGTGTGGTGGCATTGAGGGGCTGCGCCCCCTCGTCCTCACGCTTACCTGACACTTCTGATGTCCCTGAGACCAGTGGGAAGGGACCCCTCCCTCGTGGGCATGGCGCGCGGTGGGATGCTGGGGAAGGAGAGATTACTGCGGTGCGGAGACTTACGGTGCAAAACTCTACTCACAAAGCAACTTATTTTCTAAAGCTGTTAATTGTGCAACATTATAAGAAGCGGGCTTTAGAGAATGCAGAACAGATTCTGAAAAAAAAAAAAAAAACCAAGATATAAGCATTGGTTTTTGCCAGTGGAAGTAGAGGCAGCATAACCTGACATAGCACAGTGACTGCTGGCAGCCACTGAGTGGGCTTGAAATGATGCCGCTGCTGTATCATAATTTACAGCTGATTGCGGATGCATGAGGTGACCATACTTTACAATCATGTGAGCCTGAATTAGTAATTACATTACACGAACTATCAAATCTGAGGTAGCTGTTCTACAGTAGACAATACCTTCATACTACTAATAGTCTCAGGGCACAAAACTGGCTGGAGAAATGGAAGCACTGATGTTGTAAAGGCAGTTAAAGTGACCTGCAAAAGGAAAAACCAAAGGTTTTCCAGTGCAGTATCTGATTAAAATTATGAAGTTAAGCACTGCCGATCAGTTATTTTTCTGCAGTGAAGAGACCATTGGTACCTTTGAGATGAAAATAAGTGAGTCTACACACTTGCGCACCGAGTCTTTATGCAGGTAAAATCTCATTAGTGTCTATGAGAGTTTTTCTTGAGCAAGAACAGGAGCAGAGCCTGAGGTGACTAACTGGAACAACCACTCTACCACTGTTCCGCAATTGCACGACAAGCCCTCTAACGAGGATAGAGTTGGAAGAGGATGAATAGTTAAGAGAGTTTTGTTTTGGTTTTCCTTTTAACTTACCAGTAACACACACAAGTAAGGCACGCATTTTTCCATCATCCGCCACATCTTCGCAATCACAACTGTGATTGACGGGACGGGACGGGACGGGACGGGACGAGGCGCGCGCGGGCGGCGCGGGGCCCACGTGAGGCGGCCGCCCGCCCCGTGACGCCGGTTGCTATAGCGACGGGCGGGCGCCCTAGCCGCCGCCGCCGCTGCCGCGTTCGCGCGCCGCTGGAACGTCCCTCCCGCGGCGGCCCCGGCGATGGCGGCAGAGGAGGAGGGCGACGTGGAGTGGGTGGTGGACACCATCGCCGGATTCCTGCGGGGGCCCGCCTGGTCCATCCCCATCCTGGAGTTCATGGAGCAGAAATGCGAGGGTGAGCGGCGGGGCCGGGCCGGGCCGGGCCGGGCCGACCTCCCCTGAGGCCTCAGCCCACCGCCGCCCGGCCCGGGGGACGGGACGGGGCTGCGGGCACACGTGAGGGGCCGAGAGGCTGTACGGCGCCGGGAGGCTCCCGGGGCGGGGGGACACGCCAGGCCCCGCCACGTCCGCGGCCCTGGCCCTGGCCCCGGCCCCGGTCCCGCACCGCGGGGGTTTTGTGCGGGCAGCGGGCGTTTGGCACATCAGGTCGGTGTTCGCGGCGGTCCCCGCAGGCGCCGTTCGAGGGTGGTCCACGCTGAAGGCTCGGCAGGGTTTTCATAGCCATAGTCTGCGCTCTCCCACCCCTTTTAGGGAGGGGGTGCCTGGCTCTCGGAAAGTCGGTCTTCCCTGAGCAAGCCATTTTTCACGATGTGGCACTTTGCCTTCATTAGCTCGTACAGGGGATTACGGCATGAGCTTACAGTATGACACCCAAGCGTGTTCTTCATTCTGCTGCGTGTAATACCCTGACGTGGCTAGAAAGCAGTTAGAGGCCTTTAATACTTTTTAACAGCTAGATGTTTTTCCTTAGGAAACTGGACGGTACAATTAAAATCGCTGTCTGGCCGGAGGAACAGAAGAGTAGAAGGCCCAAAGTTAAATTCCTGCAACTTTGTGAACATGGGCAGTTAGAAGATGAGAAACCATAAGTTATTACCTCTCAAAAAATGATAGCACTAAAATGTCAATGGTTATCAGTTATGTTTTGTAGGCGGCCCTGTGCATGAGTTTAGCTTGGAAGCAACTCTAGTTAAACTTCCTTTTCTTCCTCAAGAAAGAGCTGAGGGAATCATGGAATAATTTGGGGAACAGCCTGGATAAACTGGAAGTACAATCAGTGGGGGTGACATGACTGGGATAGACCTGTAGCTCTATGTAAAGGTGCTTGAGGAGACCCATATAGGTGTATGTATGTAGTGAGGAAAGAAGGAAATACACTTTCTGCAGTAGAGATCTGGTTAAATTAGTTTTGCTACTTACAAACAGAACAAACTTGCTGCTGCAAAAGAACACCTGGATACTTACGGTAGCAAAATAATTACAGTTTGGGCAAGTCTGAAAGCATTGCCTAAGTCCTTTAGAAAAACAAATTTTTTGTGATTATTGGGGAAAAAAGTGTGTTTGAGAACATGATGGCCTGTGATCCTACACAGCCTGCAGACATTCACGCGTGAGAAGTATTAAAGCATGTTGCCATAGATTATTTTAGGATAACTTTCTATGGCTACTGTGAATAAAATCTGTTGCTTTAGTATCACCTGGCAGGATGTAGGATGCGTTAATAATTATAACTTTAAAATAATGAAGTCATGGAACTAAGGCTTCCAAATACATTTTATTTCTAGGGACTTATTAATATCAAGCTCAGAGTAGAATGGTTTTTACTATTAAAGTATTCTACCTGCTTGTGCTTACTCCTTCCTCCTCTCCATCCTGCTGTGGGCTCCAGAACAGCTTCTGTAATGGTTGGCCTCAGAGGGGCCTGCTGTGTCTTTTGCTGTGCAATCATTCTTGTTAGGGTCCATTAAGAATTCTTATTCACATTCAATGAAATGGATGCACCTCTGATTCAGATCATAGCTTCTAAACAAGGTGCTTCTCACTTATCCTGAATCATTTCTACCCTTCCCAAGCTTTGCATGAGGCAAGATCACCGTGAGTCCGTGCGCATTTTCCTAGTATACTGGGAAATGAGAAAGGCAAAGCTGCTAGGCTCTTTACAGCTAGAAAGTAATAGAGAAATCTAGGCTAGAACTTTTCTCTTGAGAAGTCTGCCTAAACTCGAGGTCGGTCAAGCATTTTGATTATCATGCAAGGGGTCTAGGTTTAGGGATCGGGGGAACCGATTATCCCTCTCTGGAGCAATGATCTGTCTTTAGAAGGTTGAGGGGAATTTACTGGCAGTAAGAAGATTTATAGAACCGCTGTAAATTTCCATGTAGTGTGAGGCAGCCTTGTTTAATGGTTGGTTCCTGCTGATTTGTTTCTACATAAGAAATTGGAGGCACAAAGTAGAGAAATCACTTATGGTAAATGATATTCCAAGGCATCATTTGTGCTACAGAGTGCTGTTGGACAACTCTCAGAAGCTATTGAGAAAAAAGAAAAGGCTAAGGAAGTGTTACTGCAATGCTGGGGTTGCTAAGAAGCACAGTTAAAGAAATGTGAAGTTTTATTTGCAGATATCTGTGCTATTCACTTTTCCTTTCTATAAATGTACTGTGCTGATTCCACTGCTGTGTTTTTGATTATTTTTTTTTTTTAACTGAGATATTTTGTCAGGACAGAATTCTTTTTTGTTCCCAAAACATTTAGTCTTCGGGCTGAACAAGCAAATTAACAACACTTTGATTAACTGACAATAATTCGTGATACCTCAAAAGTAGAATTTGGGTTTTGGTAATTGGTTTGTAAGGAATTTATTTTGGAACTTACTTAGGCAAAGTCCTTGCACTTCAACTTATAAATGATCCTAATGATTTTCTATCTGTTGATAATTGTTTGCTTTCTCTCTCTCTCTCTCTCTCTCTCTGTTTTCTTGGGGACTTGATTAATTTCTCATGGCTTAGCTAATTTCCTTTTATGTGGCTGTGAAACTGAAGTTAAATCCGTGGGTATGTATTTAAAGCAAGAGGGCTTTTCAGTTTTATTCAAATGTTCCCAGGTATTAATTGAAACATAATTTGGACATGGATAAGCCTGATAATAGTTCTGAGCAGCAGAAGATAAAGACAAGGTACAAAAGAAGTAAACAGATATTGCTGCCTGTGACTCCCTTCCCTCCCAGTACAGAGCTGCCTCACCAGTCAGTGAGGACTGGGGAGGGAAAGAAGAATTCCCTCAGATTTGCTTCTGGCTCTTATCCACAAGGTGAAATGAGTCAGTGGCCCAGTCTAGCAGGGAAAACTCAAACTTGACTTAACTCTCATCCCGTTTGAGGCGTCCTAGTAAAGATTTTCAATTCTAACAGGAAAATGATGAGTTTGTCTCCCAGGATATCTGAGTCCCCTGGCTTATCTTGGTACGGTGGTTCTTCAGATCTTTGTTCCTGTCAGAAGACCAAAGACTCTGTGCCAAAATATTAAGGAAAATAACGACTACATTATTTAGGAGCCCTGACTCAAGAAAATCCAAGGTCTCCATTCAAAGTACTCCTTAATGCCACTTAACTGGGAGGAGATGCTGAGTTGCAGCTTGCTTTACTTGGCATTTAACTTCATCCCCTTTTCATTCAGAGCCTCAGAACAGATAGCAGCTTGTGCGGGCTTTGTGCACTCTGCTTTCACTGTCGTCCTGCAGCTGTGGAAGGAAGAGGAAGAGGACTTGGAAGCATCCCCTTTGTAGTGTGAGGCTAGCTGTTGGTATGGACACTGACTGAGGAGTGACATCCCTGTGTCACCCCCTCCTTCAGGTGCCCAGGGCAGGATGGAACAGTAGGAGGTAGAAGGGAACAGATAAGACTAAGTTTGGGGTCTGCAAGAGCTATAAGGGAGGTGGGAGATCCCCTAGGAGATGCAGAAGACAATAGAGGAAGTTAAATGTCTTCACACTCTTGGGTTTGGTAATATGGTGGTTGCCATAGGAGCTGAATTTTTTTAGAGTAAGATTTGTAGTACTTTTCCTACCATTTTAATTTATTCCTAGATATTTAAAAGCTTTTCTGTTGTTTGTTGTTTTTTTTTTTTTTTTAAATCCCTTTCTTAAAAAAAAATTCCCCTGTGCAAAAATGAAACAAAAGCAAATGTTGGTTTTCCAGATTGTCATTTAAAAGTTTCCCTTGCTGATTTAGGGGCCCTGAACGGTTTGATTAGATTTCTATCATTGCATTGCTGTAAATTGTTAGAAAGTGATGCTCGTACTTTGTTTTGCATCTTGCATCACACCTTATCAAGGTTCAGAGCGATGACATTGCCTTGGGGCTGTTACAGCTGGGAAATGATGCTTTCTAAAAGTCGCTCTAAGTTTGTGTGAAGGATATACAAATTCAATGTGCACCAGTACCATCTTCCACCAGAGATCTCATATATATATATATATATGAAGAATAAATCACACTCATTCATCAATTTAAGCAGAATTCCCATTCTTGAAGTGACTTCAAAGGATGTACATGGGAAGTGACTTGTCCAACATGGACTGGCTAAACTTGAAGGGGGTTAAGGAAGTCTTATTTCTAAGTCTCTGCGTTTATTGTTAGGTTTTACATTACCTGTGTTCATTGTTGACAAGATAAAAATGTAAATTAACAAAACCCGATCACCAGTTTTCAGTTTCTCTTTTTGTTTCTGCTTCTTCCATCTGTTCTGCAGTGTAGAGATCATTAGCTTGATATTTCCAGTCAGGAGTTCTTCATGTGAACTTATATGAATGTGATTAATGTGGCCTATACTATACAAATGCCCATTATTGTCTAAATCAGGATAGTTATAATTAAAAAATAACTTACCTACACCAGATTTCCTCTTTGGGTTTATCTGTTTTTATGCAGGCAAGGTCTCCTTTTCCTGCATCACCTTGGCTTCTTGCTAAATGAATGGAATTTTTAAAAATTTGATTTAAGTCATTAATACATCCTCCACGTAAAATCCAGGGAGAGAAATTTCCTGCTTTATGTATGTGATCTGCTGTCTTAGAACAACCTTACACAAGTTCATGTGGTAGTTCTTATATTAAATCTTACTTTTTAGCATACGTATCTGCCGAATCCTCAACTTGCTTAGAAATCTGTGTTATTATGAAGATATGTTTTCCCAGTATTTTGAAATTTAATTACATCAAATTACCAAAAGTACATGCTTAGCCTGAACGTGTGGAAAAATACTTTATTATTATTAATAATCATGGCCTATGTTTTCATGTGATTAAATATATTACCTTGTAAAGTTTAATCTTTCTCTTTAAGGCATAAGTTAATTTGTGGTATGTATTTAATGTCCTAGTCCTTAAACACTAACTCCAAAATGTGTGTGTGTTTTGGTTTGGTTTTTTACAGTTTTTGACGATGAAGAAGAAAGCAAGTTGTCTTATACAGAAATTTATCAGGAGTACCAAGCTCTGGTGAGCATTATTCACTATTTGTGGTAGATTTCTAAGAAATATAATGTAAATTGTTAAAGTAATATTTATAGGAACTTCTAATTGTGTTATCTTTGTTATTTAGAATTTTCTAATATTGTCAGTTTTGAATCATAGTTGTCATATGCATTTTCAGGCTTAAACAGCAGATACATAGAAAATAAACTTTAACACATAGTAATATCTCTTATGCTGTGTTACATACTCCTCATTAAAATTAATATATCTGCTAATAATTTTAATTTCATTAAAATTGATATATCTGTACTTATAAGATTGATAATATTCAAGTTAAAATGACAAACAGCACAATGTCTGAGAACGTGTATAACGTATTTTGTTCACTAATAAATGTGGTAAATTTTTTTAATTAACTTTCAATTATCAGAAAAAACTACAGATTTTTGGGGCATGCTTAAAATACCTATAAACCAATGTATGCAGATTTCTAAAATATTTTTTTTGTAACAAGGTTTGGTAATACTTAATGTTAAAAAGCATCAGTTGAATAAATAGACCAACATCCAGTTTTGCTCTGACCCTGAAGGGTTTCAGTCACACAGACTGGCAAAAAGCCTTTTACCTACAGGGCAAAAAATGATGAGGAATACTAGCCAGGAGTCTGGGGAAGAGGTAGATAAGTGAGATTCTTGGAAAATGCAGAAGGTAAGTTAAGTAGTAATCAGATTTAGCAATAAAAATGCTTATTTTGAACAGTTAATGAAAGTAAATAAAGCCTGACATATGATAAAAATCAGTTATGCTATTGCAATGATTTTCCTTTGAGTTTAAAAATTACAATGTCAGCAGAATTATGAAAAAAGATCATATAATTCTTAGGGATAAACCTCTTAGGCTTATACTTTCTTACAGGTTGAAAAATTATTAGAAGACTATCTTAAAGAAGTTGGAATTAATGAAGAGAAATTTCAAGAAGCTTTTTCATCTCCTCTTGCAAGGACACACACTTCACAGGTAAGTTTTCCTTTGTTTAGGGATATATAGATTTAATTTTTAGCGTTATATTTTCACCAATATAGCAGGGTGAAGATGAAACTTTGAAAAGTTTTCTTGTTAAAACTGTAATTGTCTAAAACATAATGTGTTTGTTTGTGTTATGAACATTGGCCGGAAAAATGTCCATCTTGAAAATACTGACAGGTGTTTGCGTGGTGTCAGACACCTTTTGAGATTCATTTTCTATGCTTTGTATTTTCTAAAACAAGCCACTAAGCCTGGGGTGTTTCTGCCACCTTTATTTGCATATCTGTCAGCTCTATGGTAGTCTTCAGTCCGTTTACACTAGCAGACAAACTTGAAGATTAAAACAATAGACATATTCCATAAAATATATTTTCCTCTGATTTTGTAATAAAAATCTGTAAGATCACTTGTCTTGAGAACAGAATGCATTGTTACCCAGCCCTTCACCAGCTCAAAGACATCTTTTAGAATTGACTCGGGTATATTGGGCAGAGGAGTGGGAGCTTCTGCTGCCAGTTTAAATTGGGCTTTGTTGACATATCTCCTACTAGATGTGTAACAAGCTTCTTCAGGGTGCACATTCCTCACGCAAGCTTACACATTTGTTCAGGAAGTCAAATGAATTGCAGTTGTAAACTTACACTGGGAAACCCTCCAGCTTTTGTGATAATATTATTGTAGACATGTTGATCTAAAGATGTAAACCATTGAATTCTTTTCTTGACTATTCGCTCAACTTGTATATCTGGAAAAATAGACAGATAGGAGAATTAAATATAATTATTAAAAACGTGCTCCACAGAATTTAAATCTTAATATAATTTCAAGCATACTGAGAGGGTTATGATTTCTCTAGGGTTTTTAATTTTGTGCGTATCTTCCCTCCCATAGGCCATTTTGCAAACAGTGTTGGCAGCAGAAGATTTTAGACTATTTAAAAACATGATGGTCCAGAAAAATATTGAAATGCAATTGCAAGCTATTAGAATCATTAAAGAAAGAAATGGTAAGAAGTGGTAAATATGGGGTTTCACTTCTCTTCATCTTTTTAGCGTTCTTTTGATGACTATGTATAGACTACTGGTTCAGTTCCAGTTCAAGTTAATGGAAAACATTCAGTTGATTTTACTGGGACCGGGATTTCAATACTTAGTTCTTGGCTTGTATTCTCAGTGACATCTGTCTATGTTCCTTTCTAGATTAACAGATTTTTCAGTGCTGTTTGTCTAATTTTTTCTGTGAAATTTGATTTAGTTTTTTGTTAGAAAATTTCAGTGGTAATTTTGAGTGTTAAGCAATTATATCAGTTCATCAACAGTGACAATATTGATAGTTTGAATTATGCTACTTGCATAGCAATGATGCTGTACTATCTGCCGTGCTTACTTTGCAATTCACACTGTAGAGCTGTGTATGAAAAACCCATATAGAAAGCAGCATGATGAAAGCTATGACTTCTAATACATGCATGCTTTTAAGGAAGAGAGAATAATTTACACCTAACTCTGCTGCTCTGTTGATATTTCTGAAAGGATTTTCATCTACCCACTCCTTTCTTCCATGTCTTTAGTCTTACCATTTTGGTTTCTCTTCTTAATGCATGCATGCTTTTTCGGAGAATAATTTTTAAATTTCAACTTTCATATAACAGCTAAATTTGCAAACGGTTCATTAGCCATGGCTGAATTGCAGTCTCTAGGAAATGCCATATAATGGTCAATTCAGAGTGTGGCTTATGCTTTACCCTTAGGTGTCAAAACTTTCATAGTTCGGGAACCTTTGCCTTTTTGCTACTAGCAGCTCGACACCCAGGATCTAGAATCTTTTTGGAAACAGTTACAGAGAGGAAGAATCAGATGGTTTGCACTTTCTTTTTTTCTCCTCTCTGCCTTGAAGAATGATGCCAAGTGGAGTAGAAAATAACTTTCTTTAGAGTAATGCATAAATTTTGCCATTTTTTTAATAGGTGTGTTGCCTGACTGTTTGACAGAGGGTTCAGATGTATTCAGTGAAATTGAACAAGAAGAAATGAAAATACTGAGAGAGGTTCTAAGGTAAAAAAATGAATCAGTCCTACTCTGTACATTATTTTAAAATAAAAAATAAAGGTATATAGGACCTAACTCTTTCAGCCTTTTCCAGGAAACCACCTTCATCTTGCAGATGACATGAATGTTCTTGTCAAAATCCTACCTAAGAGAAAATGAATGCTGCTAGACAGTGGGTATGATCAGGAATATTTAAAGACTGCAAGATAATGGCTCTGCCATGATGAACTGTTTTGGTGATGCATGGAATGATGTGCAACTTTAAGAGCCCCATCATTTCCATTCTCCCTGAATCTCCAGGTAGACCTAAACTCAGACTTGGGTTAGATGTCTCTGGACAATAGGAGCACACTAGCTGTAATCCATTTGGGGAACACCCTAAACGTTAAAGCCTTGGAAAGGCAAACTCTGCTTTTGCAGTAGGCTTTATTCCTTTCTACAACTTCCTTCTTAGTTGTGGTCAATGACTGTTGCTATGATCTAAGAAGATAAGTGAGGACTGATACAACTTCTATTAGATTCTCCTCCACTCCCAGTTCACATATATATAAACATAATCTTAAACAAATTGTAGCAGATTAATCCATACATGTTATGTTAAATTATGCTATTTTCCCTCTGTATTCCGGAAATACTTCCCTTCCTGTCTTTAAATGAGCAAATGAAACAAGGGATAGATAGGCTGTGGCAATTGAAAAGGCACGGGCTCCGATATGCAGGATTGAAATCAGCTTTATTAAGCAAGCGTGCTCTTTATATAGTTTTCTACCAAGGCCAGTAATTTTCTACTTTACTTGTTTACACCATCGCGTACTCTAAAAGATCACGTTCCCACTGAAAAGGGAATCTCTCTTCCCTGTGAGCATCACCCTCCTTATCTAAGGAGTAGCTTCACACAACTTCATCATCTGCCAAAACAGTGCTGCAGCTGCTTATTCCTCCCTATTAGTTCTACCACACTTTAACCCTTCTTTTGCCTCAGTCCCCACAATAGGCCCTGGAAATTCTTACGCAATAATTTTTGCACAGGGAAAGACAGACTGAGGGTGGTGGGTTCTCTGTGTTTATCATAATTATTTATTTCTATTAGGAGTGCATTTTCATTTAAGTCATGGAAGTATTTGGGGTACTAACAAATTCATATTATCTTGTAATTGTTTTGATAGTCCTCAAATATTTAAGCAGTGCTAAATTTGCCTAGAAGTCACTAATACTAAAGAAGTTTTGAGTATTTACTTGTATTTTGTGTTACAGAAAATCTAAGGAAGAATATGAAATAGAGCAAGAAAAAAAGAGGACTGAAGAAGTGAGTATCTTACCTTTCCAGATGAGTTGTGTTGGTGATTAAGAAATACTCTGATATTCCTATCCTGGGTGTCAATTTAAGGCAAAATTTACCATCCTAAGCAAACAAAAGGTCTGTCAGGAAGGTCTTAAGACAATTCTTTTTGAAACGTCTTTTCTGTTGTTTGTTTTTC
This sequence comes from Vanellus vanellus, assembly GCF_965231255.1. Classification (NCBI taxonomy): domain Eukaryota; kingdom Metazoa; phylum Chordata; class Aves; order Charadriiformes; family Charadriidae; genus Vanellus; species Vanellus vanellus. The sequence goes on from NC_138907.1 coordinate 3,162,299, forward strand.
TTGATGGTATGGTTGACACTAGTGCTATACATGATACCATTAACCATCAGTCATTTGGTGGAGGTCATATGATAAGCATATTCCCTCTTCAGTATCTGAATTCTAAAATCCTGGTAACGGATGTCAACCTTTCAGATCCAGAGAACGTTTGAATTACTAATATTGTCAAGATCAAAGAAACTTCAAAGTATAAGCTTCTTAGAGATTACAGCAGTCATCATCCTTCAGGAATTTTAAGGATCACTTCATAGACAGTATAGTTATTCATTAAGTCTGCACAATACTGCTAGAAGCTAATCACCAGGAACCAGAAATCCTCTCCAAGTTAGACCATCGCTTGGTCTCCATCAGAGTAAACGATGTAGGAAGGGAACTGAATGTAAACAGGGACTGGCTAAATTGCCATTCATTCAGCAACTGAGAAACAAATTAAAATTGAAATCAACTACAATGGAAGCATGGCATTAAACCTCCTCTTCACTGGGAAAACATTTAAAAAATGATGGAGTTGTAGTTTGTTTCAAACGGGAGCAGATTTGTTCTTCTATTCTTTTCTGTCATTTGAAAATTAAGCATACTGAATTTGAAAAAGCACTGTTTCTTCAACCTGAACTGACAAAGGAAACTGCCTGGAGACCAAATGTAGCTACTACAAGAGGCTGACACTATTTCCAGTCCTGCTCCCCAGTTCAAACCCATGATAGGTGCAGATGACAGCTATGCTGCCGAGTGCAAGTCTTGAACAGTTGGGATACTCTACCAAATTAAACCTCTCTCCCAGTGTCTGACACTGTAGAAAAGTGGTGACAAAACTTTTCTTTCCCATATTACAATGATAGATTCCAGGAAATTCTGGATTTCTACTGGATTTCTTACAAAACAACTGGGAAAATCAAGCTTTGGCTCATTTTAAGAATTCAAGTTGTATTAAGATGCAGGTTTATTCAAATTTTATAGACCAGCCAAGAATATCTATATTGTTGATAAACAAGCCAGATTGCAGAGGCCCCAGTCCAATTCATCTGGACAGAGATGATGGTTATTGTTCAATAATATGTTTTTGTTAGAGAATGTTTTAATACAAAAACATTTAATATTTTGAATGCTGGGGAGTTCTGACATGAATTAGATGGTTGATGAACAGTGTAGACGTTTTCTGGACAAATCCCAGCTGGCTTTACTGTTTTGAGAGGTGGCTTGCATTGTCAAGATTTCCCAGACAAGCGTAAAAATGAAACAGTACTGTCAGAGATTATCCAGACCTGTTGCTTCCATTCAACCGATTATTCCTCTATTTCTGGTATATGGTCCTGGTTCTCTTATCGTATTGTATTTCGCTGGTAGACAGAGGTCTGCTTGAAAGTCACAGGTGAAATATGGCAAAAAAAAAAAAAAAAAAACCAAACTCAAAACACAACAACCCTGCGTTATCTATTTGTAGCTGGGAAACAAAATACCAGTTTACCTAATATTCTAAATTCTGATTGTTGATTAGGTAACAGGTTTTGAACTAAAAAAAAAATGCTGACTTATGACTATAAGCCACTAAGAACCTTCCTATTAGTAAAACAGAACAAGTAGTTTGCTTTTGTTGACTTTTAACAGTGCAGTATGTAGTGTAAACAACATAATTTTAACTGAAAGTTCTTTTGGGAGCTCTCTTTGTGTTGACAGTTTAATGCCTGAAGTACAGTGCTAGGAAATGTAACGCTTGGTTTTGTTTGTTTGCTTTTCAATTTAAGGCACATGATAAACTTAAATCACCGGATGTTACCTGCAGTCTTCCAGGAGATTCAAAAGAAGCGGTAAAAGTTAAGAAATCCACTGAGGGAGCTGAAGATTCTGAAGAAATTCCAAAATTTCCATTAGGTAATTCTATGGGAAAGCGCAATGCGGAGTGTGCAATGTGATGCTATTTTCAAATTATTGAAGAGTCCACTCGTATGAAGATTTTAAGGACTTGGCTGGATAAGGCTGCAAATAAACCATCCTAGCTTTGAAGTTAGCCCTGCTTTGAGCAGAGTATTTGCCCTAGGCGGCCTGCAGAAGTGCCTTCCAACCTGAGTTCCTTTATTATTCAGTAGTGTTATAAGTCATCTCCAACTGGAGGAGAAATACAGGAGTCTAACAGCAGGTTTTATCTTTCAATTTACTGTGCCTGTGCTGCCATTACTGTTAAGAACAGTATGTTCCCTATAAGTAATTAGGAATTATTTACTTAAATTGTCATTTGTCTCCCTGTATGTGGCCATTATAGATTTAATTTACAATTGTACAACATTTCTTGACAGCAGTCAAATATTTCTGAAGGAACCAACCTGAAACTGTTAAGATTCATTCATGCTGAATTGTCAGACTACCAAACTGAATCTTTCTGCCTTTGGTTCAGATTTTTGTTACTTGTTTTAATCTTTCAATTTTATTTCTTTGTTTTTGAGTGGGATTTTGGCACTTACCAATGTACAATGCCACGGAGAGCTCTTTCAAGTAGTCTTGAACTTTACCTAAGTTTTGTAGTGAAAATGGTCTGAATTGTTTTGTAGGTGATTATTTACTGGGAATCAGTGGTTGTGATGGAGGTACTCTTGGTATGTTTGTGTTGCAGCTAAAGCACAAGGGTGCTGATCTGGTCAGGAAAGCAGGAAAATTCTTAGGTGAAAAGAAGCATATATATGTGTGTATACATGCACACACGTATATAGGTAGGTATGTATATACACACACATATCTATGTATATCTTCAAAACCAGCTTGCATCTTAGTGGGATTTGCTCTCTTAGAGTTTGTGAAAAATTTGCAACTTAATATTCTAAGGTCACTTCCAAGAATATAACTCTGACTTCGGGAAATAATAGTCTGTGCTGTCTTTAGTTACATTTTTCCTGTGTCTCGTACTTGACTTTGTATGCATTCACACTGGAATTTTCATATCACAAACACTTGAGCTGGATACTTTTAGCCTTGGTAGTACCTTTGGGGACTTACTTGCTCCTTGCTTTTTCATTTGATGGCCATTAACAGATGAGGTGGTTGTAGGACCCTCTGTTCTTTTAAACTCTTTCACATTAGGAAACTTAAAGAATTAATTGTGTCACTGACCTTTTAAATATCTTATTTAAATATTTAAAAGAAGAGGGGGGAAGATATCTTTTTTAAATATCCCCCCCTTATCCCTTCTGTCCTTCTGCTGAGGTTTTCTTACATTTATTTGAACTGTTCTTCTTTCCCTTCCACCCTCGGAAGTATGCAGAAGGCCTGTAGGTATACTCATATTCTTCTCTTCTCCCAGCCCGCTTTTACTCCTCTTTTTTTTTTTTTTTTTGCATAGTTGTGCCACCTTGCAATGGCACCACTAAACTATGTCTATGCTGCAGTGGTTGTTTTCCCGTGTCAGGAGGAAGGTGCATGCCTAGCAAGTGTTCTGTCTGCAGAACTTAATCCTGTGCTTGAGAGACAGGAGATCTTTGAGCTCAGGGGTCAAGACTTCTTAGCACTGAGTGCAGCCCTTCTTCTGTGATGTCCAAATGCCTGCTTAGCTGGTGCTGAGCATTCCCGTGCTCTTTAAATGCCAAAGAAGAGACATGCCTACAAAAGGTTTCAGCTCCTTGGAAACTGCCTTCATCCTTGTAGAACTGGAATCTTATGGCAGCATAGCTGTCCAAAGAGGCTACTGAGAAAGTTTGTGACAGCTTATCCTCCAGTATCACCTTTTGGAAGAGTGATTTTGGGTAGTGGTGGCAAAAATCAAGAAGAATCTGTACTGGGGAATCTTCTTCCAGACCCCTTTCTCACACAGAACCACGGACTGGCCTCCAGACCAGGCTGTTACTACCTGCTTCCAATACATGTGCTCCCAACTAAAGGTTTGTCTTGGAAAATGGGATCATATCCTCTGCTTGTTTCCTTTCAGTTCCAGCTACAACTCGGAATGGAAACAGCAAGAACCTTTCACTAACAGTTTGTGCCTCTGTAGGGTGGCAGAAGAGCTGCTCTCCTCTCACCTCAGTCAGTCCTTGACCCTCACAGCCCACCAGACCTTTGCTGGCATCCTGGCTCCATGTTCTCACTCACAGGGCCGCATTACCGAGGAAAAGGACAGCTGGTCTTTCTCGACGCAAGCACAGGGAGGAATCCCAAACCTAGGGAGTATCGGCTGCCTTGGCAACATGGCCCTTGCGTGAACCAGTTCTTGCAGTCAGGAAAAGGAAGAACTCTTTTCCTTTGTTTTTCATTCCCTCCAGTCTGCCCTACGTTTCTCTTCCTTCAGATACACAGTGGTTTTATTATCTTTTGCTACTTCCCTTTCACCTTGAGACCCAAGATTGCAGTTTGTGGGATCCTTCAAGTTTTCCACTGTATAATGAATTGTAATTTAATGGTGGTCGCCTTAATTTTCTTAATTTCACTTTGGTGAGGCCCTTACAAATAGTTTACAGATTAGAGCTTGCAAAACCATTCCTCCAGTACTTTGACCACTCAACTTGTTTTCCTACAGAGAGATCAGAAGGGTGAATTTCATAATAAAGGTCATGCTCAACACCTTGGAGTGCAAGTGACCTTCCATCATTCTTAGAGGACATTTTCCTTTCTGGGTATCTGCTGCTTCAAAAGTTGTACCCGTGTTTGCACTGAGCTGCATGTATCACACAGATAAAAAGGATGCAGCATCTGCTGGAGTGGTCCTGGGTGCTTGTACTTTGAGAAGATTCTGAAGTAATTGTCCACATGGAAAAGAGTGCTGCTTAGTCACCCACAGCGTGAATGTACATATAGACAAGTTCTCAAAGGAAAAAAACATGTTACATACCAGTAACTCCTTGAGATGTGCTGTCTATTTGTACATTCACTATCCACCCTCCTTTTCTTCTCTTCTCAGTACCTTTTCAGGTTCTCAGGTTAAGTGACATTGAGGGTCCTATGATCACATCCTACAGGTACTGCTAAGACACAAACATCTCCAGCTTGAGTGTTTGCGATACAGGCAGCAACAGTGTAAATTTACATATGCACAACACATTTGAAAGAACTGCTTTCTGGTAAGTAGCTTTCCTTAACCATGAAGTTGGTTATGGTGTAGGTATTTGGCATGCAGTATGTGGATTTTTGGGGCTTTTTTTCTTCTGCTTTTCAATCGGAGAGCTATAGTGGGAGGATTTTTTTCTAGCAATTGTAACTCTGACCTCTCACAGTGCCTCTAAGAACTTTTATCCATCACAAGACATTATTTGGAGCATTGAGACTTTCAGCAGACATATTTCAGTGAAATGCAAATTCTTCAACTTGATCTTTTTTACATTTCTGCCCCAGTTTGTTTTCTGTACTTTGAATAACAACTCGGATATTATGGATAGACTCAAACTGACTGAATGCAGTAAAACTGGTATTTCCCTACCTGTATTCTCGCATCTATATTGATATTTTCAGGCATATTTTAAAGCAGTCAAAAGCCTCTTAATTTTTAATAGAAGAATAGTAGGAGCAGCAACTTACCTCACTTATGAGTAGTTGTAGGTCAAGTCAAGAGAAGTCTCAGTAAAGTTCTGAAAACATACCCTGCTGTTATAGTTTGAGAAACCCACAATAATTTCTTGTCATTTAGACAATTATTCTACCACCCGATGACCCCTCCCCAATTAGAAAGGGGAATCGAGGAAAAGACAAGGAAACCTGAGGGTTGAAATATAAACAGACTTAGTAGAGTGAGACTAGATAATTAACATTAATAACACCAAAGAACCAATATTGATCCCAATACCAATATAAAATATACAAGGATTATACCCAGCCAATTCCATCAGTAGGAAGCTGTGCACTCCCAGCAGTGGACAACAAATGTTGGACACTTGAAGCGCTGTGGCTTCGGGAGGAGGGGAAGGCCTCAGGGATCCAGCACCAGGGAAAGAAGTTCTCAGGATGGCAGCCATCAAGGGAGAGAGAACTTTGCAGCAAACTTTCTAATTTATATTGAATGTGATGTTCATGGTATGAAATAATCCTGTTGGCCATCTTGGGTCAAGTGCCCGGGTCTTGTTCCTCCTCATCCCTGCACTTGGCTAGCTCAAAAACACTGAGACCTTGAAACCCACATACCATAGCTGGCTATAAAGTAAGTATTTTCACAAATTCAGACACTAGTTCAGTCTTCTAAAAGTGTGGTTTTCCCAAGCATTAGAAGAGAAATTACTCCTGTGTCACTCAAACCAGGGCACCTGCTCTATAGTCCAGTGACTGGAGAGGCTTTGACTCAGACGTCAGTAATCATGGTGCCATCTCAGACACCATGCAGTTCAGTGGGATGCAAGGCAAACCTGTCCTTGGTACCTGCAGAGATATGAAAGGCACAGCTGGAGTCAGTACAGGAGTACTTGTCTTTGTCGGCACAGGCAGCATTTGTCCAAGAAAAAATCAAGAGGTGAACAGGGTATTGTGCAGGACTGCTGTCTTGCACAAGGTGAGGGACTAGATGGGGAGTGGAAGACACCAGACGTTGCCCAAGCCTTGTTTGCACATGGCTGCCCAGAGCTCCCCTGGCACCCACCAGCCACCCTGTCTGGGGCTCCAAGCCCTGCCAGTGCTTCCACTACGTCCTCACGCTGGGGCAAGGTTAGTTCTGAAGTGGAGTAACTGAGCTGTGTCAGTGTAATGCTTTGTACCTCTTGAGCTTCACTTCCACCCTCTCCTGTACAAGTTCACTTAAATACATTCTTTTCTGATTCCTTTCTCTGAAGCTGAAAGGTGTGAACCAGTACACTTGTACTTAGCTAAAGGGAACCTTACAAGCCGCTGACTACTGGCTCAGCTTGCCAAGACAGAAATTGAAAGTACAATCTCAATATGAACTGACTTTTGGAATACTGAGTATGAAATTGCATTCCAAGCATTTGACAATAATTTAAAATACCTCTACTGCAATGAATTAATGATATAAAGTGCTATTTTAAGATCTAAAGCAGCCTGGAGAAGAGGAGGCTCTGGGGAGACCTTATAGCAACTTTGCAGTGTCTGAAGGGCACCTACAAGAAAGCTGGAGAGGGACTTTTTACAAGGGCATGTAGTGATAGGATGAGGAGTGATGGCTTCAAAGTGGAAGAGGGTAGATTTAAATTAGAGATCAGGAAGAAATTTTTCACTCTGAGGGTGGTAAGGCACTGGAACAGGTTGCCCAGAGAAATTGTGGATGCCCCATCCCTGGAGGTGTTCAAGGCCAGGCTGGATGGGGCTTTGGGCAACCTGGTCTAGTGGGAGGTGTCCCTGCCCATGGCAGGGGGTTGGAACTGGATGATCTTTAAGGTCCCTTCCAACCTAAACCATGCCATGCTTTTATGACTTAATTGCTCTCACAGTGCAAATACAATATCTATGTTTCTCGAAAGAACGTTTTATTGATAAGAAGTGGATAAATGTGATTTTTTTTTTGATGGTTCCTTTTTCATCAGAAGAAACATCTGTATATTGGAAGAAACATCAATTTATATTTTTATTTGAGATATTTTTATTCTTTCTAACTGTTTTCTGTGTAAAATTGCTGTTTAGAGGAATCTCGGAAATCTGCGAGGGAAGACTTAAAACCTGTACGCCCATTAAAAAAAGGAACAGAAAACTTACCTCAGCCGTCTTCTACCAAAGGGAAAGAAGACATTAAGAAAAAGTCAGCTGGAAAATGTTCAGAAAATGCAGCACAAAAAGCTGGGGTGAAAGGACCTGTAAGTTTAAAACAAAAAAGACCCCCCCAAACATAGAACTAGAATGCAAAAAGACAGAATTACATTTAGAATATATATTTAAGATAGTATTACATTTAAATATATTTTTTTCTTGGATTGTGATCAGGTGGTTTTGGTTTGGGTGGGGTTTTTTAAACCAGCATGCAAATACTGTTTTATGGTATTCACCAGTTTAATTTGCATAAAGTTCAGATCATCATTCTAGTTTTAGAACAGAATTCAGCTTTCAGCCTTTGTGCCATGATAATTTCTTAGTGGACAGCGCTGGCTTGAAACTTCAAACTTGGATTTTCTTCAGCTAGTAATTTTGGAGGCAAATATGATCTAAATGCTTTTATCTCACAAATACCTAACTAAAAATTAACTTCAAAATGTATTCTAAAAAAAATATTCCAGAATTTATCAGAACTTGAAGAACAGCAGCTGAAGCAACGGGAGGACTACCTAAAGAAAAAACGAGATATGCTGATGGCTACAAAGAAGGAGTCAAGAAATAACATACTGTTACCAACAAACACTGACCAGAAAAAGGAGGAATCACCTCCTAAAGAGGTGAAGGATTCGAACATTTTAGTCATCCTGACCACTTTATAAAAAGCACAGATGATTTCAGTGAAGAAGTAAATGTTGTTGATTAATAATGTAGCACGATAAAAAAAAAAAGTGGTGGAAGTAGGAAGTATTTTCAAGTTACTGTTTTTTGCGGACACCTATAGGCTAGAAGCTTTAGTGGTTAAGTTAGCATTATTTCTCTGCAGTATCATCAAATCCACATTATTAATTTAAGTTTATGCATGGCTAAAATGCTGGCTCTCTCCTAATCTGTGACTTACTGTTTGGGCTGCCTTAAATCCCTGGGATGGTGTTTGGTTTTGGTTTTTTTTTGTGCATCTGAAGCGGGAAAAACATTTTTCTTTTGCAAAGTCTTATTTTACAGGGGTAGCAAATCTGCTCTGTTCTTTTGCTCTCTTTTGAGAGTTTTGTGCCTATTTCAAATGAAGCAATCCTTAACTTCTATCCATCCGCTGCTGGAATAGAAGTGACATGATGAGGATACAGGTTAGCAAGAGAAGGCACTCTGAAGGGTGGATGCTGCTGTCTACCCAGTTGCCTCCAACAGAAAAAGCCAAGTCTGGGGGAGGGTTGGAGAATGGTGCACTGTTGGAAGAGGTACAGCTGGCACTGAGCCCATTCTTCAAGGTCTTTTTTTTATACAAAAGTGTTCTCTGTTCAGAGATATGTGTGAAGTTACATAGTGAATTAACTGATACGTTCCCCGACTTAAAGCAAGCGCTAAAATCACCAAAATCCTTGCACTATGGGGATGATAGAAAACCTAATTGGGGAAAAAAGTAGTAGTTTCTTTCCCTATTAGAGGAAAGTACAGCCATAAAAAAACAAACATAATCCTATGAAAGGATAAAAGACCTCTATATTGGTAGAGCTTATAAAAAAAAAAAAAAAAAGGCAGCCCAATTCTTTTTTGTTAATCATTGTTATGGTTAAATAACGCATTTGCCACAAATAGGTCTGATCTACATTTATATGAAAAGAAGTGCTTGAAAACACTCAACACAAATGTGGAAACTACTGTAAGACCTTAAAACCCCCACAAAACAATGTGGTAACAGTTATGTTTAAAAAAAAAAAAAATTAAAATAGGTGCTCTGTAAAGAAGAGTAGTGATTTTTTTTAAGAGCAGAGATCTTCTGTTGCCCCAGGAATTTTTCAGAGTTGCTGAGTGTTTTACTATGCTCAGAACATGCCGAAAATACTGTTGATTGGGCAACTTCCAGAGCAACTAAGCAGCACCAGTTGAATTTGAGGATAGTCCTCTCAAAAAGATCTGTACAGTGCAGTGGAAAAAAGGCAAATTGCTGTAAAGAGCCAGTCATCCACATTAAATAATTTTTTTCTTTACAGTCTGGAGAGCAAGTGAGTTTGAAGGACTGCTGCTGCAGCCGCAGGTTTGCAAGTGATGTCACTTGGCTGCTGCCGTTAGAGAAATGGTGTGAGCTACCTGATGTGGCTCACGTGTTCTGTTAGCGGTCGGAGTACCTACCAGGAAAGCCATGCAGTTTCTTGCAGTGTTTTTTCATTCTGTTTTTAGGAAATGTCAGAAGAGAAGCAAAGACTTCTACAGAAGAGGAAAATGCTTGCAGAAAAACTAAAAGAAGAAGTTATTAATAAGCGGTAATTTTAAGAAGCTCATTGCAGAACCCCAAAACATAAGTACGTTTTTAGAATAAATTATATAAATAATAACTGAATGGATTTGTTTTCCAACATGATACTTAGTTTTATAGACCTTTCAGACAAGCAACTCGGCACTTATATAAATATTTAACATTACACTGAAATACACTAAGAACACCTATTTTCCAGAATGCTCAACAGTGAGGCCATTTAACATCACTACAGCATACAGATTTTCTAAAGTACTGGCCTCAGCCACTTGCTATTATGTAGAACAAAAGCAGATATTGCGATCTGTCAAAATAATTCCTATGTGAATAGTTCTGAACAAGTTAAAATTTCTAACTTTTTTATTTCTAAAATTATAGAACTTTATTCCTTTTACTAGATTATAAACAAAGTACTATTTTTTCAGCTGTACAGTGTAATAAAGTCTTAATTTCACAAGGAAGTGCAACTATGACCATCTTATTTTTCAGAAAGGTAATGCAGCTCAGAGCAGAGATATTTACATACTAATTCTGGATTACATTGTTTTACATACTTTTGTGGCAGTTTCCCAGTCCTTAGGTCCAATTTTGCTCTTGCGTCCAACTTTAAGTAAAAATAATTGCTTTAGTTAAAAAGTAAAAGCTAGGGATGTCACCAGCAATTTCAAGTTTCAAAGTAGCAGTCTTTAAAATCTTGTTTACTGCTTTGGCTCTGGCAGACTTAAAGGAGGCAGGTAAGAGAGGCTGTCCTGTGCACAACATCATTCCATAGCTGCCTGCAACACTAACTCACATTAAAAGAAACAACCCAACCAAGTCCAGTTTCATGTAACTTTTTATTAAAATAGCATTTATAACTGATACATGTTGGCAGATGTTCTTTTCTTTTCCAAAAAGAGTGGTAGTGGAAGGACCCCAGACACGGGAACAGGCAGAACCCACCAGGTCAGACGGGCAAACGGGGCGACAGCCCCAGACAAAAGCCAGTTAAAAAGAATGCTGTGTGTCACCTTCTACAGGGATTTTATTTTATTTTTTTTTAAATGGGACATCTAATGCCACTTTACACAGTCTTTTTCTAGTAACTATAAAAATTCATTACATTCTTGGTTTTGCTGTAAAAAAAAAACCCTCACGTTGGTCTGAATGTATTTTTTAAAGCTCCTGACAGTACTTCAGGGACGAGTTGGGCTGGTGGGGAACGGAGTAAGGATTAACACGCTTCAGTCACAGACTCTCAGAGAACTTGTTTTGGGTAGCTGTTAAAAAGAATCAGGACAACTCAGGTCCACAGACCAGGCGACGCAATTTCTCAGCCTCAGGTTAGTAAAGGCACATACTGCGTAACTCTGCTGCTTGAGTAGCACGTATAGCGCTGGAGGAAGTTAATCATCATTACCGATGGAGAGAAAAGGCTCATCAAGAAGAAAACCAGATGATCATCAGCAGGAGAGCAAGCACACGGCGATGGCGCTGCAGCTACGCTTTACCAGCAAACAATTCCTCGGATCCTCTGTGTTCGGAGCTGACAGGGTGTTTCATCGCACAGGTGAGAAATCAGGAGTCCCATTCTTGGCTGCCTGGAGCCCGCAGAGGGCAAACACCATTGTCCCCAGGTCCACGCACAGGAACTGTCATCCATCAGAATGCTTGTGTCTAGCTCACCTGTCGGTAAGAACTCACACGTTCCCTTTGGGATTTCATCTAGTGGTATAGAGTTACTTTGAAAACTGCATGGATAACTAATCTTAAAAAATACTCTAAAACGGCCACATTTAAAATTCTGAGTTAACTTACCATGTACAACAAACCAAACAAAAGCAATAGTTATGGAATTACAGGGTCACATTTTAATTCCTGAATTTTACAGTTCAGCATTAATATCACCACATGTATACAAATGGTGTAAAACAAGTACAGTGGTATTTTTAATACAAAATAAACTTCTGTTTTATGGAAAAAAACTATACTTCATATCTACACAGACAGCCCATCTTTTTCCAAACAATAGCTAAAATTAAAATTAACTACAAAAATCTCCAAAACAGAGAAACTGCTTCAGTTTAAACTATTCCAGGAGAAATGGACCCATAACACATATTACAAGAGTGATCTATGTGGTGGATTGCAGCTGGTTTCATATTTTAATGTTTCTGACGCATTAATTGTTGTTGGGAAATTTCCTCTCGCTTTGTCATGATCTCAGATCACATACGGGCAAACTAACATTAAAATATTTACAGTTCACTTGCTGCTCTTGAAAATAAAACCTGGACTGTTTGCCTCTATCACCTCGCCATCAACTCACCTACTTTTGTCACAGTTTGCTTACCTACTACGTGGAATGTGCTTTTATTTTTTAAAAAAGCAGCTTTCATATTACACCCAGGTTCAGGTGCTGCTTGTTGATTCTGCCTCAAAGACCGGTGTTCTGTTTGTAACAATTCTGTCTTGGTCCAAAGTGACTTTGGTGTTAAAACGCTGCTGAAGTCCATCACTATGACAAACCTGTTAGTGTTTCTTATTACCACCTCAACTGAGCAATTTAAACTCGCCAAGAGGAAAAGGGCTTGCTGCTCTGAGAAGAGGCAGCTCATTTGACAACATGGAAAGTGATTCAAATTCGGTATCTTCCACGCCCTGAAGCCGACAGAAATTCTGGTGTGTGCTTTGTACAGCACTGCTTTGACACAAGCAGCTCCTGGAGATATTTTGGAAGCGATCATTCCTTGGCATAAGTATTACTGGATGTCTAATCGGAAAAAATAGGCAAAACCATCCATTTTGAATCCAGCTTCCATTTTCTCCTCTTGGAAAATACAAATTAAAACTCATTTTTAACTGTTTTAAACAACTCAACATGCACTATAACTGCAGTGTCCCTTCCTCCAACCATGAGAAATGCGATTTAATTGGTGATAAATGGTCCCAAAATCTGGATTGTTCTTATGCCAACAGTTAGTTTTCCCTTAAAATTTTTTTAAAAGAGGCATTGCTAAAAGAACACAACTGACAGCACCATTACAAAATTAAGATTACTGGGTTCAAAATTTAAGCTTGATTTTTTTCCTAGTTCTTTTAAACACTGGGGAAACCCTGCAATATTTTTAAAAAAAAGTGTTTACCATACTTTTCCCTCCCCCTACCCTCCCAACACCTGAGACTTTCCTTGCTGAGAAGCCATCATCCAGGTTCTGTGAATACTAGCCCACTTTTTTTTTTTTTTTTAATTTTTATTTTTTTGACAGCCTGAATGGCAGACTCCTTACTTACTAGAAAGATATTAAGTTCCTGGGAAGCTTTGTGTTTACAGAACTAACCCTTTCTAGCTGATACACTGAGTTTCTTTTGCTACTCCTTGTATTATCTTTATATACTCATGGGAGAAAGCTTTCTGAATCAGATTCTTTTTAGCTCTTAAAACGGTTGCAGCATTTGAAACCCCATAATACAAGTTCTTATTCCAACGTTTTGGTTTCATTTATGAACCCAGACGAGGTCTTTTCCTTGGAGATGTCTCCTCCTCTTCATCGTCATCTTCATCATCGGGATAATCCACTAGGCCAACTAGACTTCCCTGACAATTAAAAAGAAAAAAAGAAAATCTCACATTAAAAAAAAAAATACGCAGGAATGTGCAATTTTAGTATATAACCCCCAGCCAACCTGCCCAGGACACAGACAGCTGCAGAAGGTTTCTCAGAAATGCCTTTTTCATTCAAAGATCCACTTCTCTTAAGAATGGTTTTGAACCTCAAGGTTAAAAAAGTACTGGAACTTCCTTGCTTCTCTGGATCCGGCCTCAGAATTATTTAAAAATCACTTTTTAAGCTCCCAACTGGACAGTCACAAAATCTAATGTGTACACTGCACATCCATTTTGCTGGTAAGTCTTAGGTGTGTACAATAAAATTTTTGCCACCCTTTTCTGTAGCCTCTCGGCAGCTTGCAGGCTAAAGAATAAAATAATGCAGAACTGTGTAAGACATAACAGAGGTATCACTTACTGCATTTTGTCTGCTTAAAAACACTTAATTCCCCAACAGGGGGGGCCACTAACATAATTCAGAAAAAAAGCCCTGACTTGTACGTATATCCCCGCCTCCCCCCAGCAGCAGCTGGACAGTAAAAAAAGCTGAGGAGTGGCAACAGTTAAATTATGCAGAAGATGCGAGATCAGACTGTGCCCACCAGATTACCAACAGACTCCAGTCCCACCTAAAACTTTCTTAGTCCTTCCCCCAAACTAGTAAGGCCTTAACTGGACAGGGCATTGGATGAATTTATACGTAAGATCCCCTGCCTAGAGGCTAATGCTGACCTTACCACACTACAACTGGAAAAGTCTCATGATACCGTTCTGCTGTCCTGAGTGAGGACAGCAGCTTTTGTACAAACAAGTTCTCCCACCTTCGTGGCTGTCACCGCTGTGGTCAGGGTTGCGTTCTTTGAAGAGGAGCCATTGGAGCTTGCTGGTGACGTCTGAGCTGCCACGGATTTACTGTTTGCACCGTTTGCACCATTGGCTGCACTGGCTGAGTGGGAAAAAGTGAATTTGAATCCCCCAGCTGAAGTCCTTTTTGGAAGATTCTCTTTGTCTTCACTCTCCTTAGCTGAGGGACAAACATTTTCACATACTTAAATATCAGCTGCACAGCATGGAGCACAATCCACATCACAGCGTAATCATAGGGCAAAAGCCGCCTTACTTTTTTTTTTTAATTCAGTTTAAACCAATGGCTCACGTACTGACCTCATCCAAGCACGCGCCAGCATTCAAACTGAGAATGGTGCAGACACTGTGGACATGGGGACATTACTCACTCAGCGCACGCACATACATGTAAAGTTTTGCTTTTGAACTGCATTTAAACTAGATGCACGCTTGGAGCAATTTAACTCCTAAAGTAGCTTGCAAAGACACATTAGGAATTCATTACTTAATTACACGGCATACCCTTACTCCTGCTTACGATACAGAGCACAAGCAACTGGTTTGTTTACATGATTCTCCACGTATCTGCCACGGAGCACTGTCAGTGCTGACAAGATGAAATTGAGTAAATACCTTTCTTAGTTTCCATAAATTTTTCATAGCTATCTGGAAAATCATCCTCCTGTTTTGACTTCTCAACTGGAGGTACAACAGCTTCACCTTCTTCCTCTTCATCTTCATTGAACCACATTTCTTCATCCTCCTCTAAGGCTCTTGCATCTCTGCGAAATCTATTGCTACGCAATATAGATGGAACACTGTAAGAGACACATGACAAGTGATTCAAATTTTGCCTGCTGTTTCAGACTCAGTCAGAATCAGAAATGGCTTCTGACGCTTCAGAGTGAATTTGGTGCGTTTGAGAAGGCAGTCCAGCTCTGTCCCCGCTTCTACCGTCAACGTAAGCCTCACCAAAAGCCCAGCTGACAATAAGGGAGACTGAACCCACACTCTGAATGACAGAGGAAGATTCTGCTCTTCATAATCTGAGGGACTTCTGCATGTAACATTTAACATACTGACAAATATGAAATTGTACTACAGTAGGGCACAAAGAAAGCCAGGTGGGGCTTTACTCTAATTGAAGAAGATTTCATCAAGAATGAAAAAACAAACCCAGCCTTCTGCTTTTTCTGCCTTCTAGGAAAGAAAAAAAAAAAACAACCAGCAGTAAGAAGATACTACATAATGACATTCAATAAAAGTCTCAGAATACATAAGCTGGGTCGCACCTGTTCAGTTTCTGGTTTTGTCGATCTTTTTCTTGCTCGTATTTTGTCTTCAATCCCTTGAATGTCTGAACATATTCGATAGATTCAAGTGCATTATAAAAGTTTTCAACTATATGTGCAATAAGGGACTTAATATCTTCCTGCATAAGAACAAAATGAGTTTCAGTCTCAAATATAACATGCAGAAGTTCAGAAATCTTTGGAGAGTTTAGTTTTAAAAATAACTGATTCATTGTCCAAAGTAAAAACATTATTAAGAACAAATGTGAAGTCATGAGATTTTTCCTTAATAAAAAAGCTGAAATCTATAAATAATTATTATTACACTTCCCATATAAACAGACAACATACTCAGTACTGTCCCAATTCTATTTGTGGTAGTTTGATTAATCCACGATGCTCGCTGACTAGGATTAAACCTTCTCGAGAAAAAGAGGAGTTTAGCTGTGCCCTGCTCTCCCCCTAAGTTTTAGCTCTTTCTAGTTCTCCGTAACTCCAGCAGCACACATGGGATGAGGCACCTTTTGGTCCGTCACCCTCTAACGAGCCTCACCATATCAGGCAAATCTTAACTCTCATACCACACTGGCAAAAGCCACCTGGAGACACAATGCATTCTCTTCTTGCTGGAAAATTCAGCAGCTACGATATCCTACAAGTAAAAACTGCCCTTCGTTTTTGCAGACTACAAAGATTCTCTGAGAAGGCTCCCAAACATCAAGGCATTCGCAGCGTGTAGCTCAGGAGCTGTTGCAAGTCCTTGTTTTCTACTCCAGCAGTACTACAAACTGGGTGCTCCCGCTTGTCCCGTCTGTCCTGACCGCATACACGTCGTTCCCAAACGCTGCCAGTGAAAAAGCTACTGATTCAAAGCCGACACTGGCTAAGAAAGCACATGTGTAGGATTTTAAAGGACAACGATTGTTTAAATTTATAGCCAAATTACTCTCATTTAGACCCAATAATACCCAGATT
This sequence comes from Vanellus vanellus, assembly GCF_965231255.1. NCBI lineage: Eukaryota > Metazoa > Chordata > Aves > Charadriiformes > Charadriidae > Vanellus > Vanellus vanellus. The sequence continues at coordinate 3,178,911 of NC_138907.1, forward strand.
TACTCACATATAGCCTATTTCACTTCATTCCTCACTTCAAAGCTTGGTCTAGTAACAACGCAGCCAAATACTTAGAAGAGTTTAATCTACAGGACGTTTACACAGACTTACATGTAAATAGGGCCAACACATACTCTGTGATGGGACAATCCAGTAAAACAAGCACCAAGCAGCTCACTGCCTCCTTTCTCTTTGGATATTTATCAATAGGATTTTTAGTTTATGATTTTAAGTAGTAATACACTACTTCAAGGGAAAGATTTGCATTTTGTATTTCTACCTGAGATGCCACATACGCGTAGGAGCCGAACCAGCTGCTTAACTTACCACTCTGATGAATTCAAACAGCTCAATCACAGCAGAGTTGAGCAGGTTGTACCTAGTTCCATTATCCAACAGAGCATTTATAACTGGTTCAAACAGGTTTCCCTTGGTGATATAACGGTTATAAAATTCATCTTTTAGGCCAATTATCCTCCTCATAAAGCGAAGAGCACCTATATGAAGAAAGAAATTCCAGAATTTAGTAACTACACGCCAGGGTTGCAATCTGCTTCTCTTGGAAACAACTGATGTTACTGAGAGGAAGATGCGCCCCCAAACCAAGAGCATTAAAAAGCACCTTCTGGAAGTTCAGAAGAAACATTTGCTGACAGGTAACCTTTCTTTCATTCTTTGACTTTCCTGGGTATTTGAATGCGATCAGAGTCCATTAAGATCTTTTTGAAATACAGCAGCAATAAACTTTAGCACATGAGAAGTTAAATTATGAGCTCATTCCTGTGCTTCTCTGTGTTCACCTCCCATAACCAGCCCCTATTCTTTCAATACCACGTTTTACAAAATTTCATTCACTCTCCACAAGGAGCACTAGATTTACGACATTATTTAAGCGGGAATACTGTCATTTCTTAATAAGACAGCTGATCACAAATCATCCTCACTGTCATAAAGACAGAAAAGGATCACTGTGGATTTCAAAAGATACAATTCCCCTTCCACCATAAACTGCATTGGTCTACATTAACAGACAACTGCTACCTGTTTTTCAAAAGTACTTAACAATTAGTCAGTAATAAATAGGAAATTAACACGAATTTTGAATTTAAGTATATACACTTTTACTCCTATACATTCCGCGCAGTACATACAAAGCCCAGAAGAATGAAATCACAACAGCTCCATACTCACACAAGGCCAGAAACGTGTGTTTTGAATTCATCAAGACCAGTACTCTTCTTAGCAAATCTTTGTTCATAATGTAATTCTTGATGTGATACGTGTGATGTTCCACACAAAAAGTCAGCAGCTCCAAAATTAAGGCAAGTAGTTGTGCCGTTTGATAATTATCTGCAAGAAAAATTAATGCCTTAAGTTATACTAAAAAAAAGTAGTCATGCACCAAATCACCACCAAGCTCGGTGGCTATTACAGTTCCTGACATGTTTTTAGTGGCACACTGGATTGCTTTAGGAAGCGGGATGTTGGGTCAGAACAAAGCAATGCACACAAATTTGGCTTTATTTCTTTTTTTTCAGTCAAAAAATTGCCCCAAATTGGTAGTGGGACTTCTTCCAGGATCAGCGAGTCACTGGTTACGGCGATCCAGACTAATGGTATGTAGTTAAAGCCAGTCAGATCTGTATTCGTGTGAACCTAATTAGCAATGTCTTTTCATAGTGCTCAAAAAAGAAGCCTGCACAGATAAAAATCCAAAATGTAAAAGTTTAGCTATGTCTCTTTAGTACATATTCTAATAACATTGATTGAAATGTTCAGTAGCAAGGTAGACTGGGGGAAAAAAAAGTGAAACCCAGTAACTAACAAGCAGATGAAAATGTTCCTTCAGCTTCCTGTCGTCTCAAATGAAGCAAAGCACCTACATCTATTTCAATAAAATGTATTTAAAAAAATAAAGTATGGACATACCTAACTTTTTTTTTTTTAAAATAAAAACACCACACAGAAGACAACTTTCAAAACTCAAGGTCAATTAAAACTCACCAGGACAAATTGTGTTACTCTTAGTGGACCCAACTACTGCATCTGATAAATAGAAAATAAAAACAAAAATCAGAAAAAGGTTTTCAAAGCACTGTAAATATTTAAACTATCAGGATAAACAATGGATAAACAATCAATTCTACCAGCTGTTCAAACTTTTTGCAAAATCAAAAGTTTCTGTAAGCTGTATGTAAATAAACATACAGCAAGAATGCATGCCAGATGAGATTTATATATTCAATTTACGTTACAAAAGTTTCAAATTCAACTAGGTGAAAACACATAATCTAATACTTAGGAATAGTATTCCTACCCAGACTAAAAGAAAGTGCCTACTCTAAATTTTTCAAATAATGTTATAAAACAAGAACCAAACAGATTTCGAATCCTTGTACTGTTACCAGGAAAAATAAAAGAAGAAACAAGATAAAGGAGTTCCAAGTTGTATTTCTTTGCATAGATTTCTTTCAGCATTTCTATACTACGGCCAAGTGAAAACTAGTTTCTGGAGTTAATCATCTGAGCACTCCCGACGCCTGGGTCACAGCATTTTTGTAAACTTTTAGAAAAAAGTACTTGTGAACTAAAGACACTCCCTGCTTTAAAATTATACTAGTGAAACATATACAACTAACAATACACATCAAGCAAATACATATTTTACAAAGCCCAGCATAAAGGTAGGTTATTATTCAAAGCTGGAATAAAGGGCTATTAAAACTTCTGCCTACAGAACCCTTATCCCTGGGGGAACAACAGTTTGCAGCAAGCGTATTCCCAGCCTGGACCACAGGCTTATCCCTGTTACCAGGACTGCAAGTCACTAGAAAACAGGGTAATATTCAAAGCAAGGTGGGGGGAAGTAACATTACCTTTTTCACATTTATCTTCTGATGTATTAGCCAGAAGTGGTGCAGTAAGAACATGCATACAATGGTTGTAGAAGAAATTGAGAAATTCACTTTTTTCCGTTTTCTGAAACAAATATAACTTTATTAAATACTCGCATTTGCATACTTCCTTTTAAATAAGAAAGAGTAACAACATGACACAATTATTTGTAAGCTGTCTTTTAACTCCCCCAGGTTTGCCTGTATCTTATGGGTTGGTTCTGCAACATTACCTTCACTCAAATAAGATACATTCTTAATTTTGGGAAAAGATCTGAGACACAGCAAACCAACCTAGCCATCACCAAAAGCACCCCGCCATGGATGCAAATGTGCTACTTCACTGAAGCACGGGACTGCTTAGTTTATTAAACACTTGCACAATACCACATACACATACCTTTTATCAAAAGTTAATGGGAATTTTAGCCTATTTTTTACCTTGTTTAAATTCAGTATCAGACCACACACAAGACTGTCAAAAAAGAATAAAAATCTCTTTTTTTTTTTATCTTCCACCACACTAAGAGCAATATCAGGCTTTTCATTTTGCTGAGACAGTAAAGGTCTTTACCCCTTTGTGTTTTCTTACATTAGCTGTGGCCAACATATTCTCTGGATCTATCAGAGTGCGCAAGAGCCCCATTAGCTGAACAGCTCCCCCAAGTTCAGGATCAGTATCGCAGATCATCTGCTCAATGACCACATTGATGAGGAGGATATCCTGAAAAAAAAAAAAAAAAAAAAAAAAAAAACCAAACCAAATAAACCACAAAATAATTAGACACAGTTTCAGGAGTGGAATGACTTCCCCAGTAAAACTTAAGTTAAACTGAAAGAGTTGCATTTAGACACCAGAGTTCTGTGAAGCACAACCCTCCTCACCTAAAATCACTGGTAGGCAGAGCTACGATTTTATTACTGTAATCACATGGAACACCAACATGCTCAGAAATTTTTATATCTTAAATCTACTTTTTCCTGTTTCTACTACCTACATTTTTGGGCTAACTGTACTCCAATTGCTGGAGAGGTTTGTTTTCCTTTTTTTTTTCTTTTTTTTTTTTTTTTTCCCGTTTGCTCTAAAACTAGTACGTTCAACAAACTCCAAAAGCTTTTACTTACATCATCACTCTGCTGGGCCTCTTGCATTACAAATTCTCGGACCATGGATGGACTAAATTCTACTAGATAAGAAAATATATCTGTAGCAGCAGATCTAACTTGCAGATCATCCATTCCCTAACAAAAAAAAAAAAAAAAAAAAAAAAATCAATCTATTAGTGTAAATCAAGTTTGGTATTTATTGTCAAGTGAAGTGGCAAAGAATAAGGAGTTAAAAGTTTTGAGAACATTTTATTACAAAAGTTTCTGAGAGACACAGTAATAGTTACAGGAAAAAAAAAAACACAAAAAAAAAAACCACAGCAAAACATTTTTCCCCACTATTTCCCTCATTTAGAAAGAATGCAAGGATTTCTGTGAATTTGACAACCCTAACTTAGGCAGGAAACATTTATATCGTGCTACTTGCTAGAATATCCAAGAGACTAATATTCTGTACCTGTTATCCACGGTTTATTTATTTTGTACAAAAGGAGTGACTACACAAATCAGTTTGTTCATAGACAACAAGAATTAATAATTTTCCTTAAGGTATGCAACTTTCTCTGATAACTGTACAATTCCTAAATCTAAAATATTAACGTATCAGGAAACATTTGGACTGTTCTAGCCCAGGAAAAGAATAAGATGATTATGGTTCATCCAATCACTGAACATCTATATGACCTTTATGTTTTCATAACAGTCAATGTCCTTTGGTAACTTCACAGGTTGTTACTCTAGAATATAAAAATCAAATTTATAGTTTTTGAGCAACAACAGCACCGACACGTGTATTGCAATGGTCAGGCAGCAATAGTTGCTTCAGCCAAAGGAGTGAAAAAAAAATTGTTTTCACATCGCTGATTAAGACAGATTAATCTGCTTTATACCTCTGAAAAGACAGGATTACATGATCTTTCGGATAGCAACAAGCTAACAGTTCAAGATTATCTAAAAATACTTCTTTGGCACTGTTCCAACAACAACAGAAAAAAAAAATAATCAAGCTGCCACATGAAAAAGTGTATCTTTCCATTTTCCCACTACATTGTCAAAAGGACTGTATTTACCACAGACTTCTCCACCATGCAAAGTAAAAACAGTAATAGCAATAAAGTTAGGCTACTTCAAAAGATGTCCACATCTTTTGGATTCTGAACATTACATTAAACTTAAACTTTCAGCAGAGCAAAGCTGTCCATCAAACCTACATAGAGGAACTCAGCAGATCTGAAAAACTGCTTAAATGGCTGTGGGGTTTTTTAATTTTATTAAAATCAGCTTTAAGTTTCACTTACCATTACAATTTCAAGAGCTGGAAGAATTCCCAATTTTGCCAATGTTTTGAAAAATGCATCTCTGTTCTGAGGTTGTAACGTCTGAGAAAATGCGCAGAATTCCTTGAAAAAATTAACCTATTGCATAGGAAAAAAATAAAGTGCATTTGATTCAGAAAACTTTCTGAATGTAGGAAACTGTTACAATTTGTATCAGAGTTTGTGTACTGGCTGGTATGTGCCTTCCTAGCAAATACTATTATTCCAGTCCTTTCTCCTCCAACCTTTAACAACATCAACAAATGGAAAGAAAAAGAAAGTAAAACCAAAGAAATTTAAGAGGTTGAAATTTACACAGAAAAATATACAGTCACTTTGTAGCTATTTTATCACACCTAGCAAGAATGATTTATACTTCTGTCTGGCCTGCCTTTTGTTTGAAAGAACAAAGATGCCTCCCCTGCTGAAAGCAAGATTTTAACAAGGCAATTTAAGCTGATAAACATACTCAAGGATAAATAATGTTTGTAATATATATATATATCTTAAGGGACTACTGGTAATCCTCAGTCATAGGGCTTAAAAGATCTTTTTGAATGAGTAAAGTACAGTGATTAAATGACAAATAGAAGCAATATGGTATATTGAAGAGTACTTGGAAGAAAGTATACCTTTAAGTCTAGGACGTCAGCTCAGTGCTAGCACTTTCTCAACAATAAAATCATTAATTAGAAGAAATAAATCAGAGTTTACCGCACAAGAAATATTTTTCTAGTGAGTCCCAGCCCATGGCAGGGGGGTGGGAAGTAGATGATCTTTAAGGTCCCTTCCAACCTAAACCATTCTATGATTTTATAAGTACATAAATGAAGATTAAGCTACATTAGAAATTATTCTGTGGTTACAGAAATGCCTCAGTGATCACAGAACTAGAACAGTTTCAATATTTCTACTTCTCTGTGGTTTAAAGCATTCAAAGAATTGCAAAGACTACTGACTTACCAATTCACATCGTTTGTCATCATCTGTAGCTTCATCTGTTAATTGTGCAAAAACTTCAGACAAAAATTTCTCATCTTCCTGTGTAACACAAGAAGAATATGACTTACATAATGCCTCTTCCAAGTTAAAACACTGATCTTTATCGGATCCCACACTGTAGAAAGTCAAACTTAATTTAAGCTTAACTACGATGCTTAGTTACAAACAAAAAAAAACATATTAGTAGATTTGGTAGGTAAGTTGGTTTTTTTTTTTTTTTCTTTGCTCCCCACACCTTCATTTTACCACAAAAAAGGGAAATGCAAGAGTACACATTTGGGAGGATCATTTCCAGTGCTTATTCTGTGCAGCAGAGGGAGTGCAGGTCCAGGAGACCAGAACCATAAATTAAGCTGAGCATAGGTGATGATTACTAGAACTGCCTTCTCAACAATTCGGCTCCAAAGAAAGTGTCATTTCCTTTCCTTCTCTGCCATGCCACCCCCTGGGGTTCACAGCTCTGCTCTACGCCACACACTCACTGTATGATTTGCCACACTTCCCCAGGCATCAAAATCACCGAAAATGAGAGTCTTTGTTCCAGGCTCCCTCCCTGCACCTTGCGTGTCACCTTCCAGGGAGGCAGCCTAGACACTTCTACACTTGAAACTGACACTCGAGATACAATTTTTACCATGTTGCATCTATGCAGTTCACACTACACCGTCAACCCACGTGTATCCGTTACCCTATTTCTGATCTGCAGCATTGCAAACATTTTTTCAGTCCACCTATGCAAGGGTGACTAGATCGACACATTACGAGTTTGCCGCAGCCGTGTCCCCATTAACTTTGTTCTCAAAATGAGCTCCCTGCTTGCAGGAAGTTCAGCTTTTCCAATCTGGAAAACTTTTTTGAGAATTACTTGCTTTTCACATTCAGATCCTCTACTACCAAGATATATTTATTTTCAAGTATATATAGGACAACATTTCACTTCTTGTAAAGTGTTTTCAGTTACACCATTGCTTAAAACTCAAGCAGTACAAGAAAACCAGGGTGAACATCAGCATCTCTCAACTGTTTGGGCACTTCCTGCCCTCTCTGTACATCGACAGCTCTGCACTTCTTCACGTGGAAAGTAGCATTGGCATTCTCTCAAATCAAATGTCTCCATTACCTTTTAAATACAATATAAATCTTAAAGCAAATAGTAACGTTATGCTACAGCATTGAAAATTATGCATCACTGTACTGATTCAACTCTATAAACTTTACTTATGCATTGAACAAACATGAACGGAACAGCAGGATTCCAATAAATATATATAAACATTACATTGCACAATGTAGAGGGTGCTCGCTTTTCTATTTTTCTGTGTGCTGTTGCTAAAATCTGTGTGCTTTATTAGGCTAACATAATACAGAATTTTGACAATTACAGGAATGCCAGCCAAAGGCTCACAATTTTTTGCCTGAAAATTTTAGGATGTGGGAAGAGAAGTACTTTACAAACAAATGATACCTGGAATCAACATCAGAGATAGTGCAACATACACAGACTTAGTAGCTTATTCTAAGCTTTGCTGCCTTTAACACCTTAATTAAGCCTGTTAAAGAAAAAAACCACACAAACGTACCACAATCAACAACAGATAGGCGAGAAAATCCCTACTACAGAACACTTGGCAACAGAAAGAACTCTTGCTTGTATAAGGCTGCCACACAGTGTAGTCCTGATGTCCTAAAGCACAGGATGGATCTAGGCTTGTTTTCCAAGCTCGCTCAGTTCCCCATGTGACCGCCCTTCACCACCAGCAGCACTGGGATCTACTGCTTCACGGCACGTAGAAAGGAGCTTTACTGCCGTAGCAAACACAATCTGTTACTCCTATAAACTGCATTCTCCTAGGGAGCTTTGCCGGTGTATTTAGGGTAACGAGACTTGTAATGTGTTCACCAAACCCAAAGGAGCTTTAGAGTTCTTGTGCCACAACAAAAAGCTGATTTACACCAGTGGACTGGTGCAAACACAGTCCTGAACCTGAAATCCATTCTACCATGTAATTTTCCTTAGGCGTGCTATCAATAACATCTTTTCCACAGGTGCTTTCTTCGTAGTTTGTAACTCTCAAGGCAGCTCAAGTGATGTATGACATCAACATTATTTGTAAGTCAACATGCATGTCTCAATTACAGTATTTAAAACAGATAGGCAAACCCATACATGCCACGTCCTCTCTCTACTGCAGCAAAGACGGCAGTGACTGAGAGTAGCAAAAGAGTACTAGAGGTAACAGCAAATCAGAAGTTTTCTGTTAAGGCACAATTAAACATTCAGTACAGTAAAACTTAAATGAAAAAATCAAGACGTTTACAAAATTAAAAACCTCTAAATGGAAGCAGGACTGTGGCCTCAGGAGAATGGTACTGAATTTATTTTAGTTTTAGAAAAGTAATATATGGAAAAGAATAAAAAAGGGAAAGATTTATTTAATGTAAAGCCATTAACTTTGCAAATGGGATTTACTTTTTAGTTTCTTCTTGCTATTTAATCAAACTAGAAAGAAGTCCAAAAGCTTATCCATGCAATTCTGTAGTTCTGATTTTTCCCACTTATCTATTGCACTCTTTAGAAGTCTTCCTTATGGCAATGTTATCTCCCCAGTGCCTCTCTCCTCCCACAATTTTACTCCTCTCCTCTTCAACTTGGCACATCTTCCTATTTCAGAGACTATCCATGCTCAAAACAAAAACAACAGGTTTCTGATGTTCTAGTCTACACAAACGTACCATTTTTCTAAGGACATAGATCAGAAACAGTGTAAAAACACTTTGGTATCCATTCATTTGCACAACAAGATATGAACTGAAAATACTCCAAACGTCATGAAGTTCACACACAGCTCTTCACCAAGGCTCCTTCCACAGTCCAGCTAGAGTGTCACACTCTACTTTTAAGCCTGCTTCTGACTACAAAGTATTCGCTAAGTTTTTTGACACAGTAACGTGTTGGTCAATTATTACTTTTGTGTATCAGTATGAAGAAAAAAAAAAGAATTACTTTATACTACAACATGAACATTTGAAATTAGTACCATAAAGTAACATTAGTATAACAGGAACTGTTCTGAACATGCTCTTTTGAACCATCGATTCAGAATTTACGAAGATGTCACAAATGTCCCTGATGTATAATACAAGAAGTTGCTTGTTCCCTAAATATCTATACAAAATCAGCTCAAAACATTTATGTTGCTTGTGAATCAAGAAGAACCTTTAACTGTTCACAACCCATTAAGAAAATACTAAAATACGCACCTGAAATCTATCATTTTAAAAATAAGAAACAAAAGGTATCAGAAACAAGGGGAAGCATTCAAAACATTATGTAAATGAAAGCACGTATGATTAACTTACATAGTCTTAAAGAGCTGGAATCAATTTCGAAACTACAGCTAGAGGTATCTATACATAGTCCATCTATGCCATATTAAAAACCACTTACCTGCAACATACTGACAATCTCAACTTTGTTGAAGAAAATAAAGGAAGTGAGGGTAGAAAGAAAATTCTCTTCAAAAACAGATGGTGTCGGCAAGATGATGTCCTGAATATACTGTACCCTGTAAGTCTGGTGGATTTTTTGCCTGAGTTCAGAGTCTGTTATAGGAATAACCTCCTTAAATTTTGCTGTTTTGGTCAAGAACTCCCTGTGCCGTTTTGGCTGAGCCAAAGAAGGATCATACTCAAGGCATCCAACAACATCCATAATACACTCATCAGAAAACATCACCTCAAACAGAGTTGCTTTGTTGAGGAACAAAATTCCTCTAATAATTTCATACAAATGATGTAAGCCTTCAGTGTTCTCCAAATTCTCACAGACTTGGAAAAGCTGTAGTAGTTTTTTAATATAGCCTTCATTCTCCAAGGCCAGCGCTAGCTTTTCTCTACGGATGGGTGAGGAGAGAACAGAGGTAACTAGGTCAGCAATCTCTTCAAGTTTGTTGAGTTCACAAGTAGGAAGGTCAATCAAAGGACTAGTTTCAGGCATTTCTTCTATGTGTTCCTCTTCCGACTCAATAAGGTCCTGTGTGACTTCCACTGAAGGATCCTTACCTTGAACCTAAGAACAGAGCACACACAATTACTGTCTCATGCCGAAACGCACACAAAAATAATCAAGTCAATAACTTAAATAACATGTGCGTAGTAAACACTTTTATACCTTCAGTTGCTTGGAAAATGTCCAGCCCTGCAGAGGCGTAAGTTTGCTGCCTCTAAATTCTACAGTCACTACCACTATCCTCCATAGTACATCTGCCAAAAAATCAAATCAAACAAGCCCTAAGAGCATCACAAAGGATCACGTTATGCAGGAAGAGTTCTGGAATCTGATGAAAGAGCCTAAGGCTAAAGGTTTATGTTGTCTGATGACATGAAGACCTCCCTCTCAGACTGGTCGTCAGCTCAGCCCCAATTTAGAACCAATCTAAAACCCGGGCTATTTATTAGATGCATATACTCGCAGTTACTAGGATTGGTTCCTTTCAACAACAGTACTTCAGAACTGGCTGAGAAGACATTATACCTCTAACGGTGTTAAGATTAGGAATGCATCTAAATTGCCTAGTTAGTTCAAAGAAAACTGCTAGGAAATCCGAGTTCTCTGTTTCTTTAGTTAACAGCTTTACGTTGCATCATTTCAAAATCCGAGAAGGTTGTGATAAATTCCAAATATGAAACGCCAGGTTTCTTTTTAAGTACACACAGGTGCAAGTCAATTGTCTTGTAACTTCCACAGTTGAAAGTATAAAATCTAAACTGGTTTGTAATAAAACAATGAGGATCAAAATAGCCTTAAGACACAGATATTAAAAAAGACTCAGGTCTTGATGACAAAAATATCACTGACATTTTGGAGCTCATATAGCAATGCCACCTCTTTCGTCTCTCACAGCAAAATATCTAGCTCCTTATGCATTACAACACATCTTCAGTCCCACCACACACCAACAAGCCAGCTTCCTAAGGCTGCCTGGGAGAAGGACAATTAAAACGTGGTACTCTGCTATTCCCCTTTTGAATACAAACAATCAATCCCCTAAAATGCCTAACACCCGAGTTTCATCATTACATTGATTTTCCAAAAGTGTGGAATTCAATTATGAAAACAACCAGTTTTCTAAATAGTGGCAATTAAGATCTTACATAGAAAAGCCACAGAAAATAATCACACATATGTATTTATTCTACAAGTAGGTTTAAAGATTACAGCACAAATACATGAAGTCACAGAAGACACTAAAACATATGGAAGAAAATTAGTTAACTGTACCTGGCATATTTTTTCCCAAATTTCATCACAGCCAGCTTTTTCTTGAAAACTCAGTGCTAAATCGTAGTTTTCTGCTTCTGACCAAACAATCAGGGTGTCCTGTTTAAGACAAAACCAAAACAACGTTGTTTCTGAAACAGGTCTACACCGCATAGTAATGTGTATTCCATTAAGTCACATGTCTAAAGAACAAATAATTTTAATTAAAGTTACACTTGTTGAAAAAGAACATGAGATACTAAAATATTAACTCACCTGTTCTGCCGTAAGGGACATCACCTTTCTTTTTTGCTATTTTATGACCACCACCTTACATATTATATATTTAAATATACTGTTTTTCATCTGCAAAACACTTATAACAGGATTTTTCTGCAACATACTTCTGAGCAAACAGTCTTGAAAAGGGAATGCATGCATTTTAGAAGATTAAGAAAACCTACAATATAAGTATTTTCATGTTTAATGAAATAGAAACAAAACAACCAAGATTACAGTGTTTCCTCCTCAGAAACGGCTTAATACAGCCTTAGCAATGTGAAAAATTATGCTTAACTAATGTTAAAATATTCCTTTCTGAATTAAAAGACATAACAGCCTGAATAATAGAAAACTCCTGAGTCCTTACTAAAGTTACAAACGTCTTGTCAACACATATTTTCATTTGAGCAGGTTTTTTTTTTCCTGTTACTATTGCCTCTATCAATTCAATTTGTGCACTTGCATGATGTATCTGGAAGATTCACTGGAATTCCCAAATAGACTAAAAAGGTGTTTTTATGAGGTTTTATTATGACACTTTCCTTACACTACAGCAGCAAGTAAGCCTGTGCCTCAACATTCAAATATATAGTTCAGCATACATTAACCTCATCTTTATGTAACATGTTCAAACTGAACAGCTCTCTCTTAACTTTGCAGTACCTTTGATGAGCTCCAGCAAGAGTTCAACATTCTGCCAAGCTCACTGACCTCCTGGAACTGTTACCTCACCTTGCCTTGCCTTGTTGTTTGGTTTTTTTTTTTTTTTTTTTTTTAAACACGACCAAGCCCTTGCTTAATGGTCAATAAGGTAATTTACTTCCTGCATTTACAAAGGTCAATAATCACTGCACAACTTATCAAGGCTTGTATGTCTTTACCTTATGCATCACTTTCATGGTTCACAAAACATTCCAAGTGGTATCTTTAAGCTTAGCAACTGAACTCAAACAAGTATCTGACTGCCTTACAGGTGCCCAACATACTTAACGAAACTTCAAGGCACCAAGAAACAGATGCTGCTATTGCCCCCTCACATCTTTACACCACAAGTACTTCTTGGTTCCCTTTGGGCACCGAGCAACAGGAAACGATGAAGCTGATTGATTACTATCTGTAAGGTGTTCACTATGCTAAAAAGCCAAGACATGACATGGTATCATACAACTATTCGGGCACCACCCTTCATATATCCGCCAAAGACAGAGGGACAAAACCGAGTGATCATCGCTACTCTTGAACCTACTGTAGGTCAGCACTCCTTGATCATTTTTGATCAAAATCAGGTTAGTTTAGATGATTTAAACAGACCTTTGTTAACACAAAGGGAGCACTCATAAGTATTTCCACTGGTAGATGTGAGGGGACTAGTGTTTGGGACAGGACTGCCGACAAGCAGCTGGCACGGGACAGTAGGTAAACTCTTCCATCAGCACAGCTGTCTGAAAAACACACGTCTGTCTGAACAAACACAACTTACCAGCTGCTACAATTATCACTCTGGCACATGAATGAAAATCAGCATCGCTGATATGGCATTAATTCTTCAGTTCATTTCTACAGTAATCTTAATCGTTCAATATTCATACGTAGTTGCATGTTTTAAGGGGTTTGCCTTTGCAATTTTTCTTTTTTTTAAAAAAAGCTTAGCTTAACATCTTTTTCTTGCAGCAACACTGTTGACAAATGCTGACCAATAGATCAGCTTCCTTCTCCCAAAACAGTCACAAGCCACACAAAAAAACAGCAGCACTCACACAAGCTCAATTTTTCTTTTCTTTCTCATTTTTACACGTTCCTTAAAGAAACAAAAGTTCTCCCATTCTGGAAAGAACTGAGCTCATTGCACTATGGTTTTAATGCTGTTTCTGAGAGTTGTTTGTTTATACTACAGTGCCCTATACTACACTTGCAGTATTGTCCCACTGTCACAAATATTAATAGGTAGTCTCCCTGCTTTTAGGCTCTGATTCACGTGCGCAAATGGTACAGCGTCATACAGTTGACAGGGTTTTTGCTTACAGCTGTCCACCCTCATCTCCAGCTCACAGACAGCTGAATCTCTGTTTACAGTGTACCATTTTAGAGTGAACAGTTGAACTGGGCTTCAAGAGAAAAATAATAAGTGCCAACTGCAGACACTGAAAAGTCTGATTGGCTCCCTGATCTGGTTCTCTTTTAAAAATTAATAAAAAAGTAAGAATTCTTAAGTACAATTTTATGGCTGTTACAGAACTCAAAATCTGAAATGTTTGTGTTGAGATGTTCTGTGAACTCACAGACGCCCTGACACTCAAAATCAACACACCTCCAGGTGAGCTGAGACTCAGAGGTGCCTCAATGAACAAAGAAGGATACATACATAAAGAAGTCCTATTCATAGTCCAGAATGATTCAAGCGAGAGATATAGTGCAGTAACATGAATGACCGCATGCATCCATAGAGACAGCACTCAAAAATTCTGTGAGAATTCTCAAGTTACTGAATGGTACTCGTTTCAATCTGTACTGCCCACACAAAGCAGAAGTTATATAAGCTTCTCCAAAAATACTTCTGAAAGACTAAAAGATAGCTTCACCAGAAAATAACTGTCCAATACCAATATCAAGTCTACTCATCTGGCGTACACTTCCTGCACAACCTAAGACAACCTGTGAAGGCCACAGAGAGACATCTTCCAGGCCTAGCTGCTGCACGAGACTACTGCTCTCACCCGCAACGCTGCTCCTTCGACGAGCAACGGCATTGATCCTTAATTCACTCAAACACAATATAAAGACAAACAAAAGAAGAGATTAATTCAGAACAACTAAGAGGATAGTTCAAACCCCTCTTCAGTGCCGGTACTGGTTTGTACAATGTCTGCTGCTCCACCTGCACTGGACCCTCAACCCCCATATGCCAGCAGAAGCGTGCTGTACAGCAAACCAGACAGGGGAACACATGCTGATAAAAATTAATCCAGCAAAAAGAGGTATTTCAACTGAATTGGTTCCTACATCTAACCTGTCACACAGTAACGTGAACACTCATGCTGGCATGAAAGAGGAGTGAAGAAGCCCCCTGGCAACTGCTCAGGTTGGCTTTAACATCACCCCGGAAACGTGTTAAATCCCAGCCTCAACTAACTCCGATTCTGCCTGAAGCAAATTGCTCTGTTGTCACACGAGTGATGGCAACTCTGCGCAAAAGACAGTATTTGCACACATTCTTCAGCTCAGATCTGAAAATGGATAGAGCACATCTAAAGCAGAGTTAACACCAGAAGGCAGTGTTCACAGTGAGGATTTCTGTAGCAGTTTGAGGTTGTACAGCCACCCAACTGAAAATCACCGCCCTTGTAACTGGGCTGAAGGAACAAATCCATCGGATTTCTCACTGAAGACATGCTCTTCTGCCAGTTTTCCTAGGGAACAGTAACCTCAAGCAGAGGGTGGAACAACAAATGGGTGCGGTAACAACTTTTTAAACTGCTCCTGCTAGAGCCTCCACAACACACCTGACCCTGCCCTTTGGCCAATATGAGGTGTCCAGTGGAGGTACGTAACTCTCAAGGCCTATGCCCCAAAATCCAGGGGGATCTAAAGCTCTTCAGGCTCTCATGTTCTTTTCATAGAAAGAATTAGAGATTCTTTTATGTTGTATGCTGAGCAGCCTGGCACCTATGTCCCATTTCTCTTGAGAAAGAGCTCATGATTATAGTATGCCTAACACCTTCACAGAATTCAGTTCTGCACGAAAGGTTGTGACCACAAACACGATTTGAGAAGGCAGACAGCAGGCCTGCCGTGTTTATGGTTAGTCAATAGTTATAGTACTACTTAGCACAAACAGTGTAATACTGGGTATCATAGACTGATGCACAGCAACTAAAAATCAGGATGGAATTTTTCTGCAGAATGATGGTATGCAAGCCACAATCTCACTGACTGCTATTCTGTAAGTCCGTTCAAGTAATTTCTATGAAGACAGACGTGTAGGCAGGGCATGCTTCCTTTCCATCAAGCTACACCACCTTGCGGCTTTCCCCAAACCCAAGGTGAGCAGCACCTTAATGAACACCTGCAACTGAACTCTGGCAAGTGGAAAAGAGCACTCTTCTCCACGCTGCCATCCACCTACCAGCATCTGCCCTGGGCAGATCAGCACAGCATCCGAGTCTTCAGGCTACCTACGTAATAGACTTCAACACTCGAGTAGGGACACTGAGGAAAGCCCACCTCTCTTCACCTCTGGTTAACCAAAAAATATTTTGCCTAAATCTTTCCACCATTTTTAAAAAGGATCTGCTCCTGAGACACCCAGGTTTGAATACTACAATCTTTTAGAGGTGAGACTGAAATCTCACAAATTGAAAAGCGTGGAAATGCTACATTAAGGTCTGCTTTTTGCTCTGCTACTCAGAAGGAAACACGTAAAACAACAAAAGGACAAAAGCTCTATCAACTAAAAGCTGTATACTTTCAGAGGTTAGACAAACCTAGAACGTGTCTCTGGTAATCAATCATTACTCTCCTAAAACAAACAAACAAACAAAAACAAACAAACAAAAAACACAAAACCAAAAAAACACAACACAAAAAAGAACCAAACCCAAACTTCTTTGAAAGAGTGAACAGTGAAGCAAACATTTTCAGCCACAAGGACACAAAAGCATTAGAATCAGTAATAAAAGCCAACCAAAATAAACCTCAGCCCAAGTTTTCAAAACTACAACAACCTACAAATACTTCCACAAGAAAAGTGACATCAAAAGCTACTTAAGTCACTTGAAATTTTGCTACCAATTAAAGGCGGCTTTTAAATAATCAGTTGTTTGAAGTTTCAGAAAACAGGCTGCAAAAGGAAGCAATTTAAAAATTTGCCACAATGTAATCTGCATTTGTATTTCATTATTAATTTCCTCTGCTAAACAGGAAGCAGTTCAAGGCTCTTTACTTTCAGAACCCTGCAGAGCTCCAGAAAGACCGTCCTCCTTCCTCAGTATGGCCCGCCCAAGGAAAGCCTACCATCATCCACCTGACTAAAACCACCCATACCTAATGAGCCTTCTGAAAAGCTGGGCCCAAGACTCTGCCTCACTCCTAAGCTAAAGTCAGCCAACCTGGGCTCAAAAGTGTCTTTCCTCAAATTCAACTTGCCACCTTTCCATTGGGGGGGGGGCATCAAAACAAACAAAACCCTTGAAGATTTGTCTCTTCATGATTTAGGAAGAACATAATTACTGAAACACTTCTTGATACCATAACGATGAAGAGCAGTATAAAACACTGAACAAAAGGAACCGAGAATCTACTGTAGAACAAAGGAACAGACATAAAAAACCCAGTAATAACCATTAGAACAATGTAGGCAGAGACACCAAAAATTAATGCAGAAAACGGAAAAAGCAATAAAAGCAAAAGAGACTTAGTAAGCTATTTTTTTTAGTAGATTAAACAAAAACGACCTATTAACACAGCTCCCAACTGTTTTACTTCTTTGTTTTGCAGAAGGCTTACCCCCAGGAAACGCAACCGTGCAAGTCTGTCTCACCACAGCTAGTCCCTTTACTTAGGGGAGCAGAAGCTTTCAAGGCTTAAAACAAAACAAAACAAAAAACTAAACAGCAACAATGAAAGAAGTCCCACAAAGACAAGTTTCTTTGTGTTATTTCCAGAGAAAGAACTCAAGAAGTAAATAAGCTGTAATAGAGCCGGACAAAGTTTTTCCTTCCTAATTCAGTAATTATTTCATACAGCCTAGGATGGGAGACAGAAGTTACACATATATATTTTTCTAACTATTTTTTCCTGTTATGAATCCAATATTTATCCAAATTGCATATATTCTCTTCGAAGCCTGAAGTTCAAAAGGGTTTTTTAGGAGACCCACGTTTTAATTTTTAGAATGTGAAGTACTATAGCACCTACAGGCTTCTAAGAAAGTTTTTTCCCCCCTCTGAAAAACACCATTGACAATTCCATGCCATGCTGCTTTGCTTCTTTTCTGAAAAATGCAATTAGTTTGAGCACAAAACAATTCCTCAGCATCAATAATCAGAAAAAAAAAAAGCGCCTAGCAATAGTACTTGCCTGCTGTTTTTGATATGCAGTATTTGGATTTATCTTCGATTCTAACAGTAGTGAACCTGAAAAAGGCAGGAAGACATATTTACTGAGTTTAACAAAACAAACATCTCCATCATCTCTTACAATCAACCACCCATGTGCCAGCCAACCTATCCTCAACTTAATTTGCATCTTACAGAAAGTCCAGAAGAACCATCTTCTTTAAACATAATTCCCTAAAATAAGCCAGTTAAGACGAAATTCAACATAAATATCCATATTAAAATATATTTTTCTCTTCCGATTTAGACCAAAATTCTCTGTAGCACCGTTTTTTCTCCTGAAACCTAGTGTGACAATTAGTTTGTTTAGAGGCCCTTTAGCAAACCTATATAAGTTTGCATCAGGTAACATGCTGCCCAGCATAAAAATGTTTTTGCCCACAGAAGCCACGTGGGCTGTGTGCTGTTATTTCCTTCAACTGTCCTTCAGAAGTGAATCATCTAGATACTACAAACCCAGGGACTTTATCTTGTGTATGCAAGTAGTGTATGTATCCTGGCAACAGCTCCAGAGTAATTTATACCAGTCTTAGGTGGTTTATTTAGCACATTAGCACCTGTCGGCTGACAAAGTGGTGAGCGCGTACCCTCCCCCTTCTGGGAGAGACCCTTAAGGTGACTTTAAAGTGCAATAAAACACGAGGAACACCACACAACTCGATCACTTCAGAATACGATCAGTGAAATTCTAGGGGGGAAAAAAAAAAACCAACAACCAAACACAACAAAACAACTTTTTACAGTAGCAAGAAGGCGAGGGAAAGAGCACTTCAAAAGCGAACAAAATCATTCTGAAAGCGAACAAGATGTCGTCACACGTTAACAACTTCATCTCCATTCAGTCAAAAGAGATGCAGCGGACCAGGCTGACTGGAAGGGGAAAAGTCTAGGGCCACGGCGGCCTCCTTATCGCAGGAAGGAAACTTTGAACGGAGCCACAAGCTAAGGGAAAAGGGGGGGAGGAGGAATCATAATAATCCTCTGGGGTCTTCCCTGATAAACCTGGGGGGGGGGGGGGGGAGGGGGAAGGCGGGGAGAGACACCAGCAGCCGGGCCCGGCGGCGGCGGGTGTCAGCGCTGGCGAGCGGCGCCGGTGCCGCGGGGAGCGAGGGGAGGAGGCCCGGGCCCGGGCGGCGGCGGGCGGCCTAGGCCTCCGCGCAGCCCCGGCCACGCTCTCACCGTCCGACTCGGCGCGCACCAGCAGCGACATCCCCTTCAGCCGCTCCACGTAGGTGGAGGAGACGTGCCCGGTGCCCCTGTCGTCCCATTGCCGATCCTCGTTGAGGGTGTAGACCTTCACCCGCCGACGGGTGTCCGACATGGTGCAGCCCCGGGCCTCGGGCCTCCGCGCCGGCCCCGGGCCCGCTCCGCCTCCGGGGGGCGATGGAGCGAGGGCGGCGGGAGGGGGAGAAGGAAGCGGGGCCGCCGGGCCGCTCAGGGGCACGGCGGGGCCTTTAACGCGCCGCTTTTCATGGCTCCCCGACGGCGAGAGAGCGACGCCGCGCCCCGGCTCGGGCCCTCGCTGGCGCCGCTCCGCCGCCTCAGCAGCTACCGCAGCGCCGCCGCCATCTTGTAACCCGACTCTCGCCGCCTTTCTCTTCCTCCCAGCCCGGCCACGGGCTCCCCTCGCAGGGGCTACGGCGGCCGGCAGCTGCCGCCGCGCCGCCGAGGGGACGGCGGCGGAGAGCGGGGCGGGCCGAAGCGAGGTGAGGCGGGCGAGGGGAGGGGAGGGGAGGAGAGGGCAGGGCCGGCCCGCACCCCCCCACTGCCCGCGGGGAGTGTTCCGGCGGGGGGGGGGGGGAAGAGGGAGCGCCTGCCTTCAGTCACATGAGTGCATTGGCGTTTCAGGAAAAAAAAAAAAAAAAAAAAAAGAAAAAAAGCCTAAAAAATGTATTTTAAGTCTATGTTAAAAGCTGGTACCGGCACAGACAAAGCATCCCCCTTCGCACGCGTGGAAAGGGCCACCGCCATGACACAAGGGGTGGGTGAGACCCACACCCACAGCGGGACCCGTTTTCAGAGCAGCCCGCGCCGTGGTAACACGGCTTGCAGCAACACGCAGGGCCTAGAATTGAAGTTTTGGCAGAAAAAGGGTTCCCTCGCATCACAAAATAGCAGCCAGGTTATTCTGTGGCATCTCTTTTAGCCGCGCAAACCCTTTACCACAGCAGTGCACACAGTAACACCTATACCATAACGTGCATTCTGTTGCACGTTCTCATGCTTTCCACAGCTGTACAGAAGGCTCGCAAGCTAAACTAAAGTCAAAGCTGTTTTGCGAAGCTTCTCAGTGCGAGAAACATGCTTAATTAGTCCTTACAAACACTGTACAATGTAAGACAGACCACTTGCCAGGCATTGTGGAGCCTGTAAATCTTCCTATTCCATACTAAATACCAGCTACACATTTCCTCTGTACGAAGAATAATAATAAAAAAAAAAAAAACAATTACATTTCAGTGCTTGCATGGGAATAGGGGAAAAGGACACAAAAGCGTGCAAGAAGTCAAGCTGTGTGAAGCAGCGGGGATTTTGGGGAGGAGGGGAAGCTTGAAAGTGTCTCAGAACCAAATCCTTCAGGCCCGGGAAGGGAAGGGAAGGGAGATGGGAGGGCAAGTGCTCCCCAGGCCAGGGTGTGTCTCATTCCCAGACAAAGCAAGACTTTTCTAAGCTCTTGCCTAATGGCAAAAGCAGTTACACCGGTATAGCTCTTACTTACAAGGCTGGCATTTCTTTGGTCTAAGTTCAATCTTGTTCCAGACGAAGGGAAAGAAAAAATTTACTAGGGAATACAGCACTATAAGTATGCGCAACTTTTCCATATGTTAGAAAAACATTCTCTAGGCAGATTTAGAAAATTTACATCTATGTAACGCTTAAGGCTCAGCTTTTGCTCTGACATTGATTGTAACAGGCCTCCTTAAGATTTACTGCCATTCAGCACACTGAGTATGTGACAGCCACTGATCATTACTTGGTGCAGCTTTCAGTCAGCTGCACTGGTGTAGCTGAAGAGCTGAAAAGTCTTTTACATTCTTTAAGAGGCAGCCTCATGCATCTGAGGACTGGCCAGTCTGCTTATTCAACATCTGCAAAACAACTCACCTCTAAGAAAGATTTGCAAAACCCCATTAAGGGTGCTTTGCTTAAACTAGGGTTCAACCCCAATCAAGCCCTTATTTTAAACAGGGGCCACTGAAGACGCACAATCACGAGTTTTCTTTGCAGAAGATGGCAACTGTAAGATACACCTCAGAGAGCTACCGTATACACTTATCTTTAGCTGTATACAATACAGGAACATACCTCAGGATATATGCATCATATCATTATGGATAAATAAGTCCGTATCTGTACAAAAGGCCCTGTTACATTAGTGGTTTCACCAACCATGGTTTGAGAGCCACATTAAGCAGTTTAGAGTTGGGTTCCACGTAAGCCTTCCCAGCTACGTGTTAGTGGCTTTTCTGCATTACATGGCCTGATCCCCTCAAGGTTTTATGCATCGGGCATATTTTTGCCTCGGAGAAAGCTCAGTAAAAAGAAAACGCACAAAGAGGTACACAAAACCCCAGATATTGCTGCTTCAGGACACCTGCCACTTACAAACTCTCCCCTCTGCAAGACTTATATGCATGCTCTTTAGCTCTTCAAACCAAGGGCTTAAAATGAAATATGACCTCTCCTACTCAAGATTAAATGGAGTACTTCTCCAGATATGCAGAACAGCAAGAAACCACAGCAGAATATTGTGGAACAAGTTCTTATCTATCATGCTGAACAGCTACAGAAGGTATAGGAGATACACAAGCCAGAACTGCCATGAAAAACTATTCTCTGCTTAAACTATGAAACAAATCTGTGACCTCTCCAGGCATAAAATCAATGACCTCGGTGGAAAAATGCCACTACAGAACACACTAGGATTGCGTTCCCTCAGATGCAGGGCTCCTTTTTGCACAGAACAGCATCCAGGATGGACTCCACAGCCTGGGGTGTTAGAAACAGCAGCATGATTTGTAATCTATACCAATAAAAAACAAGTCAATTTGGGGGGGCTTTGCCTGAAGAAGATATGCAAGACTTGCCCCAACAGCTCTTACATATCTGATTTAAAACAAGACCAGGAAAGCAACACATCTGAATCTCTGCATTGTAAGATTCAGAGAAAGCAAAACAGCACTTTTTCATTGTGGCATTGCACCTGCCAGTAGCTCATCTCTCCCCATTACCACAAAGTGACAAACTATAGCTGTTACAGTTCTCTGTTCTTCATCAAAACAAAGAATTTTGTTAGGGTAGGTTGCAGACAGAGCAAGTCATCAAGTGTCACAACATGGAGCAGCAGGAAGCTCTGATTTTTTGTTGGTTTCAGAACCAAAGACAGACAAGTCATTCCTAAATCACTTAAAATTTCTTGGAGTGAAATTAAGAGACTGTATCATTCCCTCTGGCATGTAGTCCCAGAAGTACAATTAAAAGATACCACAGCTCCTGATGCTTTGTACCTGTGTGAAAACGTCAGCTTTGTCAGATAAACACATTTCTGGCCCTCTTGACTTGGTGTAATGCTGCAACTGCCCAGCTTCACTTTCCAAATTCTTTTCAGTGGCTCCATTTAAGATGGGTCATCACAGAAGCTAATTATCTAGGGCAGTAGAGACAAAAATCACTATTTCAAACATGAAAAAACAGCTACTGCAATAGGGCCGAGCTCACTCTCTCAAGCACTATTAACCTACCTGCTCTCTGAGCATAGCTGATATCACCTGAGAGTCAAGTATCTCCTGCTATAGTCCGACCCACATATTGATGGCTCTCAGGTGAACCTGGAATGTCTGAAGCCAGCCTGCCTTCCCTCCAGGAAGGTTCAGACTAGCACATGCTTACTCAATTCTTGGCTCCCATCAAGCTTCTCTCCTCAGGTAAGAGCAGCTGGTTTGTGCTCCTCCCAGACAGTTCTCAAGCATATTTTTTTTTTTCCCCACCCCTTCCCATAGGGCCTAAAACTTGTTACCAGTGCAGAAAGTCAGGCTGACTGTACAGGTTGTGCCACAGGAACATAAAAGTCTTTTTCCCCACTTAAACATCTGACAAACTGAAAATCCCCCAGCACTCCAATACTTGATTTACTAAGACCACCACCTATGACACAAATCATTAATACTCCTGTTACTGCAGGCAAGAAAATACCTTTACAGGAAAGAATGGGATTCTTTTGGCTCCTAAATAATTGATTTTCACAGATTCAAATGCAAGCATCCTACTGGTAATGTGCTAGCAAAAAAAACAAAAAAGCTTCTAAAGCTAGTATTTTAGTAAGTAGAGCATCCATCTGTTCTACTACAAAAAGGAGCCTTACACAAACTGTTCTACAATAGAAAGCTAAACCTTGGAAAACCATTTAGATTGGGGAGGTCATTTTCTGAGAACATTTATGAGAAATGGAAACATCTGAGTTTCTCTTTAGGGACTTCAACACTTGCCTAAATAATTTCATTATATATGCAGGATATGTAATGAATGAGCTATCAGTTGACTAAGTTAAGTCATAGTAAGCAAGGACATCAGAATTCTTACTAAGAAATAACAGAATACAGTCCTCAAAGAAGAGGAAAACTTTTTCAATCTTACATGATCAAAGACAGAAAAGACGACTAGTCCGTTTCTTTGTAGTTATTTCTTTCTTCTTTAATATTTTAACTTAGAATAAAAAAAGAGCAAGCAACTTTTACTGTACATTCACATTTCTCCTCTTCCCAGTGCTTTGTTTTTTCTTACAGGAGGTTCAGAGCCCATTTGCCATCAGGCGAGAAGTTGATTTTCTTCAAGTCTACATACAAATTGGTGAACATCAGAATGGACACCACTTTGATTTTCCAAGTCTGTACCTCACAGCAGAAAAACAAGCAGGTCTTGTGAGTCCCTGGGAAATGTTTTAAAGTCTGAAAAGGACCAGTGAACCCACTTATGTAACATAATCAATAGAGGAATTCTGACATTCTTAATGAAGGTGTTTTAGGGGGAAGATTTATCACATCAATTGTTTATTCTAATACAACTATTTTAATCTGCATGTTTTCATTATCTGTTTCAGAATTCAGTGTTAACAAACCCAGATAATAAACAATGATGTTATCAGGTTGTTTTGTCCCCCTTCTGCTCAGATATTTTAGCAAGCTTGAACCCTATGACAGATATTGATATACTTATCTGAAACAGTGCCAATCATGTTAAAGGTGATACTTCTAAATCCTTATGTTTTGCTCAACATAAACCAGTGTGCCTCTCAACCAAGTATACAGGATAATTTGTTCTCCCAGGAAATAATTGTTAAATACTTGCTTCTCGATCTTATATTTTTATTTTGAGATGACAGTGAGAAGAATCTTAAGCACTGAAGTGTAATCTGTTCTTCACTCTATACAATTCCATGTTCTTAGATTCTCATCTCACCTTTGCTACACAAGGTAAGAGCACTGTTTATTTCTGGTTTTATTTAAAAAGACTTTTTAATCATTTTGAAGACTTCAATTTGAAGTTCTACATCACCTTTAAGCATAAATAGTATCTGTTTTAAAAATCTGGTTCACTAACATCCACCTGCAGATTCTTTCGAAGACATCTACAGATTCTAGCAAAGGTCACTTGTATTTCCACGAACTATCAAGCCTTTTTTCCTGAAAGAGATGGAAAAAAACTCTGTAACCAACTGATCATATCAAGGTATGAATTTCAAGAACATTTCTTAAAAAAAAAAAAAATTCATCAGTGAATCTTAATTTCTTCTAGTGCTGTGAATCATTCCTAGAAGATTGCCACCGATTGCATTACGTTATCATTGGTGCACTGTATTTCCATTTGCCAATCCCACTGTGTAACTGCTTTTGATTTTATGATCAGACACCTTCCTGTTCTAGTAGCTTCCTAAGAAAAAAACGTACACAACGGTTTTATGAAAAGTTTAGGCTTAAGTCTATTGACGGACAAGTACATGCTGAGAAACCAGTTCTAGAGAAGAGCTTTGAACATTCCATTGATTGACTGAGAACTCTCCACTAATTGTCTCCAAACTTTCAAGAGAGCAGCTTATTTTTTTTTTTCTTCCCTTCCCCTACCCTGCCTTTTTTTTCTTCCTTTCCCCCTTTAAAAAAAAATGGTGGCAAGGTAGAGAAGAGGGAACGCTCACATAGATGGTGTAGATTAAAAAATAAGTTTGTTTTGGAGAAAGTAGGTTGTCCAGGATGCCTGAAACTGTCAAAGCATTTGAACCAGTTTTACAATATTAAGCTCTTTACAACTACAGCACATGAAAGGGCAGTTGCTAACTCACAACACGCTGCAACATAACTGGCAAGCGGTATTTGTACACAACTGAAGGGTTAACCATACAATATAAAAACCCGATTTATACAATTCTTTACGACAGTTGTAAAGAAAGTGCTGTACTGAGTCATCTTAAGTTGTTCCTATGGCCTTACCTGTCACTGGGATGAAGTAGATGACTGTGGAACGGTACCTCCCACAACAATACTGTTTTTGTCCGTTAGGGTTTTAAGGACAGTTGTGGCTGGTGACTGTAGAATTTTACGTGAAAGCCTCATTCTACCATCAGTTGGATCACGTCCAAAGTATTTCACCTGTTAAAAACAAACCAAACCAAACCACTTTAAGACTGACCAACTTAAAGATCTGGAAATAGCATTTTCCTTAAAAGGTGTGTTTGTTTTTTTTCCAATTTGATGCTAGAAAGACCATAAACAATAGGCACTGTTTAGCCTATATTGTTCTGTCAAATTAATGTAGTGCCTAGATAGCAAGAATATGAAACTAAATAAATCTAATTTGAAACAATCAGACCTTTAACCAGCACAGAAAGGATATCTGATACGGCAAAATACTTTCTTCATAAACACAAAATAAGAAATTCACTCAAATTCTAAAATATGAACCGCAGTTTGTTAGCATTTTAAAGTTAAAAAAAATTACCTGAATTTCTTGTCCAACTTCTAATCCGAGGGCACTAGGATGTTTAATCTAGAATACAGTGTTCCAGAAAAATTTATTTCAGTGAGATTAATTTTGTAAGGTTAGTTATAAAAGTCCCTTCTTTTAGGGATTCTTCATGCTACACTTCAGACAATTGTAGTGGCTCAACACTACCTTAGGAACAACAGGTTTCTAAGTAGAAAAGGGTATTGCAGACCTAAGGACTTGGTGATGTGCATAAAAGTATAAACAGCAGGACTGTAGCAGTCAGATTGTTTGCAGCTTTAGGAACAGGGCAAGCAGAAGTTACACAAAGAGGTGTTGCTAATCTAACACAGCTTTTAACATGAAAATGGACTTTAGAACAACAGTATCTGTGTTACAGTTAATGCAGACTATGTTTAGTGAGAATCAATTAAAAGCAAATACAAGTGCCTAGTTCAAACTTGTTTAAGCATGTATTACCTTTCTTTGATCAAGTTGTGAATTATGAAGTAACACTGGTGTCATGTTTGGATACAATTTTACCATCACTCCAGCATCTCTGCAACAGAAAACGGCACAAATACATTGATAGAAGTCTGTATGTATTTTAGTCTGTGTATTGATCTCAAAGCAAGCATTGGTGAACTTTTCATAAGCAAGATTCTACTCCTCCCTTTTTAAAAATCTTATATCAACCATAGCATGTCCAGTCATTTTTCCTTAATTGAAAGTGGATGGCAATTACTCCATTCAGGATAGTGTCTTTCAGTAATAAATACATCCAAAAAGTCCATGCAATTTCAATCCAATATTTATCTGGCAAAAAAGTAAAAAGCAAATTCCTACCATCTTTCTCAGATACAAAGATGAAAAAAGGTCTTCAGTTTTATAATTTATAGATACATTCTAATAACTAAACAAGCAGCAAAAATCAGCAGCCTTATTAAGAAACAATATTTTCAACAGAAAATATCAGGAACAATGCAGGTGACAATGTCACCAGCGTAAGTTTAGCATCCTTTAAAAATGAATTCTTTTACATAATATTTAGGTATCAGGAATATAGCTATGTAACATTACTTTCTGCTTCAACTCCAGAGCACTTTTCATACCTTATTTCAGTTATCGTGGCTGTATAAACTGCACCAAATTCCAAATTAATTTCCTGCTGTAGAGGGGGAAAAAGAAAACAGTAAAACACAAATTCACAAAATGCAAATTGAAAAAGCTAACAACAAAAGTCTGTCCTTACATCATCTTTGCAGATTTCACTGATAAATTCTCTTGCTTCATGCATAGCACTAGGTGTGGGGGCAAACACCGAATACGTTTCTTCATCCAACTGACTTACAGTTACACCTGGGAAATAGAATTTAGTGAGACAATTTAGATGAACATTGCTACTGTTTCAGCAAGCAGAAAACTTACACTCAATAAAGACTTGCATAGAGCTAATTGATTTTGCACAGACTCATTAAGAACTCAGAGTCCTAATAATTTCTAGTATTCTTCAGATTAGGCACTCGACAGCTTTACATGCAACTGAATGGAAACCAAGTTACAGGTACGCTTCCCAAATACCTGGACAAACTCGTGTTCCATATAGGAACATGAAATTATTATTATAATCTTTTTATGACAGGAAAAAATTCTTGAAAGAATTTTATGAATGAATATCAGCTTCTATGAATTTCATAGATTTTCCAATAAAACTATAGCTATCATCAATAGCTGATGGAAATTGAAGTGTTTCAGAGACAGCACGTAGTAAAGATTGCATGGTAAAATTCTTTGCACCTCTAGGCTAGTTTTCTGGCCAACAGACTGCATAGGCTTGCAACCAAAGGGAAGTATGATTTCTTTCCTCCTTTTCTCCAGCCCAGTCCCCTGAGAAGCACTAATCAAGCTAGCCAGAACATTAAAAGAGTTTCAGGTCCAAAGCAGCTGAAGCAGAACATCTATTTGATACACTATAAACATTGGCTTTTTTTTTTTTTTTTTTAAATTTTAAGCTTTCTAAAAGTAGGGAACAACTGAAAAAGTTTTACTGTATTAAGCAATAAAGGAAAGAATTTGCATTTGCAAAGAAGTGCTCATAAAAGGAATCTGATTTATTTAACAATATCACAGCAGAGACTCACCTTTGCCACCATGGCTGACTACTGGTTGAACATTACCTTCATCATGTTGGAGAGATGGTAAGGGTGGGGCTATATCTAGTTTCACTGCTTTGAGTAATTTGAACAAATGCTTTTAATAGCAAAACCTCTCAGAAATACTTAACACTGCAAATTCCGTTCATTCATTTCCAAGGGCAACCACAATATCAAGCTATAAGCCTAATTCTAAGTGACCCGTCAGTCTACATTTTACCTCAACCAAAGCATCAATTGCCCTATTTAGGAAATGGCAGTGAAAAAGGCATCAACTTTGAATTTGGCATTTAAGGCCATGCAGGACAAACCACTGTGTAAACAAAATTAATTTATTCCAGAAAATATAACAATGTCAGGAAACTTTTGTCATACTACTCAGTACCAGTTTAAGCCCCAGTACAGGTCACTCCTACAATATGATAGTGAGTTGGATTTCTAACATATACCAGCATGTTAACAGTGTATACAAGCTCTTTGCAGAATCCTAGAAGAAAAGTCTATAGGCACTGTAGGAAAGAGCTCAATGTCCCCTCTTAACAGCAGCAAAAAAGCTTTTGCTTATAGGAAGAGAAGCTGCATAGATTTGATCAACGCTTCAGCATATTCATGATCAGACTTGCTTGACTTCACATCTTTCGTTCAACACTATCTGCAATACTGTACCTAGAGGAACCTTTAGTTGCCTCTTCTGTAAGCCCTGAAAAACACCATCACATGCACCAAGTTTCTGGTAATTCCTGCTGCAAGACAAACTGCAAGCACTTTTACAGAGATAACCTACACAACTAAGTGTAGCTGAAGTGAGCTTCACCTGGCTCCTCAAAACACATGCATCTCTTATAAAGATGTAGTACAGATTCAGTTTGTCCTGAGCATTGGAACATACAAGTCTGAAAACAAAGGCAAATACTGTTTTTCAGTCTGCAGCATAAAAAAAAGTATCCTATTCTCTTAATAGCTCTTTGTATATACTTACTAGGTTGTTGCTGCTGAAGCACAAATGCCAATTCTATGGAGGTGGTCTACAGAACAATTTAGGAAGTTTAAGTTTAGCTACTTAATCGTTTTTGAAAGGGCATAAAGATAGCATTAATATTCAGCAATAGCTGTGCTAGTAATACCTGTGCTACCAAGATCCACTAATAACACATTAGGATAATTTAATCACAGGAAGCAAGAATGTCTTACCAGTCTGTGCTTGAAGTTTTTTCAAATTATAGGCCCCAGGACCAATGAATCTTAACCTTTTTGATAATGGAACGTGGATAGTTTCTGAAAGAACATTTAAAAATACTTTGAAATACTAAATATAATAACCTTGAAAACTATCACAAAAATAAGTCACTTTCATTTAGGTTTTAATCTTCTATAGCTACTTGTATTATTTGCTAAACATTGATGTAATTACATTTAAGAATTGAAATAAATTAAAACAGAATATAAATACTTTGATGAGTGTAGATTACCTTAACCCATACCAATACTGACATCTACATCTGTTCTGATTTTGCGAGAGTTTCACCTAACTTCAGTATAATTCTGTTTTCTGGTGTACAGTGAAATAGTGCTGCCCTACATGGCAGTAAAACAACAAAAATTCACCTCAAAAACCCAAAGAAAAAATAACCCCAAGGGGCAGAAACATATAACAAACATTCATTAACAGAAGCTGGTTTAAGCAGTAGTTTGTTGTTAAACAAGTAATTTTAAAAGATGAATTCATATCAACAGACAACTAACATTACCTACAACTGGTCCACTTTCTTTTCTGTTAGGTCTGGGTTTTGCCAGTGTTTGGTTCATAATCTGTAAGATCTCCCTCTTTGCAGCTGTGGAGGTTGGAGGGGGAAGGAGGAAGAAGAAAAAAGTAAGAGAGTTTTGTATAGGATTAAAATAAATCTATGCAGTTGTTGTTATAAAGTAGATAAACATCCATTCATAAAATCTGCCTCCTGCCTAACTTGAGAATTTACCATGGTAACTTAACACACTTCAGGTAGTACATGTTTGTTGCGGTATAACATTCTACTCTGTGTATACAAAAGCTACGCCTTTGGCACATTTATTGATTTTATGCAGCCTAGAACATTGCATACAGTTCTGTTTCAGTGTATTATTTAAATAAATCAGAGTGCTGTTAAGAGCAACAGGCTGCAGCTTTGACTAGGTAAGTTATAATACTTTGGCCTGGAACTTCAGCTGAGCTGCTTGAAGTGATACACCACTGAATGGGAATTACTGGCTCTTACATTTTAATAAGAGTTTTCTTACTAAAATCTTGCTTTTACAATCAAGTTGAAAATCTTCTAACTAGTTAAATCCTTATTAAAGCTTGTAGCTTCAGTTTTTCATATGGCTTAAGAATATTTTAGCTGTACACGTCAGAATACAGACAGCAGTAAATTTCAGATAGTAAATGTAGTTGAAGTTTTATGGTGAGAAATAGTTCGCTGTTCTTTTTATAACATTACTCTGTTAGATTTAAAAAGAGTCGTTAGTAGGATGTTTGTGTGTTAGTCCAAATCCATTTTGGTGTTATGGTAATATTTTACATATTTAACTAGCAATAGATGCCTCTTCCCTCTCCCAACTTTCACCAATCAAAAGCAATCCCGAGTTTCAGTGCACAAAGCTGCGCTTCAGCCTTTACTACCTGTGTTCTTCACAGGGTATCAAGCTGCTTAGATCTTAACCATGAACTCCTTGAGATTATATGGACTTTTACGTAAGTTCTAAGAACTCACTGCTCAAGAGACATTTAAAAATCAGTCTGAAGTTAAAGTTAGCTTGGAGTTTATTTTTAACAACCCTTTTTACTGATTTGTTGCAGAGCAAAGAGGAAACCTCCCCCCCCCCCCAACTCACCATGTGTGGTTTGAATACTGTACGACAAAGGTTTTATAAACTGGCATGGCTTAGCAATATTGTACTTGTATCAGTCAGATCCAAAATACCATGTGTAAATATTTCATAATATATTCCTCTACCCTGATGTTGCTCTTTTGCGTAAGTTTCCGCTCCCCCCCCCCCCATTTGCTATGCCACTAACTTTATTGCATTTTTCAAAATAAGTTACCCATTGTACTAACTGGCAACCATTAGTATCACACCCTTTGCAGGGAATAATATTTTGTTCTCTTTTTATTAAAAGTAACTTCCAAGAGTAGCAGACAATTTCACCAACGCTACGTACAGTCACACGAAACTTAAGTGTGGTGGGAAGGGCCTGGCTTTCTGGAGACTGAATGCTCTCCTCTGACACAAAAAGCTATTTATTTTGTATGAAGTGCCTATATTGAAGCATAACAGACAACACCCAAACCAGACCAGTTTTTGAAGATAGCATCTTTTTTTCACAACGAGAACAAAAAAATTAATAATTTATTATTTGGTTTCATAAAACTTAGAATACAACTTCTAATTTAATATGATAAAGTGGGTGCAAATACAGATATGGACCTACCTGTAGCTTGCTGAATAGCTTCCATTACAATTTTCATTGGTATTCCTGGCAGTTTTAGGTCAACCTGATACGAAAAGAGTCCAAGTTACATCAATATGTAAGGAAAGCTTTTGTTGATATCTTCTCAGAGTTCCATTTTAGGTAAATATAGTGTTACCATACCTGCAAGGCAGTTATTCCTTTATTAGTACCCGCCATCTTGAAATCCATATCACCATAGTAATCTTCAATTCCCTACCAGCACAGACAGAAAGAGTAACAAATTGGAGTAACTTTATCCCAGCGTCAAGTCTCATTATATTAAAAGTACATTTTGTGTTTCAATACGCCACAAAGTAGTTCTGCAGACTTGGAATTACTTCTGAGACTCGCAAGTTTTTCCTTCAGCCTTATTTTGCTGTTCATGATTAACACTGTTCCTTTCTCTCCTTATAAATTAAGGGCTTTTGTGGACCATTTTGAACAACAGACCCACAAGTTGATTTTGCACTAGCAGTGGCTGCCACAGGAAGAGGCAGCAGCAGCACAACAATAAGCATTTTTCCCTCCTCACAGCAACTTTGCCAAGTGCTCATTCTCCATCCAATATATTGTGTTTTTCAGTAAATTAAAGCACTCTAGAATTATTCTTCTGTTTCTCCCAAAAGAAAAGACAAAATTCATTGGAAAGAGAGGGCTTATGAATGCTTAAAGGAAATAACCGAGTAACTACAAAAAACTAAGAAATATGACTGGACATTTCACAGAGATTTTCTGAAATAAGGGAGCAGTTTGGGAGACAAATCAAAGATAAAACTATCCAATATTTCCAGTAGCGTATGTACCAGAATTAATTAGGTAAATCATTACAAAAGAAGGCCATAGAGGGCATTTTAAAGAACTGAGCAGCAATAAAGACAACAGTGCTAGAAACACTCACTAGGATGTCTGTCAGCAAGCGATAGTCTTCAATATCTCCTTTTTCCAGGCTGCATTTGGTAATAAGACCCACCGCTACACCTGCCACTGCACTTGATACTGGAACTCCTAATAGTGGTAAATAAAAATATATTTTTATAACCTTTGGTCATTTCCAAATCCTGTAACACATTATCATATGTAGTTAATCCTTTTAAGTGCCGTATTTTGTACCTGCATCCATTAATGCCAAACTTCCACCACATGCAGAAGCCATTGAAGATGACCCTACAGAGTTAAAGTACAAGGGGAGAAAAAAATAAAAAAAAATAAACATTGGTCAGAAGTATCTGAAACAAAACTTGCCACTGATATTCTTCAATGCCAGTTTGACAGTTAACTTCCTCCTAGCTAGAAAATACTGTGCAGCAACACACATACTACAATAAGTAATTGCAATTAGAAATTTCATGTAGCAGAAGTATTTTTAACAAGAAATGTGTAATATGTTTTCGATCTTTCATGATACTAATACCGAAAAAGCTCAACCAAGATCACGATTAACATTAAATATTCTAAACACAGAATCTATGGGTTTCACAGCACGCTGTAAATGGGACTCCTTCCCTTTCTCCATTAACCCCTTCTCCCACCAACCTGACCTCACTACAGGAAATAGGTGAACCTCAGGGAGCTTTTTGCCACATAGGAGAATCTGCAGAAAGGTGAAATAGATCTCTCCCAAACTGGGGAGACAGGAAAGAACAAATACAGACAGGCAGGAGAAGTTACCTCTAAGCCAGTGAGGGTACCAGCTGTGATTAAACTCTGAAGAATGGGTCTCAATACGTGCTGATTTGTTTTCCTCACTCTGTAGCATGAAAATGCCCCCAAATACCATTTTATTAAACCTAGAATTTATGTTTACATCTCATACTGATACTGTGCTGTTATACAAATAGAAAGAAAGGTCCATTGTTCAAGACCATATACATCTTTTTCATTTTAAGTACTTCAGGTAATAGAGCTATCAAGATTAAGAAGGTTAAAAATTAAATCTATTACCTACAATGCCTACAACTCAAGTCTATGAAATTCAAGCTTTTTTTTGAAGAACCAAATTTAGTCTCTAAAAGAAAATAAGGAAATAAGTTAAAAATAAGAAAGTCATAATACCATTTGACTCTAAGACTTCAGAAGTAACTCTTATTGTGAATGGGAAATCCTGGGGAATAATTGGTTTCAAAGCTCTTTCTGCCAGTGCACCTGTTTAAAAATAACAAAACACCAAGCAATCCATAAATAAAAACAATCAGACAAAATATTAAAACCTACAGTGTGAGACTCCTCTAGTCCAAACTTACCATGTCCAAGTTCTCTTCTGTTCATACCAGTAACTTTGCCAATCTCATTAGTTGCATAAGGAGGAAACTACGAAGTAAAAAAAATGTATACAGAAAATTCACCAATATTTTTTCTCCATTTTAAAACATGCACTTAGAAAAAAAATTCTTTGAAGTTTTGGTGCATCTCAAGGTAAAAAAAAAACTTTTAAAAACATAAAAATCAAACCACCACATGACTTCTATCAGTCACTTAGCTTGCAAACCAGGACCAGTTTAGGTAGTGTTCAGTAAATGTTTTACTTCCACAGAACAAAAGAGAATAAAGCAGTTGCAAGGCAGTTGCAAACAACACAACAAGCTCACTCCAATTAAACTTGTCAAACAACATATCAGAAATCTGCCATACAGATAATGGAACAAGATATGCCTGTTGCTTGTACGAAATACTTTGGGCAAGTTCCAAAGGCTGAGTGAGATCCAAGATGTAACAGCATTTATTTACTATTGGTGTAGCATGTCAGCTGAACATATTAATAGAGTTTACTAAAAATAATAGAGCAGGTTACTCCTGCTTTCAGTAATAACCCATTCTTAAGGAGCTAACCTAATGTTAAGATATTAAAAAGGATGTATAAAGTGGCAGTTTACAACTTATCGAGTGGTTTTTAGGAAACCAGCACTTTTGTTCGTAAACTGCAGTATAAATTCATGAATTAGAATTTTTAGCAATTTATAGATAATTTATATCCTTGGAAGTGATCAATTTCACCTTTAAAAGCCAGACATGAAGCCCCCTGTGAATCATGCAGAAAGCTGTGACACAGTAAAACTCTCACCTCATAATGCAGCATGAAGTTTTTGTCTTTTATTCCACTATTAATCAAAAACAAGACCATGTCAAAAAAGAACAACCATACATGTCTTACACAGGATAAGATCATATTCAGTTACGCTTACAAATAGACCCAACAAAAACAAATCAATACATTTGCTGATCACCCACATTTTTTCTAAGGTTTTCTAGGTAGCAAACAAATTAAAAAGCATAGTCTACACAGCATATGTGTTAATCACAATTAAAACCGTTTCCCTAACTGTTTAGAATAGAATAGGCCCTGTCAGATCCTCATACTGGTTTTGGTGTGCCTGAAGGAAGAAAAAACAATAAATTCAAACTTCAGGAACATCAGCATCTTGCTATATATGTTGCAGTAAGGACTCAGAAATGTAAGCACTCAGAAGGAAAATTGAAGATCTCTGTAACCACAAAGTAGCTCTTGATTAAATAATAAAAAAAAAATTGCACTCAAAAGTTACTGAAGTACCACAAGACTTGACTCTTAGCAATAAATACAGAAAAGCTAATCTATAAAGATAGTTGCTTCAAGTCAAGACTTGCCTGTAGTTTCACAGAGACAATCACGCACTCGCAAAGCAACCTAATGACTGCTAATTAAAACCCATTATTTAACACAAACTGATTTCCAAGAACACCAAAATTACGGAATACGGACAAACACCTCCAGGCCAAAAAAAGGTAACCATAGCAAAGCTGACACACTTGTGTACAAGCTCTCACACTGGTGGGATGAGATCACTGAACTGCAGCTTTAAAGGGAAGAAGTTTCCTCTCCCCAACAGGTTAGCCCTCAGCAATAAAATGTTAACAGCGCAAGGACTTGCTTGCTACATCGTACGCTGAATTTTGTTTACTCCACTAAAAAAAGAGACAAGTGTTTTCAACCTCTGAACATTTTTGAAGCAAAATGAGGATATTTAGATAGGCTGATTCAGTTGGGGGAACGCACACACACCCCCACCCCCCAGTTACCTGCTTTCCCCACATCCCGCCCCCCATTTAAACCAAACGACAAACAGAACAGCACTTCATGGGCTACACACGTACACACATCCAACCTACTGAACAAAACTTCGAAACTTGTGAGAAATAGATTAACTGAGTAGAATACATATCAAGTTCCAAGTGTGATGATGAATACTTGGAACAAAGATAATCAACTTTCATCAGCTGTTTTAAGATTCATAAATGGACACAGTTTTACAGATACGAGAGTAATTTGCTGTTTTCTTTCTCTCAAAACCAGACTGGACGTTACTTGTAATACTCTCCAATTTCAAATGTATGTCTATGGAATTAATGTCATCTTAGAAAACAGCTGCCAAGATCCCTTGAAAATAGGCCACTTCGAAGTCCGATTTTACACATTTTTCAGCCTGAATGAATACGCATATATGTATGTCGAAATTCACAGAACTTTTATCAAATGTGCTTAAATGCTCACCCTCTTATTTCCACTGACAAAACACCGTACATACCTCACTGCTGTTGAGATAAGATCAGATTTTACACTTGATTCTATAGAGTCAAATGTAACTGTACAGAGAACCTAGAATAAAAGGACAAGGTGAATACACTGCTCTTAAACACTTTCACATTTCACAGCTTTTACTGGTTATGAAGAATCAAAAAGAATAATTTCTGCAACAAATATGATGCCATCACCTACCACTTCTGCAAACTTTTTTTGTTTTCCTTCACCGCACAAACTTACTCATAATCTGTAGGGTGTATACAATCTTACAAACAATCATATTTAAAAATACTAATTTAATGTTTCTTAACCTGGAAGGAGCCTAGAACAGTTTGTTCACTAAGAAACTGAACTACTTTTTTTAAGAGCCAGGGCCAGATGCAGCCACAATATTGTGCAGAAAAGCAAGTTTGTTTATCACATGGACTTGCAGCATGTGTTATTTTTAGTGGGATAAGAGGGGACAACACTGAGGAGCAAATCACTGTTTCCAACTACCTATGTACCCTGTAATAGGTCAGATCAATGGCTGACAGTCTTCTAGAAAAGTGAGCTATAAAAATATAGGAGACCAACTCTTGCATACAATCTTAATTCAATCAACCCAACATCTGATGCTTTTGGCAAAGATGAGGAAAACAAGATCTCATTAGTATAATTTTTTGGTACAATTTCCCTATTTAGCCCAGTTACATATGAAGTTCCTTTTAAAAGATTTCTCATGATATACACAATTTAGTACCGCCCTACATACCAACGACCCATTAACCGAGTCATCCATTTTTTCTAAAAATGAACAGGATTGTATTTTACATGAAAAGCTTTTGTTTCAACAAATATCTTTAACATAAAAGTCTACATAGAGGGGTGAAAAAGATATGACAATTTTACTTTAAGCTATCCTGAACTGGAAAGCTTTCTTCGCAAACCACCTCCCCACACGACAAAAGCCCAACCCACCAAAAAAGCCCCAAATCTGCCAATCTGAACTGAACAAGGAGAATCCTTACAGCATCTAACTTAGGTTACTAGACATTCTTCAGAAAGTCTAAAGACACAATAATGCTTACCAGACTCTTTCTGGGCACATATGCTTAGCATGCTATCCTAATACCCGTACTAGTCACGGAGCCAGGCTTTGTTTACTGTCTGAATGGACTCAGACATGTTTTAATTAAATCTAAACTGTGTTCTAGTTATTACTATTTGAATGTGAAGAAAAAAGAAACTTCGCATTTAAATGAACGATACAAATCTTTCAGCTTTTGATAAATTAATTTATCATTTCTGACGTTTAAAGATACTACCTGTGTTTGACCTCTCTGAAATAAGGCTGATCCATGAAGCATTTTAAACATGTTCACTTCACATTTAATATCTCTGAGGGAAGTCAAATCTCTCCCATCACACCTAAAGCACAAAGCAGAAATTATGAGATTAATGAAACTGTAGTCTGGATAAAATGTTGACAGAAATATTAGTCACTAGGAGTCTGATATACAGAATCACAGAATCATCAGAGTTGGAAGGGACCTCTAGAGATCATTTAGTCCAACTCCCCTGCTAAAGCAGGATTGCCTAGAGCACATACTTACCTTCTATATTCATTCAGAACCAGATTCCTAAAAATATCCTTTGAAACCACATTGAAAGATTCCATGATTTCATAAGGCTCAGCCTCTGGAAATTTTTCTGGGTATAAAAAAAAAAAAAAAAAGAAATTGCATCTAAAGTTGGAAAATTAATTTTATAGAACTTTTACTAAAATAGTTTGGCCCACAAAGAGCCCGCTGTAACTCTAAGTAGGACTAGTTTCATTGAAGCATTCTCTAAATAGTATCAAAGCAGAAAATAATACCTTTCAGCTGTTCTTCTGTTTCAAGCCTTATTTTGTTAATTGCTTCATCTCTGGAAATCTAGAACACAGGATTTGCAACCAGTTAACTCTACAGGACAGAATAACAAGAAAAGGTTTGGGTTGTTGGGTTTTCTCTTTGCTTTAAAATTCTGTAAAACTCACGGGATAAGGAATAGGATTGTCACACAAATTCAAAGATCAATAAAGTGTTGCAAGCAAATATAGAAAAGAATTTACAGAACAATTTATTATTGCTATTGCAAATATATGCAGAGGAGAAGAGTTTTTAATATTAGCGCAAAGAACTAAATCTTACTAAAGTTTCACTGTGGTATTAATTAAAAAAAGTTTTGTCATGTTTGAATTGATTACTTACTTTATCATGGCTCGAATCTGTGAACACCGCATAGATCTTGTTAAAAGCAAGTCTTCCAGAAGAAAAGAAAGAATTTTTGAAAACACAGCTTAAAAAACACTTACATGATTAGTTTATTCTGAGGACTAAATGTTTGTTTTCATTAGCAGTATGAAAGCACCAGACTCACATTTATAAACATTAACTAGCTCCAGCTGTCCTTCCTGCACACTCTCCTGCCACCTCTCTGAAATTAGTTATCACTTCCACAGCAAAGCTTATACAAGCCAACATGTCCTGACTCCTCTTGTCACCATTCCACAGGAGTGGCATATTAACTTACAATACTTTCACTGGGCCGTCAGGATATTTGTTTTGCCCTGTCCTTCTTACTAAGTATAAAGCAAGAAAGTTGAAGGCCACATTCCCAAGTTTCTATGGAAAATGCAGCAAATAATTTTGAATACTGTTTTCTTAAACAAAACCCCCAAACTATCTTAGCAGAGCTTATCAAATTAAATAATCATTACATAAACATCTTGAGTCACTTAACAGAATTTAGATCAAAATTATTTGTTCTGAACTTACTTCTTTGCACATTCCACAATCCCTTCAGGAGCAACAAATAACTTCTGAACAGATCTCTTGACAACACCTTGTTCTTTCACCAGTTGTTGAATTCCCTGAATTATTTGCTGGGTATGCTTCACCCCTACTTTGATGGCATGACACAAGTCTTGTTGCAATATATTCTCAGCAGTTGCTTCCAACATGACTATCAATGGAAAGTTAACAATAAAGTAAATTACTATTTTATTGTTCGATAGCAATCTAACTCAACTGAGGAAATACAGAGTAACATTAAACTGCATAAATATAATGGAATTTACCAAACCAGAATTTACCTAACCTATTACTGTTGTTTATTCCTACTACTGTGTAAAAATAAAAGCTTCAAAGATTAGGAAAATACCTGCAAAGAGGCATTGACTTGATTTTCAAACACGCAACAGATATTAATAATTAACCTACTTACCAACTTGATTTTGAGGCGCTCCAGCAACAACTAAATTTAAAGCACTAGAAGACATCTGTTTTCGAGTTGGATTGATAATAGTTTCTCCATCAACCAGTCCTACCCTTACAGCACCTAAAAAGAAACTCCAGAAAATTAATATTATTATTATAAGAAGTTCTTTAAGGCATTGCTTTACTTTGAAAATTACATATCTAAAAACAATAATTAAAGCTATGGATTTGTTTTAAAATATTAGCATGTTAGCTATATATTAAGAACAAATTGGTAAGGCAAAGTTATCTATTCTTGAATTTCTTTTGGGTAGTATTACTGGGTAGGGCATATAATGCCAAGTAGGATTATACACAAGGCTGTAAGCCCATTGTGGTTTGTTTTGGTTTTTTTTTTTTTTTTTTTTTTTCCAGTCATTTGAGCACTTTTTTTTTCTAGAAAAAAGGCAGGTGAAAGGAAAATACAGCCAAATATTTGTTCTTGGGTAGATCATTTCTCTTCCCACAAAATATTCACAATGAAGCAAAGCTCTTGTTGAGTTCCTGGAGAAAAAGTATTCTTTTCCATCTATTTGCTAAACAATGCTTTTCAAGACTACATTTCTCTAAACAAAAAATTAAGCTTTTGGTCTCTATACCATACTATTTCTGGATTATCGGTCCTTCCAGAAGTATATTTAGTCCAGGAAAAATAATGCTTTGAAGTGCAATAATCCTATCCGTTGTAAAATTATTTTCAATACTTGAAACCAAAGATAGTGGACTTTAAATTCAGATTCTTGTTAAAAAAGAAAACATGAACTGTAGTCTGTCCTCAATTACATTCAAATCGCCCATCGTTTCAATATATTTACTTACCAATAGGACCATTCCATGGGATATCAGATAATGCAAGTGCTGCAGAAGCTACAATGAAGAAATAAGTGTCTGTATTAGAAAAGCTGGATCATATTAAATCACACACAAGCAGTAATTGTTAATTAGTCCTCTTACCTCCATTAATTGCCAGAACATCAGGATCATTGATGCCATCTACTGCTAAAAGATTACAAAGGATCTGGCATAAGATAAAAGACAATGAATAATTTTGACTTATACCTTTTTATTAGCTGTCAATACAAAGCTAAGGACAATAAAACAAGACATCCCACATATTTATACAAGCCTATACTGCAAATGAAAATTTGTTCAGGTATTTAAACCAGAAAGCTCATAAAAAAAAAAATCACTAATGTATAACATTGTATCATATAACGAATGCTATTAGCCTTTCTTTCCTCTGTTGCACAGAGGATATTTAAATTTTGTTCCTGTATCTCCACAATAAAATTCATAAACTAGTATGGATTAAAAATAATTTAAGACAAGGACATGACAAACTAAAAAGTAGCATTACACTATTAGACTGTTTTTTAAAAGCATAAACCCTTCCTGGCTGCTAATGAAAACTGCTTTTCTTCAAACAGTGCCTATATCACATGAAATTTTCATTGGGTGTACCTAAGTTTTCCCTTGTGAAGGTAGCTATAGTTAAGGACAGTGAGCTTGACCTACCTGTGTATCATAGAAGTAGCCTACTGGAAAGAGTGGTCTGATCGACCGATCTGCAAAAGAAACATTCACAGTCTAAGAAACATTTGGTTTTTTAATAGTCAGTATTCAGTTTGTCTTGTAATAACCCCACAAGAAACTGACACAATGGTTTAAATGAAAGACCAAAACCAACAAAAAAGGCAGAGAACCCAGAAGGAAATTTAGCATGAAACAATCAAGTAAAATTTCAACAGGACTCTGAGTAAAATAAGAGGTATTTGGGTGAGCATACCCACCGTCAGGTAACATAAGGTAAAAGCATTGAAAAAAAGTCTTCTATGCTTTAGAATACATATACTATATTAAATAGAACTTCACTAGAAATATATTCAATGAAGGCACATAGTCTTCAGAGAAAGAAAAGCAACAAAAGCAGGTATGTTCAAAATATTGCATTATTTCCACGATGCATGGTTTTCCTGTTAATTTTATTTCAGTTTGAAGTGTACAGGACTGTGTAACAGCTTAGGCCTTATAGGATGTTCCCTCTCCTAATTCTTTCCATTGCTGTCTCAATATGCTGACATATTTGATGCTAGTTTTATATAAATGTTGAATTTCAAGGTATTATCTTGTTCATGAATGAAGATAGCCATGATGGAGATGACTTTTCAAGCAGGATCAAGAGGGAGAGAATGAGTATATATCAATCAGTAAGTTTGCCTCTTTGTGTTTCAGAGTTTAGCTTGGTTTTCTTGTCCACCTCTCCAGAGGTAAGTTAGGATAAGATCTTAGATACAACAATATCAACAAAGGTGACAAGATTTCACAAGATCCAAACTTATATATAAAGGAATATGCACACAGCCTCAGTTGAAACACTGTTTAAAAAAAAGTCAGTACTGATACACAAAGCACTACATTTTTTTCCCCCGACATTACTGCAGAAACAATCAACTCTGCAAACAGCAGTTATAAATTATTACCTTTCCAAACATTCATGAGAATATTACAAAATATTTAAAATCCATTGTAAATAAAATGATTCGGCCTACCTATTACTCTGCTGGTAAGAATTTCCTTATCAGTGGAACCAAGTTCTCTTCTTAGATAGTTTGTAGGGATTCTTCCTGCTGCAGCAGCTTTCTGACGATAGTCGACCTTTTAAAAACAAAACAAGGATTCCTAAAGACAACAGATTACTAGTTGCAGTGCCACTGAATCATTCAGGTGGGAAGGAACACTTCAGAAGGTCTACAGTCCAGTTTCCTGCTCAGAGCAAGGTCAACTCTGAATAAGGCTCTGGACGCCCAAATGGAAACTCCCATTCTCTATCACATACAGCCTGCCCAGCCAGTCAGTCCTTCAGCCTGAACTGCTGCAGGCCACTAGTACACCCCAAGTTCAGGACTTTGTTTGTCCTTACAGAATTTCATAAGGTTCCTGTCAGCCCATTCCTCCAGCCCCTGGTCCCTGCCCGACAGATGGCAGCCCTGCTTCTAAGCGCATCATCTACACACCCTCAGCTTGACATCATCTGCAAATTTGATAAGCAGGAATTCTGGGTCACCGATACAAGTATGAAATGGGCTGTCACGCAGGAGAGGCTCAATTATTCAGCCTTGAGGTAGGAACATGAATCATTAACTTCAAGCCTCATAATCCAACCAGTTTTCCACACATCTAAAGCATAATGTCTGAACGTGGATGTCACAGCGAAGTTCACAAGGCTTTTGTGGAAAGCCTTGCTAAAGTCAAGGTATACACCATCCAGTGCTCATTCCTCATCCATACGTCTAGTTATTTTATCACAGATCATTATTCTGAGGCCCAGGGTCTGTAATCTGCTACTTGCATTCCCCATTCCCCCAAGCATCTTGAACTATTTAACGATTACTCCTGCTAAGGCTACCATGATGATCACGGAACTAATTTTGTCGTTAGTACTTACCACTAGT
Organism: Vanellus vanellus; assembly: GCF_965231255.1. Classification (NCBI taxonomy): domain Eukaryota; kingdom Metazoa; phylum Chordata; class Aves; order Charadriiformes; family Charadriidae; genus Vanellus; species Vanellus vanellus. The sequence continues at coordinate 3,221,787 of NC_138907.1, forward strand.
GGCATAAACTGAGATGCAGAAGGCTTAGTTTTACTGACCGCTGTGACCATTACTGCTGTGTCACCTAGCTGGATTAAGGAAAAAAAAAAAAATAAATTGAAACTACCTGCAACCAAAATATTGTCTTAAGTCCTAAACTTATTCACAAACTAAAGCTCCAGAATATTCCTTGGAGAAAACAACCACATAAATCCATGCTTCATACCATTATTTTTGCTTTTCAAACAATTTTTTTTTCCTACAAAACAGACAGCTGTATATTCATTAGCGATTAAATCGCCACTTGAGGCTCTATAACCTCTTAATAGACCTTGCTGTCCTAACAATGACTGTTCAGAAACAGAAATGTTGAAGTTGCAGAAGCTTTAACCTTTTTCTTTTTTTTACCTGAACAACAGCAGATCCATCAGCAAACCTAGCAAGTTTTCCAGAAGACAGTTCCATCTTTCTGTTGGAAATAAATAATCTGTTACTCGTGGTGAATTCAAATAAATTTTCCAGCAGCTTCTGCATTTATCTACAGCACCAACGGTACAGAATGTAGGCTACACTTCACATTAGACGTAGTAGATACGGAAATTGAAAAAATCTTTGACCAAAAGTGACCAAATCCCCTTAACTTTAAAGTCCTTTTGCCTCAAATGCCCTGCTTCTTTCACCCTGAAGCGAAGGGTGAAAGAACCTTCACGCCTCCCTCGTCGCTCCCTCAGGGCGCCGAGAGCTCCTCACCTGTCCCCGACCTCCACCGTCACCGTCCGGCCGGGCCCAGCCGCCGCTGCGCCGCGGGCGGGCGCCAGCCGCAGCGCGCAGCCGTCCGGCGGCAGCAACAGCAGCCGTCGCCGCCGCCATCGCGCCGCTGCCCCACCGCCGACGGCCAAACTGCTGAGGGCGGCGCGGCGACAGCTCGTGGCGGCCATCGTGCCGTGAGGAGGAAAGGGGGGGGACTCCGACGGCAGCCGCCACCCCATTGGCTCCCTGAGGCGGTGGGGGGCGGGCTGAGGCGTAGTAAGCCGGAAGCGGATTGGCTCTCGTACCGGCGCCTTAGTTTCGATTCCTCAGCGCGAGCCCATCCCTGCGCCCTCTGGCGGAGCCCCGCCGGCTACGGCAGCCGGGGAGGGTCAGGCGGCGCAGAGCGCGCGAAGGCGGTAGCGTCGGGGCCCTCCTGAGGAACCTGAGGTAAAAAGTGGCAGAAAAAGCTCCGTGGCGGCCCCCGGATACGAGACGGCTTTGGAGCCCGCTCAGACTAAAATTTGGGAGCCACCAGCCCCAAGAGGGGCCCAGACTGGAGGAGAGGACACCAGCACCAGCGCTGCCACCTCCCTCCCGCCATTAGCGCCTCAGGAGATTTTGTGGCACCTTTCCACCCGCAGAGCTTTGTCGGCCTGCCCCGGGCTCGGCAGCCACCTCGCCTGCGGTCCCACCGCCTTCGGTGACCCTGGTGTGGGAAAATGACTACAATTGACAGTCTGTCAGAAATTCAGGGCCCTTCCTTCAGGACCATGGCTGAACGAGTGCGTGCCAGGTTAAACTCATACTTGAAAGGAAAAATACATATATTTGAAGTTCTTTTGCCCAAAGGACCTTGTTCTATGCCTCATTTCCAAAACTAAAATACCCCCCCCCCCAAAAAAAAAAAAAAAAAAAAAAAAAGGCCTTAAGTTTCGGGAAAAAAAAGAATTGTAACTAAGCCCCCTGAATCTTTTTAGTAATTAATCTTACAGCTATATTAACCATCTCTCCTGTAGCAGCGTCTGGCAATTGGAGCATGGCAACAGTGTCGAGAGTTTCGTGCCAAACTTGAAGGTCACACTCATCTTGAGTAACTGAAGGGGTCGCTTCGCACCATTCCTCGCTTTTCTCCTCGGTAAGGCAAGAACAGTGATCCTTAGCACTCTTAAGCCAGGAATGTCAAAATATTTTTCAAAGTGCAAGAGGAGAGTTACAACAGTTGTTACTGCTTATCCCAAAGGCTTGCCAGTTAAAATATTTGTTGTGCTGTTACATGCTCAGAGTGCAACAGAATGTTACACTTAGGGGACAGTGGTTTTGTTCATACATTAATTATTCCTCAGACAGATTATTGCTCAGTTGTATAATGCAAAGGACATTAGTTATTACTATATTATTTATGTCTGTGATCATGAATGAACAGTAATGTGATCATGGAGATCTGATGACCCCAACAGTTACCAAGTTAAATTTGGAAAATATTTAATAAAAAATTTATGCCAGTTATTACTAGTCTGGTTCTAATGCTATTTTGATATTGCTTGTTGTTTACCAAACTTTTCTGTTTACTTAACTGGATTTTTTTCTTTTAAAGCTGCATTTATAGAAAACAGATTCATTGGCTGGGAGAACAGCCCAAGTAATAATTTTTCTTCTGTGCCAGCATGTTTCTTATCTTTTTGGCAAGACACAGAAGAAAGAAATGAGATGAGTGATCCAGAAACGTAAAATTTGGCCTGGGCAAAAGGATCTTTAACTTCATCCAGATTCAGAATTCATTGGTGCAGCTTTATTTGGTACAAAAATGTATTAGGTGGCAAAGCAAGAATGTTCACCATCTTTGCCTGAATTCACATTTGTTTTGCTGCTGACAAACAGGATTGTTTGGAAAGATTTTTATGTCATTATTACTCATTAAAAATTGCTATTCTCTAGCTGATAGCAAATAACTGTTCAAAGCTTTATACTGTTATAAAAATGCATTTCCTTTTGTAAGAGTGATAAAGGAGTGGCTGGAAGCATTCATAGAATACAAGAGACATGAGCAACACAAATCTTGTCTTCTGTTAAGCACAGAAGGTGGTCACTTAGGGCTTTTAATGCTTAAATTCATGTGGTAAAGCCAACATACTTAAACCAGGGAATTACGTGATACAATTGACAAGCATAGAAGAGACAGCCAGGTACCATTTCATGGGGAATGAACAAAGAGATATATGTATGTTGAGGCTGAACGGACTGATGTTGCAGAATTCAGAAAGAAGCGTAACAAAGGCGTAGAGAAATATGTAACGATGACTTAGAAGTGATCTGGGAGTGAAGATCTTTCTAACAGGCATTGTCCGCTCACCACAAAGGACAAACCCCCACAGAATTAGTGTGAAAAGTGTTTTTCTTGAACACTTTTGCTGTCAACAGTAACCAGCATCCAAACAACACTTTGGCATTAGCTCCAAATATCTGTCACTGTCTTGATAATTTCTATGTAAAAGACACTGTGGCAGTCTGTTCTCCTAACTTCTGTCATCAGCAATAATACAGTCCTAACTTGTGTGCTGACACTGTTCTGAGATCTTGGAGAAATGCTATAACTTTAAAACTCTGAGAAGCAGCCATGCAAAATACATGCTTCAACTTTAAAAATGTCATTCATCCACATTACTTATACCAAAGAATGAATTCTATAGCTTGAGATTATGTATGCTTGTAGAAAAAGTCCAGAGTAGACATAAGAAATATTTTTCAGATGATGCTTTGAAAAATAACGATTAACCTTGTTATTTTTTCCATTTGAACGTGCATTAGAAGAGTTAAGCAGATCACAAACAGCAGCAAGCATTGAAAATTGATCTTTTGACTTAAACCAAAATTATTAGATAGCTTTTTCCACACTCACCAAAATGAGAAGTCTTAAGTGTACGCACTTGTCATGGGCTAACATGTTATGGCCATACCACTGTAACAGAAAAACGATAGAAGAATTCAGACATAATTCAAGATACTAGGCAGCAAACAAAATTCCTGTTTAACCTCATGAAAAAGCAAAAATATTATTCATTTATTCATCAGGATTTGCACTTTATCTGTCTCTTCATTAAATATTTCCTCTGGTATTTTTTCCTCCCAGATCCATATTCAGTTTAAGGATATATAATAATAATAAACACCATCCAAGAACACGTCACTTTAATTTCCTCATTCACATGTCCCCCATCTAGTTTGGAATTAGGGTAAGAGACATGTTTTTCTTCCAAATTTCTGCTTATGCACACCAGATGCCAGTAAACTGGGAATAAACCTGTTTTGCACTGGAACTTCAAAACTATGCCTTATGAACCTCCCACTGACATTTCAATAGGCAAAAAATACTGAAAAAGTGTTTTCCAGTCCTGTTTAACACAGGCACTTGATCTTTTCTTACTATACAACACTGCACTCCGTACATAGGACACCATGCTGACAAGATCGCTTTCTAAAATTAACCCCTGCAAATACTCTTATTCAGGTCTCTCCTAGGGATATCACACTTTACTGACTGCATTTCCCATTATTGTCTTCCTAAAACACGACTGAATATGGCAAATGGATGGTCCATGCTCTGAAGACCAGCACATTTGGACTCCTCATCAAGAGAAATAACAAGCTCCCGAGCCAAGGGACCTCTGCTGTGAACGCCCTACCCACAGATGTTCAGCAATCATAAATAACAACTAATCTCAGCTCTGGTGACAGCACATGCGGAGATAGATTTCTCCTTGCTATTTTATTGAAAATGTATCCATCCAAAGTCCTAACGGCACGCTGAAAATGCTAATTAAAGTTTGTGTGCATACTCCTTGGAACAATGTCTGGAACTAAAACCCCTCCTAAAATCTTTCTCCACCCAGAAATAAGAGATCACCCAAGTAGGCTTTTCTGTCCCGGTAGCCTTGAGGTTGGGTTAGCCAGGCTACCCTCATACAAAACCCCATAGAGAGGGAGCCTGGAGGTTAAAATCTCTTGCAGAGGGGTGGGTGGGTTGTTCCCACCATGCTGCAATATGAGGCATGTCCCCCCCAGAACAGCTGCCCCAACTGCCACCAGACCCTTTTCCTACGTTTCAGTCTGAGTCTCAACTGCTGCTGTTTACCCCATTTCTTGCCCTGTTCAGAAAGGCACCCACGGTACGTGTTTGGCACCCACTGTATGTGTTCTGCTTCCACGGGCTATAGCTTTGTGCTTACCTGGGAAAGTTATTCCATTTGAAAGCAAGACGAATAAGTTGGAAATTAAAAAACTAACAAACAACAACAAATCAAGACCAGTGTAGATACCTGCAGCTATTTAGCATAGACAGCTTGAACCTGCCAAGAATTTTGAAAGTCCATCCTCAGTACCTCTATTTTGTAAAACAGGATTTCAGAGTAAAGATTGCTTTGCTGTATTTGAAAATTTAACCTCCATAATAATGGACAAATGCAAGTTTCTTAGATTATTACATTGCTTCTTTAGAAAGCTCTGTTATAACCATTGCAAAGCCTCCAAGTTTCTCCTGGGAGACATTTACTCAGAGGGGCTGCGTTAAGAAAAATGCTAACTTCACCAGGTGCTTTCCGCTCTTTGAAACACCCAAACAGCTTTGATGTGTACGTATAAGCATCTGTGGAAAGCAGCGAGTAAATATATCTACTTGACTTCTATAGTTTTAATGTGCTTTGGATCATTAGTCAAGCTTACAGGAGACCAGCAGTAGTTTTTGAGCCTTTTCTAGCAGCTTCTGTCACATTGAAATAAAGACTTTAACATCTGTAATGACACTGCTCCATCCTCTCACACTGTATGAGTTTATTTATCCCATGGCAGTTATTAGAAGCAGGCATTTCTTTCAGCAGCAGCTTAAGCAACTCCCTTTTGGCCTGTGTATCTCTACCCCGTCCTCTTCAGCTTACTGGGTGTACTGGTGTGACTTATGGAACAGTAGTAGAAAACTCATCTAGCATTAAAATACCTCACGTTACGTGTGGGAATTAGTTATGATCTACTTAGTCTTAAGCTACTTATTTATTTTAGCCAGGATGCATCTGCAGTTGATCACCCAATTCTATCCATAGCTCACTCCCCATCCTGCAGCTAAATAAATATCTCATTTAAAGCACTGCCTCCCTAATAGAAAGAAAAACATTGTGTTTTTTTGTTGGTTTTTGTTGGTTTTTTTTTTTTTTTTCAAAAAATAAAGCCCACATACATGTGTAAAAGAGCGACACTGCATATTTTTGAGTTAATGGTAAGCATACAACCAACTTCTATGATAAGAGGCAGCTACCGTTTTGGATACAGTCTTCTACTGAATGGCTTCTTATAGCTGTATTTTCTCCTGGACTTAAATTTATATGCTACTTTATACTCCTTAAATAGTTTTAGCATGAAGTTATATGCACTTACTTTATTTTTTTCAACTTGTTTTTTAAGGGAAACCCATTGCACAAACCTGGCTACATGAAAGCAACTCATAAGGAATAACAAAGAGAGCACTTACCTTAAAATAGAGTACCCTGACAGTGATTTATTTTCCTCTCTTTTGTTACTATTGCAGAAAATGACAATGCTGGTAAGAAATTATGCCTGTTACTATTCCAGTAAAGTTTCCCAGTAGCACTCCAGCCATACCACCATGCGCAAGCAGGACATCTCAATCTGCTAATTTCATTACAAACTATGAAGAATAATTATGGAATGTGAGTGGGACCAGCGTTAAATAGCCCTAGCAGTCTGTTCATATGCCACACCTGAGCAAGTAACTTTTTTTGAACTGGTAAACTTGTTTTAGCAAGATATATAGCTCTCATCCTAACATTTTAAAGAAGCTTTAGGAGTGTACATTGAAATAAAGATTTTAAAGCAATATCCTTTCTCTTTTCCTTGGTCTTTTCCCCTTCTTCTCCTATTCTTCTCATGATTAGCTCTACTTTAATTCCCTGCTGCCTCTCTTGTGATAACTTTCAGATGCTGCTAGATTTCCTTAGTTTGCATTAGCTGTAATGATTACTTAGGTAAATATCCCTGTTTTCTCTAGAAGACTCATTTGGATGAACTTAGTAATCAAACCCTCTGTGGCAGCTGGATGTAATCTTTTATTTGAATGAGGGATTTTGGAGCAAAAGTAAGAAGGTAGACTGATTGCGTTAAACAAACTACCTGGCCACACCCATCTGACTCCTGGCTTGCATTATCTTTGTGGGGCACCTGTGTCTCATTCTATTTTAGGGCAGCACCAGGCCTGCTTTGTTCTTCTCCTGGGTACCTGTGGGCTACACACTGCTCTACTCTCTGAGCAGGAAGGAGGTAACATACAGCAGCACTGTGTGTTCCTTGTTTATGGCAACAGAGGACGGGCTCAAGCAGAGGATGTAGGTAGCTAAATTCAAGGTTGTGGTCATCCCAAGTGTTGCTGGCCTACTGGGTAAGTTGGAGAACTCTACAATTGTGTGTCTCTCTTAAGTGAGTGCTTGAACCCATAAGAAACAGTTGCTGTTGCAAATCCCCTTTTCCTAATCTAGTACTGTGATTTCTGAAGTAAGTTAGGTGGTTTGTGGTTTTTGTTTTTTTTTTTTTATTGAGTCCTGAGGACCCTATAATGTGTAAGCAAGGCAGAGGATTGAGTGACTGTAAGAGGAAATCTCTTTTTTTCTCTCCAGGAAAGATACTTGGATATGGCGGTAATCAAAGAGTGTGCGTGTATATATAGCCTATATGTTTACATATAGTACAGTCTATTGTACCCACAGCGTAGTGGACACATGCAGTCTATCATACTTTTTGGCTTTTGAGTAATAAGGTTCCAAGATGTGCAAGTTATGATTTTTATTGCTGTGAAATTTAAAATTAGTGAAAGACTTCAGGAAAACAGTTGCTATTTTTTTTCTACTTGTGGTAGAAAACAAAACAGACAAAACAACAAAGACAAAACAGGTTCCTCACTTGAACAAGCGGCATGGAGCTCCTTCAATTTTGCCTGGGCTCTCCTTTGCCCTGTATATTGTACTAAGTTGAGAATAAAACAATCTTATGTTCAGCAACTTGTTTTCAACCAAGGTGTCTTGCTGGCATATGGGATGTGATGTGTCTCCAACAAGACAACCTTAAGTTATGCTTTATGTGAAAAAGCATTGACCATTGGGTCTTTAGCAGTCTTCTGGGAGGTTAAAAACTGTCTCAGCAGATGCATGGGGTGGGAACAGTCGTTAAAACTGAGGGTCTGTAGTAAAAACTTGTATATTCAGATGCAGGGACTTTGTAGCTATGTGGAGGCTTTGGTTAAAACATGTTAATGTGAGCTCACAAGAGTGGTTCTGCAGGATGATGAGGGATGCCTGTCTGCCGCTAATAGAAGTTATTATATATGCTGATAGAAAACCCTCTGCATTACTTGAAAATAAATACATGGTTTGTAATTCTTTCCAGAAACTTTAACGTCCTTGGCCAGGTACTGAAGTAGAGCTGTAACAGTTTCTGGGAGTTGTGAATTTGGGTCCTTTGGCAGTTGAAGCCCCTTCAGTTCATTTAATCTGATGTTTTAAGTCCAGGTTCTTCTAAAATAATTATCTGCGCATGTTGCAAGATTTTATTAATGTGTCTTTCCATCCCCTGCTTAAATGAGAATTATTCCCTGTAACAAGATCTGTCCTCTCAAAAGAGTTACCTTCCTATTTTATGCCACTTTTTATTAATCTGTTTTCTCTTTCACCAGTTCCCCTGGAAATAGAAATATTTCAGGTCAGTGTCTGGGACATGTGGTTCCATATGGGGGTCCTGTTTGTATATGTGTGTATTTACTTATTACATGTATATTTAGTTACTAAATATATAGGCCTGTTTTGTGTAGCATTTGAGATTCTGCAAATATTTCTTTTAAGTATTTGTATAATGTCTTTGAAGTGAATGCCTTTTTTTGAAGAGGTAAATCTGCTTTGGAAGTGGAGATCAAGCTGGGGTTGAGGTGTGTACTGGGGAGCTGGGGGATGCTTATAGGGCTGGACAGAGGAAAGACATGAGTAAATGAACCTGAAACACTTGTTCCTTCTTTGTTGTGTTGACGTAAATGAGGGCACTTGGGTTGGAAAAAGGAGGAATGTTGTGAAGTGAGGGGAAATTCATAAATGTAATTTGTAAAAGCTGGGTGAGTACTACTAGGTGTAAGTCTGTGTGGAAGAGTGGTTCCCTTTAGCTGAGGCAGCAGCTGGTGAGGTTGGAGAAACAATATTGAGGGGAAGAGCCTATTCTTAAAGAAATCCCTGCAAGGAGCAGTAGAGTATCTAGCACAGCCGTGGCTGTGCAGGTCTCAGGCAGTGCTATTGTACATGCTTGGAAGTCACCTTGTTATCCCAAATCCTGGCTGAGAGAATGCCTTGCAGAGCTCAGTAAAAGGCTTTAAAAGTTACACCTTCTGACAACCAAGTTTCTCTTTCCTTAAGAGGTGTCACTTAATCATCTTTGGCTTCACCAGAAAATTGGAGGGATGAGCAACCACAGTGGGAGTTACTGTGTTTAAACAGTTCACTGGATAACAATGCATTTCCTTCAGAGCAGCGTGAAACGCTGTTTTCATCCTTGAGACTATCCCTTGTGCTACATGCCTTCACTGGAGTCTTTTTGGGAGACCCTTGGAGGGGTCTCATCATGCCCTTGACCTTTCTGTAGTGAAGAAATTGAGACTGTCCTGCCCATATTAGCAACAAGCTCCCTGGACGGAGGAAGACCCTAAAATGAGTTATTTCATGCATCTTTTTCTATTTAATCTTCGGCCATACGATGGCACTGGTTAGCTGACCAAGGGAGATGCTTCCCGTGTTGCACTCCAAGCTGGGTTCCTGCTGTTTTATGGTGATGCCCGCAGAGCGCAGCTTCTGCCCACACAAATCCTCCACAGCTTGCTTGGAAACTTTAGGAGATAGATTGAATATTTGTGGAATAATAGAAAACAACACTTTGTTTTTCATTACATATTACTTCATAGCTCTCTAATCCTTGAGATAAATCTCCAGCTTGACTCCTTGCTGCTATCAAACAAAATATTCATGGGCAATTTTTAACTTGCAGGGATACATGAGTGGCACAGAAAAGGGAAGAAAAATTACTTGGAGTGAAGGGAAAAATCTACACAAATGATGAATTTCACAAAATTTACAAGAAACAGTGCTTCCCCCTTTCTGTGTGTGCAATGGGAGTGAAGAGTGGCTGAAGAGCCACTAAGTTCATGGTTTAAAAAGAAGGACCTAGAGGTGTGACTTTAAGCTTTTTCCAGCATTTATTTCAACTCTGAGCATTCAATGCTGTATTCTTAGCAAAACAGACAGAGGTTAACAAAAATAAACGCAGAAGCACTCTGGCTGTATGGGATGATTTTGATACCTGTTTTCAAAACTGAATTAGCACCACTTCTAACACCACAAATTACTGTTGTGACCTGCATCTTCAGTTAGTTTAAAAAGAAATGTAAGCGAACACCATGTGTAATGCACAACACTTCCATATGTGTGTGCTTGTTTACTGTCATTTCAGCTTTTTGGTGCCCAAGTTAGTGATTTGTACTCTGGCAACCTCTCCCCAAAAATCCTGAGGGCTGAGCGCTGCTCAGGTCTTTTATCTGTACCAGCCTATGAGGCCATGCAGACCTTTGGCTGTGAAGAGTTCAAAGGTCTAATTTTAAATTATTATGATGGGAATTATGATAAACACTAAGAAATACAAATAGGTCTGAGTTGACCGGAGGCCCTGAATTACTTGCCCATGGCTGAAAACTGTGTGAATAGCAGTGGCAGACTGAGGGTGGGCATCCTTTGGGGAACAGGGTTTCTACAACAAAGGAAAGACCCTTGTTTGGACAAGTAGTTGTCTGATTCAGCATGCAATGCAGAAAAAAAAAAGCTTATAACAAGTATTTTTTAATGCATTTTAAAAACCAAAACCAGTTATTGTCTGGGCTGTTCCTGTGTGGTAGCCCATAAGCTAGTGGGACTACACTCACTGTTGCCTTAAATCTTTGCTAAATTTTAAAGGAATTATGACTTTAAGGCCTGATGTATTTCCTTTGCTGCTTTCCTATTTCTGTTGGGGAGAAACATGAGCTGACTCTTGCCATCATGTGAGGATGCATTTGCCTGATTAAAATCCCTTTGGCCACTGCTTTGCTTGGGAGTGTGGCTGTGAGTTCAGGGTCTGCCCCTGTCCTGTAGCATCTTGTGGGACTGTTGCCTGTTCTGGGGCAAGACAATGGTGAAAGGGTTTGTGTTAGGGATTAGTGCACCAAAACTATGAGTAAGAGAGGTGGTAAATAAACAAGATGATGAGGTGGAGGAAGGCAGCAATAAGGATTAATGACATGGCTCAAGTTGGCAAAGGAGCATGGGGTGAAGGTGAGTGATTTGAAGGCAGAGTGTAATTGATCTGTGTTGTGTCAGGTGATGGCATGAAAGCAATCAAGAAGGTAAATTTGGAACTTTTCAAATCCTTTGTTGAAAAGCTACGCGTGATTATTTAGCTGTGGATATGATGTTTTGAAATAGTTATTTAATGATTACTTAAGCTTTCATGTTGAATGTGCTTTCTTCTAACTTGGTGTTTTAATTTTAAAAAGCTTTTTCAAGTAAGAGAATAAAAATATGAGACAGTAATAGGGCTTCTCTAACCAAGAGTGTAGCTCTGGAAGCCTCAAAGTTGCTGGTGGTGCCATGCAGAAAGTCCCTGTCAGTCTCTGAGGAGGACAGGAGAATGCAATGGAGACATCGAGGGGAAAAAATGAAGGACAGGAGATGATCACTTGCCAATAATTAAAATATCTTAGCCATAGATCCTTTTTATTTTTGCTGTCTAAAACTCAAGGAAAAAGTATTCACATTTTTGTCAAAAGTTGGACATTGGCAAAATCTGAACTTGCAGCAGTGCTGCAAGTGTGGTGGATGTGACACTTGAAATAAAGCAGCAGCCTTAAAGCTCACAGTCCTATGGATTGTATCCATCCCCTTTCTTTCCCCCTTGGCATGATGATTTGCATTTTTCTCTTTAATTTCAAAGTAAAACTATAAATAGGAGTTGGGAACTGTGTGGATGTGGTGATTGATATGGGTTTGTTTGCTGTTCTTACTCACTCGCCTTATAAAGGAGGTCTAAGCTTAAATTAAGACCTAATGATCGAGCACTTTGTCAACCCGTGCCATGTCCTTCATCTGTTTCCAGTGTGTTGGCTCCATCCTCTTGCTGTGAGAGATGTCATAGATTTCGGTAGGGCTGGGTCAAGCCCTTTGTATGGAGCTTTCAAATTTTACCATGAACACAAATATGATAGAATCAAAATAAACTTATTTCTTAAAAATGATTCCTTGGAATCCCTAAACATTTACATTATTTTGGGAGGTTTTCTTTAGGAGAAAAGAACAAAAACTGTGTTCTTTTGGGGGCCGTAATAAGAGCTACACCTTGATATAGGTCCTCCTGATCAGAGGAGATAGCATGTATTCCTATAAAATGAAAGATGAGAAAAGCAATAAAAAGTTTCTAAGGCTAATAAAAATATGATTTATAGTCAGGACCCAGTTATAAATCCCATCAACACTTAACTGTAGTTATACTTGCACATTGTTGCGTTGTTGAAAGAAAGGTTAGCAAAGGAATTAGGTATGTGGCATTTAATTTCTACGGTTACTTATACAGGTTGCAACTAGCTTGAAAAATGCCAGCATTGTTAGTAAAAGTAGTAATCGAATAGTGATATGTGTTAATAGTCATAAGGGTATCTGCCATCTAAAACTAAGTATAGTCAACTGTGTTTTGGGACCTGAAATATGTAGAAGAATATATAAAATTTTTAATAGGGTAGTAGCAGCTGCAGAAGTCAAAGTGGCAGAGGAAGGGGAATACTTCAGCTCATGGTGGCAGGCATTGGCTCTTTAGCTGCGAACAGTTCAGTGATTCAACTTCAGCCCTTGATTTATCTCATTTAACTTTGTACTGTGTGTTTGGCTTTGAGCTTTTTTTCAGGCATTTCCCTGTCATAAGAACATCCCAAACCCCCAAATTTACCTTTATAAGTTATTTGCAACTCTTTGTGTAGTGGGTGTAAAGAGTACCTAAAGGAAAACCAGGACTTTCTGTGGTACACTCTCATTTTTAACTTTGTGTCGCTTGACTGTCTGTATCAACAGTTCTCAGCATATTATTACCAGGATAGGTGATAGTCTATCCCTCTGCCTTTGACTTCAGAGGTTCTACCCCAGTTCTGAAAAAAAACACCTATTAAATGATTTTTAATTGTTACTGCTATTATCAAGATACTAAAATGATTGTGGGTGTACAGGCATGTATAAACACACAAACTCCAGTGTATCACGTTGGCTATGTAGTCTTGTTTACTTAATCTTCTCTGAGTGACTTTTTTTTTTTTCCTTTAGGATTATGCCTATTTTTTCGAATTCCAAGCAGTTGTTGGGTAGTTCCTACTTGCAAAACCCTCCAACAGATGTAATTCTGCCCTGCCATGATCGATAAACAAGCTGTCATCTGGAAATCTCTCTTATATTTTTTTCCTGAACGTGCTTTGGTCTGATACTTTTGAAAGGAGTAGTTGTAAAAGTATGCTAATAAAAACTTTATCCTGCTTTATCAAAAGCTCATGCCATGTAGACCCATCTCCTGGTTGTGTCGTTTATAGCCTGGTTGTTGCCGTTACCCACTCACAGCACCTGTGCATGCATGTGAGCTTCCCTGCAGGAGTGACACTGGGAGCTTCAGGTTTTGTGGCCGAGTGTGCAAAAGGAAATGTAAAAAATCAAAGTTACCTCTGTAGTCATGCCTTTGTGTGTATGTGTTGTGTGATAGGCTTTAATTGCACAGCTGCAAAATGTTTCAGAAATGCACTATAATCAGCATTTGCTAAAACCTTAGTTGCATGAGTTTTAGCTCTTTTTTTGAGCTGTTTTACTTTTTGCAGACTGTGCTGAGGCTATGATGCCTGCCTGGCAGTGGTGTGTGGTCAGCTGTACTTGCACAGCAATTTCTACGTATAGCGCTGGTACAGTACAAGATGCTGATGTGCACCAGCAAACACACAGTCTTTAAGGAGGCTGTGCACATAAAAAGATGCAAAGAAAATCCTCTTCTCCCTTTGCTTTGTGCTCTAAAAAGGAGTTTGTCTTGCCATGCCACAAAATTTTGAGGCTAGAGCTGATTTTTTGACCCTGGGAAGGGTCCATGAGGTTGTGAGGCTCTCGCCTTGAGCGGCTGAGTTGGAATAAAACTGAATTTCTTGGCTGACTTTTGGCTTGGGGATTGTTGGCCTGTGCAGCAGGATTCCGGGCCAGGGCTGGCCCTGAACACCAGTGGCTCCTGTGCCTTGCTTACATGCAGGAGGGAATACGCTTTTGAGGATTACAGTAAAATACTGCTAAGGGTGCATTTGTGGCAATTTGGGGTCTCTGTTCAGCACCTGCCTTTTACTGGACTGGATGTCAGTTAATGCTTCCTGGAAGGGATTTCTCTTCTGTGACCAGGCAGCTGGTGATGGCACCTCCTAGCCTGACCCTTGTAGCTAAGGCAGGACACATGCTGCCATCCTGAAGTGCTTGAGGAAAGCTGGGGGCTGGTGGGAGTCCACCTGTGTGTCTCCTGACTTGTGTTGCTGATGGCAGAAGGATGGGATGGGGCACCCTTTGTGCTTGGCTGTGCTGGCTTTGGCTGGGATAGAGTTCGGTCTCAATGCTGAGCAAATGTCAGAGCAAAGGCTTGCACAGATTTATGCTTGTTCAGGGAACTATACAAATCTTGATTACAAAATTAGGAGCACAAATGTTTGAGAGAAGGAAGAAAAGTATAAGTGTGCATGCTTGCATCATAACTGTGCCTCTAAATTGAGTTAATTACAGATACACTTCCTCAGCCCTCCTATTTCTGTATTAAATGAAAACAAGCATCCTATTGTCTGAGTTAGGTGGAGTGAAACCTGCCCTAAATAACACTGTGGAGGAAAACTTCAGTTCTGATGAGCTTTGCCATATATCATCATTAGACTCAGTTATCACAATTAAGTTTGCCTTAGATTTTTTTTGTGTGCATTTATTGGATATTTTATTCAGTTGATTTACTGAAGTGGAGTTCTGATGTCCCTGGTTTTGCCAACCTTCTAAAATGGTTTCAGCAGGTGTCTTGGTTTCTGAGAGCTTCACAAATACAAGGAACAGCACTTTTTTTTAATTATTACATGATAAAACACTGGACATGTTAGTGAGTAAACTAATGATCTGTACAATTATAGTACAAGTTGACAGGCAAATGTTTTGCAAACTATTCCTCACCAGTTGCTGTTAAAGCTAGTGCTTTCTGCCTTGCTGGTCCAGAGACCTGAGCCTAGACTCTTTTCATGGAGGAATTGATTACAGTTGCAAAATTTTCCTGTAAATTTTTTTCCTTGTAAATATATTATTTCCACCAATCCAGTGCTGATTCAGTTAAATGCTTTTGCATTTAGAGGAAACTTTTTTTGTGTTACGGGCAGACAACAGCCTTTATCGCAGATCCCAGACCTGGTTTGATACAAACTGATTGTATAGGCAAAAATCTGTGTATAACTGTTGCCATCTCCATAATTTCTGGTCTCCAATCTTTGTTGTCTCTGGATCATGGCAAGCAGATGGTGTTCAAGTTTTATTTGAATATCTGACTACATTGGAAATGAGGCAAAATGAATTCAGCCATCACTAATAAGAGTAATGCCAAACCCTCAGAAGTTTCTTTCCTCCCCTGCTTTTCCATAGTCTTGTTTATAACTTACTATGTTACACAATAGTGTTTCATCTGAATGGTTTAACCAATGGCTTTGTAGATGCACCTGCAAAACTTTTGTTTTGTGAGCTGAATCACGATGATCATGGTTACTGTGCACACAACTGTCCCGTTAGATCTGTCCGTCATGTTGGTGCATACAGAAATGTATAGAAATTGGATTTAATGCAGAAAAACACATCTCTATAAAATAGAGTTACTGTTCTGGCTAGGTAAATGCAGCATTTTAATTGTATTTATAATTTGAGCCCAGCCAGTTGCGTACTAGTAACTGTTTTCCTCACAGCAGTAACCAGCAACAACCGCAGACATTGAGCTTTATATTTAATCTAATTTTTGGAAAAATTGTTTAGCAATTAATGCTAATAGCTGGCTGATATTTGCATAGCATCCAAGTTCAACTGTACATTTACCTTTCACAGAGCAGACTTGCAAACAAGATCTGGCACCTGAACAGGCCTGTGCTAGACTGAAATTATTCATGTGTAGTTGGATAAGTAAACAAATAAGGAGTTTGGAGCCTTTTTAGATTGACTTTTTTTTAAATTTTATTTGGTATCTGCCTTTTTAACTTGGAGCCACCTAGGATTGTCTTGAAACTAAAATTTTAGGCTTAAAAGCACATTTATTTCTAGGATATGTTATTGGTACTTGTAATAAACTAATGGGATTTAATAAACCCAGAACAGCCTCAAAAGGGGGAAACTGTTCTTTGGTGTGATGGACATATCTAAGCAAACAGGTTCTGTGCTCTTTGCTATCAGGTTGATGCCCCTGCAGAGTTCAGCTGTATGGCACTGATCACTCAGTTCTGCTCTTCAGTGAAATATTTCCTTGAATTATCCCTTTGATGTTTCAAAGTCCCAGAAAAGGTTTGTGAGTACTTAAATGGGAACAAATGCCTTTGCAAGGGTGACATGAGGTGAAAAGGGGAAGTGGCAGTACATGGGCTGTGCCGGCTCCTGAGCTGCAGAGCATAGAAAATGCTCAAAATATCAGATGTTTAAGTTGAAATTGCCTCAAGGCAGCTTAATCTTATATGGGAGGAATTGGCATAGTGCATAAACCAAGCAGAAACGGGCCTTGGCAGCAGTGGAGAAGCAGCAGCGTCTCTGGGACAAGTTGTTCTGAACAGTTTATCGCTCGTGTGAGCTCACGCTTGCTGCGATGCTGACCTGGGGAACGTGTCTCCCTGTTTGATCTCAGCCCGATATTGCCTTCGGCAGAGCAATCCTGTGCTTTATTCAAAACTGAGCTGGCCTTTCAGGGAAACCTCGATGGCTGCTTTCTGCCTGGGCTTTGCAGTGGTAGTGAGGGCTGTGGCACCACCTCCAGGGTGGTGGAGGCAGGCAGAAGTAGTGATAGAGCTGGAATGGTGAAGAGAACAGTTTAATAAAAATAATGCTTTCTCAAATATAAGTAATCTCTCTTTGTCTTTTTTTATTTTTCTCCCCAGTTGGGATGGGGCGAGCAGGTTTTGCAGAAGTCTGTGCATCCCTATGTTCAAATCAACTTGGGCAGTTTGGTGCTCAGGACTCATTTCTGCTTTGTGATTGCTTCATGCTGGGATATTGCAGTGGGCTTATTTGGGGGAGAATTAAAAGCTTTTTGTGTTGTTGTTCTGGATGGGTTTTGGCGCTGAGGAAACCTGTAGCTCTTGCAAAACGTTCAGCATCCCTGAACTTAAACACTATCGTAGCATCAGACCTCACTGGATTTTGGCTTGAGGATTGCATCCGGAAGTATTAAAACGCTTGTGTTAGACAGGAATGTTACCCTCGATATAAATTTCCATATAAAAACCTCTACTTGTAGTTTCTCCATATATTCCCCCTGTTTGTCTCACCCTTATTTCTTTTTATTGCTGTTTCTGCTTGGCAAACACCACCACAGTTCTAGCTGAGTGTCAGCCTTTAAGGGAGCTTCTGCAGGGCAATGAGGTTTTCAAAACAAAAAGAATAACTTTTTAGGCTTCCTACAGGCTCTGTGAGGCTCTTTTCCCCCCTTGCCTATGCCTGGTGAAGGAAATGTGTGTGCAGTGGGATAGGGCTCTCAGGGGGAGGTGACATCCGGGGGAACCCCATGGATGTCTCCCAGTGCCTGTGTGGCCACAGCTGTGCCTTTTTCCTCTGCAGTGGGGCACCCTGTCCCTGCCTGGTCTCCCCTGCATTTTCCTGGTCCTGCTGTGGCAGGCAGGATGGCATTTACACCTTTAAAACCTCCTCAGCTCTGCACTGGCGAAGGGCTGTGTGGTTGTTGGCTCCAGCCTCGGTGCTTCAGGGCATGATTTCAACCACGTCTATGGAGACCAATTTTCAACATCAAAACAAACCAGTGTAAGTGGAATTTATATTACCTTTTAAAAACACAAGTCAACAGAGCTGAGGACTCTGCTTCGAGGAAGCCTCTTGGGTTTGTTCAGGGAATTACTACAAATATTTTACATCCTTTTTGAGACTCCAGGCCACTTCAGGAAGTGTCTGCTGAGGACAGCTCGGCATAACCCAGGTTGCATAGCTGGTCAGGGGGTTTTGGGGGCCTGTGGTGTAAGAAAGCATACACCCCACCCCCACCCCCCGTCACCAAATATTCTACACTGCTTGAAAGCACTGTGTAATTTTCAGAGCCAGGCTGATCTTTCTAAACATCTAGATAGTATTTTTCACCTCTGAAGCACAGTGTTTTCAGCTTGGGTGATGGTGATCAAGAGCAATCGGAGCAAAAGCCTTGATCTTAAGTGTCTGAGTGTGAGTAAATTTGGTTAAGCCCAAATGCAAAGAAATACTCTTAACACCCAGAGGTGGAAAATATCCCTGCAGCAATGTCACAGCAGTGGAAGGATTGAATTCTGATAAGGCTGCGGTAGAGGATGTGCTGGGATGCTGCCCAAAGCTCATTGAAGAGGCAGGTTAAAGATGGGTGAGAGTGGGCTGGGGGTGTTCCATAGTCTGCAAAATGTACCTTGATCATTTAATGTGACGACAGAAGATCTTGGAAACTAAGTAATAGATGCTTAAAGCCAGACTCTGGAAGTTTTACATGTGTGTTGTTTTTCTTCCAAGCTGGTTAGAACTTATGCTGTCTCCCACAGTATGGGGAAGAGAAAGACATACCAAGCTACTACATACCAAGCTATTTGAAAATAGCCTGGTTTTAGGGATTCTGGCCTAAGTACAAGCATCAAATTATGTTAGGATGAATAGTGACTTAACTGCTAAATTTATGATAGGAGAAGGCTGTGCCAACAAGCTGCAAGCTTAGAGATGTGTTTTAATTATCTTGGTACCTTGCAGGCAGGTAGATTTGAGTGGGATGTTGGTACTGGCTGGATCCTTGTTTCTTTACATATCAGCACTGCATGTATGTGCGATACATATGCATAATCTTTCAGGAGAGTTTTATTTTCATCTTTGCCATGATGTGAATGTAGCTTTTCCTTACATTTGTATGCAAACAGCCTTTGTGCAAAGTGTAAGTTAAAGCTTCACAAGAATGTCACTGTGGCCTCTTAATTTCTACCAACCCTAGAAATGGGGGAAAAAAATTCTTAAACTGAGCAAGGAAACATATTCCTGAAAAACATTTACTTGTGATGGAACTGGGCAGCTTTCCACCTGGTATGATGGAAACTGTAATGGCCAGCAATGCCTCTACCGTAAAGAACGGTTGGATAGGGGGCAGCTTCCTGATAAAAGCAGGAAGTTGAACCCTAGCTATTTTGCTTAGAGATTTGGTGGGCTTTCAAAATGAGATGGTCTGCAAATGTTTCACTGTGGTTTCACTCTGGTGTTTCCCAGCACTACTGGGGAAAATCACGCACGAGTCTGGCTTGCAGTAAGACATAAGCATATATCAGCTTGATTTGCTCTGTTTGCAGAAAACAGAAGAAATTGTGGCCTTTTGTGATCTATTAGAAGAAACTACTGCTTGATTGTCCATGAAATTTTAGCACGTTATTGGAGATGTTCACTGTATAATTTAGGTCTTCCCTCTTTAGCATACCAGAGCAAAGGCAGAAATCTTCTGACCCCATTAAAGTTTCATGTTACTATTTTGATCCTCGTGATTTGGTTTTTAGTACAAAATCACCGGCCTCGCAGTGAGTGCTCGGCATGTTGCTTCATGCTTTCCACTGCCTTCCTACCTTTGCCAGTTTTTAAAGCTCTCGTGAAACAAAACAGCCCTACTAAATATTGGGGGGGTAGTCTTTAGACTGACCCTGGGTTTCAAAATTGTCCGGAACCTGGTTCATTGTGGGAAGAGAAGGCATCAAATGCAAACTTCAGCCTCGGGCTTTGAATCATTTCAAGGATCAATTCACATCTAACAAATGTGTTCAGAAATGGCTTTCATAGAAGTGCTGTTATTTGCAATGATCTGGTTCCTGCTACCTTCCCCCAGACAGTGCCTTTAAACTGGCCAGAACTTTTCTCCCTGGAAGCTGTGTTTTTGTTTTTGTTGTTTTTTTTTTTTTTTTTTTTTGCAAGCATTTGCTGCCCACAGAGTGTGCTTTAATGCCTTTGTCACCACTGCTGAGCTGGGTGTGATAGCTGGTCACCAAACCAGGGACTGGCAGTTTACCATGGACTAACTACAGCAACCACACAAAAAACCTTACTAATGCAAATGATGGACATAGCATCAAAATGCTTTGTGCAGGCTACCTCCTTCTTTCTTTTTGGTGTGCTTTCTGGAGCTGTGATTTCCTTCAAATGGTCTGTCATAACCTTGACACTATCCTTCTGAGAGGTGGCGGTCAGTTCAGAGGCCTTCGCTGTTCAAATAAAGCTGGGATAACTTTTCTCCCATGTGCGTCACTTTACATTTATCCCCCTTTTTTTCTCAATATTCAGAGCGCTGTAAAGGCCCCATTTTCCAGAGGATGCTAATCTTTACCCAAACAACTGGGTATCATTAGCAAAATTTGCTGTTCCCCCTCTTCTATACACTTCTTACTTTGAGGCAGGTCCTTTGATATGTTGCCTGTAAGAACAGCTCTTGCACAGTGGTATTGCCAAATTCCTCCTCCAGGAACATGATAGAAATTTCACTTCGTTTTTCTGCCATGGCATTATCTTTTTTTTTTTTTTTTTTCTCATTCCCCTGTGTGGGTCATGCCTTGGCTCCATCAGCCTCCAGGGAGGTTGCTTCTGCTGTGATTGGAAGAGGCTTGATTTGCTAGTCCAGACGTTTGCAAGTTGCTCCTTTGGCCTGCCTTGTTTGTTTTTACGTGTGACCTTCCAGATCTCAGGAACGTTTCTATTTTCCTCGTTCGTATACAACCTCGGCTTCTCAGAGGATGACTTATTGATTTTAATAATGCCTTTTACCCTGCTGTTTTGGTATGTTGGCTTCCCCTCTGCAGCCCTTACTCTGAGCTTCCAAAATCTGTTTGTTTTCCTAGTTTCCATGCCGCCTGCAAGAATTTCACTCTTTTGACTTCCCACTTGGGTGTTTGTTGTATATATGCTGTATAGGAAACATTCCTATATATTGCACATAGATACTCCAAAAACAGTCAAAGTGCAAGAAGAAAATGTGACCCTCAAGAGGAGGTGGTCACAGATTCAGATGTTTCTGGAGTGGCATCGGCAGGATTTAGACCTTGAGGTGTCTGTGTAACTTTCATGATCGTGGTTTCAGAGGTTAACAGCATAAATATGTTACTTTTGTCAACCCAGCTGGCAGGCTGCTAAATTTTGAAAGCCTTTCTGTATGCTTGTTCATGTGTATGGATGGGGATGGTGCATGCCTCTGGATAGGGAGTTTTTGTAGACCAGAACTGCAGGAACTTTAAGGGGTAACTTCTTAGGGGGAGGAAGAATGTTTTTATTAAAGCTATGCAGTAAAGTGCACCGGAGTGTGTATGCAGGGCAGGGGCTGCTGAAGTGCTTAGCTGAGGGCTGCACCTCTCACTTTCACAGGTCTGATCTGAGGCATGTTAGTGGGAATGTTTCCCTTGTTTGAATATACACATACTGTGTGGTTATGTAGAAATTACAGAAATATTATATCAAAATTAAAAAATGTTTGTTATCCAGATGTATTTCTAGGAGGGAGTAGAGATGTGGAGCGCTGCTGTCCCTTCGGGACTGTTGGGGTTCTGGATCAGAAAGTGAAATAATTTCTCTCTCAAGTCAGAGCAGAAACAGCATGTGACTGACACAGCATGACCATGTTTACAAACAAAACCTGGAGTTTACCTGAGTCCAGTGTTTTGATCTGCAGGAAGCATTGCTGTGTGTCTTGGCCACGCAGCCCCTAATCTGGTATCGTGGTGTTTTCTGAGATACCAGAAAATAAATCAGGGGAAGCCTTTAATACTACTTTGTTATATTGTTGTGACACAATGTTTGCAGCTTTTTCTGCTGAGCAAATATACACAATAAAGGGGAGGATTTAAAAAGAGTTAACTTTGAGATCGCTTACATAAGAAAAAATGCTTGTTAATGTACATAATCTATCTCAATATAAAATTGGACTGTATTTTTTCCCATGCAAAAATGACAAAAGCTGTTGTGCTGTCCTTCAAATTTGCTTTGGCAACTATAAACCAACTTCATTTTATTAAACAGCTCTCTTTCCTCCTAATATATACAGAAATGTTTGCAGTATAAACATCTTAACTAGACATCTGCTTTTCCCCAGATATAAAACACAGTTAACTTTTTGCCCTGTTTCTGTTCATTGGGGCTGATAACTTTTTCTGCTGGCCAGATGAAATAAAATTGGTTTTTGTACCAGATGCAGCACAGTTCAGTTTTGCATTATGCAGGTGTTCCCCCAGCTGGGAAGTGTGGAAACGTGCCATTTTGCTGAGATGATGGTGAGGTTTAGAAATGTGAGGGCGTTAAAAATAATTCTCCGTGTTAACAGTGGGCTTTGTCCCTGGTGGGCTCCATATGCCGAACAGCTGACTGGGGCAGCAGCTGTTCTATATTTTAATAGGAGAGTTATAAAGTTAGAAACATGGATGATCATTCAAAACATAAGCAACTCTTTGCAGTCATGGAAACAGGATTCAACAATAAACTTGTATTTGTGAGCCTTCCAAACAAAATAATCCCACTGCACTGTGTTCAGGTGGTCTTGGGGAAGTGAATGAACTTGCGTTTCTATTTCTTAAGTTCTGTTTACTCAAGGTCCTATTTTTTTTTTTTTTTTTTACTTTTTTCCCCTCCCTGTTTTCTATTTCTGAGAAGATATTAAACTTTGCATGTTTTCCTGATTTAGATTCTTCTCCAACAGTGACAGAGATTTATATGAGAATCTTTCCCGGAGCGTGTTATTGATAATGGTCATGCTGGTAGGATATAGTGAAGGCTGAGCAAACACTTTGCTCTCATGTAATTTCTTGGAATTTCAGCATCCCTTTAAACCAAGTAGCTAGTCAAATGCTTGTTTGTGGCAGCTCCATATCCTTTGCAACAACTATATGAGAAGCTGCTTTCTGGGAGGATCGGGTGAACCTGTGGGTTTCCCTCCTAGCAAGACGCAGGTTTTCTAGCACAGTGCAGCATACAAAAGCTCTCCTTGTTCAGGCTCTGAACCATCTTCTCATTTTGATTATGGACTTCTTTCAGACTCTCACGCTCGATCATGTACCGCACCCCTATCCAAAACAATACCGATCACCCCCTTCCAATTTCTGCACAGCCCTGCTGTAGTCCCTGGCTTGCTCTGCTTGCCTGCTTGTGTTTTGGTTTGGAGGGGCTGCTGTTATTTCAGCTCCCCACTTCCATAAAAGTGCTGTGATTAATGCTGTGTATGGAGAGTGGTGCCCACACCCAGCGACTGCGTTCAGGTCTCAACCAACCTGTAGCAATATAATGGCAAGCAGCTGGATATACTACTCCTGAGCTGTGTGATCACCTCTGACTTGGCTAGTTTGGGCTGTAAGTCTTATAGACCTGAATATTGCAAACAGACGGGGAGGGCAGGGTGGTTGGCAGGACAGTTTGTGCAAAAATAAAATGGGTTAAGCCAAGCCTATGAGCATGATGAGATGTGGAGGAACAAGAGGGCTGAATGTGGCTTGGGCACGTGTACGAGCTAAAACTGCCTCTGCTGTTCATGCCATTTGATAAGTATATAAATATTATTTTTGTCCACATATAATGATCAATTTTGGGTCATTGTCACATAAGCAGAGATTTAAAAGGAAGATTTAAACGTGTTGGTGATGAAACTGGTGTCTATTGGCAGAGCATGAAGGTAGAGTAAATCCTTGGGGCAGAGTCTGGCAACTTGGGGATGCTGGGGATGATTTGTGGCTGTTTAATTCACTGTTGGAGCCAGCCTGGTGCCCTGCAAGTCCCAGGACTGAAGGAGGCAAAGCCACTTCAGCCTCTTCTGGGCACCTATCAAGAGAAAACAGCCCATTTAAAACCTGGAAACAACAAAATCGATTGTTTCTTGGAATGGGCAAGGCTGAATTACACAATTTGGGAAGTTAAAAGTGGGTGCAAAAGAACAGTACTGATGCTGGGGGTAGAGGAAGATGCTTGGGGGCCAGCACAGCTTGTTTGTGAGGACAGACTACACAGAGAAAATGCTAGTTGACAGACTAAGTATGGAGGTGCGCATGTGCTGCTTGCCACAAAAATTGCAGGGAGGAGGAGGTCAGAGCCATTTTGCTCAGTACACGTGCGGGATGAGGAGCTGCCTTTCAAACCAAGCTGATTTGTAGTGATGATGAATGGGGAGGAATCCCTCTGGGGAGAGGAAGGAGCTTCCTACAGCCAAACTCTATATCAGAGTTTTCATCGTGGAAAACACCAATTAAATTCATCTACAAAGTGACTGGGTTTGTATTGGTGAGCTCCTCTCTGCAGAGAGGGATGAAGGCTACCTGGGGTCTCACCCCACAGCTCTGGGGCCCCAGGCGAAGAAAACACGGCCCAGCGCCAGCACTATTTTGGCCTATGCCACAACCATGTGCTCTGACCCTTTTGGCAAATGAAGTATTTGTTTAAAGCCACAAATGACTGCTTGAAGAAATGATCATTGGATAATGGGTCTTGCTCTGCAACTTGTCTGAGCACGGGGGATGTGTCACCCTAAACCAGAGCAGTTGTGGCCAATTCTAAGTTATATTCTAGAGTGAATTTTTGCTGTCTTGCCGCGCAGGACCTCTGGATGCCAAGTTCTCCAGCCACGCTTGTTGCTTCTCTTTGAGCACATACCCTGAAAGCAATCACTGAGGGTGACTGACATACTCAATACGAATTTGTCGGTCTGCACCACAAGAGGCTTTTTGCGTATAATGTATGCACCACTCACATATATTTTCTATAGAAAATGAATTTTAAGTAGAGAAGAGGCTCCTTCCTGTAAATTAGCAACTAACTAGCAATGTGTGTATGTTGGTATATTTTTCTTTTTTCTGTGTCAGTAAAACTCAGTAGGGAATATGTTTATCCTTCTACAAAGGAACTGTGTTTTTAGTCTTCCACGAAGTAATACTGTATGGACTAAGATCTGGGTCATTTCTGACTCAGCAGAACTTGATGGGGATTTTGCTGACTCCCACAATAGCTGATAATTCCACCATCTAATGCGGCTAATAAACTACCTCAAAAAAGACTAAATACTATATGTAAGAGATCTTTATTAAAAATTTTGTACATCAAAGGATTAACTACTACATTTTAAACAAGAAATAAGATTTTACATATTACAAAAGTTGTTATTAGTTCTTGAATTAGAAATAAATTTTATGAACACTGTACATGATACATCTAACTTGTAAGTGCAGGAATAGGACCGAGTGCCTGAAAAAGATATAACTTAATAAGCAAATGCACTCAATTCTTAGTATACAACATAATATTTCTGGAAAAATAGCATGTTAACTTCTGTCTGAAAATGCCGTATCCTTCTAACCAGTAACTACCAACAGTGTTCTCAGGAGAAAACGCCGACACATTTGCCCTGCAGGGTGATTTTTCCACTTGGAGTTTCTTTCGTTGTTGGAGATATTTTCTTTCTATGGTCTATTTTACTTGGAGAGAGCAGAATGTTATTCCACGGTATGGTTAACACAATCTGCATATAAAAATCTGATGCAAAAGATTTCTCACAAAGTAGCTTTACCTCCAACCCAGATTAGAAAAACCAACTGATAGCACATAAATGTCTACAGATTTTTATTGACTGTTATCTTGTTACAAAGTAGTTAAAAAGAAATATATTTTATCTTACCAGATAACCGTTACTGTGTATCATTCACGCTATATAATTTTTTTCTTTTTGAGATTGTCAGTGTAGCTGCATTAGAATTTAAAATAAAAACAACACAGATCACCTTTTAATTGCATGACCTATTTGGCTAGGAAGGGGGTGTGAAGTTTTACTGGATAGTATGAACATACAAAAGTGTAGTATGTATCTAGTCCAAGAAAGGTAATAAAAAAAGATTTAAATCTTTATACAGAAAGTGACAATGCCCATTTTATACTATGGAACACTTCTACTAATTTTGAATTACAGGTGTAATGTGTGGATTAAAGATACCAACTTACTAAACAAATCTTAAAAAAAAAAAAAGAGAGCAAAATCTATAAATAAAATAGTAAGTGCTTTCTTTAAGATAATATTCTTTGGCTGCTTTAAGTGCCAGTGAAGGGTTACTGAAAACCACTAAAATGCGTAAGGTCCCACTATTATTGTTAGTCTTAACACCGAGCTTGTACGATAATTCAAACTGTTGACTGTTAGCATCTCCAGGTCCACAATGTGTTCTCTTGGTCCTGATAGTGATTTCACCAGTACAAGCATTGCACTTACGGCGCTTGTTTGCTGAAAGAAAAACAACAAAAACGTTTAATTCAGTCAAATCTAAAATGATTCCCGAGCTGCGTCGAGAGAGTGCTTGTGTGTTACCACACTGTAAAAATGTTCTGTCTCAGCACAGAGATACACAATGCAAGTATTCTTTTAACGTTTTTAAATGGCCATGACTAATCTCACACCTGGCTTTGCTGCAGGGAAAACTTTACCTGACTAGGGCTCAGAGGAATAAACTGCACTGCAAAATCTGTTCCTGGTTATGCTGAGTCTCCTAAAGGACAAAAAAAGTGGTAATCTATCCCAGGATGGACTTTGTTTTTAATCCCCATCTATCAGCTTTTAAAATATATAGAGAATAAGTAAAACAAGAGAGACCTAATGTCTTTAACAGTGATGTAGGTTGTTCAGTGGAGGGAAACTTTATCTTGTGGCTCATACTCCAGAAGTCATGCTCCCCTTGTAAACCCAGGGAATTTTTGCAACTGGTATGCCTGCTGCCACCCCCCTCTTGTACTGCTCTGAAGCTTTTTTTCCAGTCTGGGATCACGCTGCTGGGGAACATTGACAGGCCTTGTCTGTGGCGTGCTGCTAGTTTGTTAAACAGCTTTGTAATTTACAGATAATAATAAAAAGGTAAATTCCATCTCTCCCTTCACCTACTACAAATATTTTCTCACTGTGTCAAATAAGTGAGGTATACAGATGAATCCAATCCATCTGCTGCATCTAAGACCCAGCTCAGACTTTTACTAAAACAACAGGAATAACTTCTAAGTAAGCCTTTGTTTACTGCAGTCTCTTGGCAGGAATAAACACATGCTTCCTTATTTAAGGCCTGCGATTCCCTGTTGGGTGGCAACAGAAGCTTGGAATTGTTAGTCTAAAGAAAATCAGCCCAAAGACTAGGTTGGGGTCTAACCCAAACTACAGCTGGAGCGATCTTTTAAGCAAACAACAGTTTGTATTTTGGTGGTAGGTATGGATTTTTGATGTCTAATAAATCCAGGGAAAAGTACAGGATTGTACATTATACCAGAACAAGTCAGATGCCAATGAGTAGTTCCTTGTTCCCACCTTGGGGAAACCTGGTGTAAGCAGGCAATGCCATATCCTGGCACACTTTTTGGATGTATTATCAACCCCCCCCAATCTTCAGATTTTAAGAGAGAGAAAAAAAAAAACCCAACAACAAAAACCCACAAAAATGAAAACATTCCTATTAATATATTTCTGATTAATTTTTTTTTGTGCTGATTCTGTTTTACTGAGTGTAAAGCTACATATGAAGCAAAAGGATTTCCCAGGAATTTAAATATTACAAGTGTCCAAGAAAATTGGATTTCTTCCAGGGAAAAAAAAAAAAATCTTAAAAAGCAGGTGTTATAGATGCTTTCATTCACTTCATTGCATTATACCAACAGGAAATACTGCTATTGTAAGTCATTTGAACTTTTGTGGTTTTTCCGAAATAGTTGCAGCACATTAGGAAAGTAAAGGTTTAAATAAGTCTCAACACAAAACCTATGCAAGTTGGCCTGAACTTATCACTCCAGAAATCCGTACCCCATCGCAAGCTATTATTCTTTACTTTGTCACAAAAAAGAAATTTAATAAAAGTAATTGTACAAGGAATCTTTCTATAATCCTCTCCTAAATATATATATATGGGGTGTTTGTACAGAGAGTGAAAAGCATAGAGGTATCTCATTTGTATCTGACATGGGTGTCACAGGATTACTAAATATTCATGATTGGTACTAGTGTTGTATTCATTTGAAAGAAACAGTTTGATTGTCAGTGTAGAGTTTTCAGGTAGAGAAGTAAAAGGCATTTACTTCCAAGTAAAAACTTGGAAACCAAGCATGTTTGATAAGGAAGTATTAAAAAGTTTATAAACTTTGGGGTGCTGTGATACTCTTACGGGAACATCCGATGGATTTGTGAAGCTGGCAAGGCACTATAACACCTTGGCAGCACCAGTGGTTTTTATACCCTGCTCGAGGTCCAACTCCCACCAATACTCACTCTCAGGTAAAATTCTCCATTTTCGTTTCCAGACTTGATCCGGAATGTGTTAATAGTATTAGGGTAAATAGTGGTTGCCTGAATCTGGAAGATATCGGAGGGCACTGTTCTGTCTGAACGGATGCTCATGTATTTGTACACAACAGAGTAAGGCAGCTCTCTGCAAATGGCATTTGAAACTGGGCAGACACAGCGGCTGAAAAACAAAAATGGATGAAACTGTGATAGTTGCAAACAAATGGTACTTGCTTTCTGTTGTATTTGATCATGTTGCCTGTTGAGGAGGATCCTAAAAAAAAAAAGAGACTAATTATTCTCTTACTTCTCAGATGTAAGGACATAGGGCTCTTGACAAGGATTTCTTGGGTAACAACGAAATCCTCCATGGTAATTCCAGCAAATTTCATCCTCTCTGCATTCATTAGTGGTCTCACACTCATTTATATCTAGGAGGAAGGAAAAGTGACTGTGTCAAAGCAGATAGAAATGAGTTTGCTACAAAACCAAACACAATGTTTTCAAAACAACCAAAAAAAGCCACCTCCTTGTCTGTTGATACCCAATAAGTTTCTGTGTTCTTTACCTGTTTTTCTGGGGCCTGACTAGAAAGGATTTCTCTATACAGAAATGGAATAAATTTGTATATTGAGTGTTAATTAAGTCTAAATGATTTTTTAGTTGACTAAAGATACACATTAACCATACGTAATGCAACTGTAGAAATAGTATAAAGTTTCTAATTAGCAAAGAACGGTTTTGTAGCAGATGTCTTGTAGACAGAGGAAAATGGTTTTGAGAAAGAATTGTGATTTTTTTTTTTTTTTTAATTGCCTGAAGTTTCATGGTCTAACTAAAATGCTTAGTTAATGGCTACATTTTAACTAAAATAGCTTTGAAAGGTATAATGAAAATTTGTATATTCTGCAAAGTAGAGCTTGGGGTTTTTTGCCTGGGAAAATACCTGTGAACGGAGGTAAGAACTGTCAGACTTGTGCTGTATTAATGCTCTGTTATCCTGTCAGTGCCGGAACCCCACTACTGTGTACCTATATGGTCTCCTGAAACTAACACATCACAAAAATAGCTTATTCAAATGTAATCTCTTGGAAGGCAAAAACAGATATCTTTTTTTACATGGTCAAACTAACTACCCCACAATATTCAGTATCAGCTGCTCTTCTTAAGAAGGGAAAGAAAATAATCTGAATTTTATAAAAAATACTAATAAAAAATCAAGTTATTTCCTTATCCCTTCTGTCAATAATTAGCACGCTTATTTATATTTCTAAAAATAATGACTGTTAAATCAGTTTCTGGATTACATAAGCAATGCTTCTTGCACTTTATATGTTGTTCTGCAATATTGTCTAATAAGATGCAGAGACATTTAGCACCAGTGAGGAAAACCCACAAACTTTAAAACTGGCATTCAGTGGCACCTGACCAAAACACTTATTTTGTAAACACAAATTATCGAAGATGCTCAAGTCTTGCATTTTTTTTTTCTCCTGTTACCAGAAGAAGCATATCTTTCCGAAATCCAGCCACAGTAGAAATGAACCTCTATAAAATAGAACATAATATAAAGCCATGTTTAGCCTCTGCAAAAACTGGCCTGATTTTTTTTTTTCCAGAGATGTTTATCTCTGAAACTTAGAGTCACTACCTAGGCATCCAAGACAAGTTTTACCTGAGGGTTCCAAAATCTAAAATTCTGTCCAAGCAGTCGGAAGGACTTAGAGTTTGAGCTCAAGAATTCGAATAACAATTAATATAAGATATGCAATTAATCGTCAAATGCTTTATCAACATATCTTTCGCTAACATAATGGTAATCCTGTCGTGAGATAGATGGCAAGCATTCTTAGTCTTGCCTGAAATGGTGGTGTTAATAATGCAGTATTGAGACTGCTAAGGTGAGGGCACTTACCTTGACATGTTCTGCCTCCTACTACCTGGTATCCTTCGGGGCAGACACATGAGAATTTTCCTGGTTCATTGACACACTGATATTGACATATATAACTTGAGGTTCTGCATTCATCAGTGTCTGCAGAGAGCAAAAAAGCTTAAAGTTATTATATTTTTTTAATATCTACTTAGTTACAGAACTAAATATAATAGCTAAATGCTGGTTCTAACAGGGAAAAAAAAAAAATCCTGTGTAAAAAGAATAAGTTATCAAAAAACTGAGATGTAGTCCTTAAATCCTCAAAGTTGCAAACAGAAGGGCTGGTTGTACTTGTGGTTTATCAATAATCTTCCAAAATGAGAATTTTGGATTTGAGGAAGCAAAAGCTAAATTAGATTTCAGAACAGGTTTGGGAAAATACCTCTTTAAAGAATTTATACTTCCAGTATTCCAAAATGTGATTACTTTCACAAAACCCACATGTGAGATTAGTAAGGCAAAAATACTGCCTTTTGTACTTGTGCCCTACTCTAATGGAGTAGATCTTTGGAAAGAGGGGAAGGCCTCTTTTTGTCTTCAAATAATGTTCAGTGCATACCGTTCCCTCTTGCTTTTTTATTCTTGTGTAACCATCAGTCCCTTGCTAGAGAAGTGCACTATGAAGCAGAATTTAACAGCATATTCCATTAACCAAAAGTTAAATTAAACCTATCAAAACTAGGGAATGGCTTGGAAAATAGCATAGCTCCCTCCTACTACCTCTGAGGCTTGAGCCTTGTTCTTGATTTTATGTCAGGGTTGTCCTTGGAGGCTGCATACTTGCTGCTCCCTGTTCTGTTCACTTGCAAGTAGGATTAGCGTAAGAAGCTTGGAGAGGGAGCATCTGTAATAGCTTTGCTGGCTTGTTTAGGAGGGCAGTGGTAAACCAAAAAGACCTCTTTGGCTCAAAGAGTGGTAGAAAGGATATGGGCTTTAAGGGTGAGATCATCATGTGTCCAAAAGGAGATTAGAGGACCCCTGTGGAGACTCTGGCAGAGGAAATAAAGTGTTGATTGTATAATCATCAGGAGACCTGCTGTTTGTATACACAGGCTTGAAAGCACCTCAAAAGCACAATTGTCGCTTCCTTAAAATCAAAAATTTGATGTTTTATTTTCAGAGGAGCCTACCACCACACAAAATTACACTTGTTTTTGGTTTGCATTCCTTTACGATTCATTTAATGGTCATCAGCATTAGACCACACACAATTCAAGTGCGTTTGTGAAATAAGTATTCAGAAGCCTTATTCTTCCCAGCTGTGATCCGAAATGTAGCAATGTCTGTCCTGTTTTGCACTTTCTATTAAAGAGAGAGACACATATTTATGTGTACCTGAATGCAGCTACAGCTACTAAGGCGTGTATTAGCAACATAAAAAAATGTCTTGAGAGTTTTGGGTACAGATTGCACCCACAGTGTGGCTCCGCTTGAATTATATCCCGTAATTCACAGAAAGACTTCTGGGGAAATAATTAAAGAAAAAAAAAAGGCGTTCTTCCGAGACAAAAAATTGCTTACCTTCACAGTTGATTCTGTCACTGCTTAACTCAAATCCTGGATTACACTGACAGATGAAAGAACCCAGTATATTGTAACACTGTTGTGCACACGGGTTATTGGCATCACATTCATTTATGTCTGAAAGGAAAAATTACAGATTTTCATCTTGTGTAGCTGGTAATTAGGCTGATTAAGTGGATTAGTCCTTAGCCTGGGTCTATTGCTTAGC
The DNA here is from genome assembly GCF_965231255.1 of Vanellus vanellus. Taxonomy (NCBI): domain Eukaryota; kingdom Metazoa; phylum Chordata; class Aves; order Charadriiformes; family Charadriidae; genus Vanellus; species Vanellus vanellus. Next base: position 3,253,823 of record NC_138907.1, read on the forward strand.
AGAAGCTCAGTTGACTATATCAATATAGATCTGCAGTCACTGGAACAATGTCAGATCTATGCTTTACATTCTGTGTATAAAAAGAGTATTTTTCCAGGAATGAGAGTTATTCTAATGTGTGATGAATTCTTCCAAAAATGTTTAGTGTGGCTATCAAACTCCGCATTCCAGCGCCTTTTTTCAGGTATGAAATGCCAAGTCTCTATAAATAATTGATCTAAGGAACACATACTGATAAGACCTCTCAGCATGCAGTGGTTAAGATTTATTTGAGCTATTTATTACTCTTAAAATTTGTTCTTTTAAATTCCATTACAATTATAACATGAGCCTTTGAGGCCAATAGAGTTTTGCAATGCTCCAAGGCCTAGACCATGTTGGGGGAAGGTATGTTTCTATGCTAGATTTTTCCATGATGTGCCCATCCTAAGAACATATGTGAGAACATTGTGGTATGAGAAGAGAAGCAATTTTTAATGGGAAGTTTATATAACTGTAATCGCCTCTGGAATCTATAACACTTGTTTTTCATTGGCTGTTGACTAACTGCTGCTGATCTGTCATTCACTCTAGTTTTTAGTGTATTTTCCCTTGTTTTCCTCCCCTGCATGTTTTCCATTCATATTTGTGTTTATCAGATATAACCATTAGTAAAGAGCTGCATTTGGGGAAAAAAAAAATATCTTGAGTTCATGGCTTTTGCAAATGCTTATAAATATCAGTAAGTCACTTACAGATACAACTAAAAACTGACAAAGGCAACTAAGATTAGGCATTCATGAAAATTAAACCAATGAGGGGGATGTTAATCCTCCCTATATGATGAACCTTCTAGTCCTGAAAATGAATGGTAATAGGGAAAAACTGAGTACGAAGCTTTCTTCCTCCTTTTACTTAATTTCTGGCGATAGTGTAAAGAATGTACCTTATGACAATGCTACCAGAGAGAATAAATAAGCTAGCCAAAGCCACAATTCTGTTTTCCTTCTGAGAAATATTGACCCACTTTCAATATATGCAAAATTTGTAACACAAATGTAATCGGTACAGCTGTCATGTATCACTACCACCAGAGGACTGTTGCAGCTGTTAAAGTCTGCCTTGATGCAGCAACCATTAATTTACAAATTTCCTTCTTAAGATTTACTTTACCCAAGTGTCTCATTAAGCTGGGAGGCTAGCAAAACTCAGAGAAGGGGTGTTTTGGTGAAGCACCTCACAAATTTGGAGCTGTCTTACAGATTTGTAAGTGTAATTGAAAGAATACACCTTGTATTTGAGCCATGGAAAGGGTTAAATCAGTAGCAATTTGTCATGTGGTTATGTTGTGTCCATGTGCAATCTTTTATCCTATCATCTGGTGAAAACCAAGAAATGCCTCTGTTACTTCAGTGCTAAGCAGTGTGCCAGGGTGCTTGATAAGATATGGCAATGCTTGGAAGTAATGGTAGAAGCTGGAAAACACAGGCTGATTTTTCTATACATAAAACCTATATTATATACATATATATGTTATAGCTGTAAAAAACTTCTGACAATCTCTGTCACCCATCTCTTGGTTTTTGTTGGTTTTTTAATGGCCGTTCTCTCTGCACTTCAGCAGAAATAGTTTCCTTTTTATTATTACTCTCATTCTTCTGGAACAGAACTTATGATTTCAAACTTAACACCAGTCTTAAAGTTTTACTGGAAGGCTTCCTTTAGTGTTTTACTTCTAAAGGGAGGATCGCTTCTAAAGGGTCACTCTTCCTTAGTGACCCTCGTTTTCATTTTTAACGTTATTTTCTAGATATTCAAATGCAACATTTATAGATGCTTGCTTTCATCAGTACATTTATCATGTGCTGAGGATAACTGCACTTAACTGCAGTGGTATAGTATTGCTTCCCCTGGTTTCCAGTTGCACGAACTGGGAATAGAAGCCAATGCTAACACAAAGTGATCCACGAGAACTGAAAGAATAAATAAATCTAAGCTAGAATAATTAATATAAACCTCCAGGCTTCCAGTTGCCAAAGTAGATGCTCCTCAGAAATCTGCTACGCCAACAAAATAACAGGTTTTCAGTAAGGCTCCAATTTTCTCTTTAGTCCTCCTATACTTCTCAAATCGCTTGCAGGAGAGTCTCAATATAGCAACTGGTATGTCTTATTGGTTGGTGTTTATTTCCTTTAAGTTGGGATGAAGATACTTAAATTTCAGCTGTGGCAAATCATGTGTCGGTATTTGTCTCTAGACCAAGTGAGCTCAGTGCCGAGTGTAAGTACATGCGGAGAAGTTCTTACCTACACAGGTGTGGTTGTTGGATGCTAACTGGAAACCGGCATTGCACTGGCAATAATAGGAACCAGGAGTGTTCACACATCGATGGTGGCAATATGGAGGCAGAGTGCATTCATCGATGTCTGAGTTACCAAAAAAGAGAAATTAGTTCAAATGGAATCATGGCAGTTCACTGTTGCTGTCTTGTGTCCAAAGAAACTACAAAGTTAATTGCATTTGATTAAAAGCAGTAGGGAAAAAAGCTTATGTGAGCTAGGTACTGCTTCTTATGAATATTAATGGAAATACTATTTTTCATTTTCAAGTAAATTGTGTAAAAATATGTTTTATGCGGATTCCAGTCACTGAGATCAATACACATTCCGACTTCATTTTTTTATTCACTTCCAAAGTACTGTTTAGTCTTATTTATTTCGTATAGGTAAAACCCAGAATGTTTTGTTCTACTTTTCAAACAAGATTTCTCCTTATCAAACATAATGCTGATCAACATGGTGAATGTGGCTTGTAGCTCTTATTTTTCCAAAAGTTCACATGTACCACACTTAGCATGTAATAATCTTCTCAACTCCATTAGAAAAAGTCCAAACTTTCTGTGCAAATACAAGGGGAATGGTGAGGATAGAAGATTAACAGGCCTGAAAAGGAACTAGGTGGTTGTGCTTCTGCAGGGATCCCTGAGAAACTGGCTTGCTCCCCCAAGGGGCTGCCATTTCTCCCAGTCCCCTCCCTGCCTCTCCCGCATACCTTTCCATGCGGCAGCACTAGCACCTTCTGGCTGTGCTCTGCCGTGCCAAGTAAGGTGATCAGACTGGCTGAAGTTGGTGCTATCTCAGGCAGTATTAACTTTGCACAGGCTCTGCCTGCAAATTAGCCCTAGTTTTGAGGTGGTGCAGGCTGCCTTTCCAAGTTTCGGCATTCCTAGCGTGCATTGGAGCAGGGTTTTCACCTGCGAACCATACAAAACGTGCAACAGCCCATTCTTTCTCCCTTCATTTTAAAAGGTTTCCTTGCATTCTGGATGGGATACTGCCTCTGTTGTCTGAAAACCACTTTTTTTTAATTATGCCACAATAATGATCATATATGTATGTGCAGCAGCCATTTCTAGTTGTGGCCTGTTTGAGCTTGGTAAAGAAATCCATGCCATGTTCTGTACATGTACACAATGTGAGATTTCAAAGGCTCAACACTCAGACAAATAAGACCAGTTTTCACTGGAACAAAGAAAGGCACTTCCCATATCCATGCCAGATCTTGAGTTTCCTACCTCCAGCTGTTTCCACCATAGATGTGTTTAAAAAGAGGCCAAGACTTGTTTTTAATAATGAGGAAAGTGTTTGTTTTAATATCAAGTGAAAAAATAATCTTTAGAAGTTAACCCTTGCTCTGTCAAATTTACAGTCGCTGTTTGGGACTAAACTTAGAAGTGGAGTGTCTTGGATGGTTCTGAATGAAAAGGCTTACACTGGAAAATTCCTGGCTATCCGTACAGTAGTGATTGTTGCTGTAACTCTTCTGTTACAGAGAGAAATTTGGAAGTAGAAATGGAATAAATTAGGAGGCATGATAGATTTCTTCCCCCCTCAACTTTTACAGGACTAAGATCTTACAAATGCTGTTTAAACACCCGATTATACAATATAGGCAATAAGCAATGCTTTACTTAGGCACTGCATTTGTGCACATAAATGCTTCCAGGATTTGACTCTAATTCAGTGGGACTTTTCCTTGTGGGATTAGGCACATCAGCTCCATGCAGATCTAAGGGCTAAGCATCATCTAATCAATTTGGCCAAATCTTCTGTTTGAAGTAATGCTGGAAAACAATTAATTCTGTTTGCACTCCCATGTTTCAGAAAAGACTAATTTTGCAATATGTGAACAAGCAAATTAAAAAAAAAAATAAGACAAATTATTAGTGAATTTAGATTAAAAATCAGTCAGTTGTTAGAAATGAGTCTTTTTCTCCCGCTACCTTGAAGCCAAAATAGTCTGGAAAAATTTCTTTCAAATTTGAGAAACATTTCCTCCCATATGGAGAACCTCTATCAAGATCTGGCCCCAGGAATGTTTTCTGGCTAAGTTGTTATAAAATCCCCAAAGACAGGCTTTATTCTGAAATGCTGACAGTACTAAGCATAGGGTTGTACTTATAATGTAGGTCAGTGTGTAATACATAACACAGGTGTTATTTTTGGTTTTGACCTATATAGGAGAAGGGGAATTTCACTTTCTACACATCTTCATGTATAGATTTAGATGCATAAATGTATTCACATGTAGGTATAAGGGTGTATCATTCTGCTGCTTTTCTTTTGCATGCTGTAATGCGTTCCGCAAGACTTTTAGTTAATACCATGGGTCTTGACATTAAAAGTGCTATTGCCTAGCAGTAATATACTTTACCTGCTCTAAAAAAATCTAGATAAACCCCAGATATTTAAAAAGAAAAATAAATCAGTGACCTGGCAAAACTATTCCTCTACCTACATTCCAAACTACTCATCCTACTCTTGCACAGAAAACTGAGAAAAATCAGATACATCTGTGTTTACACCAATTTGACAGTTCAGGGCATGATCCACATCTCTTAGGAAGGAGATAAGAATTTTGGGGTTGATTTCTACAGCCCTTGGCTCAGAACCCTAAAGAAGGAGCCATGGCCGGAAATTTAAGTTAGTCTGAACGTATACTGAAACTTCCGCAGTTTCCTTCCTGCAGCTCTTGTTAGGCAGTGACTACCTATAGTCTTTGCAAGGCTTTTGAAAAGCGATTAAAAATAAAAATTAAACACTTTCAAATGCAGTATCCCTAACAAGAAAAATAGGAAAACCTGAAGCTTTGTTGTTCCTGTTCTGCTAGGGACACAGAAAAAGCATTTCTCCTAGGCTGTGTAAGGCCAGTCTTGTGTCTGATAAGAGGTGGTCTTGAATATCAGTTCATGATGTATACATTTGATTCTCTTATTTCATAGTTGTTTTTATCATCTCTGACAAACCTAAAGCTTAAGGCTGGAGTGCCTATAAAAGCAATTCATCCATTGAAATCATGATTAAAGAGGTGAGAAAGGCTGAAGGAGGACTGAAGGAACACAGTGATGGCACTTTTGGATAACATCCCCAAATGAGGATGGAATAGGAAAGATGCAGTGTTTGCACTGCACTTGGATTGGATTTAATTTAATTTAATGCATCCAAGGGTGCCGATAGTTTATTTTGGCACAAAGAATAAACTGTAGTGGTTTATAAGGTGCAAATATCACATACCTGCATTCAGAGTTTCCATCTCTTTCATTTATACTCATAAAACTGCGTACTGAAACTGTGAAAGGGGGCTCTGCAGAGCAGGGATTAGGTCTGTGTGAAGGTAGTGCTTTGTCCTACAGATCTGGAGTCAAGTCTCAGGTCAGTGGAAAGACATGCTTTAGTTTGCCACTGTTAGTAGACTTAGGACTATATCTGGGACATATACAATGACCCCAATACAAACAATAAGCACAATGGGTAACTATTAGGAAAATGAATCTTGTGAAGTGCAACTGCAAGTGTTGATTATACTTAAAATGGTTTCTAGTTCCATGTTTTAGTGATTAATTATTGTGATAGTGATTATTCCATTGCATTTCAAAGTTGTATAGCTATTTTACAGTACACATACTGATACACTTTACCATCAATATAAAGTTTGCAACTGTAGATAAAGTGAGAAAGCTTAGTCTAGAGCAACACTTACCAACGCACTGGTCCCCTCGTTTCTGATAGCCTGGAGGACACTGGCAGCTGAAGGACCCTCTTAAGTTCACACATACTTGGTCAGCTCTACAATTATGGGTTCCAGTTGCACACTCATCTATATCTTTTTATAAAAAAAGCAAAGACAATCTTAGTCATAAAGCGTACTTAAAATATTTAACCTGTTGAAATGTTCTATGCACCTTCAAGCTACCTATAAGTGAAGGCAGCAAAGTTCAAATATACTCCAGAGATGTCATCTCAATGTTTATTCCACTTGCAGGACGTAAAATGTTATCAGGTTTCTAATAGCTTTTAATTCTGATATACTGCATTTGGAAATATTTTCAGATATGGTTATTTTAAACAATCAGATACTTATATTTGTCAAATACCATTAATATTTTGTACTTATCACTATAAAACTATCTGTAAACTTTTTGCAACTTTATCATATTTTTATCAGTTTACTTTTTTGTTTTGGTTTATTTTTTTTCCCCATGGTTTCCAGGTTGTTTGTTGCATCCTGAATTACTCTGGAAAATTTCAGCAAGTGTAGTTCAGCCCTTTTTCAAGAATGAGATGAGGTAGAAATATGTTCTTTTGCTGACACTAAGAAGACTCTAGTGGTCTATTTTGCATGGTTCCCGTGCTCCATACTCTGGAAAGGGACTTGGAACTCGGTATGTGGTGGCCTCTTCATCACGTAGACAGATCTGCCACTTGTCATTCCCATGAAAATTCAGTCAATCTGTTAAAGTCTTTGGAAGCAGTTTAGTAGGTTTGTATTTGAACAGTACAGCTAAAAATGCAAATACTAGACCAATATTTCTCAGTGTAATTCAGGCAGTTTTTTTAGTTCACACTAAATGCAGGTTTATACATGCATAAAACAGCATTTTCATTTTGCCTATTCATTATAACTGCTGGAGGTACTTAATTATAATTAACTGCATGTGCTGACAAATAGGTTGCTTAAAATGGAATTACAATTTGCTTTCTCATCTGAACATCCAAAATGTTGGAGAGCTTTTTATTGTAATCTGATACAGTACAGTGAAAGGACTTTTTAATTTTGGCATTGTACACAATTTGGAGACTCTAGGCTGAATAAACAAATTCCTTAAAACTTATGATCTCTAGTTTACAAATCTCAGCTGACCTTTCTATTTGTATAGGCACTGGGGACGTTAGAACATCACCAGTGGCAGATTCTGGGTGGTGCTTTGGAAAAAATGATGGATTCTTTCTCATAGCAAATGAAAACAATGTTGACCACAAGATTCAATAAAAAATAAACCATCAACAGTTTGAATTAATTCTCAGTGTTTGCCCTTTCCCTGAATGTCCAAATATTTTTACATATATTTTCTCTTTATCTGACATTAAAAATAAAGTCCTCTTATGTTATCCTGCTCTCTGCATTTCTGCATAATATCAGTCCTAAAGCTGCTGTGTTGATGCAGGACTTGCTGACTGCATTGTTCTGTACTGACAGCTGAAAAGCACATTCTCAGGTGTAAAGACTTTCAGGGACTGTAGCTGGCTGCCTCATACCAACCTGACACATCATTAAATGCTTGAGCCAAAGCATGGTGGAGTTCAATGCAAGTCTGTGTGGGGACTTCCCTGGGCTTTGCATGTACTCCTAGTTTCTACAAAAGCTGAAAATAAAAGGGCTTTGGTACTTATACAGTTCAAATCCTTTTTGTTGCAGAGTGTACTGGAACAAAGAAAGTTTATTTGATCTTTGGGAACTTCATATATGATTAAACTTAATGTGAGTTACCTTTCAAGATCGACAGGTAAAAATGGATGAAGTCCTTTTGTTGCCATTTGCATCCACGGCTTGATTTCTGTTTACCTTAATTTCTAAGGAATGGTAAGCTACACCAGCTAAAATGAGGCAAACTAGATTGACTTGTGTACTCCAGGTCTTTAATTTTTCCAATGGTAAGTTTGTTTGAAAGACAATGATTCAAAAGCAGTGTTTGACTGCTAGCTGTCTTCTCAGTTGGAAACTCTTGGAGGATTTGATATTATAGCCATAGAGACTTGTGTTTATAAGAACAGCCTTTTCTGGACGCTTGTTTCAAGGAATCCTTTAGAGCTCTCCTAAGCTGCTTATTCAAGTTAGGACTGGGGGGTTGCATATTAGCTGTTAATGTACGTCCTGTGTGTCTTCTACATGCCATGAAAATGCATATTGGTATGTGGCACATGCTTGAATTTCAGAAGAGTTTTATCAGTGTTGTTACTCTGCATCATCACGGTACTTTTTTGCTTTTGTTGATATGTGAGTCCCTAGGCAAGCTAGGGAAACAGATACATGGAATGTAATATTGATGTGAGTTCTTTAAAAATTCCACTCTTTTTTTTTTTTTTTTGGTGAATGTTATTGAACTGCCTAAGGTGGGAAATGAAGGCAGACAGGGGAGCAGCCTCTAGCCTTCACTGGGGAAGGCTGGTAGGTTGCCGTACCTGGAGCAGTTCTGCTCACATCTGTGCAAAGAAATTGGTAATGTTAGAGTAAGGCTGAATGCCTGAAGATCAAGTTGAAGTGCTTCGAGGAAAACATTGTGGGAGGAGAACAACAGGCACCTAGAAAGGCTTCAGTGCTGGAACATTCAGTTCTGAAATCTCTAGTATTGTGATAATTACAGGAATGTCCACTGTTATGACTTATACAAGGGTGAGGAAGTGAGTGGAAGATTTCAGTGCTAAAAGCAGTGCCAAATGTGAATTGTATCGGTGTGATACCAGAAGCAGCCCAGCCCATGTGGAGTATGGAAAGAAACACTGGTGGATTTATCAATGTGATGTTGCTGCACAAATCTCTGCACCTATGCTTTTGTTATGAGGCCCAAAGAGAAGTCAAACTTCTTGGCACTAATGTGACCTGAATCATCCTCCATTACAGAAACACTTTTTTCTTTCTGTCCTGAGAGTTATTGGAGCAATAGAGGAGTGGAAGTCATAGGAAGGAAGCAACACTGACGCTGGAGGCCTCCTTGGGATGAGGCAGATCAGCTCCATTTTTCTCCGAGCTGGTAGAGTTATGTACCAATACATACACCTGCTTCTCTCCCAATATGGAATAGTATAATCTTATACTGGCATTGCTAATATTGATCTGGCATTCCAACTTACATGTTTGTTCATTGCTCTTGAATGGGGAGACTATCTATCTGCAGTTGGTAAGGGTCTGACTGATCTGAAGCTTCCAGATTGTTTTCCCAGTTACGTCACCTCTGTATGGAAATCAGTAAATCCCAGGTCTTCACTCCATTATTCTAAGAACTTTTTCCAGTTTAAATCAGACTTTTCCAATCCATTAGATTCCTAGCTTGTTTATTATAACCTGCATGATGTCCTCTGATTCTGTGACAGTGATCTGGAAGCTGCATCAATTCCTGCTTTTAGTCTGTACCAAATGCAGTAATACTGGGATGAGATGGTGGTTATATAAAGCATGGGTTTTTCCTTAAATCCTACCATTTCATTCCATTTGATCTTTATTGACAAAATCCCTGGACTTACGTGTGAACTCTAGATGAGGGTATTGGGTTTATTTTGGTTTCTTCCTACTGCAGATGCCTATGACCAGACTGATTTGGTATCTGTGAAGACCCAGCAATCTGGGGCAAGAGTGGGATAGAAACCCCTATGGGAACATCACAGAGCTCACCAGCTTTAATCCTAAGAGCAAGACAAATTTGTCTGACCTTTCCTCTCTAGCACGAATGTTTAATAATGTGTTACGTGCATGTGTATTTATAATAATTAAAAAAATTAAATCAAGACACTCCACTGCACACACTTCTCTCTGGGGAGAGGGTGAGAGAACAAACATGTGACAGATGTTTGTCATGTTGCTTAATGCACTACTGGAAAGCACTCAAGATACCACAGTGATGAGTGCAGTATAAGAAACAGATCTAGAAAGAAAATAGGCTTTTACAAGCTCATTCTTGAGCATCTTTCCTCTGCATCTTTATCGTGATGACACTACATTTGGAAAAGCTTGTTTCTGTTAAGTGTTTCAGCAACTGATGCCATAACTGATGCTTCTACCTTAAGCAAGTATCTTGTAAACTATACCTGAAAACACCTTCAACTCATTCCTCATCAACTTTTGTATTTCATTTCTAGATGTCACATGTACATTTGTTTGCTCAGGTAGGCAATTAAAATTACATTGGTAACCAGTAATGAAAATTTAACATTACTCTTTATTTCTTTGTATTTTCTAATCTCGGCTAACACTTTAAAAGGTTCTGCTGTTCACTACAGATAAACAAGAGCTGTAACTTTGTACTAAATTGTTTAAACAACTTGAATAGTATTTGATTATTGATGCATGAAACCTGTGGAATTTAGATTAATTCTTAAAATAACTGTGTATCTGAGTCTGATCTAAGATGGTGCTCAGATTTTTATTCCCAGTCATTCTCTGGACAGTTAGTCTGTGTAGTTGGAAAACTTCCTTTGAAATAGCCTGGGTGTCCCTAACAATTCTCTTGCAGATCAATCTTTCTTGAAAATGGAGCTGGGTTACCTTCGGTGTCTTGATCACTGTAATAATAGTTGCTGTCACTGCTATAGATCACTGTAACTATAGCTCTAGGTGACCCCCTTCTTGGGGAACAGAGGGTCCAATGTGCTGGCCAGAACCTCCTCTTAGGGAAGTCTGGTACCACCCCGGGGCCTGGGTTAAGGACATCACGAGGAAACTTCCTAGCCTGGTATGGCCCTTGGACTATTACCTATTACTGCTCTTCCATGATAAAGCCGTAATGTGTAGTCCAAGGGCGATCAAAAGAGACTTTGGGGCCTTGGGATGGTTGGTAAGGGAATCTAGAGCACAGGTTATTTTTTTTCTTCGCTCCTTCCGGTTGTGGGCAGTGACATTGGAAGAAACAGATCGGCCCAGTCTCTTCTATGAAGACAGGCTGAGAGAGTTGGGGTGGTTCGTCTTGGAGAAGAGAAGGCTCTGGGGAGACCTTATAGCAGCCTTCCAGTATTTAAAGGGGCCCTACAGGAAAGATAGGGAGGGAGTGTAGCAATAGGATGAGGTGTAATGGTTTTAAACTGAAAGAGGGTAGATTTAGATTAGATATTAAGAAATTCTTTACTCTGAGGGTGGTGAGGCACTGGAACAGGTTGCCCAGAGAAACTGTGGATGCCCCATCCCTGGAAGTGTTCAAGGCCAGGCTGGATGGTGCTTTGAGCAACCTGGTCTAGTGGAAGGTGCCCCTGCCCATGGGGGATGTGTGTGTGTGTGTCAGAACTAGATGATCTTTAAGGTCCCTTACAACTCTAACCGTTTTGTGATTCTATGAACCAGGGATTCTATTAATACATGGCTCTGTGGCTCATGTAACTGACACAATTCTGGGTTTTCCTATAACGAGATGGCCTACATGGCACCAGGTGTCAGGTGGGATTCACCTTTCTCAAAGCAGCAAGAGGGTCTTTGCTCACAAGCTAGCAGGGCTCATTGACAGAGCATTATACTAGGCTCGAAGGGGGAGGGAGACAATATCAGGTTTGCCTGTGACAAGCTGTGGGATGATGTGCCAAGGTTAGAGGGGTGGGGTGCTAGCAAGGCTCTGCAGCTTGTCGCTCTGAGACGTGCTGGCTACACTGCAGCGCACTTGAAGTCTTACAGAGATGAGCCAGAGGCTCCTGAGGTAATAGGAGCCAAGAGGGAAACACCAGTGAAATACCCCGAAGGAATTAAGGGATGTTCCTCTAAGAAGGTGTCCTGAGAGAACTGGCTGAGAAGGTGTCCTGAGAGTCCTGAGGGAACTGGCTGATGTAGTTGCCAAGCCACTCCATGATATTTGAAAATTCGTGGCAGTCAGGTAAGTCCCCGGTGACTGGAAAAAGGGAAACATTGCACCCATTTTTAAAAGGGGTAGAAAGGAGCACCCTGGGAATTACCAACCTGTCAACCTCACCTCTGTGCCTGGGAAGATCATGGAACAGATACTCATGCTAAGGCACGTGGAGGACAGGGACGTGATTCGAGACAGCATGGCTTCACCAAGGGCAAGTCCTGACTGACCAACCTAGTGGACTTCTATGATGGAGTGACTGCATCAGTGGACAAGGGAAGAGCCATGGATGTGGTCTATCTGGACTTCTGCAAGGCCTTTGAAGTGGTCCTCCACAACATCCTCCTCTCTAAAGTGGAGAGGTAAGGATTTGATGGGTGGACTGTTCAGTGGATGAGGAATTGGGTGAATGGCTGCATCCAGAGGGTAGTAGTCAATGGCTTAATATCCAGATGGAGGCTGGTGACAAGTGGTGTTCCTCAGGGGTCTGTATTTGGACCAGTACTGTTAAATAACTTCATTAATGATATAGACAGTGGGATTGAGTGCACTGTCAGAAAGTCTGCGGATAACACCAAGCTGAGTGGTGCAGTTGACACACCTGAGGGATGGGATGCCATCCAGAGGGGCCTGGACAAGCTTGAGAAGTGGGCCCATGTGAACCTCATGAGGTACAATAAGGCCAAGTGCAAGGTCCTGCCCCTGGGTTAGGGCAACCCCTGGTATCGATACGTGCTGGGGAATAAAGGGACTGAGAGCAGCCCTGCTGAGAAGGACTTGGGGGGACTGGTGGATGAAAAGCTGGATGTGAGCTAGAAATGTGCGCTCACAGCCCAGAAAGCCAACTGTATCCTGGGCTGCATCCAAAGAAGCGTGGCTAGAAGGTCAAGGGAGGTGATTCTGCCCCTCTACTCCACTCTGGTGAGACCCCAGCTGGAGTACTGCATCCAGCTCTGGAGCCCCCAACATAAGAAGGACATGGACCTGTTGGAGCAGGTCCAGAGGAGGGCCACAAAAATAATCAGAGGGCTGGAGCACCTCTCCTATGAGGACAGGCTGAGAGAGTTGGGGTTGTTCAGCCTGCAGAAGGCTCTGGGGAGACCTTATTGTGGCTTTCTGTACTTAAAGGGGGCTTGAAAGAAAGATGGGAACAAATGTTTTAGCAGGGCCTGTCATGATAGAACAAGGGGTAGTGGCTTTAAACTAGAGGAGGGTAGGTTTAGACTAGACATAAGGAAGAAATTTATGCTGAGGGTGGTGAATCAGTGGAACAGGTTGCCCAGAGAGGTGGTAGATGCCCCATCCCTGGAAACATTCAAGGTTAGGTTGGACGGGGCTCTGAGCAACCTGATCTAGTTGAAGATGTCCCTGCTTATTGCAGGGGGGGTAGACTTAGATAGCCTTCAAAGGTCCCTTCCAACCCAAGCTATTCTCTGATTCTATTTCATAACTCACCTCAGATAATTATGTAGTCTTTCAATAGGCCACTCAAAAGCAAACTTATCATGGGATTTATTTGTAATTTAAATAACTAGAAAAATTTAACAAAATTTGTGAAATGTATTTGGATTGAGTATTTTTATTTCCATATGGTTTTTTATAGGTTCTATATCCAGAATACTGCACTGAAAGAATGTGACAATTTCAAATTATTAGGGGATCACAAAACTCAAATTCTATGAACAATCTGAATTCAGATCCTTTACGTGTCATGACACACAGTTGTTAATTATATGAACCTCATATTCTGTGTTTCCCACAGGCTTGGGCTCAGTTAAACCTTACCATTCCCAAAATGGGTTACATGGTATGGTTCTCTATCAAGTTGCAATGATTATTGCTATATAAAACTTTAAATTGATGTAAAGAGTCAGAGTCAAGAGAGGAGTAGGGGGAGGAACATTACACTTAAGGACACCGGTCTCTCAATTAAATTACATATAAGCCACACTGGTCTTTCAGAAATGTTTATGGAAGTCCTCAGCTGAACTATGGTAAATATGGCCATCAGACCCCAATGTCGCATCCTAATATAAATACCACCTTTTGTAGCAATCTTCAGGGCTATTCTAGAAAGTTCATTTTAAGACTTTCATATTGATGGCTATTGATAGCAGGTTAAGGTAATGCTCTGATTTGCATAGGCTGCTGTTTGAAGTTTGCTGGGTGCTATGGATATAATGTGAAACCCATGGAGGGCAGCAGAGCTTATTCCTGTATCCCTTCAAAATATAAATCAATTTGCATTTCATAGTTTTAATTCCACAAGCCTCACTAATATTGGTACCCAGTGATTCCCTCACTTTCTAAAAATGTACCTACGTTCCCTCTTGAAGTGATTTACACAATTATGTCCTTCTTTTGCTGACTTTGGCAGCCTGCTCTATATTTCAGCCACTAGTTGTGTACAAAAAAATTTGCCTGACCTGCTTTTTAGCTATAGCTTTCTGTAAATTTAGTGTATGGTTCCCTGTTTTAGAGCTAGTTAATTTTTCTACTTCTCTACTGCAATCCGTTCTGTCAGGCTCTTATCTACATCCATAAAATTCTTTCCTTGTCTCTTTTCTGAGCTACAAACCTGGCTCCATTCCCTTCATGCTGTGACTCATTCTTCCCAAACCCCCTGACTCATGCTGCTTGCTCACTTATGCAACAGCTTAATCTCTGTAATTTTCTTCATATCATTAGGAGAAGTACGTAAATTCATGAGATGCATTTCACCAGTGCTTCAAACTCTTGTAGAGGAAAAAAAAATGCAATCCTTCATCATATTTAAACCACTTGAACCTTTTTGTCTTCTAGCTCGTACCTGTATGTTATGCTCAGGGCTGGAGAACTGTATTTTTAACTCAAGTATATCTTACTCCTGGGACTGAAGTGCTTCTTGCTGTTCACTGGTGCTCAATGTATTGCAATTTACTACTGCACCATCATGCTCTCCTTGTTTATGTATACATTCATCTGTTCAAACAAGTCACAGAACGTTTGTAGTTTGCTTTCTCTATTCTGGTCTGTAGCAATCTTGTAAGCAGAATATTCCACCAGATCAAAAGGAGGGCTTTTAATATGACCTTATGGGATTCAAATTCTTATTTCTGTCCCCACTGAGCAGTATGAATGGACCAGCTTCTGAACGGTTTATAGAAATCTAAACCCAGAATGATTCCATCGATGTCAGTGTTGCACTTGTCATTGACTCCAGTGAAACTGTTCTCCATTTGTTTTGAATGTAAACTATAAATATTTTATTTAATGAGTTTAAATTTTTTGAGTTCTCAGTGTGAGTGAGACCAGAAAATGACTTGTGCTATTTTTCTAATAGATTCATCTGAACTGAAAACACTGCATCTCACGTAAGCAATGGCACCAGTGAGTCTGATATCAGACATACAATAATCTGCATGGTACTGCAGGTATCGTGGACAATTTACTTCAGAATTCTGTAAAACCTTTCACTTTCTATCCACTTCATTAGCTTTCCTTCTTTCTCGAGGACATTTTGTATCGGTATTTTTCAGCAATAGCCAGCTGAAGAAATTGGACCACTATACTTCTTCAATGAGTATGGGCTTACTTTATTTTACCAAATGAAGTATTCTGCTTCTTATTTATGTTTCTTATATTGTTCTTGCAAGTGAAGCCAAGCTCACTGCTATGTCGTTTCCTGGATCCTCCCTGATCCTTTCTTACACATAGGAACAACATTAGCAACCTCCAAATTCCCTGGTTGCCTCCCCAGCCTTAGCAAGCTATCAACAATTTCTGTCAAAGGCTTTTCTATTTCCCCTGCTACTTCCTTCAACATTTGGGATGTTATTCATCTGGGCTGGATGCCCAGACAACTTTTAACTCATTGCTGTTGGGAGGCCACGCTTTGTGGTGGTAAATACCAGCAGAAAATCTGTTATGTAACGCCAGGTCAGTAGGTACCAAAACCCTAAATATTTGGAGAAATTTCTCACTTCTGGAGTGCTAAAACCTGTTAAGATAGAGACCTGCGCTCTAACAGTGCGGTGACTATACAGTAGTGTCATGAGGTAGCATCTGTAATTCTGTACAACTCTGTAGCAGCCCATAAACTCCCTCTTTATTGCTGATTTTTCTCCTTCCCTTTTAAATTTTCCTTTGGCCCTTTCATGTTAAGTATACTGGACTGATTGCCCTGGTAACAAGTTTTCACAGTTGAGCGAAGGTAACCTGCACAAATACTTGTTTGCACAGGAAAAATATATGTAAGAGCCAAGACCTACATTTAAGCAAATATGTGAGGTAGAATGTTTAAATTAATGAGATTTTCATGAAAAACAGCACGACTTCTTTTGGTGTGCCAAAACATTTCCCCTCGCAAATTTGAGAGTACAGCAAAGTAAGCTCCTTGTAGATTTGTCTGTTAATACTCCTGTACATCATGTCACAACAAAATAGAAGTAATGTAAAATATTCATGTAGAAAATGTACCAAAAAAAAAAGTCTAATGCAGTGCAACTTACAGTTCCTTGTGTGGTTTCTTTATTTGGACTGCAAAAGCGTTAGCAACTATCATGAACTTGGGACAGCTACACAACCTCAGTGCCTTCATGAATATGAAGGTACAGAAAAAGCATCTTTCTATCTACTCAACAGAGTTAACAAGGGATCAAGCTGTAATAATCAAGTCTGGACTGCAGTACTTTGTCACAATTATGTATTATCTTTGGTATGTCCAAACTGAATCGACTTATCACATAGAATAGCTAAATAAAGGAGTGAGCCATAGCTTTCAGCACTAGAACATCTCCCACATGTTTGTTTGGGAGTGGCAGGCAGCTGAAAAGGAGAAAAAATAAATGAATGGAGCTTTGAATTGATGCATTACTTCCTTTCCCCTCCACTTTGTCTCCATCTGTGATGCTACCTTCCTTCTCTAGTGCATGCCATGCAGTCTTTAAATTACACTGCAAAAGGTAAATGGCTTTTAATTCTGATATATTTTTTTATTTTTTTTTTTACTTCAAAGACTAAGATGCGGTATGCAACTGAACATGATTCTTCTATCCTGTATCTTAACATAAGATGATACTTACAATTGTTACATTCAGGACAGCATTTCAGTGGTGACAAGGTAAGGATGCTTAACATGAAGCAGCACCCGAGCATGTATTCTGCTCCCATGCCTTCTGCACGGTAGCTGTCCATGCTGGAAATGGTATGGCAAGTTAAAAAGCCTAATGCTGTATTACAGCTTTCTGTGCTGTGCTCTGTACTTTTCCAGGCCCCTACCGGTACAAGTCATGCTTTAACGCAGCGTGTAGGAATGCGCTCTGATAAAAAGGTATACTTGATTAGCAGATCACAACCATAATGAATTAAACAAATGTGACACGTAAAACGCTGTTCAAGTAATACAGTAATGAAAGTGATTATGACAAATATAAAAATGGCATGGCTAATATGACAACAATATTAGTCTGATACAAGGCCACAAAAACTATTCCCGGAAGACATTTAACAATAGTATTTTCTATCCAATGTTACTTCAACATGTATTCTTAAAACACAGGTTTTAATATAGTGTGTCTTTGTGTTTAAAGTTTCTCAAAGCGAAGAGTACTTTTTTTCCCAACAGAAGACCATTAATTATTAGTCTTCCTGCTCATCAAAAAGAAAAATATTCCATGTTTTTGACTGATCTATGTTAATTTAAAATTTGTATTTTTGGCTTTATTTCTGGTGGCACCATAAATGGAGCCATACTTGCTTTCAAGTTACAACCCAATAGTTTAGCACAATGTATCTGCAAGTCTCAGTGCTTCAAAATGTGAGTTGTTATAATGGTAAACGTTTTGATTTACATTGTAATAGCTTATTTTTACTTTCAGTAGAATATTTCCTGCTGTTGTTTTCTTGTGACTTTATGCTAGAGGTCTAACAACTTGTGCTTTTTGGTTCATGCCTGCCTAAGTGAGGATCACCCACCCATGATGACCAATACACTTGGACTATACTCAAAAACAACAAGGGTGGATTAAACTATTCCATTATTGCAGATGAAAGAGTTCTCCCCGACATCTGGCATATCATCTTCAAAACTGATATGGAACATTTCCATAAATTCAGCTTAACATTGTTTTTGTGAGTGTTCCAAAGTATTTTTAACATGAAGAAATAGCATGCAAACTAATTTCCTATTTGAAAGTAAATGTCTTGTTCTTATTTCTAATTCACCCAGTTATTAAAAAAGAAAAAAAAAAATGTACACTTAACTTGAAGCATACTGTTTTGTTTATTTAAGTTAATGGAAAAGCTAGTCAGTGTTTGATGTAAAGCTGCCCCCTTGCTTGAAAGAAAACCAAACAACTGGTTATGAATTATGAATATCTCCTAATAGTTTCCAGAATTATCTGAAGGATGTATTTTTTTTTTTAATTACATACACTTAAAAGTTCCAAGTTCCCTATTCATTTCCATTTTGTTTATTTCTCTCCTTGGAAACCTCATAAGCATTTTCCTTTAGCTAGGCTTGACTGAACAGAATAGTACTGCTACAACCTGTAATATTAGGGAAATAAAGGCCTGAAAGCTCTTTGTGGTTTTTAATTAGGAAGTTGGAGAATAACTCATTAAATCTTTGCGAGCCTTTTCACAGCACTTACACTGGCAGCTGCTTGGTCCCTGCAAAGGGATACACAAACTTCTACCTAAAAAGTGTGCTTCGCAGCACACTTTAAAAATCAACTTTTATTCTGAGACAGCACAGAAAACGGTTCCTGCACAAAATATTGCTTTTCTTGTGTGTTGGCATGGCTTCAACTGTTCTAGTTCTAATCAGACTGTTCCCCTTGTGAGGAACCACCGTGTCTCCTTACAGTGAGGGAGGCATCTCCACGTGGGAGTTGCTGGCAAAGGTACTGCAATGGGGGATGCAGTCTAGGGAAAACCTGGTCTGCCTGGGTGGCACTACCATAGTCTGCATGTCCTTCTGAACAGTAAAAGCAGCCAGTGATCAATTGAACAAAGTTAACGCAGCAAGCAAACCAATCAATGCACTGAGCATAAACTAGGTGATATCCAACCCCAGCCTGAAATAAAATAGCCTGGTTTGGGTTTTTTGGTTTGGTAGTGAATGCATAGCTCAAACTAGCGAAGTGTGCACTGATAAGAAACGTGGCACCTGAAGATATAAGGGCCTTCAGATATAAGGCAAGGGACTTAAAATATTTGATATAGGGACCAATTTTATCAATAAAATCTTATTCTCCTTCAGCCTTTGCAGGCTCAATGAGCAGTTTTAGGAATTACAACTGTAGTTCCCAAGCTGAGAACATTTAAGTTCAAGTCGAGTTCAAAAGCAACTATCAGAAGGAGAAGGCTTATCTAAACGATGATATTGTTTTTAGCACTAATCATCCTATCTGTTGGCAGTACCAACATGCTGCAATCTCCACAGCTCCCTACGTAAATAAGCAGATTCCTGATGCTGTTCCAACTTCAGAAATGCCTTTGAAGGCATTATTTAGTTATGAATTTCTTACATGGTTATGTGATACTTTCAGCGTGTTGCTGTATGTAACCACAGATACCTCATTTTGAAGAAATGTATCTAAAACTTATTTACTTTCAAAGTATAATCGATGGGCATTGGTCTTTATTTTACCTTCTTGTGAAACAAAAAATGCAGTGGTTAAAAAAAAAAAAAAAATCACTTTCACGCCCTCTACAACTTTTGAATGATAGAACAATAAAAGCAAATTATGGCAATAGTACTTAAAGAAACATCAGTTGATTTGGTCCAAAATATACTCTAGGGATGGGAGGGGATTGGAAGAGCTGGGATAGAAAAACACAATGTTCAGGTTGCACAGTTCAAGAAAAGTGAAGTGAAATGGATGTGCAGAAGTTAAGATTCCTGTGGCAATATCAATTTGACCATGCTATAAACAAGTAACAAAACCATCAGGAACAGTATCTTGTAAACTTTTGTTTGTCTGTCTTGCCTTAAGAATTCACATTAGCTGGCTCTCCATTTGAACTTAAATGGAAAATACAATTTTCCATGTAATTCTTAACATGAAGAGGGCTTAAAATGAAGTTTTAAAAATCCTTTGTTTGAAAGAGAATAGATACAAGAGGTGAAGCCAGGCAGGACTGAAAGAGAGGCAGAGGCACCAGGAAAAAAGAAATCTATTCTTTGAGGGTAAAACGAAAAAAAAAAACCAACCCAAAAAAACCACAACAAAACAAAAAAAAACCCCAAAAAACAAAAAACAAAACACCCCAAAAACAGAGGCAGTATGGATTTTTATGAAGGAAGAAAAATGAGCTTCAAAGTTAAAAAAGGTGTATCGTGATAGAGGTGGCTAAGTGGAGGCTAAAGAAAAGAATGGGGGGGGGGAAAAGCAAGGCACTTACATAAGCTAGCTGCTTTTCACTTACAGAAGTAGTGTTCGTTAAACACTTTATTATAATTCAAGACTAGCAGTGAGATCTGGTTAGATCACCAAGGTGTTTTCAATGCTCGATTTTTGACTGGAGAGCTGGTAAGTAACTGCCAATGTCTATGTTTTGCTGCTGTTTTTCTGATTCAAAGGATAATTGGCGCCAATAGAAGAATGCCTAAATAGCAAGTGCTGAGGTGGTACCGTGCACCCTGTGTAGTGCAGAAGAACGTGTCCTGCTGTGGTTGCATGTGTCTGGGACATGGCGAGAGAAAGACAAGCGTCAAAGGGATGCCATGGTGGGCTGTGAGCAATGACGGGACGGACAACAAGGATAACTCAAATAAGTTGAGGGTGTGCAATCTACTGAAGTTTGTAAGTTGGAGTGGTGCTTGGGAAGTATTTGTTGTTCTTTCAAAAACCTGACAAAAGAAATCTTAAAGCTGAAAATTATTATTATTTTTGGCCTCAAACAAAGATTTTTCTGGGGTTTAGCCACATTTTTTTTCTGTGTTTGGGAACAAAAAAGAGAAGACACCAAAAAAATACTTTGTTCTTTCAATGAGCCAGTAATAAATAAAACCTAACGTTTTAAAAAACAGAAGTTTCCTTGGGAAGAGAGCGCTATTTTTTCTTCCAAAATTACTTTGCCTTAAAATTGGGATCAACTCTGCTCTCAGGCTAAGGATCTGTCTTCCCAGATGCCTTTAAGCAATCAAATAGAAGTAGCAATTGGGACAGCTTTCCTCTCTTTTTTTTTTTTTTTTTTTTTTTTTTTTTCTTCCCCCTGGTCTTTGGCTGGGATGTTACATGGGTTTGCCTATGAATAGATGCTGTGCTACCATAGTCCTGGCACTTTTCACTGAAAATGAGATTTCAGCAGTGTTTCCTAGAGTAAGTAGAATACTCCTGAAGTCTGCTTGCAGGGCTGTCGGGATGGTGAAATGCAGTAACCTGCTTTTGTTTGCCTGAGCATGTGATTTTTTTTTTTTTTTTAATACCTTGTGATCTTCACAGACTTCTGGCGAAGCTTAAAAGGTTACTTTAAGAAGGGAGTAGCTATCATTTGTTTAGAAAATAAATAGAAAAAAAGTAGGCCAAATACCAGTAAAGTTCCTGTTTTAAAATATTAAACTAACACACAACATTGCTGGCCTAAAAAGGTCACATGAAGTGGGAGAAAGGATGTATTTAGACTGATTGCCAGGCAGGACGTGGGATCTCTCACTGACTTGGCAGTAGATACTTCAGCTCTATTTGCTATTTGTGCTGTTTGTAATGCTCCTTATTTGCTAAGTTCTTATGTTTGACAAGATCCATGCTTTATTTTCCAGTATTTACATGGTATTAAGCAAGTGTGTAAATCCATTCAGAGAGTAACCAAGGCCTACCCTGCCCCCTTTTTTATGTTTTTTCTTTGATTAGGAGACAGGATGCTCAGAAACCTGGGAAAACTGAATTTTCAAGGGGTTTTCCTTTGGGGTATGCTATCAGACAACAAAGTTATTTGTAACATGTTTAAACTTGCTAAATATGGTGGAATGGGGTCCTTTGCTTCCAAATTTGTCAGTGAGAGTGAAGAAAGAAATGACTACTTAAACTACTATAGGGCTTTTACAACTTCTTTGGAAGAAATCATAAGATTTAATAAAATGTAAGCATCCCTTTCTATGGTCTGACTTTAGGGTACTTGGCTAGCATAAAGTAGGAGACCTAATGCAGCAGCTAAATAATTGCTGCTACATCATTATCACTGCTGGATGAGATGAAGGTGTTTACAAATGAGAGTCTGCCAGGAGAACACAGTCAGCACAAGCTTGATCCAGCTCCAGCTGTAATCAATAGGAACCTTCAACTAAACGAGAGCTTAAAAATCAAACTAACTTTTAAAAATGTATTACACTTCAAATTTTGCTAAATTAAACCTGGAGCTCATCAGAAGTGAGATGCAGAGGGATTCAGTGCCTAACAAAGCCCCTTGTTTTATTCCGTATAGTGCTTGATGGTCATCAAAATTATACTTTCCACTCTGACAACTCAAGCTGACTTTCTTTTTTTTTCCCCTCCCACTTTTATTTTCCTCCTGTTTTTCTTTCCCTATTCCTCTGGGTTCTGCCCTTCTAATTTTTCAAGGCAGAGAATGCGCCTTTGTTTGTGAAGAGCAAAGCAAGTTTATGGCACCCTATTCATTATATTTATGAATCATATCTAACTGAATTTTTCCCATAGCCCAAAGGTGGCTGTTTGCCCAAAGGCACTGCTCTCAGTGCCTGTATTTTCTATTTATAAGGTGTATTTTAGTTTACATCAGAAGCTGAGGGAAAGACTTCTGCTTGATATCACTTCTGCCAAATGAAACCCACAGAGAAACTGTGGCCAAAGGAACTCTGTACAAAAGCTGTCTGGGCTCTGTAATTTTGTTCACATGGGTGCATGGTAGTATACATTAGTTGCCAATAAAAACACTCTAAAATAGATACAGCACTGTGCAAGTCTCGAGACGATCTTAAAATGTACGGAACACAGGTAAGTGAGCACCGGGAGAGAAACACCGTCAAAACACGGTTTGGTGAGAAAATCAGCCTTTGCAAGATGGTCATGAAAGGACAAGAAGTTCCTCTGACAATCCCTTCTACTCTGTACAAGTTGATGAAATTCCTGAAAGAGTCGTTTACAACCGAATTAACGAAAATTGTTGTTTTTGAAACTATTTGTGGTAGTGACAAAGCTCCCCAGAACATGTTGATGTTAGGTAGGCAGTATAGCCAAGGACATTGAGGAATTAACCCTTTCAGTCCTCAAAGGGGGTATACTGGTATTAGCAATTGCTCAATGTCAGGCAAGTCTTTTGGCTCTGGGTCGTTGGCAGGCATGGAAAACACCAGCAGCACGGAGCCTAGTATGCACGTAGGAGATGTACTGTGGGACAATGGTTAGTACAGATGCCCATCCAAACCGGGCTTTTTGCCTGCAGAGACCTGCAGGAATAAATAGGAATCAGCTTTGTAGCTATCATGGGGAAGGGAAGGAACAGGCCCTGACGGATTCACTGGATAAGTCTTTTCATACTTTGTGGCATGGGATGTTTCTCTTGCTCCTGGCTCCAGGAAGAAAGATAAGTGGGAAGCTTTAGCCATCCTTCCTGCAAAGGTAGCGTTGAGGTCCTTCCTTCTCTTAATCTTTTTTTTTTTTTTTTTTTTTCTCAGAAGGTGTTTTGCTTGGTTTTCAGTCTATTCCATTCCCTCTTTAAAAAGGTCCAAGGTCCCAGATTTTTATTTGCTTGCAAATTGAGTGTATGAGATAATTGCTAAGGATATGTAGCCTGTGTGTATCTCGGCATTTCTGAGGGATGCCCAGAACATTATCAGTACATTGCTCAGCGTAACTGTTTCATTGCTTGGTGTCTCAAGCTCTAAGTAGACAGTCATAAAGGTTTGATTAAAATCTAATCTAGCCTTGCCGTAACCATTGCAGAGGTTAACTAATGAGCACAAGCCTACAGGGGAACCTAAGGGCCTCATATGCTGTTGAATACAGGCCAATGTTGGTTGGTCAAAATAAATTTTGCTCGTAAATTCTTGCAGATTTCTCAATTTAGACTTCCATCAAAGTTACTGTAAAAAGCTGTCAATCACACTCAAGGTTTTCATAGATGTCTTGTTGCCTCAAATGCCTTCCAGACGGATTTAATTCTGGTATGATTGCTTGTCCACTCGGCTGTGCAGCTGTGTACTTCAGGGGGAAAAGTCCATGCCATGCTCACTCATTTGCTGGATGGCACAAAAAATGACTAGTGGCTCGTTCATCATGAAGTGCTATCTTCCAGTAACTGATGAGGCAAGAGATGAACTGACAGAAGATGAATATAGGGGAGAGTAATTATATCAAAGTAATTAATGCCAAGAGCAAAGAATAGAATTAAAGAGTAAAGCAAGGAGATACGTACTTAAGTATTAGTGAGATGGTCTGTTTATAGTGGAGGAAAAGTAAACATCTACAAGCACATTAAATCCTTACCAATAGGATAAGGGGGAGAATTGCTTAAATTCTGAAGATAAAGTGTTTTAAAATGAGGTTTTTGATAATTTTACCAATCCTGTTATTTATGCTACTATGACTTTTGTTAGTTTGAATAACCCATAGCGCCGTTTGCAACATTAAGCCTTCTCCCAGGCTAATCAACTTCAAATTTATTGTTTAAGCTAAAGAGGCCTAACATGGTACTTGTATTTCTCTGTGCTGTTAGCTTATAGAAGCCCTCCTCCTGGATAAGGATTCCGCCGTTCTGCTGATACGCTAACTCTGAACCAAAGGACAGTGCCACGTTCAAACAACCTACAGTCTAAGAGAGGAGTGAGTGGAGGATTTCAAAGGATAGCAAGAACCAGCCTGGCAGGTAATGACATTTGTGGCCTGTAAACGTTTTTTTTCGAAAGCTTTTGCAAAATACAAGTTTTCCAGACAGGGACTACTGAAGAGGAGGGGAAGTTTTTTAACAGACTGTAAACATGTAGGCTTATGCCTATGGCATAGGCATACCCGTGCCTATGGCAGGGGGGTTGGAACTCAATGATCTTCAAGGTCCTTTCCAGCTTAAACCATTCTTTGATTAAGTAACTTGAACACTTTCGTATATAGCACCTAACCGACTCCATTGATTTAAAGGCTGGTTTTAATTAATCAGATGCTACCAATAAATATGCAAAGCACTGGTGGAAGACCAATGACAAAACTGGTTGCTAGCAGTTAGCTGAACATCCTCTGTAGCTAGATCTTTATCTAAACTTATTTGGGATCTAACAGAGTATTTGTATGCTTTGGAGACTTCATGGACAGGCAAAAAGATTAATATGAAAGGAAAAAAAATACAATGTCTCAGGTAATAACAAGATAGGATCTTCTGAACCGATTTTAAAGTTTCAAAAACACCTCAGAGAAATGAAAACTAAGTCATGAAAGTTCTTATATCCTATTATTTTCAAAAGGACTTGGAAGTGTTCAGTGTGTTTTAGGATCAAGTCCAAATGATTTTTAAGGAGTTAGGTCTCATTTTCAATGAAAGGAAAATAAAAAGGAAGCACAGCATAATAGATAAGTAATGGTTGAATACATATTAAACCCAGAAATCTTTTCAAAGCAAAGAACAATGATCTCTTATCTACAGAACAGTCAGTAAATAGGTTAATTCTGCATATTGACCTAAAACTCTTGGGCTTAATTTATTATTACTCTTATTTGTGCAGTAATTTTTATTTACCCCATAAGGCTTCATACTTATTACATGTACTGTGCTTGCCCAAAATGTCCAGTAGTAGAGAGCAAAACCTTTCAAGCCAGAAAATGAATCTGAGAAGATCATGGAAAGAAGTCTCTGTGACCATACAGCTACATGTCATTCTGTCCCAAACCAGTCATGTCCACTGCATCGTTCTGCTCCTCATAATGAGGAAAATGTATCTGATTTTCAGATCATAACAATTTTTGCAATTCAGTTTCTAGAAGCGATAAGATTTTATACAGAGGATACTGAGGAGATGAGCCAGGCATCACTCCCTACAGAAGTGGCATGAAATATGTAATTAGTAAAAGCGACAGTATTTTTTTTTTTTTTTAATCTGGCACTGTAAACTGTTCACAATCCTATTTAGAGTCACCATAAATCATAAACTGTAAAGTATCTAGTTTCCTAAAGGAGCAGCTTTACTTCATTGACATTTTGACACTTACGTTGCAACGTTGCTAATTGTATAGTAATTTATCCAGGATCACAGCGTGAATTGCTGTTTTCAGTCAGTTTTTGGCACTTGTTGCCAGTTTAAGTAAAGAAAGGAGGAAGAGAGAATAAAGAATTAGACACAAGATGATATGAAGAGTATCTAAAAGGGACAGCAGTGCTAGATGTGAGACAAGCTGGCATACTCAGCAGAATTATCTGAAAACTATGTCCCAGCAACGTAACTGCAAGCTGAGTAAACAGCACCGTTCCTTCAGATCAAGGCTACTCCCTCCTATACTTTGAAGCATTTCCTACCCACCCGTGAACACGCTCGGTCTGCTCTTGGTATTGCAGGCTTGCTCTGGCAAGTTTTTTAGTAAGGGTTTTTAAAATAAAAGTTCCTAGCAGCAAGGTAAAGGACTAATTTGGGACAGCATTAAGTAATTGTGTAAATTTAGGCATGTGCAAAGGTTTGAGTGAAATTGCTGGGATGCAAGCATGTGGTTTAAATGCTGCAACTCGGCTAAATGTGTCTTAATATGACACCTCAAAGTATATGCAGTGGGTTTGTTTATTAAAATCAGTCTTGATATACTTTCAGTACTTTAAGAAGTTTGGTGGGCACTACCTACGAATAAAGGCTTATTCAGAGCTTTGCACACTAAGTAGCAGAGACACTGATGTGTGAAACTACATTTTTTTCCTAGTTTGTGGATACACATTGATATTCCTTTTATTTGTTTGGTTTTTTACACTCTGAAACCGAAAAAGCTGCAGAGATTCACTTGTGGCAAGAGTTGGGCCACAGGACGCTGGGAGCTAGCTTGTCTGCTTTCTGTGAAAATGTTTGTGCCACTCAGGGCTGCCCCAGAATTGTGCGACCTTCCCTTACGGAAAGCGCTTCCTCACCTTCACCCTTTGTAAGAAAACAACCAGTCTTTCACATAAATACAGCACGGTTTTATAATAATTTCAGTTCTGAAAAGTATGGTAGGAAATACTCAGTGGCATGTGAAATCCAATAAGGTATATATTTTTTTTTTTAATTTTGTTGAAGAAAATAAAGAAGGAATGCAAGCCAAATGTTTGAAAGTATGAAGATGGAAGGCTTTCTCAGGTGAGCACTCTTGCTGTATCTGTGGATACAGTGCCTTCCAGAAGGAAACTTTCACTGGCACTGTCTCTGTGCTACAGGCAAATGAAATAATAAATAATTCTAAATAGTTTGATAAGTAAAACTGAGGGACCAATGCAAATGAGCTTGAAAAATGAAGGGGAGGGGGAAAAAAAAAAGAAAAAGACGGTATCTTGAGCACATCTCTTTTGTCTGTCTCTATCAAGCTAGGGTGAATTGAAAGGAGGGGTTCTGACTGGATATAAGGAAAAACCTTTTTCACCATTAGGGCAGTTAAGAAGTGGAACAGGTTGCCCAGAAAGGTTGTGCGGTCTCCATCCACAGGGGTTTTCAAGACCTTATTGGATAAATCTCCCTGGTCTGAGGGTCTGATGAACCTGGTCTGATCTCAGAGCTGACCCGGCTTTGAGCAGGACGTTGGACTAGAGACCTCCTGAGATCCTTCTCACTTGAATTCTTCTGCGATGCTGTAAATATACTCTAAGCTATTAACCTGAATGGAGAACTGTACTACCTTTCTTTCCTCTGACTTTTTACAGATAGTGTTCTTCAGGCAGTAGTTGAGTCAAGTGAGGTTTCTGATTAAAATGTTTATGGAGGCTGAGTCACAAAACTTTTTTTTATGCAACCTAAGCACCAAACTAAATAAATTCAGGACAGCTGTGAACTGAGAGGAAAACAAACCTGTAAGTAAGCCATTTGGTCATCACTGGGCTAAATTGTGAAATTAGTGCTAAGAATAGCTAACAATGGAACATAAGCATTTAATTTTTCAAATTAAGGACAAATGATAGGAATGGAAAAACCTGCATATTGTCATTCCAGTTTTTAAGGGCTGTTGTCTACCCAGCCCATCCCAGTTGCATCCCAATGGGACAGTAATGCTGTCTTGAATCTGAATTTGTGTGACAGAGACGGTTCTGTAACTTTATGCTATAAAGCTGGGGTGCGTGTTAGTTGGTGCGTTGCGTGAGCTTCTGTGGTGTTATGCAAAGATGGTCTCGAGCTGGTCCCGGCAGATCCCATGGCTATCCTGCTTGGAATGTTATGGCCAAATTAAAAAAAAAAAAAAAAAAAAAAATTTCTGTCGCCTTTTTGCTATTTTTCATATTTCTAGACGTTTAGGATCGTTCTTTCTGGCTGAACCCCCTGAGTGGCCATTCAGTCTGTGAAAATCCCAACTGGTCCCTTTGGTCTCTTCAATATTTTGCTTTCAGCCTACTGATCATAGCTGTCGTAGGAGTGTGACTCCACCCTGAGGACAAGGCGCTGTGAAATGACTCCTTAGTCCCTGTTTGGTCACAGATGAGGCATGTGTATGGAGCCCCCGGGGCTCCCACAGCATCTATGAGCCAGAATTTGCTGAGGCCAGTTTTTGGCTAGGTTGGACGTGACAGATACTAAAATAAAGAATCAAACGCAAAGAATGATACAAGCTGCTGCTGCTGCTTTTTTCCCAAATACAACACTAAACACAGCAATAGTGTTGAGTAGAGGGTGTGCTTGTTATGGTATGCAAGTGCATGTACCACTAAGCTGTTCAGAGCAGGACAGATTTCATTCTACGTGCATATGTTGTCCAGAAGAATGAAGCCAGTCAGAAGTCAGTCCCCTAGAAGCTGTGGCAGTACAAAATGATGTCACTGAATTTCAGTATTGCATGCTTTTCCCCACAATAGCAAGCTGTGATTCCTATGATGAAAATATTCTAATATTGATATTTTATTTCTTTTTGATATAAAAATGTTTAAAATTGCATTTGATAACAACCAGATCAAATTATTCATACATTACTTTGTCAGAATTACAGAAACTTTTGTCTGAATTTCCCAGTGGCTTTAAGTTTCAAGAAAGCTGTACAGGGTTGCGTGCTCTAAAAACAGTCTCAACCTTCTGCAGCTTGTGGGGCAGGGAATGGTTCCATTGCAATACTGAACATCTGATGTCCACCAGCCCAATTAATCAAAGCTTTGGGGAATAGGCATTATGCTTAATCAACAGGTAGCAGTCACCAAATGCAGAAAGATGGAACATGTAATACACTATCCTTTCTCAAAGTGGGCAGCATGAGATACCTCAGAAGGGCACAGATACTGCCAATCTACTTTCCAACAATTAACCTCATCCTGACATTCTTTAATAATTAATGATTGCCTTAAACTTATAAATTAGGTTTGGTATCCCTTTCAAAAGTTGCTCTTTTTTAACTTGTGATCTCGCTGTATAAAATGTCCAGACCTTTGTCTAATTAAGTTCTTAAGTTGTTGGCCCCACTCACATCGTACAGCAGTGAGTTCAGGAAGCATGTCCTTTTCTGCGGTCCTCCAACTATACTACCTTTCAGCATCATAAATGAAGTTTTCAATTGTTATGTTTTAAAGTGGGAAACAGCAGTTGCAAGTCCACTTTCTCCAACCCCTTCACTACTTCTGTATGGTTTTGCCATGCTTATCTCTTTTCTCAGTTGTTAAAATCTCTCACCCCCTAACTTTTGCTTTCTCCTGCGGTGAGCCGCTCCTATTGCGCAATATTCCCCTTGAAATGGGCTGAGCAGTATCACAAACAGCCGCACTCCTTTTGAGCTGTTTCATAGGTAAGAAAATCAAGCAAGCGAACTGTGTCTGCATCACGAACAGCCACTTGCATAGCTCTGGCTTCTCTGCTAGCTGGGGAATCCCCCAGGAAGCTTTCACGAGGGTGGAGAAAGCAGAGACAAGATCAAGACTAGTGCTCTAAAGCTGTGCTTAGGGGAAGAGGGCTGAGGGTGTTCGAGGGTGTTGCTGGGTGGATCTCCTTGGCTAGTTTCTGGTTTTGGCTTTATTACATGGCTGTGCTTTCAATTTATTTCAAAGGTGCCTGGAGCCTTATAAATCTGCATACATAGTAAGGAAGAGATTCCCTTAACGGTGAATACTGAAATTTGAGTGTAATCATAATGGAGGGTACGTTTTGATTTAAATACATAATGAAAAAACCTTTTCATAAGGATATCTTCTAGAAATGGGGAATTTTCCCATTTACAGGCATATAGAGCCACAGTTTCCGATAAATTAATATTTTATTTTGGAACACATGCAAAAAAGCAGCCCCATCCCCAAAATCATAATTTTCCACATGCTGAATAATAGATTAAAACTTATGAAAATATTTTCTGGATTGTTTAAATAATGGTCCAATGGTGTTTACAATGGGAAAAATGCGTGGTTTTCTCCTGCACCCAACTTTTGCAGCGCGCAAACCATATCAGGAGGATGATTATAACTCTCTTCCAACTCAGGCTCATTGGTGCTGTAATGCTCTCCTACTTGTGCAAACCCCAAAAGCCCAAGGGGTGCTCAGTCAATACAAGGTTGTTGACTTAAGCCTATCATTTTTATCTGCTTGTACAGTGCTTTCTCCATGAGATAAAAAATACTGGGCCTAGAAGTGTCGGCAATATCTTAGGGTCTTGAAACCATCCTGAAATTCTTTTCTACTCAAGTAACATACAAGGAGCAGGTTGGAAAGAAAATCTGTCTTGATCATTCAAATTAAGCCAGATAACATTGAGGAAGATCTAGATGCAGAGTCAATACAAGTGGGATGGCTTTAGGTAAGAATGTTTTTTCTTTAACCCTGGGAAATGGGAATGACTTTTGGATTCTGCACACTTTCCTGATTTAATCTCTGACAACTTCTATGAGGAATAAAGTAAGGTATCTTCCACAGCCTATGGGGGCAGATCAGTGGGTGCTCCAAAGCATTGCTTATTACTGATGTGACTATGCACTAACTGCAGCACTGCCTATTGAAAGATTACTGCTTTTAAATAGCCCTAAGCATGACAGGCAATACATTGTTTTATCTGGTTCACCTTTATCGTCTACAAGCTATGTGGAGAACTTGTTCCTGATAAGGGAAGTCCCTCGAGAACAAATTCATCTACTAAGAAAGTGCTTTAAATACTACAAGTTACAAAAGTACAAGTAAGATCTGTTAATGCAGGTGCAAAACAAAACAGTTTCAAAATTGATGTAGAACTCTAACTATTTTTTTAAGGCACTTGACAAAGATATCTATTTCTTGAAATGATGCTATCTTTATCAACTTTGAACCTTCTCCAAATACTGAACTGTGTGTGTTGCTTCTAAATGTGTATTTAATTCCAGCTCTTTTCTAATGCAGCCCAGATACCCAAAATTCTCCACAGAGTAAGCCTAGACAAGAAAGAGATTGCTTTTTCCATCTTTCTGCTCAATATAGCTTTATAAGATAGGTCAAGTCAGCTAAAATCACACTTAAATTTCTGCTCATTTTGCCATGTTTTATTCTTTTCCTCTATGCAACTCTGTTGTTAAATGTTAGCTTATTGGCAACCCCTTTAAAACCATACAGAAAATTTCTACCTGTCAAAAGTCCCTGCATTTTCCATTTTTAACTACTTCTGTTAGAACAGGCAGTTGTTACAGTATTGATAAGGATTTCTTTTTAAATTGTTAATATGCAGTAATTGATTGTCCATTTTACAGTTTTTCTGGCATCATGGTGTTTTTTTTTCATCCTGTAATGTTTTATGTTTCTGCCCAGCTTTCTTTACCTCTTCTGAATTTTAATTATTGAAAAAGAAACTTCTAAATCTTTGTATAAACACCAGTTTTACATAGCAGTCTGACTTATCTGTTTAATATCTTCATCACAATGACATATAGACAGTGGGATTGAGTGCACTGTCAGAAAGTCTGCGGATAACACCAAGCTGGTGGTGCAGTTGACACACCCGAGGGATGGGATGCCATCCAGAGGGGCCTGGACAAGCTTGAGAAGTGGGCCCATGTGAACCTCATGAGGTACAACAAGGCCAAGTGCAAGGTCCTGCCCCTGGGTTAGGGCAACCCCTGGTATCGATACGTGCTGGGGAATAAAGGGACTGAGAGCAGCCCTGCTGAGAAGGACTTGGGGGGACTGGTGGATGAAAAGCTGGATGTGAGCTAGAAATGTGCGCTCACAGCCCAGAAAGCCAACTGTATCCTGGGCTGCATCCAAAGAAGCGTGGCTAGAAGGTCAAGGGAGGTGATTCTGCCCCGAGGGCTGGAACACCACCTGTGAGGACAGGCTGAGAGAGTTGGGGTTGTTCAGCCTGCAGAAGGCTCTGGGGAGACCTTATTGTGGCCTTTCTGTACTTAAAGGGAGCTTGAAAGAAAGATGGGAACAAATGTTTTAGCAGGGCCTGTCATGATAGAACAAGGGGTAGTGGCTTTAAACTAGAGGAGGGTAGGTTTAGACTAGACATAAGGAAGAAATTTATGCTGAGGGTGGTGAATCAGTGGAACAGGTTGCCCAGAGAGGTGGTAGATGCCCCATCCCTGGAAACATTCAAGGTTAGGTTGGACAGGGCTCTGAGCAACCTGATCTAGCTGAAGATGTCCCTGCTTATTGCAGGGGGGTGGACTTAGATAGTCTTCAAAGGTCCCTTCCAACCCAAACTATTCTCTTATTATCAAAGTTTTTCTTTTGGTGCAAGTTACAGCTGGTAGTGGAATTTAGGTGTCAATAGTATCGAAGTAGCTGAGATCACTATTTAGTTGGAGGCCAGTAGAAGGCCAATTCTCCTTTATAAAGACCATCTATTTGAAAGAAAAGATTCATGAGCAGACAGCAGCCAATAACTTTGAAAACTCAGGCTGAAGATTTTACTAGTGTTGATAGACAAAACCAAAACCCTTCCTGAAGCCATTCAGGCTTGAAACTTTAAAATCGCTGTACTCTCCATTGCTTTCACTATCTATTGAAGTTTGAGTGCACACATTATGACCAGTTACCTGTTAACAGAAATCCCACCCATGCACACATATGCCTATAAAAATCCTTGAACGAGTTCTGTTTGTACTCATGAAACTACGTAGAACATCTGTTCAGGCATGGACTAAACCCACTCAAGGGCAATGTCAGATTTGCTTATATCATATCACACTGGGTCATGCATTAGATTAGAAGTTTACTTCAGATTAAATTCACCTTGTAAAAGAAAGCTCAGCCATGTCTTCTTTTTAAATTTAAATAGGCTTACATGATGCCTAGATCTGTCCACTCAAAGGCATGAATTGTTTTTAATCAGGGTTTAGTAAGGACAGATTCAGAGCTTCCCGAAGTAAATATCTTTGGGAGATACACCTTCATATGTTTAACCCTTTATCATCCTATTTAAGAATTAGAATTTTACTTACTTCTGTCATTAGCAATCTACAGTCATTGCCACTATCCTTGACCAAACAAGTACTATTTTTCCCCACCATCTGAAAACTAGTGTTTCGCCAGTAAGAAATGAAAGAAAACTGTGTAAAAAAAAAAAAAAAAAAAAACAAAAAAAAAAAAAAAACAAAAAAAAACACCCCAAAAAAACCCAACCAAACAAACAAAAAAACCACCCCAAAACAAAAACAGAAAACCAAAAAACAACACTCCCCCACCCCTCCAAAAAAAAACACCTAAAACTCAACACCGGAACAAAAACACCACAAAAAAAAAAAAAAAAACAAACCAAAATCAAACAAGGAATTCCACCAAAAAACCCAAAACAACAAACAACCCCCCACCTTCTGCAGAATAGTCATATGACATATTTCAGGTAACAGCAATAGATAAGGGTCTACTGAATATCTAGTTCTGAGAATGCCTAATTAAGAGATCGGGATACATTATGCCAAAAAAGGTCTAATTAATTTCTGAGCCTCATGAACTTTCTCTTATCACTGTAGCTTAGTGCATAACATGTGCTGTTTTCTTATAACTTCAAAGTTACAGGTTTTACCATTTAATTGTACGTAACAAAGATAAGGCATTTCTCCCACTATAATTAAAACAGAACCAACTTTTAACGTGATTTCAGATCAACAGATAAAACAAATGTGAATGAGCATAAAAGTTATTTTATAATAACTACATGTATGCTGAACTACTTCATAGTTTTGTAATTTTCAAATCCCTCTTGTATTTTTAGTAAAGTTAAAATGTAAATGAAAGAAGGTACAAGCAGGATTCTTGTGCATTTAGTATGTTCCTTCAGGTTAAATTTTGCTTTATATTTGATTATGGCAAATAGCTTTCTCTCTAAAACTATTGCTTTCTGGCCGCTGTGAAAAACCTTAGCAAATTAAAGATGAAAACAGAAGTAATCTTTGTGAAATTTCATGCTTTTTATCCCTGAACCTCATATGGCTGATTACCTATTCCATTATTCTTGTCACATGCAGAGAGAAAAGATCTTACTGGCCAATTTCAGATCTTTCGATCTTGTGGATAGAAGCAATTGATCTTTGACAGGTATGTGGCAAACTTCCCTTTCATAAGAACCCTTCAGCTGAAAGGAAGCTTAAATCTTGTGTGAAGTATTATAGAACATGTATAAACGAGGATGGTCCTGAAAAAATAGCTCAAAAAGTATCACAGAAGGAAAATGAGAATAAATATTCTTGAAGTATAATGAAAGGAGATGGCCAAGCTCAACTTATATGAAGCCCATAAACAAAAAGTAAAAGCTCCTACTCAGTTAACGCACACAAAGAACAAAGGGGTTGCCATGACAAAGTGCTGTACAAGAATAGTTGACTATACCACAAAATATGCAGACTGTTTAAGATGCAACCTGGTAAGGTAAGCTCAAAAATTACTCTTGTGGTTTCCACCAGACCGAAAATTTCTCACTAGTATGGCGTCTTATTACACTATGTTGTCATTGTAATGGAAAATGGCAAAATAGCAAGCCTAAACAACATGCTGAATGAATTCAAGTAATGGTGGAGACAGGTTAGCTTGGCTATAGTTCAGCAGATGCTCTTCCTTAGTAGAGGATATGCAAAGGAACACAGGCATCACTAGGTGATACAGTGGAGAATCAAACAGACCACTTCTGTATTTGTGGGAAGCTTTGTTCTTCCTCTAGGGCTGTTTTGGCACACACAGAAAGGGAAATACAAACAGTAGCTATCAGCTTCCTTTGCCAGCATGAAAACAAAATGAAGAAAATCACTTGGAAAGAGAATAAAATAAGGAAAATAACAGTTTTCAACTTTGGCTCTTAAACTCTTAAACTAGTTTTCCGGCTTGCTAAATTAGTGTCCCATCATTGGAGATGCTCAAGAAGTGTCTCGGGCCTTTAAAAAGTGTGTGTCTGTAATGCTGCGATCCTTTAGAAATGGTCCTAGGGTTAGAGAAGATGACTTAGTAACCCAAACTTCAAAAATGAAAATAAAACACAGATAAGAGCATTTCCATCATATACTAAGTAATCTGAAGCAGGAGTCAGGTTTGAAAACAGAAAAAAAGTGTTCATTGAGAGAAAATTACCTTGAGCAAATAATTGGAGAAAGGAGGAGCACACAACCTTTCTCAGCAGGTTAAAGAACTACAGTGCAGTAGTCCGGGATGAAATAACTGCAGATCTGCTCAAAGCAAACACATTGAGAACATTGCTATCATTCTTTCATGCAAGTATGGCAGAAAGAATCTATCCACAAAGTGGCAACGGTATCATTGTGAAATTATCTGAGAAGGGTTCTGTGAGTAGCTGCCAGCATACTCTCACACTGCTATTACTGCTAAGGAAACTTTCTGTATCACTGCAACTCTGTAGACCACAATTCATTCACAGCAGGTAGTGAAACAGGGAGCAAAAGTGAGCCCGTACTCTCACAAATCACGCTTTATGTTATTTGATGCTACTGAATGCAACAGATGAGAACTATCATTCCTTGTAGGGTCTACTGGCTTTTAAGGTGCTTGTGTTTGCAACAGATACAGGGAATTCCTTGAAGGGATAAATAAATACTCTGTGCCTTTTAATGGGGTGCTAAGTATACTGGGATGCCCAGTCAGGATCAGACATAAGCACATTCTTTCCCTGTGCTATTCCTGATTGCATTATGAAAAAGACCTCCAGCTTAGTGAACGAAATTCTGAAGGAGGACACATGGCTGGAGGTTTGGACTTTCTTCAGGCCATGTGCCTTCTGAATACATTTGGCTACGTTTTGTCTGTCAAAACATTAGCCTCCTTAGAGCTACTAAACAAAAAGGCTTTACAGTCAACAAATTAAAGCCGAAAGTATGACAGTCGATGTGACTACTGTATGATCCTACCTTTCTTGAATAAGAAGCCATGAGAACTGCTAATGAGTTTATTTAAACTTGAAGTCTAGTGCTTGCCTGTATAATCACAATTCGAGAAGCTAAGGTAAATACAACTTTCGGAAGCTTGCCTGAATCTAGGACGCTTCACGTAATTAGCATATGGTATGAATCTCTAGCTGCAATGTACTGAGCATATTCCTGCAGGGGTCAGAATAATGGAAAAGCAGTAAGTAACTAAGGGAAGTGAAGCAGCTGCTAGTATTTATGCTTTTGATGGATGTTCACAGTAAAATGGTCAGACAGAACAGAGAATATCTATCCAAGGTCTTGACATGACACTCACAGCTGTGCAAATAGCACAGATGGGAAGATGATTCAGAGTGGCCAAATTTTGAAAATGCCCAAAACCAGGCCCTCGGAACAAGATTTTTTGTGTGACCTCCCCCCGGTCCCTCAAGGCTATTAAAGAGATGCTTCAGAAAGGGCTCTTCGCAGCAAAACACAGCGGTTTCACAGATTAACAGCTTGAACAATTGCTTCAGGATGGGCTGATGAAAGATTATCTCTGCATGATGTACCCAAATGTACAAGAAATTAATTGGCATCAATGAACACTCAGTACAGAGAGCTGTGAAAGTGTCAGCTTGTATTCTTCTGTGGATTCTCCTAGACCTGCAAAATTCCTACAGCTTTTCCAAGTAATTAGCATTCAAATGGCATGTGTAACCAGGTCAGTCTCTTAGGGTGGCTACTGCTGGCAATGAGCATTCTCCACTTGCTGAAGTACTGCCGCAAACATATGTATATATGAACTATGCCTGAGTAAGCACTTTGATGAACTAATGGCATCCTAAACCAGATAACTAGACCTTATTTTTCCTACCGCAGCCTCTCTCTTCACCCTTTCCTCAAACTAGGCAGGTCTTGTGTTGTTGAGAGAAACAACTCTGGAACTAAACTTGTCGCAACTCGGGCTCTTTTAAAAGTAGTCCTGAAAGCATTACTCCTTAAATACAAGAAGAGGGAAAACTTGATGCTGCGCTCTTCTAACTACAGGCACTATTTTACAAAAGGGTGTCTAACAAACATTTCTGGGGCCAGCCCATGAAACTATTGTAGATGTATGTTAGGTTACGTGATCTTCATGCTTTTCACTGCTGAAAATATCTTATAAAAGATACGGGTCCACAAATAGTGTGGACCCATAAGAACAGATCAGACACGCTGGTGTAGAGGCTCCAGTGTCCCAGTATATGCATTTCTGAGGGTCTCTGGGCTCTGTCTAGTCTCGTCCTGGAACCTGAATGCTCATTAGTGGCTGTGGTGAATTAGCAGCCACAACAGCCTGCAGTGCACTTCAGGTTTAGTTTCATCTGAATGGGATCTGGTGTGCACGTTCCAAGACCGCTCAGTGAGGCAAATCAAAGCGCGTTAAGCAGAGCTCATTAGGAGGTGCATTTCAGAAGTGCAGTCTGCACCCCAGCCAAAATGTCAATGAAGAGCATTCTGCCCGAGGCACACCCAGGCTCTCCAACCTGAACCAGTTCTGCAAAGGGCCAGGCTGAGTGCACCTGCGCTTACCCCATTTTTATGTCCTTTATACACTAGTTGGACATCCCTGATATATACACATATTTAATATTACGAGATTTCTGTATGGAAAACAACACATCATGAACTGCTCCCTCTTGTCCCTCACTCCTTTAAAAAAAAAAAAAAAAAAGAAAAAGAGGAATCTAGAGGTGCAAAATTTAGGCTTATATGATTTATTTACACAAAGTTAACTTACTGAGGTGAAAGCCTAGATTGAGTGTGGTAAGTTACTTTGAAAAGTACTGGAAAACTTAACAAAACAGCCCCCTAATCCCTACCAATGAAGGCATCCCTAAAATGATTTTGTGGGGGAAAAACATCCACAGCACGAAAAACAACCACAGCACAAAAAACAAGTTCTTTCCTCCTCTCACAGAGGATGAAAAAAGTGATGGACATCCACCAAGTCTAGGCAGAACTGTCTAAAAAACCATGTCTCTCTTTCCCATATAAGAAAGCATTGGTATCTTTTACCACAATCTCTCTCTCCCCTGTATTTTACAGTCACAGTAGCACAAAGGGTTATAAAGAGAGAAATATAGGAAGCTGATCTAGCTGAGGAGCAAAAAAAACTTGGCTTACTTTATTGCCAGCACGATAGGAAGACAAAAAAAGAGTTCTTTTCCCTTCTCAAGTTTACAGGTTATTTGGTACCTTTGCTTGGCCTTTTTTTTTCATTCAAGTGTCGTTAACATTCTAGGAAAAGCTAGTAGTTTCTTGCAGACTAGATTTGACAAAATTAAATTAATTGGGTGGTTTTCTTTTGACATCAATAGGAGCAGACTCAAATCACAGAGCGCCTAATACAATTCAGTCTTGGATGTAGGCAACAGAGTGCAGCTATTTATGTTTTTTTTTTTTTATGAGGCAAAAAGTGTCTGTGAATGTTAGCCAACTCAGTAATTTGCTTAAAAATATTTCTTACTTCGTTTTTTGCTCTTCCCCAATTTGAGTGAGACACTCACATTGAGAAGTGAGAACATTTGAGCGGCTTCCTGAAAGTGCTGGCAGGTGCCACATATGGGAATCTACCTGAGTGCCCAATTCAGCAGCCCTTTCAGTTAAAGGCACATTTAGAAGTGGCTGCGAAGTGTGAACTTACTATGCAAAGACAGGGAGACGTGGGATTAGTTAAGGTCATAAACTCAGAATTTAAGATACCATTAAAGCCTTTAAATTGAAGCACAAACCTCAGTGCTCTGTACGCATTCTACATAAGAGATCTTCGTCCAGAATAACCTCCCCTCATCTCTTCATCGGTTTTGGGGGTTCCTGGCACTTACTGCTCACATACAGTATCTTAAGGATTTCCCCAGAAATTTTTGCTACCCATACTTCTAACATCAACACAGTTATACAAGAACGTGTTTCTAATCTTTAGTAATTATAAAAATGATCTATATTATAGGAAACTGCAGTCATTTCCATGGAGTTGCCTTCTGCAAGACTGCGCTTTGCTATCAACCTGCCACGCGTGCTATTTGTGCATTACATGGTCTCCAATAAGTGACAGCACACGTTGCAGACAGAAAGCTCTCAACACTGATAAATATCATATTTGTCACTTGTTTTCTTCAGGTCAGAAGTTAAGAAGGTATTAAGGATCTCTTGTAACCCAGGCATATGACCATGTTTTGATAGATTAAGAAGTGCAGAGAATCACGCACTTCAATGTTTCTCGTTCCCGTCACTAGAAATAAGGTCTGGCCAGGCTGCATCATGCTTTACCTAACGATGAAGCTTAACGCGTCACTGAAGCCTCTTAAAGTCCAACAGGACCAGTGTCATTTATGCATGTTTATTCCAAGCACAGAAACCAACATGAGCGTGTTTGGCCTATCATACCCTCACTATTTAACGTTTAAAAAAAGGAGTGGACATTTGTATTAAAACAGAAGGCCCCTCATGCTCTAGTATGATGTCAATAATACAGCTCCTCAGAGTATGTTATTGTTTTAAAACAGAGGTCTCTGCACTTTCACATTGGTTATAAAATACTTAGTGCTGCTGGACTGGAAGGAAAATGTCATACATCTGCAAACAATTAGAAGGAGCTGGACTTCATATTTGATTTACTAAACAATAAAACAAGCTTAAGTGTGACTATATGTGTAAGTTACACTCCCTAGGAGCCTCATGCACTTATCATAGCAAAGTCTTTTAACCATAATTAAATAAATCCACAGCGGGACCATTGCTGATCAAGATTATCTTTTATAAGATATTTTCAGCAGTGAAAAGCATGAAGATCATGAAGTTGAACGCATGCTTTAAGTGCTCCAAAAGTCTTTTATCCTTTCTTTCAAGCACACTGTCCACTACCCTTTTTCCAGCTGGAATTCATTCAGTACAATACATTTCAGCTTTTAAACACTAGTATTTCTATGTTTTCTGCATTTAGATTGAAATTTTGGCATGAGGAAATTAGTAGCAAAACTCTGATTCAGTCCAGCCAAAGATTTCACCATAGTTTGTGCGTCTGCTAGTTAAAAAGTTCTGGTACTATAACAACAGTTAGTTGTTGTTATAAATTAACCTAAGATTTGTGAATCGAATATAAATATTTACTTGCAAGTTTCAGGAAGCCAGAGCATGGAGTAAAATAACAGTAGTGTATGTCCACCAATCTTCTTCTCAACAAAACAAAAATCTCAACCCTTTGTCAGTTTCTAAGTTAACCCTAATTCTCAACCTTTATTTGGAATATAAAGTATTGGTGCTACATGTTTTTAAACTTTCCTATGCTATCCCCGATTTATACACCTAAAGCCATTGTAGCAAAAAGCGATGTTCGTGTTTGGAAATTTTCTAGCATTACTTGCAATTTTTATAAAACAATAGTCTTGTTACACGTTGAAGTTGAAGCAGTTTATTGCAATTCACCAGCGAAGACGAATGCCAGCCACAGTAATGCAGCATCACCTGGAGGAGTCTGGTATTCTGTTCCTGGTTCTGCTGCTACTTTGCCAAGTTAAACTAAGGAAAAA
Organism: Vanellus vanellus; assembly: GCF_965231255.1. NCBI lineage: Eukaryota > Metazoa > Chordata > Aves > Charadriiformes > Charadriidae > Vanellus > Vanellus vanellus. Next base: position 3,294,629 of record NC_138907.1, read on the forward strand.
AAACATTTGCCATCCTTGGTATCGATTTTCCTTTGATAACCCTGAGTGTTCACTTGGGGTTAAGGGGATCGCGGCACTGACCCCCTGCGGTAGGTTCTTTACTTGACACTCTTAAATTAGAGTGACAGAAGCGTTGAACATTAGCAGATAAGCCAGAAATGCAACTCTGAGGCTTTGCCTACAAAAATAACTTATCCAGTCTCCATGATGATTACTATGCTTCAGAATGACAGGGAATTTACTTATGAGTGATAAATAATGTTCTGTATACATGAATACCAGGGAGGAAGGGACTACCACTGTATATTACAGCTTGCCCTGATTATAGTCACTCAAGTACTATTTTATATGATTATACTGCTAAAGGCCACAAAGTGGAAAAGATGAACCATGGGGTCAAGTTTTGCTCTATGTTTGCACGAGTATCCCACTAACGTTCATAAACCTGGTTTTCAAGCACAAGGAGTAGAATATATTTTTATGAAAGAAAACAAAACAGTGGACGAAACATTTGTTACTTCAGCAAGTATAAGAGTAAACTATTTATATAAAATAATAAATGAAACGGTCTTAGTTTACAGTAGTGCTTTTGAGTCCGGTTCCTGAATGCATACAATTAACATTGCTAATACCCTGAGAATTTTGGCACTGTGTGTGGTGTATGTACACTCAGATGAAAGCTCTTCATTGCCATAGTTTCAGAGACTGGCTAGACTATGACTGGAAGTAAGCTGGCAGGGTCTGCGTAGAACTACTTGCATGGAGATCAGAAGAGCACAAGCTGTTCAGATGTTTGGTTCCTACTGCTTGATCATACATAATAAAAACACTGTAGTGTTCTGCATTACAAGCTGGTCTGAACAAAAGTTCACACGGTTGTTAATTTTTGTTCCATTCCGCATTCACTTACTGAAAAATACATAGTTTTGTAAATCTTTAGAGATCAGCTGTAATATGGCTTGCTTTACCTACTTTTTTCAGAGCACTGCCTCTCCTGGACATACTTAATACAATACAAAGTGTTTGACTAAAGTTGCTTACTCGTATTAAGTTGGTGGTTAGGTTTTTTTTGTTTGTTTGTTTGTTTTTCAGGATCTACAGACAACAGAATTAATTCGACTCATTAACCTGAAATACACGGAAGATACTGTAAGGCTGCAACAAACTGTAAGTTCTGTTACCTTGAATAACAACAACATGCATGTATTTTATTTACATATCTTAAGGAAGCATGTACATGTCCAGTTTAATGGTGCAACAATATATGCTATTAAATGCACGAGTTACAGTCAGTCATTTTCTAGGCATTAGATTTGCTATCACATACACTCCAAATATACCGAAAGTAAAACATACGTCAGCTTGCTTACCTTGGCACACGTTGTGATCGCTTTGTTCATACCCAGCTGCACACTGAATTTGATGAGTTGGGTTTGGAGGGGCACGGTGAGGATCAGCTGGAGTCCGTCGAATTACGTTGTTTCGACCACTAGTGGATTCAGCTGCTGCTTCTTCTCGCTCATTTACAATAATTTGCGCTGTTCTAGGTAGACAGAGGTATCCTCCATAGTGGTTAACACATTTCATCCCACCTTTACATGCATCTGGGACTATTTCACATTCATCAATATCTGTGGTTAGCAACAACACAAGTCATGCTTTTAACATTTGAACCTTCTGCAACAGCCATTAACACAACGCAATGAGACATGCAAGCACACCTCCTTGTCCAGGAGTGTGTAATGATAATACTTAAAGAACACCAATGGCAAGTCAGTCTTTGAAAATTACTGTACCTTTGCACCGTTGCCTGACAGGATCCCATTCATAGCCATCTGTGCATTGCTATACAGAAAAAAAAAAAAAAAATTAGGATACTCAGGATTCTTTATTTTGGAAAAATAATCAAGTGTATTTCAATTAACTCAAACTTTGACATTAAGGGAAATGCAATGTTTGCATACCTTGGTAAGCTAGAAAAATGGCTGTCGGTACAGAATTGCTGTGCAGGAGCAACAAGAAGCATATACAGAGAGAACCTCTATCTCAGGAAGTTCCTAAGATATGGTTTGCTGTGAGCAAGTAGGTTTTATTGGGGCTGGGAAACAAAGTGAGAAAGGCATCACTTTCTCCTTGCTTTGTTCCTATTTGCTGTTTTAAAACGTCTGTCATTTGCTGGATCTGGGTATAAAGAAACCTCTGGACTGACCCAGCTTGTTCACTGCCTTCCAACAGGTGAACATCTTTCTTTCCTGCAGCCAGTTTCCCAGAGGGACTGATGGGCCTCTATGCCCCTGTACTTCATCCTCTCTCCCACTAGCACTCTAGCAACAGGGAAGGATCCCATGACAGTTGGAAATTCATTCACATGCTTTTTAATCACATGACTCCAGGAACTGCAGTCTAGGAAGAACAATTTATATTGTGAGACATACAATAAACGGTTAGAGTTTATAACAGCAGGACTACTTATATAAATAAGACTTTGTAAAATTCAAACAAGACTATACTGAGCAACTATTCATATCAACGCAGACTAGTAACTTCAGGAAGAATCTTAAATATTCTGCCCTGCAGTTAGGTAGGCACCTTCATTATTCCTCTGCCCAAAAGCATTAAACTGTCTGGAGGGCAGTAATTTTAATCACAAGTGACAGTTACAGAAACTGATTAGCAAAGTATCACAATGCCACCAACTGCAGCAGACGCATTTAAAATATCAATGAGTCAACTGAGCTGTACTATGTAGGTGCATATTCACGCTATGCTGCTTAGGATATTACTTTAATGGCCCTATAGAAAAAAAGAATCGAGTCAGCTAATGTAGTCACAGTCAAGCAAGCTAAATCTTGTTGCAACTCCTCTGCTGCAGAGGAACTATACGAATGACAAATTTGACCTTCCAATGCCAAGATCCACTTGTTCCACGTACTATCCATATACTGTTATTTTGAGTAACTTGTTACTAACGGACACTGACTCAGCATTAGGACTGAAAATATTTTCTTCGTTTGCAGGCGACACCAGCCATCTGCCAAATGTAGCGACGAGTTTTAACTTTAGAGGCTTTTTCTTCCAAAGAGGTAAGTGGACAGCAAATTATATTACAATTCTCAATCTCTAAAGGAATGACTACACGCTGAGTTGACAACACCAAAGTTACTGTAGCTATGAAAACACGAACCCAAAGGAAAACAGCTAATTCATGCATTTACTGAATCACCCAATTCCTGTTAATGCACAACAGAAGTACTGTCTATTTAACTGTAAGGAGCCAAGTCCATCTATTACTGCAGCTGAAGGGACTTTTACAATAGAAAAGAATTTGGCCCTAAATGAATACAATGAATGCATGAGAAACAGTAGCATCCTAGGAGTAAAATTTCCAAAAATTACTTAATAAAAAAAATGTAATTTTATATTATTAGAGTCTAATGACTGCCGAAGCACCTAAACACTAAGATCTCTTTGAAAATGGAGTATAGGAAACCAAATCCTGTATGCATGCTAGAAATTTTCCATTGCCATAAACAGAATTGTGTAGGCTTATCAGAAAACGCTACTTAATTTTTTAAGAGAACATATAATAAATGTGGAAGAAGAGGGGTGGGTAGGATCCCTGTGTCAGTCTGGATTTTCAAAAGGTACTTAGATCTTCAGTTTCCACTTATATATAGGGACTTAAAAATCACAGAAGCCTCTAAATAGAAGTACTCCCAACCTTCAGAAATCTATTGCTTCTAAAGCCCAGTGTTAAAGTATTTTATGACAGACTTCCTGATGCTCACTTGAGGCTTCTCATTCTACAACAAGGTCCAACTCTGCAATATTTACTTGCTTGAGCCATCCCACTGACTTCAGTGGGATTACTTGTATAAGACACAATCTCAGTCTTTGGCTGTGGTTCTCTAACTTTTTGCATGTGTGCAGAATTTTCTGCTTGTGTGGCATTGCGCTAGGCTGTATGGATATTCAGAGGTCCACCCATATGAAGCAAGTTGCAGGGATTACAACTATAATCAGATGTGAAAATGTGGGTTTTTCCCCAGCCCAAGCCGATGTAATTGCCACTCCTTCCATGACATGCATTATGCAAGCCAAAGACTGAACACAAGCAGATAAAAAAAAAAAAAAAGCAGCCTTATAAAAAGGCCTTTAAATCTATTACCCTATCACTTGGTTACAAGCAGAACCCATTTCCAGTATTCCTGTACAATTTTATCAAGCTATGCAAAACCACTGCTCAAAACCAGCTCAGAAACTAACAGCCCTATGATCACTCCAGGACTTAGATGCTTCATTAACAGCACTGAATTTTGAAGTACTTACATTTTGTTAAAAACAGCTTGAAATATCCAAAAGAAAACACAAAAGAATGTTTGACCTAATTATCTGTCAAACTCCATATATTTCAAATAAAGGTCCTAGGGACCCTGTCTTTATGAAAAGGGATTAAAAAAAATATTAAACCCTCAAAGTTTTGCTCAGCTCATCAAGCTGAGTACATAGATAAGCTTTTCAGAACAGGCAGTTGTAGCCCATTTTGCTCAATCTTGTCAACTTCAACTTTAGAACACTGTTTCAGTGCAGGAACAGCTTATTTTATGGTTAACGTTCAAACTCAAAAGAACTTTGCGTTGCATGCTATACATTGGCAAGAAATTTGGTTTTTCTTAAGGGTCATTTAGAAAAGAATCCCTGCAAAGCAGCAATTATCTCGAACTCTCTTAAACCTTACCGTGTACGTTATGGTTTCCTCAGTTTCCTGCGAATGTACTGTAATAAGAATGAGAGCAGCCAAGAACATAGCTGTCAACATCGTGAACCTTGAAAGAAAGAAAGAAAAAAAAAAAAAAAAACAACAAAAAAACAAACAAAGAAAGCGGGAATATTTTTAAGGGTCTCCTTGGCTGGAGGGGGCAGTCGGCGCCTCCGGGACCGGGTCCTGCCTCCCGCCCGGCCCCTACCTGGGGGAAGCGGCCGGGACGCGGCCCCTTTTCTCCTGCGAGAAGCGGGGTGAGGTTTGGCTGTGCTTCCAGTCCCCTGTATTTTATCCAGCTGAAGGCGGGGGGGGTGGGGGGGCGGAATAATAAGTAAATGGAGTTTAAAATAACACAGCGCTTAATGCCGCACCGGACTGGAAGCGCCGCGCTACGGAGCGGCGCCGGGCGAGGAGCGGGCAGTGTGACCGCCCCTGCCCATCCCACGTTTTTGGGGTGGCAAAGCGATTTTTGGGTAAAAGCTCACCGTCCGCAAGGAGGTGGGGGGGCGGGGGGGGGAGGGGGAGAACCCGGGAGGGACGCGCCGCGGAATCCACCTCCCCGCGGGGAGACGGCACCGGCGGCTCCCGCCGGGCACCTGCCCGGCCCCGGACAGCGGCCCCCCGTCCCGAGGGGCAGCGGGGCACGCAGCCGCCCCGCGCTGCCCGCACCTACCTGCGGCGGGGTCGGTGCGGGCGACGGCGGCTGCTGCTGCTGCTCCCGACGGCGCGTTACCGCGACGGCTCGGCCCCCTCCGTCCCGTCAGCTCTGCTGCGGTGCCGGCGCCCGCTCGCTCTCCTTTCCCCCCCTCCCCGTGGGCCTTCAGCTAAATAGAAACGGTCCCGGCTCTTACCGGAGCCTCCGGACGCCCCCTACCGACCCCGCGGCGGCCGGAGCCCTTCGGCGGGGCGGGGCACGGCACGGCCCTTCGCCGCTCCCCGCTCCCGCCCGCCGCTGGCCCGCGCGCCCCGAGGCGGGGCAGGTGCGGGGCCCCGCCGCCATGTTGGGTCTGTGAGGGGAGGGTCGGCGGGACCCCCGGCGGCGTCCTGAGGGGCAGCCGTAGCCAAAGCCACCGGAGGTGTCTTGCGGGGAAGGGATGCGAGTCCCTCCCGCCATCCCATCCCGGCTGTGAGGGGAGGGCTGCCGAAGCCCGCAAGAGCCGCTCTCCCGCACACCGGGCACCGTCGCTGCCTGCAAGTGCAGGGCGACTGACGTTTTGGGGACCGTCTTGGGTCGCGCACGTCAGGCTTCGAATCTTGGCAACTACCGAAGGAGCCCCGTGAGGCCCAGGTGGGAAGGAGGGAACTGATGCGGCACTTGCTAATTTACCTTATATAGATTATAGCAGGCCTATAGTAATGTTAACGTGTACAGTGTAGCATATGGCACGGTTTGTCCTGGTGTAGGAAATAGGGCTGTGGTCCCAGCAGCACTGAGGCGAGGTGGCTGCCTTGCTCCATGGTGAATGAGCTTCACTATCTTCTTACCCGAGCTTTTGATGAACTACCTCATGCTGAATGCTGGTCGTGCTCCTTGGAGCATGTTTTGAAAGCCCATGTATAAATACTGCTTTTTTTTCCTTTTTTTTCAATGTAAGCTGAATTGTGACTTTGCAAGCAATAGTTTATCTGGGTAGGCAAGCTATTTGAAATTTAAAATAGGAAGACTGCTGTGTTTTCCTGCCCATTCTGAATTTGGTAAATAAAAACCACGAGGAGCCCTTCATAGGGGAACCCCTGTTCCTTTCGGCACCACGTGACTTCAGCAATCACTGCTTTTAAGAGCTGCTTCTGTATATGAAAGGCCATTATTTCCCTATGCAGTGGGAATGTTACTGGACTGAAGGGAGGATGAGGAGGTGTTAGATTTAGAAACTCTCATAGGTGGCACGGTTATGGTGAGGAGCAATGCGCCAGGCAACTTTCTACAGAGGGATAAGCTGGATCTTTGTTCAGGTCCCCGATTTTGTTTCTGGGGGCACTGTGCTGTAGTAGTGCAGCTCTGCTCTATTCCTCTACTTTAGTTGAACACGAAGTCCTTAATTCTTTGAAAGTTTTTATCTCCTTGATATTGATCATGAAGGGTCTGGAGAACTTGAGATGTCCTGAAAAAATATCATAGTAGGTTGTAGATCTCTGGCACTGTTGGCCTAGAGAATAGCTTTTCTATATAAATCCTTGAGTTCTGAATGTTAAATTATATTTGAGCTTAGGTAAAACAGCAGTTCTTTTTTGGATGGCCATAAATTGCATGTTAATTTTGTCTCTGAACCAAATTGCTTCTTTTCTTACCTGTTTTAGAAAGACCCGCGTTGCTAATTTCAGAATACTTTTAGCTGCAACAGTATGATGCCTGACTTTTTTTTTTTTTTTTAGGTAGTTACGAGAGAAGACAGGATTCTTCCTCTCTCACTGAAGTTTCGGTGCTTGCAGGTAAGCAGGACCCCTAAAAATGTAGGACTTAGAGTCCACACACCTCACTGCTAATTAAAATATGTAAGCAACAACATGGTGTAATAGAGAAAATTTAAGTCAAATACATTTTTAAGACATTTTGCATGTACTTTCATATGTCAGCCTATTTAGCAAGCTATCATTTGATACCTACTCTCCCACTCCAAAAAAAATTCCCTTAAAGTCCATAAATCATTTTTCAGAAATACAGCTTCAAAGTGTTAGATTGGCTTAGAGTTACTGATTCCTGTCAGTGTAAACTGGATTCACTGAATGCAAAATAGTAGCTTAAATTGCTTACATCTACTGGCGACATTTGGTGCATTTTGAATGCTTTGTCATATCTGCCACAGAAAGAGAACTGAATTTAACTTGTTGGATTCTGGATTAATTAAAAATTTAGAAAAGTTTTGTCTTAACCTACCACCTAGGTAAACATTGCATGTATCACAGAACTGCAATTAGTTGTTTTCACTCTAGAAAAAGCAAAGCAGAGAACAGCAGAAACACCATTTTGGAGGATGTATGAACGCCGGCTGAGCATAGATCCTATACTTGGTTTCAGACAGTGTTACACATTTGCTGAAATACCATATTCTACCAAGGATAGTTCTCAGTCCTTTAAATGGAGGTAGCAGACTCGGTTCATGATTTTGTAGTTCAGATATTTCCTACTGAGGCAACTGGAAGTTTGCCTGATGTAGGATAGCAGGCTTTAGACCCTTGGAAATGTTGAGGAGTATGTGAGGTATGTGACTTGAGCTGCACAGCAGTAGAACAACTTATTTACATATCTGAAACATCTGAAGACGTCATGTAAGAAGTGGTCAAACCATCCATTCTTTCTTGCTGACCATACAACATGGCACTGCTGAGGTCAACCCCTTACAACAGTTGCTTACAGTGCTTCCTATGGAAGCAGCCCCGTGAGGCTGGCCCCTAATTACTTACTTTTGGCTCCTTCTGAAAGTCGTGCACTCTATTCCCTACTGCTTTAGTGAACTCTTGTCACATCTCAGTTTTTTGCTTTCTTTAAAAAACACAGTTTTGTACATTCTTTAACTCAACTGTGTTTATGACTTAAATGTTCATATTTTTAATTCCTGGCAGGACTTGTTGCCACCCTCTATTGTCCTCAAAAACCCAAGGATAGGTAGGCTGAAGGAAGACTGTGTGTGGTCAAAATGTCACTGCACTCCAGCTAATTCTGGCTGCTGGAATTGTCCCTGGGGGCAATAGACAGCTGGACATAATTTAGAGCAGGCTGAGATTGATACTAGAGGCTAGCCCGAAAATGAGGAAAACAAAATTGCAGTTTAATCTCTTCTACTCCCAGATCTGACCCCCTTTTCCTGTTTCAAACATAGCTCACTAGAACAGAAAATCAAGCACACAGTGAATTTAAGCAACTTGTATTTGTCAGCTCAGGGGACTATCAGTGTCAATTTAAGATGATTTCTTTTCCCAAGCATGTCATATCAAGTAACACTGGAGTTGTCTAAACTAAGAGCTGGAATGGCGGAGATGTTATGTTCGTGTTGGACTCACAGGAATTTTAGAACATAAATTATTTTGATAACATGGCAGGCTGCCTTTCTGCCACACTGCTTGCAAATGTCAAAATTTTTTCCACGTTTCTACTTGGAAATGACATAGTGTTGGTGAAGGATAAATTATATGTCTGACTTTATTGCTGATTAAATATGACAAATGTTGAACTTTTATTTGAGGTAAGATTTTACAAGTTTATTTATCTTCAGGGGAGGTATCGTGAGCATATTTCGTGTGGCATGAGGTGCTACTTTACAGTAAACTTAATTTGAAAGAAAATTTCTCCCACTTTTCCTAGAAAACTAACAGTGAGAGGTAAAAATGTGTCATATCAGATTCTGATCATAGCTGTTGAAATTACAAAAAGTTAATAAGGACCAAGGCATCAGTAGCAAAGGACCGAGAACATACTCTCTCCTTGTTCTTAAGCCTCTCATTAAAATTAAACATATATTTATTTTTATTACTTGTTTGCTGCTTTGAATTACAGTAGAGGACATAGGTGACAGATGATACAAACACCTAATTAGAGAAAACTCCTGCCTCATAATTCTTGCAATTTGGTGAGGAAAAAAGCATGAGATGGATTAGAAAATCTGGTAGCCTAGAACTTCAGCCTTTATTTTGCTAGAATTATTTCCTGTATGAGAGATCTTGCATGACTTTTGTTGTGCTGAGGCCTTTGGCTAACTTAGACTAACCTGTGATTTCATTTCTAAATGTCTGACAACGCTCTAAGGATATTAAAGTTTAATGTTGTTGCCATTTTTTATTTTAAATTTTGCTAAAGATCAAGCATGTGGTTTGCATGCAATTTATCAAGCATATAATTTGCTTTTCTTCTGCAATTTCTAGGGATGTGATCTTATATTTTGTGTGTTTCTGTAAACTTCAGCTGAAATTTGAATGCCCAGAGAATGTGGTAATTGTATTCTCACCAGAGTCCTTTGACAGTAAAAGATAATGTGAGTGAGAGCGAGCGAGTGAATAAGAAAAGTGTCTCCCCAGAGGCTGTCACTCTTTTTCACTGCTGCAGTTGTACAGCCATAATAAATTAGAAAATTGAAGGGCTTCAGAAGTGTGAGTAGTTTTCTGATACAGCTGAAAACAACACATGAAATGAGGATGTGATAGGGGGAAGATGAGTTCATTTTACTTTCCATGTGTGGTTCACCACCTCTTGTGTCTTATGTAATTAGTATTTTTCATGACCGTAAACCACTCCTGTTGATACTTAAATGTGACGTTAATTTCAGGCTTCCCTTTGAAAAATGAGAGAATATGGTTTACAGTGTTTTCAGGGGCACACCTTTGAGGCCTAACTTGATAAAAGTTTACTCACAATCCCAGAGTGCTTGTTTTTGTGGATTAACCATTCGCATAAACACTATGTAATGTGCTAAGAGTTTCAGGTATGACAAATTTGGGCATTAGTTTAAATTGCACCACTATGGCTGTGAAGATTTTATTTTGCTAAGCAAGGAATTTGATCAGTCTTCCTATCTTTTGCTTGTATGGGTATTTCTAACTCATTCAATCGTTTCCTTCAGTTCAGCAGCTCTTTTCCATTGCTCTCTACCAGTGATTTTCCTTCTCTTTTCTTTTCTTTTTTTCTTGTGCTAGATAAGAGAAACAGCGGACCGGGAAACATGTACCAGGGTAGATGTGTGGCTTTGGTAACACTGGAGTTGTTATTCCTTCTTTCTTTATCCTGGAGAAACAGTATTGCTGCATACAGGAGTTTAAGTCTGATGCTGTACTATGTTTCAACCAGTTTGGTTAAAGTAAGAACTGTCTAGAACCTTTTCACAGAAGTATAATCCATCTGAGGAATAGACAACCTTCCTAATGTTTAAAATACTAGCTGAAATATATAGCTTTATTCTGATTAAACTATGTCAGTGCAGTTCCTTGCTCTGGCTAAGAGGCAAAATAGAAATGCCAGAATTCAGATCCAGTATTACCCAGAATATGTTGGAGACAGTTTTCATCTCTAGTTTTGGCTTCTCGTGAAGCTTTATGCAAATCATTTAATCTATTTCTTGGTACACTCTCTGTGAAATGAAGAAAATATGTGATACTTGCACAGGGAAGTGGGGTGAATGCATTCAGTTACGTATCTAGGATTTCCAAAGGCAGTTAATTGTCTTAGATACCCAGATCCCTTTCAAAGTTGGTGGAATTTGGATGCTTATCTGTGAGGCTGACTTCAGGCAGGGGAGGTAAGGCCAGCAGGGGCACCTTGCCATTGACTCGACTGAAAGTAGAATCAGGCAGAACTTAATCTGCTGCAATGTTTCAGGGAGAAAAATGAGTGTGGATGAGTAAAAACTCTGTGTCCTCTCTTTATCTTCCCTTCATGTAGGAAATCAATTTCCCATTCCTCTGAGCAGTAGGTGTCTCTTTTTGTCCTATAGTCTTTTTAATTTCTGAGAAAGGTAAATGTGAGCTGAGTGGAATAGAATATGTATGTATGACTAACATGGATTTCTAACTGTCAGGTCAACTTCAGCAGGCTATTAAAGTTGTTAATATGCCCTATTTTTACTTTTTCACAATTTTCCAGTGCTATATTGAGCTCCAGATTTTTTTTTAAATTATTTTGAATAATTCAACCTTTTCTTTCCTCAGTCAAGAGGACATCGAGTATTCCCAATTTTCAGAAAGTACTGAACACCTTCAAGACAGACATCCGTATTTGAAAACTGTAACCTAATGCTTTCTGCAGAACCCCATGGATCTAGAATGGAGCATGACAGTGTTGTGATCTTTCAGCACAACAAAAATGAGACATCTCAGAAATGCTGCAGTGGAAGAGGACCTTAGAAGAACAGATTTGTGGGGCAGAACTCATGCTAATGACTGTTCTGCTTTTTAGAATTCATAAACATCAAGATCAGTAGATTTGTTAAACAATAATTTGGTTTCATAAGCATCTTCTGAACTCTCTGAGTTTGCTTTTCTTTTCTTTCCCTTTTGAGAAATATTTATTAATACCAGAAAAAGAGCAGCATTTATTATTTATATTGTGTAGGGGTGAGCTTGGCAAACAACCTGCCCAGTTAACCTGTTAGTTATTGAAGAAAAAGAACAGTGGGGATTTTCATTTTTGTGAGATTCAAGGGGTTATCCTCTTGCCCCTCTTTGCAGAGAAAAGCCATCAAAATTCTGGAAAAGGCTGGAAGAAGAGACAACTGAAAGCTGGCTCAGAAAAGTCCTTATCTCTGCATGCTCCCAAAATATTCTTTGTAGGAGTTTAACTGCATCAGGGAAGAACTCAGTTCTGCAAGTGACACAGAGGGAACAACACTGCCCTAAGTCATTGAGGTATCCCTTTTAGGTGGCTGCAGAACAATACCAAACGTTTTGTCTGTGTAATAAACTAGCACATAGCTTATAATATATATACACATTTTAAATTATGCGGAATAAGGGAATTCTTTTTTTTTTTTTTTTAATTGATCAGTCTGAGTTCTCATTCCCTGGAAGCCCAAATCCCTGAGAAGTTAATGCCTGCTCATTCACACCTTACTGTGCTTTAAGGGCTATTAAAATTTAGAAGACTGCTAACACCAAAAGTGATAAAGGCCCAAAATAAACTGCCTGATACAAAGAAAAACGAACACCCCTCTCCACCCCTATCCAGAGCAGCCTAGTGTAGTTCAGTTAACTTGCTTATGTCACTCAAGAAACCTCAGAGCTCTGTTTTGCCAACAATAGCCCTCAGTGTGTACCAGGCTGTGGGCCTCTTTGGCACCACAGCTGCAGGTCGTAAATACAGTTCTGGAGATTAAGATATTAAAGTATCCCTCTTTGGAGGCTGCAGAACAACGCCTGAGGTATGGCCTTCTGCCTCTGAGGCAGCCTGGTAGCTCCCAGGGCTGTCAGGTGACTGTATGGAGCACACTCAAAGAGGTTCCCACATGGGGATTAGTTCTCAGAAAGGACATTTCTGCCATTTCCTGTGTTAGCCAGGGAGCGTTTGGTATGCTGTGCTTCCATTTCCTGCAGAAGGCTCCTTAAAGTTGGTTAAAATGGTTTGCTGAACATGAATTCAGTGTACAGAAGATAAAGGATAAGTATATGCTTTAAGAAAAGCACTGGACGGTTTGTGCAGACCAAGTTACAGTTGGAGCACCAGTCTGTCCTTGTGTCTTTCCATGCATTTATAAAACAGTAACAAAAAGAGAAGGAGGCATGTGGAAAAATTCACTTGCATCAGTGCAAAGGAGGAGAATGTATTTACCTGGATCCTACTTAGGGTCTTACTAGTACTTACCTCCAGACTACTTATTTATTACCTTTTATCCCATTTTATGTAGAAAAAGTTTTTGCTTTCCAGCTCTTGAAAAAAAGTGCCTTTCTCACTGTAATGTTTGATAGCACTTTAAACAGTGAACTGTGGTTGCAGAAATTTTCACTTCTAGAAGCACTAATAGAATGTGACAGAGTTTTAGGCCTTGGTCATTTATGCTCATGTTCATCAATCATTTTTCAAATGTGTGTCTCTAAGCGAGAACAGACTTTTATCGTATAAATTCGAACTCTGCAAGAAAACACTAGAGCAGGAAAAGCATAATTGATTGAGCTTGCCTGTGCTTTTCTCAAATCAAAGGAGAGCTCTTGGTTCAACATTTGTCAGCAAATTGTGGCTGAGTTATTAATTATCTGTCTCAAGTTATTAAGTACCTGGAATGTCTAAGTCTTTCAGGAAGGCCTTTAATATACAAATCTCTGAATGTTACTGGAGCTTCTGGCTGGTATCTTTAAGTAAGCTGTGGACACTAAGAAACATGTCATCTTGAAGATGAATGAATTAAGCCTGTAGATTGTTTGATTGTGTGAATGTAAAATAGCTTTTTTTGGCACTTGTTGCTTTAGGACCAAGGGTCAGATTCTTTCTCTCTCTTCCACTGCAGATGCACTGAAACTCGTGTGGTCCAACTGCAGTGGCTTAGGAGCCTGTGATGGTTTTGTGAGTAATTGTGCATAATGGCTTTTGGGGACAGGTCTTGTGGTTGCTGTGAGCTGCTAAATTCCTTGGTGCTTTAAAGGGGAGGGCACAAAAACAATGGAGGTGACTTAGGCCTTAAGAGTGTGGCACTGCAGTTATCAAGAAGGACCTTTCCTTATTTTCCCCATGCTTTTCTTCAGTCCCCTTCGTTATGCTGATTCAAAAGAAGATTAACCAACAGCAAAAAGAGAAGAAAACGTGACTACTGGATCACGATGTCATTCAGTGGAGTCATTGCTTAAGACTGTTTTCAGGAAACTGTAATAATTACTGAACTTAGCATTAACTCAGAATCAGCTCTGACCCTGGGTGGAAACAGAATGAAATTGGTGTGTGTGAGTGTGTATGTGTGTTAACTTGCATGTATATCACAAGATCAGTGAAAACTCGGGGTTGCGGGAGGTCAGAGTAATAGGCCACGTACTCTGAGCTCTAGCAGTCATCGTCCAAGTACTCAAGACTGCTCTGCCACTGCGTCTCAATCTCATCTAGAGGGACATGTCTTATAAAGAAGGGAGTTCTTTGTGCTTAATACGGTCTGTCCACTTTGAAAGTCTGCAAAGACAACATTTATTTCTGTCTGTTTTAATGGTGGGTTTGTGATGACAGCACCTAAATTTTATGAGTAGCACTGTATGAAAATGAGAAGTTTTCTTAAAAAAAATGTAAAATAATCCTGTGAATGAGGGAAAATTTTCTAATGACAGTTCTAAGGAGAAGGCTGTAAAACGCTCTCACCAGTTATTCGTCCTATAGCTTCCTGCCTTCCACCAAAGGTTTTCCTTGCTTCTTTAATTAGCAGGAAATTTTATAAGAGGATATATAATTTTGTTTCTCTGAAGGTAGAGGGTTGAGTGGTTTTACAACATTCCTTTCGAGCTAATAATGATTCAAAGTAGCAGTCACATAACATTCGTTTTAGAACAAATGTGTATGAAAATTACTTCTATGTAGGAAATCACAGCTTATGGCTTTGGCACAAGGCATTACTTTGGATGGAATTACTCCAGATTCTTGACACACTTTATCCAATTAACTTCCGTTTTCATCTCCAACGTGGCTGTCACTATTTAGTAAAAGTCTTCTATAATGCAGGAAATGTATCTCTGATGTAGGCTTGAAGTGTAGCAAGTTGTGATGTTTAAAAGTTGGCCCCTGGGGACTGGGTTTAAATTGCTAAAACATACTTTGTTGTGTAAGTCACATTTAGCATAGTTAGGTGAAGTGGTCAGGACAATATCTGCTCTACAGCATAAATATTTACTTGGGGTGGATTAAAAGTTTCCCAGTTTTAGGAGTAGTGGGTTTTGTTGTTTTTTGTTTGTTTGTTTGTTTAAGTGTGTGTCTTAAGGAAGGTAAATCGGAGCTATTACAATACTTCATTTGGAGTTAGAAGACCTTCTTGCACTGCACTGGTGCCTTTTCAGAATGATTCCCCAGTGTCAGACAAAGAATATCATGGAGGCATAGAAGAAAGTGGAATGGATTTATCTGCAGTAATCTTTATTAGCGAAAACCTCTCAACTTTTCCTCCTTCATTTTCTAGGAGGAAAGGAAGATCAAACATACATTTCCTTCACAAAATAGTAGGTTTGGTTTTTGTCCACCTTGGGATGTGAATGAAATCTTTATTCCCAGTTGGCAATATGTGACATAGCATACCTTTTGTGACAGGCTATGTAAGGGATTAATCATCTTGTGAATTTATTAACAGTAGTAATAAATCTTTTTACAAATATTAGGGATCCTCAGCAATTTTACTGTCTTGAATTTAAACGCATTTGAACAGTGTAAGTAAATTAAGAGATAATATTAAATAGAGATGTTTGCTCATAATTTAACTTCTAGTTCTCAAGCTATCAGTTGTTTACTGGTCTGGACCAATGAAGTGCTAAAAGCTAAATACTGTGAAATGTTAAACTTTGATGAAAGACATGAAGAAAGAAACTGTTTCTTTTGCCAACACTGTGGTCAACAGCAGTGCCCTGACCTGATTACTTAAGCTGATGTTTTTCCTAAATCTGTCATGAATCAGTAATTATCAAGTTTTGCAATACTCAATGATTCTCTTGTGAATAGCAAAAAGTTTTGTTATTGTAGGTTGGTATTTTCTAAAAAGAAGTGTTCAACTCTTACATCTGCAAGCTCTATACAGTATGTTTTGCTTTTTGTCTGGAGAACTGTGGTATGCCATGACAAATCTCCTGAAGAGTTTCACAGAATGTGAGGAAAATTCAATCTGGCCTAATCTGGAAGTGACCCCTCTGGTATCTTTTAAAATAAACTTTTGTGTCAGTGTGTTTTTCCATTCATGGAAGATATCCAGTGTTCGGTTTGTAGGGCTTGACTTGTAGGGCTTCTAATAAGAAAGGAAACCTATACAACATATTATTATCAGTGGGGTATTCTCGTAGTAATTTAATACGGTAGCCCCAGAAAAATTTCCCTTTTCTGTTGCGCCAAGTGCCGTGCGGTAGTGTGGGGTGTGTTGTGGATGAGGTCAGAAGAGGGTCTAGGTCTCTGAATGAGGCTGGAAATTCAATCTATGCTTCCTTTGATTCTGGTGGCATCATACTAAGAGCTGACTTCAAAACGCCAGTAATCCTTGTAGCTTCTGGCTGAGTTTTCAGAGAAATATTTCGGAGAAATAAGGAACGAAAATTAGGGGAACTTCTCAGTTAAAGGGAATGAAAGATGTGGTAACGTGATGCATTGTCTGTTTAGTCATTTAAAATGAAAAGGATGGGATAGCAAAACCTCTGTGAGGCTTATTTGAAGGATGCTTTCTGCTTATGTCCATACAGATCAGTGGCTAGAGTCCTGCGGAAATTGAACTTCAAGCTACATGTGAAGTTACTGTGGAGCCTGCCAGCCCCTGGAGCTTGATAAGGAACGCAGCAGAGTATGAGGTAAGTGGGACTGCACTCCCCATGTGGCAGAGCCCCCGTGATCTGATTGACAGCGATCATTTGTCGGCTGATTGGTGAGCCTGAAAGGGGGGAACGTACAAACAAGCAAATCTAAATGCAAATGTTGATTTGAGGGCACTGTCTAACATTGGTGGAGATTTATCCAGATGATAGGGTACTTGATAGCAGAAAAAAAAAAAAAAAAAAACAACTAAAAGGAAAAAAATGAGGAAACTTGAACCAGCCAGTTCTTTTCTGGTGAAAATTGCTTAACATAGATTTGTGGTTTTATGTAAACGTGCATATTAAAAGAATGCTGACCTTTAGAAACATGGTTTTCGATAAATTGCTATTGTTGCTGTTTAAAGCATATGGACTTACAAGCAGCAGAAAATACCATAAGCCTATGGGATCGGGAATCCACCATGGAAACAAACAGCACCCTGGCAAAGTAAAAAGATATTTCCTTAATGGTGCTCTCCATTAGAAAGTCAACTCAGCGTAGTTCCCTCTGAAACCTGCATACGGGGTTACTACATACCTCTCAAAGATAAATGCACGATAAACCAGTGAATTAAATGGTAACCACTATGTTTTACTTTAAAACAAAGAAGGCTTTTATAAGATTCTTGAGCCGAAGTTATATGTTGTGCATCCATTGTTTAGGAATGCAATGACATTAATTCCTCTTTGAGACAATGAAAAAGATCTAGAAATATAGAGCTGCCCTCTAGTGGCAAAATGGCAGTATGAGGTGTGTCTCCTCCGGTGCTCACAGTGGTTGGAAAGTGGAACGTTTACTGGAAGGCAAACAAAAATGTGCAAATGTTTTTTAAGAGATTCTATAGTTATAGTTCAAATGTCAAACCAGTAGTGGAGAAGATGGAATATTAGACATAGAGCACAGGCATAGTGCCGTCCGGGGAGGTGGTCTTTCACCGTTTTCATAATGTATGATGTACAGAAGAGCTCTGCAGACTTTATATCCAGAGCTTGTTCCAAAAATTCTCAAGTTTGGATTTGGACATTTGCTTCAGCTTAGTTTGGGAAGAGAGGTCATCTATGAAACTGGGATGTAGCTTCATAGCTGAACTTGCCCTGGTTTGGAACTGTTGAAATTGATGACTTTGTCCAAGGTTATTCTCCGCTAGATGAAAGAACTCTTTCCTGAATTCTACATCAATCCTCTTCTCGTTTGCATAGTCTTCTGCTCTGGTTCACGAAGAAAGAACCTTCATGGATTAAATGAGCCAAATTTATGAATCCTCTGAACAGACTCACCTTAAAAAGGAAAATAATGTCTTTATGGAGAGTGCCAGCATATTCTAACCTAATATATGCAATTAAATTAATTTTATGCTTGTTTAACCTGTGGTAATAACTACTCCCCTTGAGTCAATTTAATTCTTTAAAATTGCATGAAAAAGAAAAGAATCAGACTAAGTTACATAAGTGATGTTGCAAGCTGTTACATACAAACATTGTGTCCTTTGTGAGGCTTCGTTTGTTACCTTGTCAAAACCATTAACTAAACCTCTATGATACAGTTATTTGGAAAAGCACCTGAGTTTCTGTAATGACTACAAAGGTGTCTTTCTATGTGATGTTAGGAGGAGCAAGACTGGTTAGTGAGGATTAAATTTTTCTGTCCTGGTATGATATTTTCTGAAGTTGCTGCTATCTTCATCTTCTGTGCAAAATGTTGTTTCTGCTTCGGTTTGGTTATACAGAAGGTTGGGTAAGATGAATTGAGGAAAAAAATCTGAACCTGGAAAGAATAGGAATCCTAAATGCAATGATTTGTCTTAAGGTTCAGGTTCTGGGAATAACAGATTGTTTCAGATTTACAAAGAATACACCACAAGGGAATTTCGGAGTGGCTGCATTACTCCAGTGTATTTTTTGAGATGGCAATGGATACATGTGTGGGGGGAAAGCGAGACACAGAGGAGAAGGGTATGAAAGGCTCTTGTTGAGAAGTTTCTTTGTGTGTATTAATATCAGTGGGGATAAAAGAAGAGGTGTAGATAATACTGATTGCAAACAGTTTTAATCAATGTTAACTGCCTGTGCAGAGTCTTCAAAAGATTAAAATGAGAGGGAAGACTGCCCAGGGAAGTGAATGTAATAAGCAGAGTCTAAGGAGTGTTGATGAATCAGGGTTTCCTTTATCCGTGCTTATCAGGTGCATCTTCCTCCTATTCATGTTTCCTACAGCCTCTTTTGTTTTCTGCTTAATGAATGCAATACTGCTTAGAAGGCAAAAATCAATTTCTCTGGGTGCAGAAGTCCTGGAAGTATGGACAGACCTATGAACACACATAAATACATTCTGAAAAGCACATGCATACGTGGATGCACACACACACACACACACACAGAGCACAGGCAGTTGTGTAAAGGCCTTTCTGATAGCATCTGCTGTATTTGTCTCCATGGGTTCTGTAGAAGCTTCTCTGTGCAAAGCTACACAAAGAGAGTTTGGAGAAAGCTGAAAGAATAGGTAGCTCGATGGGGCTACCCCTTCCCACTTGTTATGAACCAGAATTACTAAAGATAACAGTGCTCTGGGCTATCTGGGATTAGGAGCTAAAAGGAGTCCCTTTTAATGTGCATCTAATGTAGCTGCATAACTGGGAAGTCAGAGGGTGGTTGGGGCCACAGAGTCAAAGACCCCTCTCCAGAAAATCCTGGGCTTCTCTAAATTGCTGCAAATAAGGCAAAATCTTCACTTCCTCGGTGGACTGTTGTTGACTAATCTCTGTGACTGTTCCCTTCCAAGGGCTACTCTCTTGCTTTTAATGTAAGAATGGACATCTTGGCTCACTTCTGTTGGTCAGAGTATTCTTTGGCCTGTCCTGAATCTGATTGAATGAAGAGGCTGATTGTAGTATCTAACACTGATTTTTGATGTGGGGAGGTGCAGATGCTCCACAGAAGCTGCTTAGTGATTTCGCAGACACCTGGAGGCAGACGTGGGATGGAAACTTCCAGGCATAACTAAGTCCAGTTAGACTCTGTGGTAATGGTCAGAGAGTAGAATATCTGTTAATTCTTATGCACTATACTCATATACATGTAATATTCTTATAACAACAGCCTGAATCTTTAAAACTTGTCAGACTTCTGCACTTACAAGGTTAGGCCCAAGCACATAACAGCTGAAGCTAGTACGTATGCTTTGTTTGAAGCAACAATGAAGTAATAATTTGATAATACTTTGTTACATCTGTCCCTTCATGTGGGATATTTCGTTCCCCATCTCACAATGCAGCATATCCAGGAGTAGCTGGTGTTTTCCTTGCTTTTTCCATCTCTCCCGTCATGCATACCCACTTGCCTGCACAGGGATCAGTGTTTCCCCTCTGTTATTGTGGTTCAGTGGTTCTCACTGATGATAGTTAAGAAGATATTTTGGGATATCTCAAACAAAAGAAAACAGTCACCAGAGAAACAAATAACTTTATGTTTATGAACGTCTTCACCTTTCATCAAGCCTTCCAGAGCAGCACTCAGCCTGGAACCTCAAGTAGTTGCTGGCTCCTCTGACGCTGGTTTTATTTTGTGTGAGGTACTTGATACAGATTGTATCTTCACCAGACTACCGGTGGAGGTTAATTTGCATGAGAACAACATTTCCAGTATCCTTCAGGCATATGGTAGAAGCTGCAGCCATTGAATCTCTAGGGAAGTTCATATTGTCCTGTAGATACACAGCCAAGAATATAACTTAGATTCCCAGCAAAGACACATTCTTGTTCAGGCATTCAGTGGGGAGCTTAACCTCTGCAGTGGACCTCACTGTTAGTTCCAACAGTGAAAAAACTGTAAGTGTCATGAGCTGTGATTTGTTTTCTGAAAAGGCTTGGCAGACTGCCACAAACACTAGGTATCTGTCTAACTGAATTTGCAAGTTCCTCCAGCTGCCCTGGGGAGCTTGTAAGTTCCTTGAACCTCATTCTTGCCCGCATGGAAGTTACAAGATATGAGTGCTTTGCCAGCAGAGCTGGTAAATTCCAAGAACCCCAGATACTGGATTCACAGAAATTACAACCCTGCTGGCCACACTGGTCGAACTAGAAATGTTTTGGAGTTCCATGAGCCTTAGCTGTTTCTACATGTAATGTACAAGTTCCAGTTTTGCATCTGCATAAAGGACTTTGGCACAAACAGCTGGAGTTTTTGGTGGTTACAATCTCAGCCAGCACAGTGCATAAGCAGGACTTGAAGAAGTTGCAGTGCCAATGGCTTCTCAGCAGAGTTTGTAAACCTGGTGGTCTCTGGACAGAATGTTTTTGAGGCTGTCCCTGTTGACTTAGCAGAGGAGATGCTACTCTCGTGATCCTCAGACTTCAGGGATGGGATGTAATCTATCACATCATTAAATGACCTTTTATTGGAACCTAAAATTTGTGGAGATAATAAATTCTGCCTCTCAACTGCCAAGTTTGGAAACCTCTTTATAATGTCTTGATGAGAAGGAAGATTGGAAATATAAAAGTCAATTTATCAATGAATAAGAATATGAATTCTGTGAGTGTTCTACAGAAAGATTTGGATGACAAAAGCTTGTAGCTTTTGTCAGAAAGTTTTCCTCTGGTGAGAGACCAGACATGCTGTATTCAGATGGCAAAGAGGGGGATTTTTAGTTTTATAAAGGTAGGGTAAATTGGGTAAAACATGTCTTACCCTAATGTTTTGTCTCACAGAATTTAGAAGTTCCCTATCACTTGCAGTACTGCATTTAGAAAGAAGTAACACTTCAGTTTTCTTATCATGTCTGACATTTGAAGAATCTCTAGCGAAAGAAATATAAAGATGCTGAACTTTTCTTATGGGCAGTATAGTATGCATTGTATTTCAATGACGGTTTGGATCAAAGGATCCTATATAATCTTGACATCTGTTGCCTTCATATTCCGTAGACACCATTAAGAGGTAGAAACTTTTTTTGTAAGTGTGTAAAAATACGCAAAGTTGAATCATGCTGCTTTATGACATTTGGAGTCTGGACTTCACAACTTTGACATTGTTTCAACATTATTTTTTGTCATAGAACCATAGAATGGTTTAGGTTGGAAGCGACCTTAATGATCATCTACTTCCAACCCACCTGCTGTGGGTAGGGACACCTTCCACTGGACCAGGTTGCTCAAAGCCCCGTCCAGCCTGGTCTTGAACAGTTCCAGGGATGGGGCATTCACAACTTCCCTGGGCAACCTGTTCCGCTGTTTCATCACCCTCATAGCGAAAAATTTCTTTCAAATATCTAATCTAAATCTATCCTCTTCCAGTTTGAAGCCATTACCCCTCATCCTATCGCTACATGCCCTTGTAAAAAGTGCCTCTCCTGCTTTCTTGTAAGCACCCTTCTTCAGATACTGGAAAGCTGCTGTAAGGTCTCCCCGGTGCCTTTTCTTCTCCAGGCTGAACAACCCCAACTTTCTCAGCCTGTCCTCATAGGAGAGGTGTTCCAGCCCTCTGATCATTTTTGTGGCCCTCCTCTGGACTTGCTCCAACAGGTCCATGTCCTTCTTATGCTGGGGGCTCCAGAGCTGGATGCAGTACTCCAGGTGGGGTCTCACAAGAGTGGAGCAGGGGGGCAGAATCACCTCCCTTGACCTTCTAGCCATGCTTCTTTTGATGCAGCCCAGGATGCGGTTGGCTTTCTGGGCTGTGAGTGCACATTTCCAGCTCAAGTCCAGCTCCTCATCAGCCAACATCCCCCAAGTCCTTCTCCTCAGGGCTGCTTTCAATCCATTCTCCGCCCAGTCTGTATTTGTGCATGGAATTGCCCTGACCCAGGTGCAGAACCTTGCACTTGGCCTTGTTGAATTTCATGAAGTTTGTGCAAACTCACCTCTAAATCCTATCCAGGTGCCTCTGGATGGCATCCCTTCTGTCCTGCATGTTGAACGCTCCGCACAGCTTGGTGTCATCGGCAAACTTGCTGAGGATGCACTTAAAGGATGTTGGTCCATGTCACCAACAAAGATGTTAAACAGCACCGGTCCCATTACCGACCCCTGAGGAACACCACTCGTCACTGCTTAACACTTAGACATCGAGCCATTTACCATAACTCTTTGAGTGCGACCATCCAGCCAGTTCGTTATCCACTGAGTGGTCCATTGGTTAAATCCATGTCTCTCCAATTTAGAGACAAGGATGTCATGCAGGACAGTGTCAAATGCTTTGCACAAGTCCAGGTAGATGATGTCAGTTGCTCTTCCCTTATCCACCAATACTGTAACGCCATCATAGAAGGCCACCAAATTTGTCAGGCACGATTTGCCCTTAGTGAAGCCATTGTTGGCTGTCACCAATCACCTCCTTATTTTCCATGTGCCTTAGCAGAGTTTCCAGGAGGATCTGCTCCATGATCTTGCCAGGCACAGAGGTGAGACTGGCTGGCCTGTAGTTCCCTGGGTCTAGGGAAGTTGTGTGTAGTTATATATATATATGTAGTTATATATATATATAAAAAAAAGTGTGTGTATATATATTTATAGGTGTTCATATATAATACAAATTGATGTGAACCAGTAGAATGTCTTAAATATGTAGAAATAATAGGGCTGCCAGAATAGATTGGAAAATGGCAGAAAGAAAAAGTTTATAGATGGAGTAAGAAAAATTGATCAAAACGGAATATTATTTGTATCTGAAAAAAACCTTCTAGAGGCCAAGGCTTTTCAGCCAGTAACCATGTGACATGGAATAACATTCTGGAACCTGCTACTTAAAACACAAAAATGCTGTGATGGTGTGTGTCTGTCCATCTGTCAGCACCTGCTGTGCCCAAGAAAAATTCATGTCTATGTTATAAAAATCTATTTCCTTTATCTTGCAGAGAAGATAAATCTCGTAGTCCTGTTTGCTAACATGTACTTACTGTGCAAATGATGCTTACTGAACTTAGGTGTGTACCTGAGAAAAGGCAGTTGCAGAAGTGGAGTCTAAATGTATAGTTTTGTAGTTATTGTTGACTACATGAAGTGCATGCCGCAGTGAGTTTACGCTTCACATTGCCAACTATGCAGAGGGGCTATTGGAATTATGTACTTCCACATACACGCATTTTTCTGTGTACGTTGTTACCTAAAACTCTGTCTATGTCATCAGGCAAACAACAGGAAAGACAGAAAAAGAGATTGCTAATTGGGTCTGCGTTTCCAGTGTCTTCCTTTGTGTTCTTTTTGCAAATATGAGCAGTATAGCTCTGAGAGTATCATGCTATTATGGGGATGTCAAAGAAAATGGTTGGTCATATAAAATATTCTGGAAATGCTTCCCTCATAAAGATATGTCCTCTGTTAGCTGACACATAGGTTGTTAATCTTTCCCCTTTCTCTAAAAGAGGGAATGTGACAAAGTATATGTCAGAGCAGTTTTTCTGTGTCCATAGTCTCTCTCATTCTAGCTCTGTGCATTAGATTAGTTGAGCTGTGGGCCAGTGTAATCTTCTGTGGCCATCTTCTCTTCTGATGTAACTCTTTCTTAAAAATGTTGTGGGCAGTCATCTTCTGGGTGGCTGCTCTGCACATGTTTTTTCCATTATATTAGTAGTAAAGTTAACTGGCAGTTGTGAATCTTCTTGCGCCTCCCCCTTTGACTGGCAGCTCTTTCCCTCTTTCATAATTAGTGATTGACTAGAATTTGCTGGAAGGAGTGAGAGGTCAAGTCTCCAGTGATTTGAAAATTGGACTTGATGTGCATGACACTAAAGTTAATTTTGTCAAAGCTATTGATGAATAAAACTTTCCTCATGTTTTCCCTTTTTTGATTAAAGTTAACTCCTACTTTACAAGCTTATTACTCATCTTGTATATATCTCAAGTATAATGGTTGCAACTGTTAAGAGATTAATTAAACTTCAAAGCTATGTTATTAAAGACTAAGCAAGAACACCCAAAAGCAGAAGAATTTGCAGTTAAGACTATACAAATCCATTCTTAACTAGTCCACAGTGGGTAGGGATTATGTAGAGCAGTAATAGCATTTGCTGTACAGAGGATCTCTGCAAAATCTAGACATAATGGACTGCATGGAGAACAGTACACAGCTGAATGTTCCAGGATTATGATTCTGGGGTTTTCTTTATTTCTTTTAGTAGACATGGCTTTGCCTTAAAGGGTGTAGCTGAAAATCATTTTAGATAAGCAGGACTCGTCAGTCCAGGATTTTGCCTTGACAGTCATCTGTAAAAAATGTTAGCTGATGTTTCATTCCAAAATAATGAACAAAAGGCTTGATTCTGCTGTTAGATCTGGGTTTATTAATCATCAAAAAGTGCATTAACCTATCTGTGTGGGTGGCTAACTGCAGTGTGTGCCCCAAGCTGTTGCTCCATCAGGACTGTAGAGTTATCCAAAAGGGTGGACAGCTTTATGCGCCTTCCCTGTCTGTGCTGAGATATGGTCTGAGTGGGAGGTGGATTAACCAAAACTGGGGAGACTTATAGACCTCCGTGCTAGTTACTCATACCCTACTGTCTGAAATGGGCATCTCTGGAGCACATTTCTTGGGTGTAACTTATTTCATGAGCCTGATGGGATAAATATGGTATCTAAACATCTCCAAGTCTGCAGTCGGGGCGGGGGGAGGGGGAGGCTGTCATTTAAAACATCTTTGCACTTGCTGAGATATTTGGGCAGAAATTCGAGAGATGTGTACACTTCTCTGGAAGACTTCTTTGTGTCCTTAAAGTAGGAATTACAGATTCTCTTTGTTGATACAATGACCCGTTTCACCACAGTCACCTTCTTTTCTTTCTGTATTGCCTAGGCTTTTTTTTTTTCCCCTATGTTTTTTTGTTTCTTTGTTCTTTCTCCCATTTACAGCAGGAATTGTGGAATAGTGTGGTAAAATTTACACCATTTTTTCAGGACAAACACTGTTTTTCATATGCATACTCAGCTGCAAGATTTTCAAACAAGGTAAAGCTTGAAGGAACTCTACTGAGCAGAGGTACAAAAAGAAGTGATTCTTCATTACTGTGTGTAGTTAAACTGTGGAACTCCTTACCTTGGATATTATGGATGCCGCAGCTTCTGTAGGTTCGAGGGGATACAGGACAGGTTTATGAAAAATAAATTTGTTAGGGATACTAAATGCATTGGAACGTATGTCTCAGGGAGTTCATGAGCCGCAAATTGTTGGAGCCTGGAAGAGCATTTAGGAAAGTACCACTGTGTTTGCCTTGTTCTTGCACCTTGTTTTAGTTACTGCCAGGTGAATTAGATGGATCTTTGGTCTTACACAATTACAATAATTTTTATTGTAGGGAATGCCTCCTTCACATAATTTTTTGTATGTATAGAGATTCCTAGGAAAGACCAGTGTGGATTTTATTGCCTTCAAAAGCAGTGAGAGACACATGGGAGATTCAACATGTTAGTATTTAATTACTGGCTTAGCAAATACTTCCTTCTTCTTCCCTCTTCATTTTTGTCCCAGGTCACACCTGTCATAAATGAGTGTGGTGCACTGTGGTTAAACCTGGTGGAGCATTGCACTTGCACACTTTCCACTGGCAGAGGCTGAATCAGGGAGTGGGAAGGAGTAATGGAAAGGTTGCTTTCTCTCTGGGATGACAAAGGTTTTCCAGGGCAAAAATTACTCTCTTGGCAGTGAGAAAAAGGCAAGTTAGGAAAGATACAGTTAATGCCATTTTTTTGTGGCTGTCACTGCAGGCTGATTAGACAGTACCTGAACTTGGACAGAAGTGTGAAAGGGGAGAAAAAAAGTCGTGGGAAAGTAAATGGTCCCTTTTTGCCTCCTTAACTCTTTACAGCGGGTGCAGTGAGGGACCTCAGAAGCTTGCCATAAGTATTCAGCAGGGAAGAAGGAGGCAAAGAAGTTAGGAAAAGCAAAGCGAGAGGTACCCATCGCTGCCTGCTGGTGGGGATAAGAAGTGAAACCTTCTTAAGTCCTCTGCCATATGTTTTCACTGTGAAATGTCATGTTCAAATGATGTTTCCAACTATGCATCTTTCTGTTTGAGTATGTTTTTTTCCTGTCTTTCTGCAAAACCTCTCTGGAGAATGCGTGGACATTTGGGTTCTGGGAAGCTCAGTGGTTTGTTTTCACTGAAAATCTGTTCCCCTCCCTCCCTGAATCAGCTGAGTTCCCATGGGGGAGGCTTCCTTCCTCACCCACCTAGATTAGTTGATATCTGTAGGCTTCAGATACTTTTAGCCTGATGCTGTGTGCCACAACAGCAGCAGCCGTGGCTTTTCTGTGCTGCAGCAAGCGTTGCCTCTTGACGCTGCCTCCCCTGAGGGATCATTAGCAGGGTGGAGGCTATTTTCTTTCCTAGAAAGAGGAAGAGAAGAAGAGGATGAGAGATGGGAGGCCTAAACAATCTAGAATTAGATTACACTGTGGGCTCAATGACATCAGCTTCCTTCAGTCTTCCCACCCATTTGCTCTCTCACGGCATTTCTGTTTAGGCTGATGGGGATCTGATGATACCTGAAATACCATGCTAATTTCTTGGTGGTTAATTGGGTCCAAAGCAAAGGCCCAGATCTGCCGTCCCACTCCCCAGTACTGGGAAGTCTAGAGTGTAGATAACTGCATGTTGCACTGCACAGGTAACTTCTATCAGGCCGAAAAGCACTGGGTTTCAGAGTACTTCAGAATTAACGTCAAGGGATATAGTCACCTTGAAGTCTCGTAAATTAAAATAAAACCTAAAAGTAGTGATAAGGTTTGGAGTATTTGTTGTAAGAACTCTCTCTCCCTCTTTCTCCCTCATTCCCTCTTTGTAGCTATATGGCCATAAAGTTGTTGTTAAGTTCATGGAGTGCATTTGCATTTAGCAAAACTTAAGGTTAATGCTTATTTAAAAAAAAAAAAAAAAGTTTTGTTACAGATAGACTGAAAGAAAGTAAAATGGCTCCCATAGAACTAAGAAAACTATCTGTATGCTTTATGGCTGTAATAATTGCTGAGAAGGATGTTCCCTTATTGGTTAGTGTTGGCATGGCTTCTGTCTAAATGGGAGACTTGGGCTTTGAGAAGAGAGGGTTGTAACTGCGTGTCCTGAGGTCAGAGTGTGCGGGGCGCTAGGCAATGCTAATTGCAGAGAGCTTGATTCTTTTTAACTTCTCTAATAAATCTGTGCTCTGTGGTGTATGGGTATGGGGGAAGCTGGCTAAAATTGCCACAGCACCTAGGCCAGTATCTGTCATGTAATTCTGCATATATGTATGGTCTAGGATCACTTTTGCTCCCTTGTCCACACATTGCCAGCTGCTCAGGTTAGAGTATCTCCTGCAGGAATAGGTATGAGCTTGATGTGCTGGATACATTTTTGGCGCTAAAAAAATCAATGAGTGTAATGAACGGGACCCATTTTTCTCCTCTCTCCTCTCCTCTCCTCTCCTCTCCTCTCCTCTCCTCTCCTCTCCTCTCCTCTCCTCTCCTCTCCTCTCCTCTCCTCTCCTCTCCTCTCCTCTCCTCTCCTCTCCTCTCCTCTCCTCTCCTCTCCTCTCCTCTCCTCTCCTCTCCTCTCCTCTCCATTATTACTTTTTAATATTTCATCCTTTTATTGCTAGCTCTTTTCTGCAGCAGTTATTCCTCACATTTTGTGCATGATGCGCTGGATACATTTTTGGGACTAAAAAGGGTCAAAATAAATAAAGTAATAAATATTTCCCCTTGAATACAAATGTTTTTAAACAGATAGCCAATAGGGAAAAAATAAGTGAAAGACCAGTGTCTCTAAGTCTTGGTAGGCTCGAAATATTTTCCTAGGAAGGAAAAAAAAGGGCTAAGAAACTACTTCAATTTCCTTCAGACTGTTCCCTCAGAACCTTAGTGCCAGCTGGAGACAGCATGGATCTCCATGTGCAGAAATCTGGGATCTGCATGAAGGAGGGAGATTGTAGGTCACAGTTTAATCTGATCACAGATACAAACCAACACAGGTGGTGTTGATTCCCCAGAGGGGCTGGAATAAGTTCTGTGTCACTGCATGAACTGCAGTGTTGTGAAACTGGCACTTACCTTGCTAACCTTGCAGACAACATCTGCTTACTCAGGCTTCTCGTCTTATTCCTAAAATTACTCTTGCCACAAGCCATGTTTCCTGCCTTTTAGGAGGTGCTCCATGTCTCTGCATGTATGGCGGCGCCTTTAGACTGCTTTTGTGCTATGCAAATTTCTTTCTCAGTGGAATGGTTTGCTGTGAGGTTTTAACCTGTGGACTTGTGCCAGCACTTATCATCTATGAATACATATATTCGGGATTGAGGATTTGAATATAGATTTTGCTTCCTACCGATGTAACATGATAAAACACACCTTTGGTTAAAAAAATGCCTACAGTTTGTGGGATGGAGATGAATTCCAGATCCCTGTTCTTCTTCAAAGTTTGTGGACAGACTAATTTCTATGTAGAATAAATGGGTAAAACTCGTGAAGAGGCAGCCAGGAGGTTGAATTTAAAGGTTTTGAGCTTCAGGTCTGAATAAGAATAATGAATAAAACAATGTCAATTGACTGTGTTACATTATGATTAAATTCTTAGCCATCCACTTTCCCCACAGAGAACTGTGGAGGTAATGTTCTTTCTCTCAGAGTGCAGGTAAAATTTGCCAGGTTATCTTTCTCAGCAATTAATACAAAGAAGTTCACTGATAGTTTTGATACACTGCTGTTCATCTTCCTGCTTCAGTTTAACCAGATTTCTGCTGTAGATTGGTGATCACAAATTCATGTGGGGTGAGACATGCTCAAAATAGAGATATGAGACCTCCAACATATCCACGGATGTCCTGAAGGGTCCAAATGCTTTGCTCTGAACCAACGCTCAGCTGAGAAATTGTGCTATTAATAGAAATTGTGTTGGTGAGAAATTGTGCTGTTAATAGAAAGTGTTGGTGAGGGCTGTGTTCTTCAGGTAAGGTCTAAATCAAGGCTCAAACAACTTTTGGAGATGCAAGAACCCAAAGAACTGTAAAGATCTGTCAAATTAATATTCTGTAAGTGGTCTTCTACTTACCCAGATGTCATATGCTATTAAAATTGGATATGCTTCATTCAGTTCCTGGGTGAATTGTTGTTTTCCAGTTCAGTGTGGCTTCTATTTCATCAGCGAATAAAAGGTTCCTTTCTCTCTACTTTTTCATTTGGTCTCATAGATATGTACATATCTATGAGACCAAATATATAATATGCGTATTTTTTGTGCATATATTAGAACAATACAAACCAGATTGTAATTTATTTTGCAATAGTTTGAAATAAGGTACAATATAAATGACTTGACATTATCACTATCTTTCTATTTTAGGTATGTCTTGCAAATCTTTTATGGAGAGAAATAAATTGTTGAGGTAACCACCTCAGGCAAGAACAGTCCTCTTTTCCTGCAATTTTTTCTCCCAATCTGGTTCTAATTGCACTGCCCTAATCTGGGAGGGAGTGAGGTGTCCCACTGAACAGTGCTAATACCTTTAAATTTCCCTCTAAAGGTAATACTGTGCTTTTGAGAGAGCTGTCAAGTTTTTGGTGGGTGAGCATTTAGCAAATATGTAAGCATAATATTGCAGCTGTTCATATTAGAAACTCATAGATGCTTGTTTAGATGCTGAAGGCAATGCATTAGGAACTGATGGTGACTGATTATTATCCAATCAGTTCCTGATGCAGTATCTGCGACATCAAAAACTCTGCAGTGGTTTTAGTTATGTCCTATTTTTTTCAGTTGCAGTGTCCCCATTTAATATATTTTTAAAAAAATTTTGAACTTCAAATGTTTAGGCTTAACAAGGCCAGCATACTAGGAACAAAAGAAAACTGCTTAATTGCACCACTCAGTTTTTTAGGATATTTATACCTTTCTTTTATCTAAGAATCACTAAGAATAAATATTACCAAGACTCACTCTAGGTAGCACTGCTAGAGAGCACTATACATCTTATACAAGTTTTACTTTATTCGAAACGGTTGTTTGTTGGTTGAATAGTTTAACACAAGTTAGTCGGCAAGTGTTCTGCTTTTCAAAAATGCAGGAAATTATGTAGGCTTGCAGCAGGGCAAGTCTGCAAATTCAGTAAGTGTTTGAGTTGTGAAATTCATGAGAAACTCTAGCCTTATGCCAGCATCTATGGGCTTTCTGTATGCAACATTTTGGCAATGAGAACTACAGACATGATGTTACTATCCTATTTCTCACACATTTTCTGGATCTAGAAAAAACATTACATTTGAAAGGAATAATCTGATTTCAGACCTAAGTCTTGGTAGCTAGCCTCTATATTTCCATTGGATGAGTATATGCCAGGTATGCCTGTCCATTTCCTGTAGATCTTACTGTACTGAGAGCAAATAACACACACAACATAAGCGGAATATGGTCATCACAGTCCTCAGACATCAAGATTTGTGCTTTCACCCACTTCTGTTTGAAAGAATGCAGTCATTGATTTTGGAGATAGTTGGGTTTTGTATTATTCTGTAATATTTTGTAATCTGTGTCCCACAGTGATCTAGGTATTTTCATTCACTTGAACTTTGGGCATGGAAGAAAAATGCTTGCAGTGAATAGGGGAATGTAAAGAACGTTTTCCAGGGGAAAACAAACCATGTCAGGTGACATCTGGTGACTAATGAAAGTGGTAACTAAGTACATATAAATATCACAGACAAACTACACTTTTACATCAGAGGTATTTTTGTTAGCATTTACTGAGGTAGAAATAGCATCACTTCACCAGGGCTGTTTCAGATAGTGCACTTTTATCTCAGAATAATTTTCTTCTAAAATTTTGCAGGACTAAAAAGAACTCATGTCATACCTTTTTTTGCTGAGCACCAACTTCTGTACATCAGAGCGAGCCATTTTTTTATCAAGTTCCTTTGATCCTTAGTGTGACATGAATAGTTTTTGGCAGACCATAAATGCGCCCTGGAATCTCACATGTAAATAAAACTTAGGGAGATATCTCTAAGGATTGTCCATTTGGAGCTTCCAGCCATTAAACTGTGGTGAAATTAATATAATTATTTTATGTGCAGTGGCTATATAGTATTCCTTTCTGCTGGGTATCCATAGGCTGATCTAAAGCTACCTAGTGTTAATGGGAATTGTGTGTTGATTTCCGCATCTTTGGATTGTGCTGTAAATAACGAAGTTTGAACCACTGCAGATGTGAACAACAATATTATTATGGCTAAGGAGCTGGCATATTTATTTGACAGCTTAGGAAAATTATATTTGAGTGGCATTTGGTAGCAAGGAGGGTCTCTGCTTTCCATAATACTGACTATATGCTTCAGCATAACAAGATTTGTGTTTGATTATTTGGTAGCTAGCTAACTCTAATGATCTTTGATATCCAGACAGTCAGTGATGACTTTATCATGAAACTGTGATGATTTCTTTAATTAGTGGTGTTGAATTAGAGACAGAAGATATTGCTTTAATTTGCTTATTCGTAATGGTATTTCTAACTTCGTTTTAAAGGTGAGTAAAAGCTAAATGAGAACTACATGAAGGTAGATTGTACACCTCCTTTTCCGAACGTTGCATTAGTGCTTGGTACCATAAATATGGGCATAGATACGATAGCTGTGTTTCTTGAAACGGTAGGTAATCATTTTGTTCCTCTTCAGTTATGTGAACTTCAACTTTAAAAAAATTACAAGAATCCTGACTGTTTTGAGTTGGGACATTACCAAGGTCATAAACGTGGGAAAAATTGATTGCAATTGTTTTGTGTAATGGAAAATTCAGCATAGATGGTGGTTATGGTGGAACACTAATCTTTGAACTTGTGACAAGACGGGGATGAAGTGAAAAGTCTGGGCACAGAACTTTGTTTGTCTTAAAAAACTCAGATCTGAAGAATGAAACGCAGAAAAGCCATCGTCTGCCCTACAGTTCGGTGGTAGACCAAAGTTTTCAGAAGGTATTTTTACGAGTAACATTTTCAGTGGGGTTGAAATGAGATGTGATGTCAGAAAAATTTGTTAACCCAGTTAACACAGAGATTATTCTGCTGCTGCAGGGTGCTGCAACAGTTAAGCTGGGAAGGGTCAGAGTTACCAAGGCAAGGTCTAGAGTTCAGTGTACTTAATGGTTTGAATAAGCTGCGAGGTTAATCTTGTGTGCATGGTGTGTTTGGATTTTGTGTACTGCAGCGGTATGTCTTGGTTCTGTAATTTAGGTGCCATGCAGGTCTACTAATCCATAAGAGCAAAGAAATTGCTGTGTTTAGCATAATCCCAGATACCACTGTGAGAGAGGTATTAACTGCTCACAGTTGCCAGCTGAGATTAAGCCAATTCACAGCCGTCCAGGTTAGGCCTGCAAGTGGATTCATGTCAGCTAAGTTTCTTCCCTGAATGTCCTACACAGGAAAAAATGGCATAATTCCACAGACAACACCTGGCACTGTGAAGATCTGTCATTAAAACATTTAGGGTCTTTGTGCATCTCCTCTGAGAGAGGTATTGTTAAGCAACTCCATTTGTTGAACTGAGACCTAGTTTATTTGGTGATCTTTGGCATGCCCCAATCTGCATGTAAACTGATAAAGCAGACTTGTTCTTTCTGGTTGAGCCTCTGCTTGTTTGGCTTCTCGTGTATAATAGGGAATACAGTAAAATATAAATTCAAGGGAATTTTCTAACTGCTGAACAAAATCATTTATGTAAAGCATTTAAAAATGATGTGCATGTTTCTTCAGCTCCTTACACTTACCTCTTTTTATGCTTCTGTAACTCTACTGATCAGTGCTTTCAAACCAGGGTGGCACAACTGAGCAGAGAGCTATAACCAAATCCTGCTTTTGTGTTTGGTCATTGTGGAGCTCTGTCAGTAAATCTCATATGTTTAGAAATAAAATGCCAGAACTGCACACAATAACAGACAAGAAAGAAAAAATAAATTGGATGTACTGGAGACATTTGGTGAAATTATAAGAGGAAAAGTACATATTGAGAGATTGTTCAAAAAAACGCTGTAAGAATGTTTTCTGAAGGGTGAAGTAAATTATAAGCTTGTTTACTAGAGTCGATTACCTGCAGATGATGATAAGCAAGATTGTTCACTTTACGTTTCAACGTAATTTGCTACAACAGCAGAATATTGTAGCAAGGAGAGCCAGCTGCTTTTTTTTTTCCCTGCAGGTTTTACGGGCAATATTCTGCTTATAGTATCTTAAAGAAAACCAGTGTTACCCTGCCAGTACGTCACTGGGTGCAGACCAGGTGTAACAGCAGCAGCGCTAACACCATGTCTGCTCACCATGTTTGCTCCATGGTGTTCTCTGGGGCTGCTCCTCTGTGGTGTGATGGAGAAGCAGGAAGCCTGTGGCTGATGGAGGGGCAGACTGCAAGGCCGACGGCAATTCCTGGTGAAATCTTTACCCTGCGCAAGCACTCCAGCAGGCAACAGGGTGTGTGTTTGGATCAGATGTTTTTGGAGGGTTGGGCCGCTTTCCTTACCCTGCATACTAAAACTGTGAGGCCCATAGAATACAGCCTGTACCATGGCTGATGTAAAGCTGTTGATTTTTCTCTGGGAGAAGTCCTGTGCATAGTGCAGCCTTGAAGCATACTGGCAGGGGAGCAACTCAGAAAATCCTCAGAAAAACCAGCCTTCTACTGGAACAGACCAGAGGCAGGCTTGGCAGGTGGTCTGATTATGTTTGCTCAGCCAGTTCAACAGTATTTGCTGGACAAAAGAAGACATCAGGTGATACAGAAAGTCCCAAACAAAGCTCCAGATGAATATAGACATGACCAGACTTTCTCATCTGTTGCATATCTGTTAAAGTGGAGGAAAACTTGTAGCTAAAAAAGAAGGTACAAGAGCCAGAAGGCATATCTCTTCTGTTGATTCTTGCATAGCAGGCTACTAAACACAACACTACTGAGAATTCAGATTTCTTTGTGTTTCTTTTGTAATACTTAAACTGTTTTCCATTGGTGACAAAAGAGTTAAAACTATGTGGGGTAAATTCTTGTAACCTCTCTTCTTGCTCGGTCGTTTTTGGCCTGCACCTTTTTCTTGCTTCCATCCCTGTATGCAGTGCTAGCTAGCATGCAAATGCAATTTTGACATGGCACTGAAATCATAGTCAAATGGTGGTGGATGGCTGTTAGATTGTGATTTTTTTAAATTTGAACCATTTAGGCGTCCAAATGTATGTTTGTAGAACCTCTGTGGAAGGAAAGGCTCCAAAGGAGCAGTGGGAGACCATTTCTAGGTAGGAATTTAGGCAAGCATTACTGCAAATGGTGCAAATAGATATAGATTAACATTAGATACAGAAGGTACCTTCACAGGTTAGATGTCTTTCCAAGGGTAAACATGCATTTTCCATGTTCTCCCTCCTAGCTTCTCTATGAGTGAGAAGGTGTTCCAAGTGTCTGAAAGATTTGGAGTACCTTTCGCTTTTCTATGGTGCATAAAAAACATATGGTAAAAGAATGTTAATCTTGCTCTAACATATGTAGTCCTGTAATTTACAATCTATCTCACACTGCAAAGGCACAGAGGGGACAGATTAATTGCACACAGGCGACTTTAATTCTGGCACTTTCTAATGTTTCATTGCTTGACTCTTCAATCTTGATGATCTTTTGATACTGCTTTTTCTTTTTATTTTAACGTGGATATAATAAGATTATGGAATGAATGTAAGACCGATTAAAAGAAAGTTTAGAACTTCCAGCTCAAAGATCAAACAATCAAGCCTCAATATTTTTCAAATTGTAATTTGCAGTGAAAATGTCTAATGAAAAGTTCAGACATAATGAAGGCTTTGCTTATATTCAGAGTTGTAGGTGGTGCTCCAGTTCTACATGTCACTAAAAGTTAAGAAACATACTTTTTAAAAAAAAGCAATAAATAATAGGTAGTCAGCATTTGAAATCTGGGCAGCCCTACAGGAAAAGAGATCTCTAGTAGTTGGTGGCAGTCATCACAATGTTGACTTGGTGCAGCTACAGAAGAATGGTGTTACCAGTTTGCACATCACCCTTGCTGGTGGCAAGTGTTTAAGAATTTTCTTTTCTTTTTTTGTAGAAAGGGATTTTTAAGTATGTGCTATTTCATTTTCCACTATTCCAGTAAGATGGGTTCAAACTAGCACCATAGCTTTAGTGCTGGATGACAAATTTTTATGTCTTGTTTAAAAATATTTGCTAATAAATGGGTAGATGGAAATAGTTAATACAATGGCAGCGTTCTGAAGATAGAGGTGTGAAAGCATAAGTAATTCTGGCAGTATGACAAGATAAGAAGTATGTAGAATGATGTCAGTAACTTAAAACATACAAGATGAATTGAAAGAGTCTCTTAATCGGAAGAGTAACAAAAAAGATCATATAAAAATAATCAAGGGAGTAAAATTTTAGATTAGCCTAGAATGATTCTAGCATCAATTTGAGTCAGTTCTTGGAATGAAGCTTTGATTTCTTTCTCAGGGCTGGATTTGGCAGCGTAGCTTCTCTTTGATGCATTTCTTTATGAATCCAAATGGATGGGGAGGTGGCATGTTATTCATCAGCAGCATTTTTGGAAATCTATGGCATTATATTGATATCACTGCAGAGCTTGAGCTGACTGAATAATTGAAGATGGATTTAAAATGTTAGAGTGGAATAGTCAGATAATTTTTTTAAAAATCATACAATGTGACTGATGTTTTTATTGCACAGCACATTTTATAGCTTATTAAAACAGTCTCTGTGACACAGTAGACAGGAACTAGTTGGCTTTAATAAAAAGTAAGGATAATTTATAAGGGTCTGATTGAGGAAAATGTGATGGTTCCAGTTGCAATTCTGCCTCCAGTCCCAGAACTGATATTTAAGGTTTGTGTTGAAACAATCATGATATTGAAATGAATGGGCCTTTGCCATTGTTTTGAGTTATTCTAGGATATCACCACAATTTTTATTTGCAGATGCTGACATGCCAATTGTACCTGCATGCACAATTATCAACCGTAATCACAGCCGTTGCACATGCTTGCCCTCATCATTTGTCAATTAACACTTGTTTGAGAAGAGTAGATTAAACTCATACCTTTATTTCAGTCTTTATGTAAATTTAATTCGAGAATAAAGGTGGTAACTCTACTTGAAGAATAGTGGTTTCTGGGCTGGGAACTGGAAAGTCACATAGCAAGTCTGTTGTGCAGACTACGTATTTATCTCTTGTGAACAGGAAGAAGAGAGGAGATGTAAAATGAGGAAGTAAAAAAAAAAAGTGTTAGAATTGCTTTAAAATTAAAAACATCCAACTGATCCTTTTCAGTAAGGGGTGGAGCACAGCTGCTGGATTTTGTGGAGTTTTGCAATTAGAACTCGAACCATTCCCTGCCTTGATATCATGCTTTTGCCTGTTCTTCAACCTAAGTAGTATTTGCTTTCTGTGCCCTCCTCCTGGAACAGTGCCCCTGCACTTGAAAACACCATTGTCTTCTCCACTGCTCCCTTCCCCTGGAGCTAATAGCAAAGCAGCAAGATCAGAGGAAGAGGGAGTTCGGCTTTCCCTATGCCCACAGGAGCTGAGGTGAAACCTTAGTGACATCCTTACAGCCCAGGCAGATATTTGACTTCAAGTGGATTGCAAGTGGATATGATGGGTCTTGAAAGTGACAAGTGTTGTATAAAAGCATAGCATTAACTAAGAAGATCAAAATCTTTATCTGACTTGCAACCCAGATAAAAATTGTGATCCTGCTTGCCTCTGTCTTCTTGCATGGACAACTCAGCATCACCATTGATGTCCTTTCGTGCCAAGTTGTCCTCCTACCCAGCTTTTATATAAGTTTTGTTCAGGTGGAATGAATTTTCCAGAGGTCTGTCTTCTGAAGTGTTTAGGGTTACTGTGTAGTTCACAGTGTCATCCTCTTTCTGAGAATGGTGATGGAAATAAGGCCATGTGTAGGGATGGCATAGAGTTATTTCTGTGCACACATAAGCTTTTAGGAATGCATTTCTGAGCAGGATCTTCACCTTGATGTTTCAAGAACGTTCAAGAGTTGCTGCCTTCCCGAGCCCTAATAAATATTTGCCCAACTATGAATCTGTTGAATGTCATTCAAGTAAGATGAGCTAAAACTTCCCAATTATCAGATACTTCCAGGAACATTTTAAGTAAAAAAAAAAAATGTTACTTTTTTCCATTGGTGAAGGCCTGCATTGCTAGGTATTCTCTTATCTGAAAAAGGGATGTTTCTTTCAAAGTGACTTATTCTTGCTGCTGCTGTGTCCAAAGCTTGATTTTACAACATTTATCAACCAAACAGCTCTTCAAAGCATCATCGTTTTAAAACAGCTGAACTTATCCAGTGCTGCGTGAACTAATCACCCATGAAAATCCAGTTGTGATTGAGGTTCAGTTAACAGTAGCTGTAGCCTATTAATGGAATATTAAACCCTCATATTTGAAATATAATGTATAATAACTTCATCCCTTAGTATACAGATGTTAACAGTAGTTTTCTCATGTCCAGTGTGTTAATTTATCTAGTTTTTATGCTTTTGGTTTCAACTTCTGGCTCATGAAAATTATTAAGAAGAAAAGCTTACAGTCAGCTACATGCTATTTAGGCAATTTGGATTGAATTCAGCTCAACTCAGCAGAGGTGCAGAAGATGAAGAACTGTATACTTTATAATTACTGTGTATGAAGATGCCAGATTGTAGAATCTCTACAGGTAATTGTGAGATTGCTATAAAGACATCACATTTGCCTGCAGAGATTTCCCAGTCTGCGGCTTTTATCCAGGTTGAAGAAGAGAGAGAAATATTTTCTTTCTACTAGTCCATGCAATATTTTAAACTGAATTTTAAGTAAGATATTGAAGAAGGTTCTGTTGTTTAAAGACCAGATGTAACTCCTTAGAAGTTTTCAAGAAGAGCAGATATCTATATTGATAATAATTAAACTGTTGTTTGGTTCCGGCATACTGTATGTTCACAGTCTGTGTGGATCCCTGTCTTCCAAAGGTTGCGTTTCAGATGCCTCACAATCACCTGGGACTTGATCTGGCTGAAACTGAGAACACTCTCTTTTCTCTAAATTTCTGTGAACAAGTACTTCTTGCCCCTGGCTCTCTTAGTCTCTACTAAAGCAACTGTAATTTTCCCCTTTCCTTCTCCACATACTTTCTGTTTGTAATCAAATGGCAGTGAT
The DNA here is from genome assembly GCF_965231255.1 of Vanellus vanellus. Classification (NCBI taxonomy): domain Eukaryota; kingdom Metazoa; phylum Chordata; class Aves; order Charadriiformes; family Charadriidae; genus Vanellus; species Vanellus vanellus. The sequence goes on from NC_138907.1 coordinate 3,333,487, forward strand.
TTATTTTCTGTAGACTTTTCTCTCTGCCCTTTTTTTTGTCTAGTTTTTGGTGTTGGGAAAGGTGAGAAAATTTTTAGAATCTCCTCCAGTCATCATCACCACCCCTTTGATTGCTGCAGCCTCATGGAGGTTCATTGGTACTAACCTCTCCCCTTCAGTCGATGTAATTCTCACCTTATTTATGACTCTCCCACTTGTTACGTCTTGTTGTGCGTTTTTACATTTAAATTGGGCATTCTTTGAGGCACAGATTCTGAATAGACTTGTACTGTGCGGGTGTTTAAAAAAATGAACAAAACACAAACAAATGAGATGAGATTAATCGTGGACTAAATAGTTTCTAACACTTACGCTAAATCCGAACAGTAAGCACAAGAAATAAAAAAGAAAAAAGCCCCTACTTTAACCTACTTTAATACTCTTTTTGTGACCAGCAAAGAAGGCTATAAAAACCTCAGATTAATTTACTTGGTTCTGGTGTGGAGCTTTCATTTTTAAGAGATTTGTTTTTGCCAATGCTAAGTGATCCAAAGAATTTGAAGGATGACAAACAGATCTTTGGTGTCTTTTGCTGTGAAAAATCTTTAATGTGCTTTAGAAGGAGACTAAAGCCCACTATTTATATCCCTTTGTGTTTTGGAAGTGAAAGGATGTTTTGTACCAAATTCTTGAAAAAATCCATGCAACAAAAGTCTCCATAAGGTGTGACTCACAGTGACTGCTTTTACAGTATAAACAAATGAAAAACAGCTTGTGTCCTTGCTAAGCAGATTATCAGGAGAGGTTGAAAAGGTTCTTTCTAGAGAACAACTCATTCTCATAATTTTTTGTAATGCTAGTGGAGTACTAGGAAAGTGGAAATGAACACAGAGCGCTGCATTTTCCCCTCACCAAACCCTTCAATATCAGAGAAATCAGCTTGTATTTTGGAGAAAGAAATTGAGGTGATGGAACATTTCAGTTTCACTGCGACTCTTGCGTGTTTATTCTTTGCATTCAGCCTGTTAGTTAGCTTGTCCTATCTGTTCTGTCCCTGCACGTGTGCTGCCCTTCCTCACAGCTGCTGGGGAGGCTTTGTACAATTAATGGTGATGCATCATACCTGCTCTGCCATTCCTTTCAGCACAGCAACTTTTAATATAGCCAGTGATAATTTTTGTGGACTGACCAAATAAAAGGGAAAACTCTCCTAAATACCAGCATGAAACCTTGCTTCCGTTGCTGTTATTGAGAGCTCTGCACTGACTGCCTGGGATCTAGGTTTTGACTCTCCCTGTTTAAAACAATCAGACAAAAATCAACTGACAAAACCTGCAAAACACCCCAGTTAAATTATTAAGTCTTTTCTACAAACTAATGAGTATAGTCAACCAAATTCCATTTTAAAGGGAAATGAAAATTTGGACTGAAAACTATGATGCTGTGTTTCAAGACAATGAAATTAACTATTGTGCATCTCTGAAAAAAATTATGGAGAGCCGGAAGACCAATCTGTTGCTGCATCCCTTTGTATCACTATTATGTAAGAAAACAAAAATTGGTTTTGTATGCTGGTTCACTTATAAGCACAAAGAATAACTTCATCCTCAGGCTCTGAGACTTTCTGATGTTATAGTTAATTAAAAACATTAGTATTTGCCACCTAGTGACTTGAGGGTATTGCATTAGGAAAATCATCATCCTAAAAGTGTGAAAGACAATTTTAACGGCGAGTCGCTATTGATGGATTGCTTTTAGTATGTTTACTGTTATTATATTTCGGGTTGTGTTGTAAAATGCCTGATCTTCTGTCATTTTACTCAGATGTACCTCTGGCAGCGAGGAAAATAGAAACTTCCATAGGGCTTAGCTGGTGCACTGACTGTTATTTCCCGATGATCTACAACAATGGTTATTTGGTAACAGCTGGGCCATGTCTTCTTTAGACAAAGCCACTGTGGGGCTGAAACCTCCCATTGCTGAAGCATAACTGTTTCCCTGGTAACGGTTAACTAGCACGTGTTTTATTGTTTCAAACTGCTTTCCTAGGGTATTTGCAGGTGGTAGAAGATGCTTTCTTAAAGAGGGGTCATAACCTCATGAACTTTCAGATGTCGCAACAAATTGGGGGACAAAAACATTTTTTTTCTTTCAAATGGATTAAGTAAATCTTATTATATAGCCTTTACGAGACAGATGTAACTCACAGTTTGATTTTTAGCATTATATCCAGATGCTGATACAAGCAGTTCTGCTGTCAAAATTTTGTTTTCAGAATGTGAATTAATACCATATTCCAATAAGAAGATTTCAAGTAAACACAGTGAGAACATGCAGACATTAAGATTATTGTGACTTTCTTTTGTCTTGGGTTTATTTTAGCTGTGGTTTGTTTGCCTGTATGTATTCCTTTTGAATTTGATATTTCAGTAATTTATCTCAAAAACACACTTGGATCTACCAGAATTCTTAGGCTGGTCTGATAGATCTCAGGATAAATACAAAATTATCTATAAACATGTAAAGGATGGTGACAATGAAAAAATCACTTGCTTGGTATTTTAAGTTGGAAAGTATGGAAGTGTACTTATGATGCACACATACATGCAGAGTATACGTTTGTACGCATATCAGTAAGTAGGGAAGCAGAATGTTGTAAATAGGAATTACATCCTCATTTTTTTCCTATATCAAAATTAAAAGTGCCTTAAAAATGTACTTATTGCATTCATCCAAAAAAATGTTCTGTGGTACACAGGAATGTTTCATGTTGCAGAGTTGTTTTTTAAGAGGAGGCAGTCCCAGGACAAAAGAATGACAAGAAGTAACATGTGACATAGAATAAAAATGTGGTTATATTTTAATAAGTTCAGCAAAATCCATTCATAACCTAGTGGGATGAAGAGAGAGCTCCCTCTCCTGTCTGTTTGATAAAATTTATAGAAGCTATTTGCATGTTTACTTTGATTAAGGTATAAATAAGAATAACGTGTAAATGACATTCTGTGAAGCTTGTAATAAAAGGCTTGTATTCATCTCTTCAAAAAGAGTGAGCGGTGGTTAAATCTGACTCTCCTTTTTTTGAGATATTCTGAAATTATTGTTGTGTTGGCAGTGTGAAGTCGATTTTGAAAAAGGTACTGCCGTAATAGCTAGACGGCCTGTTTTGTACAGCATGCTTTAAACTGGTAATGAAACAAAACTTTCCAAGCTTGTACAAGAAACTGTCCTGATTTTAATGAAATTAACTTTCAATCCAGTGGGCAGCGTCAAGCCCCCAGGATCGTGGTTAACAATGATTTTTTTGTTTTATTTTTTGGTATCTGAAGAACAATGAAAGTGTTCAGGGCCTTCATTCCTGGAATTTCTTTAATGTCACAGTTTATAGATACAGTTTTCTCAAAGGTACTGAAGTGGTAGGTGTTCTTAGGCTAGCCCATCTGCTCCCTTTGTTAGAAAACACATACCTAACTTGTAGCTTAGATACCCCTGGGCCCTGTGCCTTAGCTGTATCCCAGGCAGATGTGGAGAGCATGAGGACAAAGTTTCTAGTGCTCACAGCTGAGCGATTCCCAAAGATTTACTGCTGATACATAGCAGTGAAGAATTAGAGGCTACTGGTGACTGAATCGTGTAATCAGAAGAAACCAAATAAGCCATACTAATTCCTGGCTGGAAACAGTACATCATTTACTGAAATGCAATTGTGAATATCACTATGCATTTTGTAAGACTGATAGTGTTTGTGGCTCTTTCTTAAAACACTGCTTTTACAGTTTGTAATGGATTTTTTTTCAGAGAAATTTAGGCATCATGTATAGATAAAGTAGCCAGTGTGACTTGCTTGCTAGCTCTTGTTTTATTTGTAGACTTAATGCAGGTTCCTCCTGTATCTGTCCATGAGAGTGTCTTTGCTTGGCTTTTTTCCACATCACATCTTTGCAACAGATACTAGTTTTTTATATAGGTTGCTCAGTCATTTTGGTGGACATCTCACGGCAGCAAGAATCACTCATCACTAGCTCAGGTATATATCCATGGGATTAAACTCAAAGGTCAATCTGGTAAGTACCAACAGGACTGGACAATGTGTCCCTGCTCTGAGCCCTAACTCTCTGGCAAAGTCCCTCTCTGGGACTTGCCTTGGAACAGGGGAAAGGGCAGCAAAACATCTCCTGGGCCAGTGCTCCTTGTGCTGTGCAGAGCACAAAGCAATTTGACACAGCCTAAGGGATTTTCAGTCAGCTCCTGGAGGAGACTTTGTAGGGAGCTGTGGGGAGCTCGATACCTGGCTGTATCGAGCCCAGGTGAGAGAAGGAAAATTGCCTGTTCCCTGACATGGCTGTGTAGGTCCTTGGGTTTGTGCTGAATAAGGGGATGGGAATCACAGCTTCTGCAAGGATACATCATATGTGCCCTGAAGTAATGGGTGAGAACACTGTTCATTTTTTTACATATATTCCAGAAAGATATTGCTTAATGATTTCCTTCACTCAGGCTCGTGACTGAACTGCATGAAAACTAAATTGAACTGAATTTTTGGACAGATACTTTTCCTGTCATGATCTCTACACAGTATGTTACAGACATTTGGGTTGGGGAATGGAATCTGATCTGAGGCAAGATAAGGTAGGGAGAAAAGCAACAGGTTCTATACTTAGCCTATTATCCCCTCCCTTTTTCATTTGGGGGGGGGCTTAAATAAATTAGCACTTAAATAAATTAGCCACATTTCAAGCCAGAATTTTTGGTTTACAGTAAAGATTGAAAGAAGAATGAAAGAATTATCTTAATTTTTCTTTGCCTTACTCAAAGAAGTTTTTAACGTATGAACCAGGTAAAAACATTCTGAAACACAGACTGCCTGATGTAAAATGCCCTGAGCATCACATTGCTTATGGCTTAACCTTAAGATCAATGTGCTATTAATGAATAAGTAATTATAATGAAAGAATTTTTGACCACACACTTGTTCTGCTGCAGGTTATCTGGCAGCAGGGTAACCAAAACTAATAATCTGTGTGTAGTCACGCTGCTCTGCATGTCTGTGACTGTCTTTCACCGTAAACCCGGATTGATTCCTCCCCCTTCCCCATTTAGTACCAAACTAGTTCTGTCTTTCACAAAACGACTTTGAATCCAGACATAGAAATGAATCCGCATTGAATTAATTACATTCTGTAAACTGCAAAACTCAGTTAAATTGTTTCATTTTTCATAGTTCTGAATAAAAAGCAAACAAGGCAATGACAGAGGCTTGAGTGTTGGCAATAAAAAGGTTGTATTTTGCTGTATAATTACTATCTCATTAATTCTAACTGTTGAAGAGCAGCTGCTAACTGTTGGTACCCGTTTACTTTATGACTAAAACAATGTTCTTGTTTAACAAATGAATTGACATTCTTTTTGGGAAGAAAGCATTAAGTATGTTTACAGTGCTATAGCAATGATTATTAACAATGCCTGCCACATATTCGCAGTAACACTACATTTACCAGCAAGCTCCCCCCACCCCTGAATTTAAAAGTCCACACTTACCGGTAAACACGGGTACAAGCTGTTAACCTTTTACTTGTATTGCTCCAGACTTCAGTATTGCTTTCGGGTCTGCTCACTAACATTTGTTGTCAGTTCAGATACTTCTGTACTGGGGTAGATGCTGACTGGTGTGAGCTTGGAAATGACTTAAAAAGAAAAGCCTGGTAAATGCTGCTTTATGCTCAGCTCTCTCTGCCTTCCCTCACAGTTTACCACAGTTACTTTGCTAAAGCGATCCTCAGACTAGGGCAGTAACCTAAGAGAAGATTAATTTTTTACTGACTGCAAAAGAAAGCGAATGGAGAGGAAGAGTTCTCTCCTTGCTCTCAAATCCCCTCTGAGGTCCCCAAACCGCGGCGCTGACACTAGCACAGGGGCACAACTTCCTCGAGTCAGGCCTACTGTGCCGCCGGCTGCCCCTGGGATGTCAGCTTCCAAGTTGTTTCTTAAATAGAAAAGCATGCATCTGCTCCTCAAAAGTTTCGGAAGCACCAGAAAGATAGCTGAGAATTACAAGCAAAATACAAGTTTTCTATAGGAAACAGCCTGGCAGTCCACACTTTGTTATTCACTTGATAAGCAGAGTCTTTTTGACAGTCCTAACCTTCTAAACTATAGGTCCTGCTGAGCCCAGCATGAGTCAAACGCTGGGTACCATCTGTCAGAGCTTTAGTGCTTTTTTTTTTTCCCCTCTCTCCTCTTTTACTACAATCTGCTAAGAGGGGTGCGGAATAGAAGTCGCTTTTCTATACTTAAATGAGAAAGTAGGGAAATTCAATAAGAATCATTAAAGAAATCCTGCTGTTCCCAAAAATCTCGGTAGCCACTGGGCAGGAGAACAAATTATTCAGTGTTCCTAAAGATTTTACAAACAAGTATATAACATGCCTCAGGAAGTAGGAAAAAATCTGAAACCCCAAACTGAAAAGGTGATTTTCAGAAACTAAGTTATATGAACTGTGGTATTAGCAAGAGTTTTGAAATGGTGCACAGTTCAGAGGTTTCAGCCGTTTTCCTAAAGAAACACTCTTCAAGGATATTCCAAATTTCCCATTGATGGACATTTAATAAGAGGAGCTGGCAGAGAAGAAATGCCCCCCTGCTGTGTTGTAAAAGAATTACCAAGGGGACATTTTTATGTCTCATTAGTTTATATTCAGCCCTAAATTGGCACCTGTTCTGATTTTGGTCAAAGTTTGCTGGAACTTTAGAGACACAAATGAATATTTCTCTTTAACAAGTTACTAACAATTCGTCAAAACAGAGGGGTTTGCAAGTTATTACAGATATACATGCACATATGGAGATAAGAATATAACACAAGAAATATCTTGATTTTCCAGTGCTGAGGGCCATTTGAGAAGATGTATCTGAGGTTACCTGTACGGCTCTGCAAGTGTGGTCACCACGTCTGCATGGTGCAGCCAGGTTTCCACACCTCCTACCTACACAAATTGCTATTTTAGAGTCAAATTCCTAATAAACACTGTGGTTGCTAATGTGTAGGAGAAAAGATGGGAAAATTGTTTCATGTTGTTGATTTTTGAGCTGGTTGTCTACCAGCCTGTGTCTTTTAGAGTAGCTGTGGGACTGAGGTAATTTTGTATTAGACACTGCAGTATCAGCTATATTAGCTCCATGCCAGTAACACAACCCTGTATGTCACAGCCATTCCTAACGGGGACATTTAGTGGCTTTCTTGTCTTTCCTTCCACTGCTTTATAAACTGAAGGAGATGTTTTGCCTCTGAGAAGCTGGTTCTGTGACTCCAGCTGGACATTTGTGTCAGCAGTGCTGTTTTCACATGAAATTATTGTAATCAACCATAGAAAGTGGGTGCATAATTGTGCCTGATTTTTTGTTCAAGGTCTGGATTTTGGAAGGCAGGAACTCATAAATGTCTTAAACAACATGCCTATGTCTCCTTTTGCTGTATTATGTTGTTCTGTCTCTACTGACTGGCATAACATTATTTCAATTTGTGTTTATTTAGCAGAAGAGAGATCTGCCTGTGAGCGTAGATTGAAAAAGTTCTAATGCAATTTTATTGTCCCCTTACAGTTTCTTTAGTCATGGCAATTCTATATTGTCATTTTAAAAGGTCAGCAGTGCGATTTTAATGAACGTTTGATTCTGGTCTCATTGCAATTTTATACTCAGACAATTTGGCTTAATACACTGGCAAGCTCTTGGGCCGGCAACACAGGCGGGGAGGTGATCAGCAAGATTCAGAACTCGGATGTTCACTTTGTCTCTTCTAGTGATAAGGGTCATGAAAACGTTCCCTTCCAGGCACAAGCAGGTAGTCTACAAAACACCGTTGTGGCATGTGTCAGAAGCCGCTTTCATAAAGAAATGACTTTAAGGGCTTATGTGTGGGCAGTTGTACCTGTAGATGTTGTCTTTAGATGCCAAATATTACATGTGATTTGAACAAAAGCACGTGGTGATGTCATGACGTGCCTAATATTAGGAGGCTATCACAGTTGTATGTAAAGTACATATTTTTACTGATTTCTTCCCACAATTATCATTCTCCGTGCATATGTTTGTTGTGTTAATACACAAGGACAAAGCAGAGCTGAATCCCTTTGTCCCTGGTGCTGAGGGCACACTGCTCAGTAGAAAGCCCCTCTCCTGAGAGGCTTCAACCAAAGCGCGCAGGGCACACAGAAAGCAGAAAAAGGGAAGGAAGGAGAGAGAACACAATACAGACGGTGAACAATGCGGTACCAAAAATGTCCAGTCAAAGCCGGTGTTATTATATATGTTGTCGCTATCTCACCATTAACCTGTGCTTTCTGCAGTGATAGAGTGTGAAGTGTGTTTCCCCATCCTGTTATACCACTGTGTAAGCATAGTGATACTATCATTAGAGTATGATTCTATGGCTTCTTATTTTTTTCAATTGCTTGCTAAGCAACATCTACATTTATGTATTTCATTTTGCTTTGAACGACTTTGATTGAATGTACTGTATGCTGGATTGTATGTCTAATCGCAAAAGTGCTTTAGGCCATGTCTCCTCCAGAAAGAGCCTTGCTAGTTGTTTAACTGTGAGAGAGTGTAACATCTGACAAGATCTGCTTTTAAAGATGTATTGTGAGGGCGAAATGAAACATCTCCAGGTAGATAGCTATTTCGGGGATGGTGAGCAAAAGCAATAGCTTTTTTCCGCCCTGCAATAAACCGGAGCACCTGTTCTTTGCATACTCCTGCTGGTTTGTGCTGTTTGTATCTGCTGCCAGCGGGGTCCCAGGAGAGATACAGGAGCTTTTTAATGGAAGAAGAAAAGCTGGGAGTGCATAAGATGTGCACTTTCACAGCAGTTGTCTCTCTTCTTAAAATGACCACAGTTATGAGGTCAAATCACATTCTTTTGATGTAATTAATAAAACTGCAAGAAAATTAGTTACACTTCAGCATGCCAGACTGCATTTGTGAGAAAGGAGAGCTTTTCTAGTTAAGTTACTGTCCTTTGTGAGTATCACATTATTCAATTTGCAAAAATTTGTGTTAGCATTTTGGAGCATTTAAACCAGTGTAGCAGTCGCTCTGGGATAGCTAGTATTTTGTAAGTGGCGTTTACTTTAACAAGCTAACACTTACATTCCGTCAGGATTACTAGAAGGCATGTATGAAGCGCTGTTCATTTTCCTCTCTTGGTAGACCAAAGAGACTTTAATTTAAAATAGTCATTTAAAACAGTGGCTTGTGTTGGTAAAAAGGATGACATGCAAAACAGAATATTTTTATTCCACATTGTATCTCAGGTGATGCAAATACTATTGTGTCTAACATTATGTCTGAACTGGCTAAAAATTGGTAAATAGATGTGATTTTAAAAACAGCTTATTCTCTCCTTTGTTATGTGAGAAAACTTTCTATACTGCTCTTGCTTCATAACATCTAACAAACTTATTGGCTCAAATGATTGGTTTGACACAGTTTTGGTTTAATATAGAGTGAGTCAGCCTACAAAGATAAGGTTAAAGCACATAATTTCTAATGAAAGTCTAGACTATTTGAAAACTATAAATTCAAAGCAAAGCAAACAACTGCATCAAAATGGTAGTACTTTGCAAAGGTGCTATGATGGTTATGGGGAAGAAGCACCCCATTAATATGTTTTCAGTGTCATAAAATGTAATCAAGTGATCAAAATTAGAAGGGAGACGGATGAAATAGAACCCTTAATAACAGCTAAACAGATCTGTATTGTAACTATGGGTATGAAAGTAGACCTACAGACTATCATCCTAATGGACTCTTTCTTCAACAGTGGCCTGTTCTTAAATCGTCTTGCCATTTAGGGCAAGTTAAAGAAACCTTTCTTTGTAGGCCTGACAGCGTATGATCTTCATGCTGGCCAGAAATCCATGGACAATAACACGGGTGTCTTTACAATAACAGCAACACAAGAGCAAAGGTAGTTTTGGACTCCTTCACCTCATTCTCTCCTCCACCCTGGGGTGCAAAAGGCAGTGAAGCATGCCTGTGATTTTGCAGTGGAGGGGAGTGTTACTGGAAAGATTTCATATCCTGCTAGACACTAGGCTGTCAGTGTAGAATTTTTAAATTTCTTAGGGACTGAGGAAGGTCCACACAATAGTCACTGTATATGTCGTGTTTCCTTGAAGGACAGCGCAGTTTGCAGCACAGATTCCAATAGGTTCCAGTGTATTGTTTTGCATCAGTCTTTTTTTCCCACCTTCATAAAACAGATGCTGAAGGAGATGATGGCAACGGAAAAATTGTGGATCAGGGCAGCTTCCTGGTACCTGAGTTGTAGAATAGGTCTGGAAAGCACCAGGATTTCTGCTGAAATGCTTATAAAACCCTGAGGCACTGCTGAGGGGTAGGATGTCACTTCATGTCAGTTTGTGGTCTTCATATGTCTTCAGAAGATGTCAGTTGATTTCATGAGAAATACTGCTTTAACATTAGTTTGAATTATGTTACTGTTGCCAGATCTTCTTCCCCATGTTGGACAGACCCATTTAGTGGTTATTATTTATTACTATTCTATTAGAATTGTGGAAGTCTCTCAGGCTTCTCTTTAAATTTTAAATACTCTAGGAAAACCTAACTAAGTCCTGATCCCATAGCCATTAATTTTAGTGGCATAACTGCCATTGATTGAGTGAGCCTTGAGGCCACATGCTATATATAACAAGTGATGTTTTTAGAAGACACAAAGTGAAAAGATCTTTTTCTGAAAAAATACACTAATGTGTCTTTCTCTTTTTAAAGAAAAAAATCACACCTCAAAGTTGACTTGGAAACCCGTAGAGTTATTTTTTGTGTAAATATTAAAATAAATTTTAAAAATGCTTTTGGATTGCTGTCTGCATAAATCCCAGCAGATATTTCTGAAGTGCACTAGCAAAGGAGTTTCTCATTATTTGTAAAATCATTTAATGACTAGTTAACAGAACCTTAAAATTTGCTGTCAGCGTAAAATATGTTTTCATGGTATTTATAAAGCACATAAAATAGGGGTTTGTCTTGTAGTATCTTGTGTTACGTGTATCACTTAGTCCCGTGCGCTTTATGGGATTGTGCACTTTCTCTACATTTTTCATGCCAGATGACACAAGATTGCTGTTAGAGGTATGGGGTGATTAAATTTACATATGAATGGGGGAATTTGCACTGATATTTGACTTCCAGTCTTATGGAAATTACTAGCATCCAATTTGGCAGAAGTAAAATTACTGACCTTTCAAATGTTCATTTGCCTTCAAGTGTCCAGTGGGATCAATATAGGCATTGCTGTCTATATTTTATATCACTGCCTAACACTTTGGAATAGTTTGAGTTCCTCAATTCCTTCCCATGGATACCGGTATTCACAGCATATCAAGAGTTAGTTATTTCTGATAGACTTCTACATTTTTTCGTGCTTTGTCTTCCATGAGTTGCTTAGTCCTCTTTAGGAAAACTTTTACTCAAAAATGTCCTTGATTAAATAACAGTGAGATCATTTTCTTTGCTTGTAACTTTTAATCTTGTAATCTTCTCTGGAAGGGTCTAAACAATCAAATAGTTTTGAGAAGAGACTTCTTCAGGTAGTCTCCTTCCAACAGCCTTAATAGTTTTCTAAAAATAAACTGAAAATAGGAACCCATTCTACTAAACTGGTCAATAAGAGCTAATTTCTAGACTGCAGTCATCCAATACACAGTTTCAAGTGATGTACTTGGCACTTACGTGCTCCCAACTGGAATTTTATGAATAAGGTGGAAAGGAAATTTTAAGAATTTGAAAAAAAGATTAGTCATCTCATCTAAAGATAGTAATAAAATTGGATGACTGTAGTTTTCATAACAAAGCATGTTTGTACGACTTTTAGTGTAGTCCAACTAATCTAATACGTAATGGGATGGGCTAGAGAAAATAGACAGTGTCTTCTAAATGATTCTGTATGTCCCTCTTTCATATCCACTATTGTGACCTGACAAACCTTTTATTCAAATTTAGTCAATCTTGAGTGTCAATTGAACATTTTCAATTCCAAACTTGCATTTTATTGAGTTGAATGGTCAATATGGACAGAAAGGCATGGTTTTCCCAATAAAAGGAGGAGTAATTTCTGAGGTAGCTATAGTAGTTACGAAAAGCTATTTTCAGCAGACAGAAATGCTGAACATAATGGTCACACATTATCTACTTCACAAAGATGAAAAAGGATCTCCCTTCTCTTAAACATGTATCTGTCAAGGATGCTAATTTCTGTATCTGACCTTCTACATACACTAATGCCTTCTGTGGGGCAGACTTTAGGCTGACACAAATTGCCCCAGTTTCATAACAACAGCTTTGGCAGTACAGACCAGCTGGGTATCTGCTTCAACATACTCAGTTTTCATCTAACATACTGATTTCTTACAATTCTTTTAACTCAAATAGGCTGTACGTTTTTGACAGTTACTATTTAATAAAAGCCCAGCCATTAAGAACAAGGTTGAAAAAGGAAAATCTGCACAGAGAGAGGGGGAAAAGCGTGCCCAATCCAGCAATTGACTAACAGATAAGATTAGAAATAGTAGTAAGACTGCTCTTACCTGTCTTTCATAAACTCACTGTTTTTCCTTGTGTTAATAGAGCTAAATCCTTTCAAAGCTTTTTTTTTTTTTCAATAACCTCTGATGCCTGGTTTTACGTCTGTGAATCTGTGGACATTAATTTGTTATTAACAGCAATGTTACCTGCTAGAACACATGATGTGCCAGAGCTAAATAATGGGAGCAAGTTATTAACACTTCAAGGTTGACCCGCCCTTTATCCCAGAATTTGTTCTGTATGTCTTCTTATTGATCTGACTCATGCAGCTTTTTGTCACCTGGGAATTAACAATTCAATGTTTTATTTGACCATTTATCTCTTTAGCAAAATTGTTGCAATCTCTTTGACCTTTAAAATGTTTATGACAAGGTGTTTGCAGTTAATTGCGCTCATAAAAGAGTAAAGCCCAGATCAGGTCTAATATGTGCAAGGAGTCAACCAAGACTTCCTTACAAAAACATTCTAAGCTATAATGTATTTCATTTATTTGCAATATAATTAAAAGAAATAAAAATTTCCTATACCAGGAGGACTGGTACGAGGGACAGCAACTTGTGCTAAGACCACAAAAATAACACCGTAACAATTCTCAGTTGCTACTTATTCTCTTGTGGGGGAAGCATCAACTGAGGGTAGAAATTATCAAAAAATAGAATTGTGTATTGAAACTGCAATTTTTAAGGGGGTGCACATATGTTTCTTGTTTTTTGCAATTGATGCCTGCTGGGGGAACAATTTTGCAGGCATCCCCTGCATGTTTGCATTACCTAAGCAGTAACTTTGATGTTGCCATGTGCCATTTTAGTCTGTATAATGGAGAGGGCACAGTATATTGGGCTGAGATTGACAGGTCAAGCCTGCCAAGTTTGTTACCCCTGGCAATGCCTTCCCATAATCACTATCACAAGGTGATCACAACCCTCTGTCCAGCTGCTCTGTCCTGTACCTCCAAACTGTGTCCTCAGACATCACACATCTCCGACACCTTCCAGTCACACTCTCGCTCTATTTTCCGCAGTCACCCTATTCCTACCAATGGCTGTGGACAGAGATGATGGTCCCTGGGCTCCTTCTGCTGTGCAAAAGGGCATGTTCCAGGTAGGGAAGAAAGTTGTAAGGCTTTATCCTGGGGACACAAACACACGATGGTAGAGGGAGCAGCACTGACCACGCAGAGGCAGGGCTACAGCTGGGGGACTCTATGTGCAGTGCTGCAGATTTGGCAGCCTGGGGATACTGTTATCATTTCAGCTCCTTGGGCTGTCTGTGTTGCACGGAGGTCAGTGCAGCCACCGTCACAACCCTTACTCAGCCCCTAGAAGAGCCCATCTCACGCTGTTTGGCAGCATCACTTATGATCTCTTTTTAGGCACCCCAATAAATTGCTAATCTGGTATAAATCTGCATCCTGCTGGTAGAATTAATGAGGTCACCCCAATTTCTTCAGCTCTTGCACTGGTTTATGCCTCCTACCTTGTGTGTATGAATATGGCAATATGGAAATGACTGCACTGACAAAACATTACAATTATATAAAGACACTGTGAAAAAAGTGAGTTCAGTGGTACAGCAGTGTGAAATTTCAGGAAAGAAGACAAAAACCTCACTAAAACAAATACTGTGAAAAGAAAACCAGTCACTCAAGAATCCTTGAATTGTATTCTTAACTAGTAAAATATTTTTATATATGTTCATGAGTGAGTAACTCTAAAAGTCTATTTTTTCCATGTATGTACTACAGCTCTCGTGCTATCAGAGTAAAATGCAGACTTGTGGCTCCTCCAGCTGTGCATTTCCCACAGCTAACCGAGCACATGTTCAATGTACTTTCCTGTAATTTTCAAGGCCTCGCTTTAAATGATAAGGCCTGAGGTGCTTGGCTTATTCACATCTGCTGCTTTCCTGGAGGTCAATCACACAGTTCTTCATTCAAGAAGTAATGGGGTCTTACAAAGGAAAACAATTATTTCACTTGAAATCTATTGATCTGGTTTCTGTGGTTCATGTGGTGTTTTGGGTGCAGAACAGTTGCTTGAAACAATTTGAGATCAATTCAAGTGTAACTGAATCAATAGATAACCATAACTGAAACGCACTACTCTTGTTTTTTATAAGAATATGTTTTTTGCTACCAATAGTAATGTGAGAATGCTAAGAGTGATCAAGACAGAAGGTCGAAATTAGAAGCTCTTAAGCGTGAGTGAAAAATACTACTTCTAGCATCAAATTTCAGTCTAAAGGAAAGCTGAGACGTGAATAGCGTTATGAAAACAGTGATTTGTTATTTTTAAAAGCATTTTTATAAAAGCTGTCCAAAGGTTAGGCTAATTTCTTTTCCGTTCTGAGTATCAAGTTATTGCCAGATTTATGATATTGTAGAGATTGTTGCTATCTTTAAATAAGTTTGCTGCAAGAGGGCAAAATTTGCAGTTTTTAATTACATTACTTTCACAATAAATCCTGGTGCTAGAAATTTGTGATTTTATAACCAGGTTTCCTTTCTATATTGCCAACACAGTTTGGTTTTATTTTACTCGGTTTTCTGTTTGCTCCAGTTCTCTTTTCTGTTGAGAGTTTATTCAGGCAGAAAATTTCTGACCATTCAAAAGAAGTTTGAAAACAATGGATGAGGAAAGGCAATCGGGGTATCAGAAGATGTATTTTGACATTAACTCTTTGTCTGCTGCCAGAGTACTAGCTGACAACCAAACAAATGGAGCAGGGGAAGCTTTTGTTATTAAACATTCCACATAACCATTTACTCCCCCAACATAGAGAAATATTTTTCTGAAAATCTTTCCTGTAAAATACTGAATACTGATAGAAGTCTGGTGGACACTGAAATAGGCAAGTTTGTTTTCAGCTCTGTAGAATGTTTCTGTAAATTACTTATTCTGGTGGGCTAAGAACTTTTTAGGATCTAGAGGATGAAGAATAACTAATTTTCTGAATCCTCCATTTCTGTGGGCAAGAACAGAAACTGTAGGAAAGCAATGCACAGTTAGTAAAGAATAAAAAGTGGCAGGCAAAAAGTTTAAAAGTCTTTTTATCCTTTTCTGAAATTCATTTTGCTTGAGAAAAAGTAGTGCTTTTGCATCTTGCTAGTTTGCTTTCCTAAAATAAGGATTTGACAAATGATTGGTAGTGGCTGTGGGGAGAAATCTGCTCTATTACAAATATACACTACAATAGATTTTCACAAAAGACTGTTAAAATTTTAGTGCTGTTTAAGCAAGCTTTTGGATGCATAATTGAACCTGGAAAGGATGTTTTGGATAGGCACGGGATATTGAACTGTTTTGCATGCAGAAATGCCTTTTGTATGCAGAAATATAGATACCTACATGCATAAAATATTGCACACAGAGATGAGGTTGATTTAGCCCTGTGTATCTTAGTAGTGTGAACTGCCTTAAGCAAATTCAGGGAGATGCTTGAGATACTCTGTTATGAATTTAGCTAGTCATTAGGTCTTGCCCAAACTTACTGTTTTCATCAAAATAGTCTAACGACAGTATCAGCAAGAATAAAATCCAGTATGATACTTATTTTAGTGCCTTTTGGATCATCAGTATGGACTGGTGACTGAATTTTATATTTTTAAAGACATGTTTTTCACTTAGATTTATTATTTGACCCATGTTGTCTGACCTAGCTCAACTGAATGGTAATGAGAGGTGTTGCAGAAATGGGTAAGAGATGAGCAGCAAGTAGTGATGAGCTGGTACTAGAAGGGGAAACAGGGGGGGCAGGAGAAGGATGATTGGAGTAAAAAGGCAAGGACAATACATGAAACATTAAAAAGTGTTGCAAGGCATAATTAACACAGAGACAGAAAGACTTGGGAAAAGAGAGAGTTTGTAGACATAGTAGTGACTGTAAAGTGAGCCACTTCCAGACCCGGTGGATCACACGCATCGCAGATACTCAAATGCTGCGCATATATACATTTTCACTTTGCATTGCTGTCGAGGTTAATCACACAGTTTGTGTAGTGGCTACCTAAGAGTCTGTGATGTTAGCTAGACAAACAACATTAGCCCCAGAGTCCAGTGCTACTCTTGTTCATCCAAACTTCTGCCATTCTTGATTTCTCTGGTGTGTTAGGGCTTGCTTTGACTTCATTGCTGTTACCTGGTTCACTGGTGTAAGACAACGCAAAGCTAGTGACAGGGTCCTTAATATAGAATCATAGAATTGTTTGGGTTGGAAGGGACCTTAAAGATCATCTGTTTCCAACCCCCCTGCCATGGGCAGGGACACCTTCCACTAGGCCAGGTTGCTCAAGTCTAGTGGAAGGTGGTATGTCCGCTACGAAAGTGAAGTGGCCATGGAAAAGATCCCCAAGTACTGGGTTCAAAAAGGAATGGTATGAATTGTTTAATCCATAAGGGCTACCTTATAGGAAGAAACTCTGGCATAGAAAGTCCTTGAACCACAAATTGCTGGATGCTGCACTGTCTTTGCCATATCATCTGCTTCGTGCCACTGCCAGAGAAAGGACTCCAGGTTTAGTCTAACTGGTTTGGCTGTGCAGTCCCTAGGAGAGGCTACAGGTATTGGGCAGTGGTCAGTAAAGGCTTCCTACTGCTGTAACCTGAAATTAGGTGCAGGAGCTGTAAGAACGCACAATCTGTTAACTACTACTGAAAGTAGTTGTACTGTGCCTGAGTTGCATCATCTGATGCAACTTGCATGAGATTGAAAGAAGTTTTTATAATGCAATAAAATGTATGAAGAGTTTAAATTTTTGTTTGTTGATCTTAAAATTGGAAATCTAAAATTAACCACAGCATTTCTGCTGCACTGGATGAAGATGGAGGTAAACAATATTTATGACTTGTTGCTCAAATTATTGTTGCTAAAGAAAATCACCCTGTACAAGCTGTTAGTGCTCTCTTTTCCAGAAAGATTAGTGGTATATCAATCTCAGGTCTTCAGGCTGAGCTCAAAAAAGTAGGCAAGCCCTACTTTTTTTCCAAACCAGATAACACTGAAGGCCGCTGTCAGTTTTTCAACATTGCTTACTGACCAGCTCCAGAGATCATCTGTTCAGTATTAGAGTTTCTGCTGAACAACTATTGTGATGTTGAACAGCTGTGGACCTGGTGGCTCCATGACTTTCAGAAACCTACATCACTCAGAAGAAATAACGCATTCGTTCATCTCCTCCTGCAATGGAAACCAACCCTCGTTGTCCTACACTTCATAATTTCATTTCCCTCTGGATGTAACTTCCTCTAAATTTAGGGATAATCTCTTACCTCTTGACGTGTTCAACTTGAATGACTCCATAGCTGCTGCAGTGCAGAATGGAGAGCATGGTTCTGCAGCACAGAGTGCAGAGAAGGATTGTCCTCGTAAACACTGCCATGTGAGTGAGAACCGTGCCAAACTGTGTGGGCAGTTGTTACGTGCCTATCTCGTGTACAGACCTTCAGTGGTATCTGTAAGTATAACGTTATGAACAGATCTTCCCAATTAAGAGTCCTAATCTAAGGAATAATTTTGGAAAAGAAAATTGGAGTTAATATTCAACCTGGGTTTGTTTCCTTTCACCTTTCTTCATTTGAATGACTTCCAGTTTAATTGCAAAGTTAAAATGTGCTATCCTCAGAACAAAATTACTTTTACTATGAGGTAAATAATGCTAAGGAGAAATGGTAATGTTGGTTTTCATTTAACATATCAAGTGGAATATCACAATTCATTTAGGTAATAGACTGCTACAAAGACTAATTAGAAACTGTGAAAGTCAGGAATCATAAGGAGTAGTGAATCTTCTAATTAGCTGGGATTTAAAAGCTGACAGAAAATCAAGATGCTGAGGGTCACAGTGTGGAAGAAAGTACTTGTCACAGGTGAACATACATGCCATACTAGGGTATGTGGGTTTCCTGCATGTGCTTTTCCTGGTGACACTCAAATAAACACACAGATACCACAGTCCACTTGCTATCTGCCTTTATGGCATAAGGGCTTAAGCAGAAACAATAGCGTATTAGACTAACGTTGATGTCTTTCTCCTTTACCTGTTGTAAGAGAGAGTTGTCCAGTCTCATGTTGTTTATGGGATAGACCTTGAAGGAATGAAGTGGGAATGATGGAGGAGCAGTGTACCCTGTGGCTCCCTGTGATCTGTACTCTGGTCAAATAAATGCCAGGAAAAGCCAAAGTCATTCCCAAGAAGGTTCAGGAACAACCAACCTTTCAGTTAGGCACAAACTTGTGATAGTCAGAGATTGCAGTAGTCGGTCCTAAGGCAGGTTATAAATATTTACTAATCTTACTATGAAATGGGAAATTGTTAGTGAAGATTGGGTTTTTTTCTGAGATAATGTGAAGTTGTCAGCTTTTTTCATCTGCATGTTTTCCAGTTTTAGCATTTGGGAAACCTATTTACCTTTCCTTTATGATACTTTGGGTGCCACAGTTTTTCTTTCAGCTCCAAGACAGCTTTCCTTGCTGTTTTTTTTCCACTGTGACCATCTGCAAATATGTATGCGGATGGATTGGTGTATTTCTGATTAAGAGCTGTGAGATACAAAATGTGTTTTTTGCTTTGAGCACCATTAATCATGCTCTTTGAAAGCCCAGGTTAAGTGCATGAGCACTACACTACAGTTGGAATATATTTATCTTCATATGACTAATACAACAGTACTTTTTATATAAAATATATTTAATACTTTAGGAGAAGTATGTTGCTATTAAGTGCGTGGTATGGAAGGTGATCAGAGAGACCACTATTTCTAATGTAAAAATTATAGTAGTTCACTCCAGGTTTCTAGCTGTACGTGGCCAGTTGACATTTTGGGTCCAAATTTGGAGAAGCAGTTTAAAGCTTTGCTTTTTAGTTTTCAGAAAGCCTGTTCTACACTACTCAAAATAAGGCATTATTCCTAATAACATCAGTTGATTATAGAATTTGTGACGGCAAAGTCAACGCACCTGAGGGAACCAATGGGAAAGAGAAAGTTTAAGAATAGTCGTGGACATTACAATGACCAGGGAGGCTCCGGAAGATCAAAAACCTAATGGACAGCCACACTCATGGCTGACATTATTACAAGAAACTTTCAGCTGGTCATCCTGCGTCTTCCAGAGATGCAGCTAGTGGCCAGCCTATGTCGTATTTAGCACCCTGCAGCATAGGAAGGGGACTGTGTGCGGGAGCTAGTGCTCACACATGCACTTACTTTGGTTGGAGTCCCAGTGGGACATCTTCCTTTCCTCCCTATGTTACAGGAAATCTTTTTCTTCTTTTCCTTCAGTGTTGTGGAAACTATTTTTTCAAACTTTTGCAAAGCTTTTTTAGCTGGAGAGGCCTCTGCTGTCTGAAGACTTGAAGAGCTTTAAATTTCAGGTGTCCCACCCTGGGGAAATATTTGCACTGAGAGGTTGAGAGCAGGCGTTATAGGAAAAGTTGGTGAAATGTGTGAAACATCAGGAAACAGCTTCAACATTTTGGGGTTTCCAGTTGTTCTTTTCACCTAAAACCTATGCAATTTTGAAGCTGCATGAGCACAGAGTGACAAAGGAAGGCTGTATTTGGGAGAGAAGTGCATGTTTTTGAAGAGTAGGTGGTTTTCAGAGATGTTGTTTTTCAGTCTCTGCTTATTATAAAACAACAATAGAAACTCAAGGAAGATTTCAAAGCAAAAAGTTGCCTATGCAGTCAGTCTTCTCTGAGTCTGTGCCATTTTCAGTCATTGTTTGCAGATGCAAAGTGTATCCAAATAACCATTTACAAATCATTAGTAATTGTGGTACCCTACCAGAGATTTACTAATGGAAAAGGCAGCTGAAATTTGTATTTTAGTAGTGTTTTTTTCCATTTCTGTCTTTTAAATCTATATAAATGCTTGTAGGTATATCATATCATTGTGGCTTTTAATGATTCAATACCAAGTGTGAAGGGCTGCATTTGGCCATTAGAATGTTAAGTGAATAAAATTGGATACGATATATTTTAAATTAATGATGAAAAACTAGTGAATAAATGTTCCTTGGCTCTCTGGCTTGACAGTGTCAGCGCTTTGTGGCCCTAGTCATTGTTTATGTGTCCTAGGGAAGCAGGTTAATCCAGGACAGCTGTCTGAATTTGTTTGGAACTTCCCTGGATTTTTTAATCTAGCCCTGGGTGTTTATGTGTTCTCCTGAAAGCCCAAGTTTTTCAGTACAGATGGGACAGTAGGACTTCTAGTACTCCAGATGTTTGCAGAGAAGTTCCCTCAACTCTTGTGTCCGTTCTGCTCTATCAACTCTGTATGCTGATGCCTCCCAGCAGGGCAGAAGGGAAAGGGACTGTGAACAGTTATCTTCACTCAAGTGAGAGTGAAAATTTGGGAAATTCAGAATGCATGGATCATTAATAGTTGGAAATTCCTAATTTCCTCACAGAAAAAAGACCCGCTGCTCCTTCCCAGACTAGAATTTACGTGGTGAAAATCTGGTGCTAGTGAAATCTGGCCATTGGTAGTCTGTGCCTTTTTGCTGTCTGAAACTGGCACACTTCCTAGTGTCACGATCAGAAAAAGATAAATGGAAATCCCCTTTCCAACAAATTTAGCGTCTTAATTATTTTAGCGAATTGTAGGATTATAAACAGAGTTAAGAACAAATTGTAACTATGTGGTTGCTACATAGAGTAATTTCATAATTGAATTACAATGGAGTGCCTTTAACAAACAGCTTTTCATAACATAGTACGTTTGATTCTCGTATATGAAATTTTAATTCTTAGATTCCGGTGTTTGAATCTCTTTGATGGTGGATAGTCCCTATAACACATTTATCCTTAATTTAATGATATTGTCTGCAATCCTGTTTAACACGATTTGTATTTGGGAATTAATATTTGAACCTTTGAAGGCAGCAGTTGCTGTACCTGGGGAAGTATAACTTCTGAACAAAGAAAGACCTGCCCAAAGAGAGAAGGTTTGGAGGTCCTTTGGCTTACCCCCAGCGTGCTGTGTGTAGCACAGATGGTTAAACAGTGTTACAAGGCTAGAGTCTGATAATTCTGTTTTATGATCGTCTATTTGTCTACCACCTCTTTGATGTGAAAGTGGTATAGCAAGTATTCAATAATTTACATACTGTACAATATAGCCAAATATAAATGATGCATTATTCTTCCATTTAGCCCCATTTGAATTGATTGATTACCAAATCTTCCATTTATCATTTATCAGCATTGTGATTATTTATAACTTTTGCTGAGTTTACGAATTAATGCATCAATCAAGAAGCTGAGTTGCACTTCCCCAATTTATAATGGATATTTTAATGATCAGTACCTGATCCTTTTATTACTTGTTTATTTAATTTTGTCAACATTGAGCTTAAAAAGAGTAGCCAGAAGATATGAAGCTAAAGCTAAGTCTGAGAAAGATGACAACCCCCTTTTTTTTAATCTTGCTTTGCATTACTGACTTTTACTATTGTAATATTTACTTAAAAGCATACAACAAACAGTAAAAACAATACCGTTAATTTTAGTAATGAGGTCAGTGGTGCCTGGGAGTCCACTGGGGACGTTAAATTTCTAGCAGAGAGAGGAGCCGAGCCCTCTGCCCAGCCATGAGTGTTGGTGCAGGGGCCGCAGGCGGGGGGCATGCCGACTCCTGATGGTCCAGGTGGCACTTGTACCTGGAGACCCGCCAAACACCCTAAGATCCAGCCTGCGCACCTCCAGTCCTGATGCCTGGTGATTCAAATCAGTAGTGGAGGTCCACTGGCTGGGGTTTCGCTTAGTCTTAGATGTTGGGATTTTTTTATGGACCAGGTCTCTGTTGAAAGCTGGTTTACACTTGGAATGTGTTTCCACTCTGTAAGTAGGGTGAGAGCTAAACACTTTATGCTGGAGACACTGGCATGCCACCAGCCTGCTTTCCTTCCCCTGAATCCATGCAAAATCCTTATTTACCCCGATCAGCTCCCTGGCTTTCTCTGCAGTTCAAGTCGGGCTTTCTGTCCTCCATCCCCACCATTCTCCTGATCTGATGGTTATTCCACAGGAGGCTTAAAGAAGGGGCCAGGCCTGATACACCGAGTGCTAAAGTCTTCCCTAGTTAAAACCCATGATCCTAATTCATTCTTTTGAGTGAAGCAAGTGATATTAGCGATGAATTTGAGGCTAGTGAGACAGACAACATGGGGGTGCTGGCCCTCCTAAACATTTCTTATTTGAGTTGGAATATTGTTAAAATTTGTTGAATAGAGAAATCACAGAATAGGTTCTTTTTGGGTATTGATAGCTTTCATGTTTAATCACTATGCAACCTTCTGTGGTTGGGCTCACCTAATTGCATTCTTTTTAAAAATTGCTCTAATAGTCAGTAGCACAACTGAAAACTGTGGAGATGTACGCGGTGTGTAGCTCACTGGGCTTTTGCCCTATCTGCTATCCTTATTAACATTTGTTCTGCTAAAAGAAAAGAAGATTGAACATAAAAAACTGAAGGTCGTCCATACAGTTGTCTCAATAGCAATCTGTGTGACTTTAACCCTGTTGAGGAAAAGTAATTACCCTTTGGCTTCTGATGACCTCAACTAACCTTTGTTGAAGGACCAGAGAAAATAAAGGCTGACCAACAGCCTGCCCTTCCTGCCCTGTGGTTAACCCGCTCTGGGAATGAAGAACACCCTCAACAATAGAACGTGAAAATGTTGCCATGGAAATATCATTGGAAGAAGAAACAAAAATCTATTACAATTAATAGTGTTTTATTAGGTGACTCCGATAGAACTGTTTAATCCATGGAAGTTGCTCTATCTTAAGATCTGGGGGCAGAAAATTTCAGGAGGAATAAAAGAGGGAGGGAGAAGGTACCTCTTTAAAAATTCAAGAGCTGTTGACGGAGCTGGGATGGTTTGCATGAGATAAAAAAATCCGTTAGATGTTGCACACTAAGTACGGAAATGATAGCAAAGAATAAATGCAATTACAGCAATTGCAAATGATAACTGCCAGCTATCCAACTGGTCAGGAGGTGTGTTGATACACAAATATTTTGGTTTTGTTATATGACAAATAACAAGGGTTGTTTATCTTTTCATATTTTTTTCACAATACTAAGGCCCTGCCTAGAGAACAGCAGGTTATTTGCAGAGTGTGTGCTGCTTTTGTGTGGCATTTTCAAAATCGGGTTCTATGATGCTTTCGGTTTGATTTTCTTTTTTTTTTTTTTCACCTTATACCGTTTATTAAATTTGACACCTTTTGCTGTATATTGCATTTCTGTTAAATTCACTGGTCTACTTTGGTGCGTGTTATGCTAAATCTTGTGCTGTTCATTGTCCCCAGTAACTGGTAGTTTCAGCTGGAGCTGACAGTGCTGCACATTTTCAGAAGTAGTTCAGGAGTTTGTAACAAATATCGATGGTCCTTTGACCAGACAAAGACAAAAAATTGTGAAGACAAAAAATCTACATGTTGCTGATCCACAGTATTCCAGTTTCTAGAGCACGATAAAGCATTTCAATTAAGTAAATTCTGTGACATTTCCTTATTCGTGTGACAAATTACAATACTTTAATTAATGTAGGAAAAAGTTTTAAATGCGTATTTAAATGTGTGTGTACCTAAACAATTTTAAATGACCATATTGCTTTTAAGAGAAGTAAGAAATTTTAGCAGGTTTATTTTAAGACATATTAATACACAGTCCTATGCATATATTTTCTGTTATTGCAAATGAATTCATTTGTTACAACACGTCTTTTAAGAATGTTGCAGAAAGTCATACATCAGCTTCCTTTTTTCGGTCTTGTTCCGAAAGCACAAATATTTAAAATGCTAAGAAGATGACAACTGAAATACTTTCATTAATATTATGGATAATCTCACCGTTAGTGTAAATGGGAGCAAGTCTGTGCCCTAACTGGATATTTCTTCTGGTAAAAGCTGAAAGCATGCTAAGGAAAGGACTTGCAGTAAACATCATATTAAAATCTTTTCCTTCTTTTAAAATGGTGAATAAGATATTTTTTCTCCAGTATTTTTGTGTGTTATCTTCTATTAACACAGCTGTGAATTTTCACCCTGAGAGTACTCTTTAACTTAAGTAGATTTTCAAATGGTAATTGGAAAAGAGAACATAGTATGCTGGATAGAAACAAACATTTATTTGTACGTGAAAAAGACTTTCACGTGAAACATTAAAATAATTTCCTATATTGAAAATATTACAATTTTCTTAATCTTTTCCTCATTGTAACAGTATTATTTAGTTTTTAAAGTTTGTTTGCCATTTGAAATCTTTGAGCACGGAATGCACTACGTCTAGGTGCAGAATTACAGTAATCATAGTGCACCCTGCCTTTTGTTTATAAAACATAAACTTGTCTGTTGCTTTAAAATGAACTGTCTGCTGCTATATTCATTTACATCTCTTTGAACACTTAAAAAGGCTTTGGTCAGGTTTCTTTAACTGCATAAGCTTGTATTTCGAGTTATCAAACCAGTGGAGGTCCAGGATCAAAGCAATGTGCTTTCATTAATTTTCAACAATAATTTCCATGTCACTGGCTCCAAATCATTGTTTGCTCGTATAACTCACCTGGTCGTGGTGCTGTGGAGAGCTATTACCTGTTTCGTTGACTGTTTCACTCTTTCCCTTGGGCTGGTGCCAAGATTTTCATGTTATTCCCTCTCCATTTCCAAATGCTGTAGGTCCATGGCGTTCTGGCTGGAGCTCAGAACAAAAGTCGAGGAAGTCCATCATAATTTGTGGAGTTTCTGTTGCTGTGTTTATTGAAGAGAGAGAGAAAGCAGGAGGAGAAGAATTACAATGTGTTGTTCAAAGGTAAGCGTATTGATAACCTGCTTGGTTGTCAGTACTTTGAAGAGTTTGAGAAATCCCCTTAAATTATGCACATCATATTATTTCTACATTAGAAGTAGTTTGTAAGGTGTCTTCACTTGTGGACTGTGTTCTGTCATGCTTTAATTGGCTACACCTTTTTTTCATTTTAGCCTAACATAATTCCAAGGCCTTAGAAATGGTTTGATTTATCAAGATTTTAATTTGTGGGATTAATAAAGATAGAGGACTGAGTGATCTAGGAACCGTTACTTGTTACTGTTGTTGAGTATTTACCACAAGAAGAATTTTCTGACTGAATTAGTAATGAGCTGTATATACTTATTCTGATTTAAAACATGTTTCATACTTTCATTCTCTGAAATATACTGTGGTCTGCCATTGTCAACTGAATGAGAAATTAAAGACAAACTTTATTTATAGAGTATTATTTTACTGCATCACTGTTATTTTGATATGTCCATACAGGTGTATGTTATGTTATGCTAACCATAGTGTAACTTATATAAAAGAACTAGGTAGGTAATATCAAAGCAATATAGTCAGAAATGTTTTTCATTAAAATGCAAAGTCTGGTCACATGCAATCACATTCTTTAGAAAACAAAACCCTGTTTATGTTAAATTAAATTTTGTTCATATGTTTCTTGTTATTTTCACCATAAAACATACAAATGTAGTTTGGTAGCTAATGATTAATCTTGCTAGCATATGTAATATCACACATATGTTGTGGGAAGTCAGAAATGAAATTATTTCTGTGTTATTCTGACCTGATAAATTCACAGACATCTGTAAAATGCAAGGCTTCTAAACATATCACAATTCTTAAAGCCTTAATTGATCTAACATTGCATAACTGGTGTATTTAACTAGTGGCCTCCTATTGTTCTATAGCATTCTCTAAAAATATTATGCCTTTCAAGAGAAAGACTGACAATACCAAGGTTTAAATGTTGTAGGGAGAAAAGAGCATTGAGTCAGTCATCAGTGGTAATTGCGGCAGAAATATTAATTATAACAAGATTACTTCATGGCAAACTACAACATTGAGAGTACTGAATGAACATCTGATTCTCAAAAATGTAAATACAGTCTGACTATCCAAGGCATTGCAAAAATGTTTACGAATTATTTTAGCAATTTGCACGAACTACAGAGAGGTATTTTTAATAAAATAGTATGGCATTTCTGTAGCAAATTACTGTCGCTTTAAAGTAATCTTCTAGATATTAATAGTACAGCAATAAAGCATTGAATATAGTTTGAATAAGTGTTTATTGGTAGCCTACATCACACAAACAGATAAGTAAATTTTATCTAGATGATTTTGTTTTTAAATCAACAGCAGTATTAGATATCCTAAAAGTTACCACAGTCATTAAATACCTTATAGTGCTGTATCCCTGGTAATCCAATTTACAAAACTATATTCTCAGCAGAAACTCCTGGGGTATACAGTAGTTCTCTTCAGTGAGCCCTTCCTGCTTTTTCTTGTCATGAAGCAGTGATGGCACATTTTATTCCTGTTGATAATTTGACTCTCTTTAAACTAGTTCTTGTTGACCCACTGGATTGGTCTTTATTAGGGTGGAGGTAGCTGGAAGACTGAAGTACTGCAGACCATATATCATTCTTCCTTTTTTACTGTACCTTAATATTCAACATAGCATCATTATTCTGAGGCAAAAAGAGAAATGCTGGTCCATCATATATTCCACATATTGCTAGTCTTTCCTCTATGTCCTGCAGTGCTAGAGAGGGGGATTATTGCTGCAGAAAAAAAAATCTGGCCATAGTGTAGGAATAATCACTGCAGTCCAGCTCACCCCCACACCTCTCTTTCTCTCTCTCTCCTTCTCTCTCTCTCCCTCTGTTTGAGGCCCCAGCTGATTCAGTCTGCATCCATCCATACATAAATCATTGCCCTTATTCTATTGGTTACATGGTACATGGCAAGTATTGATTTTTTCCGTTGCCTCATTGCTGGAGAACCCATGGTTTTTGTGAGACTGAAAATGCAAAAATTTTTGCTGGAGATCTTGTCAAGGTACAAAAATGACAAGCGAGGAGGGTGCTATTTTAAGGTTTGTGTGACTTAAAAATCTTCACCTTCTCTGTTCTACTCTACATTTGCCTGTGTCCCAAAAAGTCGTGGCTTGTTTAATCACTACTGCTTTAGGTAGGCTTACTGGCTAAACAGCAGGAGAATAAGCAAACAGAAACAGGGCCTGGCCGTTCCGAGGAAGGCATTGCCTAATTATTAAAAGTTTAATTATCTTCTGAAACATTAACAAAAAGATAAAGAATAATATGAAAATAATGCCATTTTAAGGGAAGAAATGAATCCTAGGCACAAGATGATAGTGTGTTGTACACAAATGAACATTTGTTTCTTTTCTGTGTAACACAGAGATATAATATTGTGCTTAATTCTTGAGATAGGTCTTTGTAGCAGTTTGAAACATATTTACTAACCCTTTATTGGTACGATTGCTGTATTGAGTTAATTTTTCTCAGCATTCAAAGCTGCCTGAAAATGTCTCACAAAAGATGGCACCTTGTTTCCTCAAAAAAGTATTTTTAGGAATAGGAAGAATGGGTTATGAGACAGATTATGAGATGTTCTCCTTCAGTAATAGACAATTCCCTGGTATAACACTCTCTCTTACTATGAGCTTAATCCAAAACACACTGGAGTCAACAGGAATGTTTTCATTGACTCCGTAGGTGCTGGATCAGCTTCAGATTACACAGAAGCAAATGTTTTCCTTTTTTTGGATACCATCACTTTCCCCTGTTTTGAAGAAGAAATGGAATGGGTTAGGATAGGTGTTTTATAAATGGATGTAGGAAATGATTGTATTTAATCTGATTACATCTTTTAACACTTTTAAATGAGATGTATGCAAATGCGTGTGTATTTTCTTTAATGCCTGTAACGCAAAATCAGACCCATGTCTACCCTGTGCTGTTCCCAACTGCTATATTTTGCTTCTGTGGGTTTTTTGTGTTTGAAAGCCACTGCCCATTCTTCCTTTTACCTACACTACCTTTAGACTCCAGTCTTCCACCAGCTGTTGTGTGCACTCCCATTAAGTCATTGTACCCAATTTCTACCAATTGCACATCCAAAACAGCTGAAGTTTTCTATCTGTTGTTTGCATGCAAACCAAATACCTTAAACAATAATACAACTTTAGAGCTTTTATGTTTCTGGGGCTATAGAAATTGAGCATAAAACTAACAATATCAATAAGAAATCCCAGCCAGATGCCTTCACTTGCTATATGGCACATACAGGAGCTGAAAACGTAGCGTGCCGCTGGCCCTGTAGTTGAGAAGCAGGGCTGGACCATTCAACCACCCCTTTCCTGAGCTGGCTCCGCTCCTGCAGGAAACAGCCTGCACTGACCAAAACCTTGCGTCATGTTGGAGTGAGCCACATCCTCCATGTTTGAAGGGGGCAACCGGTTCCTTACTAATGCACTTTTTTCTCCAAATGTACGTTGCAACTGTTTTGAATATGTAAGTTTAAAAAAAGAAAAAGTAACACAGGGGGAAATACGAATTTTGGGTTCAAAATGATTCATATAATTTTTGTTTAGGAAAAAGGGCAGGACATTGCCATCATCAAATGAGCTTCTCGCTTCACTAGAAATGTAGCATCACTGAAAAACGTGCCTTTTGTCTCACTGTAAACCATAACTTTTCTACTGTTTCTGTCTACATGCAGGCCACATCTTCATTATACTCAATAGTAATTCTTCTAGTAATTGAAATGGGAACGCCACTTCTGTAATCTTTGTGACAGTGATTGTGTACAAAAGGGTTTGTTACATGTCTGTGTAATACTCATTCAAACCAATTCACTGGTTTAAGTTCACTCTTTTAACCTTTATTAGTAAAAAAGGAGGGTTATTTGGCTAGCTGAGATATCCTTTACTAGCATAGCACCAATAGTTCAGTGGTCATAACACAAAGAAGAGACACTGAAGAAATACTAGTTTAAATTTTAATATTAACAAGTGCATTTCATTAGTTTTTTACAGAGTATCAGGACAGAAAATGCTTTCCGAATTTGTACCCATTTCCCAAGCTTTTAGGACTCGTCTTCTACAGGGGCATGGTTCTCATATATGTTTTCTTGGAGCTGCCTAGCTTGAAGTTCAGTTAGTAGTTAAACTACTTTTGCTGTAGTCTATCATCTTCCAGCAAAGTGTATTTGCATCACAGCCCTGGGTGTTTTGGTTGAAAGCTTGGCAGACACGGTCAACAGAAATACAACACAGAAATACTTTATGTACATGCTCCTCACCACCACCATTCTTTGCAGTTTTCTTTTCCTTTGAGATGCTGCATTGTGTTTTCTGTCAGTCTTTTGCGTAGAAGGATGGATGCTCTGCTCAGTGTAACCAGCACACATGCATCATTCTCGCCAGTGGAATACAGACAGCGTGATCCCAGAGCATGGACCAACATGTCATCCTCCTTCAGATATTACGGGGGATGCCATACCCACTGCTCTGCAAGAAGGTGGGCAGTTATAAGAAATGTGATGGGATTTTCTTCACACTGATCAGAGATCCCTAGAAAGGGGAGTCAGCTACTCCCTGGGCTACTACCACTGCCTTTGGTGGCCTCTCATGCTTGCTAGTAGACACATGTAGGTGGCTGCACCAATCTTGTGGAGAGCTACACCATGCTCCTAACCTGAAGCCCGTGCTGGACCTTTGTTGTGCACCCAGCAGCCAAACTCTAATCATAACCCTCTTCTGTCCTGCATTGTAATAGCGAGATGGGGTTAGTGCAACCAGCCAACTTCTTTTTGCATATCTCTTTAGGAGGAAAGCCATTTTGATTTATTAATTTCCTTGAAGATGGGCATGAGAATTGATAAACAACACTGACAAGAGGTAGAAAGGATTTTTCCTATAGCAACCAATAATAATATCTTTGTTGAAAATACAAACGAACAGACAGAACTGCAAAGCATGTTTGTGTAAGATAGAGCTGAAGCAGCCAGGGACATTAACCATTCCCTGAGCAGAGAGCGCAGAGCAGCTGCCCTTTTCCCCATCAGCCCACCCCAGGAGCCAACCCACACAGCTCCGCACGGGGTCACACACAAATACCGCATCCAGAGTTAGGAAGAGCTGCTGACAGCCGGGGCCAAGCTAACCTGGTCTCTCTCTCACCCATCGCCAGTGACTTGCCATCCCCACTGTGCACAGCTGTATCTCTGCTAATGAAACATCAGAAAATTATGAGTCTGTTGAGCAAGAACAGACTCTCGTCCCCAAAGGCCTTCATAAATAAGGTTGCGATGTAGAAAAATAAGTCTTGCCAATATCTCCATTTCATAGGTGAAGAAATTAGGGAGAACACCAAGAGCTGGCACTGGAGCTGAGATTGTGTTTGAGAGCTCCTGCTTGTGACACACATGTGGGAAAAATTGCTAAAGAACTGCACTTAGATGTGGAAGTTTGACCCCTATAACGCTGCCAAGGGCAGCAAGGTCTTCGGTGGTTTGCTTAGCAAGCGTTAGTCAGAAAAGCATCTGGCTCAGCTCAAACCTGTACGTTGCATTTTCTTAAAAATAAAAAAAAAATCCAAACTGAAAAAGGGAAGGAAATAGGAACACAAAGTCCTTTTTGCAGGACAGCCTGCCTCTTTTTCTGTTTTCCTCAGCCTGTTATTGTGTAAATCACTCTCTTATACACAGCAAATTAACTACACGCGCTGCAACAAGCTGTAGGAAGTCTGTTGTGGATTTATCCATTTAAATGGAAGTGGAATATAGTGCCACTTCATTTAACCCATGCTGAATGCTGCATAAGATCCCAGAAAAGTTATTCAGCAATAATTTTAAATCCCATCCCTGGGAAGAAAAAAAAAAAAAAGAGCTTTGGACAGTTGGAGCCTGTAGTTGCAATAAAATCCAGGAAAAGGTTATTTTACCTGAATTTATCGCTTAGCAACCAAGAATCTACCTCCTGAGATTGCTGTTCGTGGGTTACCAAGTAACTGGCTGTGACAATTACCAAACAGCTGTCCCAGGAATCTACATAGCCTTTAACCTCCGTCAGCTGAAAGATGGGCTGATGACAGCTAACAAACAATAGAAACACACCCTAATATTTTATTTAAGAGCTGAGGGAAGCCACAGCTGTATGGATCATTCAGCCAGCTGGATTTAACTGCTTCAAACTGTGTGTCCTGTCTTCAAGAAACTGCTCTACAGCCACACTGTGTGTTTAAAGATGCGTTTGGGTCTTTATCCTTCAAACTTTGTGTCAAGTAATTGAATCCAAACTGTCAAGATAGGTTTTCCTATTGTGCAGGAATGGTAAGTGGCTAATTATCAAGTGGGGTTATTATTTATGCAGCCAGTGATTTACAAAATTCTCTCATTAATTGTGTTCATCTTGGGTTTTTCTGAATGTAACTGTTCCACTGATTATCAGTGAGAGGGAGAACATTAAATATGGGAAAATGCATAATTAAGACTGGTAAGATAAAATTAAGGGAAAAGAATACTCAGCTTGGATTTTGAGAAGAGCTTCTTAATAACGAGGTGCATTATTTCTGGGGGTGGTTTCCCAAAGGAAACTGCCATCAGTAATGTGTGAAAGTAAGCTAGAAATAGTGTAAAACACTGGAAATGTTAGATATACTAATGCAGGTGTCAGTCCTGAGCAGTGTCAATACTTCCTCCCCCCCCCCCCCCTTTCTTTTTACTTCCCCTTCCATTTTTACTTTCTGTGATTTTATAATGTTACAAATATCAGTCAGCAAACTTGCAGCAAATTGCAAATGCAACATTTTTTGTCGGCGTTTTATACGCCCGAAGCCTGGAGAGATTTATGGATGTGCCTCCTTCTACAAGTTCTGAGTGGCTCCTTTTAGTTTAAAATAGAAACAGGAAAAAGGTTTTTGGAAGTTAAGGGCCCCGTTCACATTTACAAATCCCAGGCATGCAAGCTGTGGCTGAAATGGCAGCGAGCTCAGCTTCTCCCTGCAGGCTCAGTTGCAGGTATCTGGGGGAGAGTGTTTGGAAATCAGCTGTGTCTTGCTACTGCTAGTCTTCCTCTAGCATATTTTAGTTGAAATATAAACTGCTCTGCTGCGCTCTTTTTTTTTTTTCTATTCTCTTTTTTTTTTCTTCTTTCTTTTCTTTATCCCCTGTCATGTTCCATATGCCACAATAGTAAGAAGTGGCTCAGAGAATTCTTCACCAGATTTCCACTAGCAGCAAGTTCACAAAGGAAATTTTCCCTGTGCCAATTGTGGCCAGAAGCCTCCTCCTTGGCACTGGACGATTCATTAACTGGCTGGTCAAATTAGACGAGATGTAATTTGGCTTCCTCTGGGTTTTTTACATAATTTTTAAAGCTTGGCTGCAAAACTGATAGCTACCCTTTCACTGCACACACCTGTAAAAGTTTTCAGGTACTCAGGCTGAAGAGGAATTTTTGTTTCCTCAAATATGCTAAAAAAACCCCATAACTGCGTCAGCATCATTACTTCCGGTATAGTAACATCAAGGCGTGAGAGTGTCCCACTGCACATACAGACAGCTTTTCAGAGTGAGTCCATGCTGTCCTGCAAGAAGGAAGTGTTGAGGACTATTACACACCTCCAGGTACCAGTACACACCTGCTTCTGTTGAGCAGAAGTGTGCGATGAGCTGTCAGCAGTCAAACCATGTCCCTCAGAACTTAAATTAAACCTTTTTATTATCAGTTGATTGAAAGTGAGTGATGATGGATACGGGAACGCTTAGAAAATGAGCAAATATCTTGGAAATATTTATTTTGAAAAACTCGAAGCACGGTCTCTTGTTGATATTAATAACTTGTCATTGCCGTCATTACACTGGCCAGGCTTGTAAGTTCTGTTAACTCAGATGTCTAAGGGAAATGACACCATCGTGATAAGCAAATCAGTGCATCTTTGGGGAGGGCAGAACGGGTCTCAAACTTGTCTCTGCCCAGAGTGTGGTTCCTTTGCTGCTTTCATGTATCCTTTGAGCTAAGCACCAAAGGTACTTTCACTCCTAAGCTGATTATGGGCTTATTTGGGTATGAAGGGAGGGGTAGGAGATCACAACTGTCTTGCTTGCACGCTGCTAGTCATTTGTCTCCGTGGTGGAATTTGATATAGGAACGTTCTTTCTGTCTCTTGATGACAGATGATGGTTGTCCTGTTTTCTGGCTGGTAGT
Source organism: Vanellus vanellus (assembly GCF_965231255.1). NCBI lineage: Eukaryota > Metazoa > Chordata > Aves > Charadriiformes > Charadriidae > Vanellus > Vanellus vanellus. The sequence goes on from NC_138907.1 coordinate 3,367,126, forward strand.
TGGTTGGTTACGTTGACAGATGTTGCAATGATTCTTTTGGCAATACTCTGTTGTGCTGACTGTTCAAACAGGAAATTCATCTTTTAGTATTTGCACATGTTAAATGTTTGTTTTAGTAGGAATTGGCTCTGACAGCAGGCTGGTCAAACAGTGTATTTCTGGAGCAGCAAACTCTGGAATTCTCAAAGTCCTCATCGTCCCATAGGTCTGCTGGAGCTCGGCTTGGAACCCTGCTCCCTGAAATACCACAGGACTGACTTCTGAGGAGAGGAGACGTGAGCTTTTGAGCTCCAGGTTGCTGCTCTTTCCCACTGTTGGTGACGTGTTCCCCTGTGTGCTTGATGGCACTCGGTTCAAATTATACCATGGTACAGTACTTTGTGAGACTTAGTAAGGTTTGCCGTATGACGGAGTCTGCGCTGGTTTTGTCCTCCCTTTAGTTTCTGAAGATTTGGTTTACTGAGCTGGCCTCTTGTCTAATGTTAACACAAGTGAACAGGAAGGTGGTCGTGGCTTGTGCAATACAGTAGAAAGTGAGGACATGCTCAAGAAGTGTGGCAATAAGTGCTTTTCCCCTTAACAAGGACTAGCTGGAGAACTTAATCCGAGGAAGTTAAATCTCCAACTAAATCCCTTTTTGGTGGTAATCCCATTTCAGGTGACTGCTTTTTGACCTTGGTAGGCAGGTTCTTTGCAGCACAGTCTGCAAATGCTGTGTGATTTAATGTGATACATTTTAACTTGTTTCCTAAATTGTCATTGAGCAAAATTGTGTGGACTATTTATTTGAGAGCTGAAAGTGGCTGGTTCATTGTTTGCAGCAGCATTAGGGATACCCTGGCTAAGATGTGTTGCACAGTCCATCAGAAAAAGTTTGTAAGATATCAGAAGTTACAGTATTTACTTCTGTAAGCTGTCTGTGCCGAAAAGAGAAGCACATTATGAGAAGCAGCTACATACAGACTTCTGGTACATATGGTGGAGGAAAGGTTTAATCTGGTCAAGACCTCTCCAGACCCCTTCACCGTCACTTAGTAGGTGAGAAACAAGTGGCTGCAACTTGCATGTGAAAGCTGGTTTGTGTTTTGCCAGCCTTTTGGAAATACTTCAGAGCTACAGCTATTTTGAGTAATGGAGCTTGGAAGTGGAAAAAGGCTTTGTGGCAAGCCTAGCACATGTATTTCTGAGAATCACATTTGGTTCCTACATGGTTATTTTTGTGTAATTTGACAGGAAAAAACTAATGTTGAGGAGAACATGCTCAGGTGAATCAGATTGCAGTACATACAGGTACTTGCAGCGCGTGTATTTGCGCACAAAAGCTATACAATTGTATGAATAACTGTGTGCATATATAACAAAAATATTTTCTGATTTCTGCTTACAACAGTTTAGGTACAAAATACACACTACTGGTGAATTTAAGAGAAAACCAGAAAAGTTTGTTAGCTAGTGAATCTTTGAAAAATGTTACACCTGCAAGGAGGTAGAAGAATCCTTGAGAATCCAGTGCAGATTAGCATTGGTGAAATGCAGGAAATGCAATTAAATATATCCTTCAAAACCTGACATTTTGTATTCTGACATTTGGAGTGATATTGTCAGTGTGGAACTTGCATTGATTGTTCACTAGTTAGTTGAATTCTGAACATAAGTCTTTTCTGAAGACTTAGTGTCTTGCGTGTTTTGACAGTTTTACTGGTTACCAGGATTTTAGACTCTATATTTCTATCTTGATTTATTAATTTTCTTCTCAAATGCACTCATCCTAATCTCTGAGTAACAACACTAGTTCTGGAAGGGGCACATTCTTTCCAAAAGAAATTCAGAGGTGTTTTCATGTATGTTGGGTGAAGGTGCATTGTAGGAAAAGGCACCGTCTTTTAACAAAGTTTGGTTTAAGCACAAAATAATCAGGATTTGGATGTTATTAAAGTAACGTTTTTGTGAAAAGGAACTGGATTTATAAAAATGAACCAACTCGTCAGCCAGACCCGTTATGAATTGCAAAAGCAGCTGGGAGATTTGGCCCGAAAGTCAAGGTTGCTTTTTTTTTTTTTTGTCAGAATTTGTAAGAGATTTGGAGGGACATACCATTTATTTCTTATTTCTCTGAGTTTCAGTCCAGGCCTTGGAAAAACCTATCTGACAGTGAGTTTGTTTGTATATTTTACATTTTTTCCCTAAGTATGCTAGGCTCATTAGCAAGCCTTGGAAAAGGCACGCTTTGTTAAAGTTAATATGGAAAACAAGATACTAAGGGCTCAAATCTGTCTCCAGAATATAAATAAGCATAGCTTCCTTTGGACCAGATTTTGACCACAGTTATACTGGAATCCTTGTTTCAGGGAGAGTTACGAATGTGCGTTTGCTAGGAAAGGCTGCTCCTTCAACAAATTTCTGAACAGTGGTCACTAAGTTTATGCCTACAGGGTACACACATCTACACACAGAATGACTGCAGTGCATCCAAAGTAGCTGTGTAGCACTGTATGGCATGAATAGGACATCTCTTATTGCTGGATGGGAGATACTTGCCCAGCAGATACAGTGCAGGAGGAGCGTGGACATCAGGGCTGTCCCAAATCCTCATCTCTGCCAGGAGAAGGCCCGCGCTCTGTTTCCTTTCTGATCCGCAGCGATGGCCAGCAGCGAGCAGGCACAGGGAATGAATAGTGTGCCGCTGGCTATGGGCTTGTTCCTCCCTGGAAAAGTTTTCTGTTCCTGTGGATCAAGGGAAAACAAATCATTTTTCCTTGCTTTACATGGAGCAGTTCATTTGGTTGTGGTTTTGCCTCTAGCAGCATAGAGTACTCTACTGCTACACCTAACAAAGACGTGGCAGTGACAGCTTAACACTGATCGGACTGCTTTACTGCATCCAATAACCAATATGTGGCACTGTATAAATGCTACAGGGTCCCCTCTAGTGTGGTGACCAGAGAAGACTCTGCTCAAAATTATGCTTCAAAGAATTAAATGAAATAATAAAACTATGTCTGTAACGTAATGTTTAATCTTGTAAGTAAAAACATTGGGTGAAGCAGTCATCTTCAGCTGAGCATCTTCATTTTTATGATAATTTTTTATTTAAAAGATTGGATTTGAGGTGTTTGTATGTATTAAACATCCGTGTAAGCACCACTTAACCAGGTGGATGTATCCTCATTAGTCAAAATTTACACTTCCCTGTTAAGCCGAAGTTGTTCCTATTCACTGTCATTATACAAAGCTGGGTCCTCTGGTCACCCGCTAATTCCAGAAGTACAATGGCCAAATAAGCCTTGTTTAAAGTGGTCCCTGTTTTTAAGCCAAGCAGTGGTACCACTAGAGAATATAAAGAGAGCGGAGTACTGGAGAACTTGGGATATTTTGAATTGCTGCTTGAGGAAAAATACAGTTTCTTGAGGCAGGGTGTAAATTTTTTAATTTGAAATGTGCTCTGGAGCTCCAGTCTCCCCAGGCTAAGACATTTACTTGGTTCTTGAGCTAATAACCAGAAGAATACTTACATGAATGTGAGCATGATACCAGGTGACACCTTTTCTGGTTGTTGAAATATTTAAGGCTGCTGTGGTACCATGTGCAAACTCTGTAAAATAATTTTTATTATATACTGTTCTGGCTGGAAGTAGTATTTACTATAATCTACCTGTGATAGCAGGAACATTTTCATCTTTATAGAATGTTTATTTTTGTCAGGTTCATCAGCTTCCTCCATTACTCTTTATCTGAAATCACCTTTTGTAACATTATTTAGTTGCACTGGAGATAACGATATTCCATTTATCATATGAAAGGACAGCTAGATGAATGCTAAAAACTCTCAGGTAATCTGCTTTTGTGCATTTGTTTGTAGCAATTTTAAAAGGTGGAAAATGATGCCTTTTTATGTTCTTCATAAGCTGTGTTCTGTGCACCAAAATTACATTTAGTTCAGTGTAGCTAAGTATCAACTTCTTAACCTTCATAAGCATCTGTGTTTTATTATAGTTTTTACTTACAAGATTAAATGTTATGTCTCGCATATTGCAATAGAGCAGCAGTCTGCAGTTTTAGCATTTGGTGGTATTTACTGGAAGAGCAATCCTTTTCCAGTTGGAGGAGGCTGGTAGGAGAAAACTTTTTCTGTATGCACAGACTTGCTGAGCAGCTCTGAAGTTGCAATTTAACAAAGTAGTAGGAGGACTCCCTGGAGCTCTGGGACCAGCAGAATTTGCCTTCCACTTTCCTCTCATATCCTCTTTGGTTAGAGCTAAAGGAAAGTGGCCTTTTTTAAGAGTACAAGGAGCATATGCGATTAAGTGTGCAGATATTAGAAGAAATGGTCTGCCTAAGTATCTGCTCAAACATTTTGGGAACCCTCTGTGTATTGAATTAAACCTTTCAGTAGTCAGCAAAGCTCGTCGTGAATGCTCGTGCCGCAAATCATTCATTACTTCTGGGCTTCACGATCTCGGAGAACAGTCTGCCTCGCTGCGTTCATACAGAGTACTAGGGTACTACATCTTAACTCGGGTAACTCTAACCCAACGTTTCTGGAATAAGCAAATTCCTGAGTTAACTGTCAGCTCTCTCTTCAGCTATCTGCCCGAGACGTAGACAGTTACTAGCCTTCACTGAGGCACTACTGTCTTCATTTTATATCATCTGTACGAGAGAAAGAAATGTCATTCTTCCTATTTTTCAACTGGGAAATCGGGATTCAGGGAAATTGCACAACTCTCCAAAGAGGAAAAGGTGTTCATTTCCCAGTCTATACCTTCAGTCACAGACCAGTCATCTTCCTCGTTTCATTTGCTCCAAGGTTTTAAAACTCTTTTTATAATAGGAAATATACTTTCTTGTGCTTACTAGAGGCTAAAGTATTTTATTCTAACTTGTTATTTGTCTGAAGATGTTTTGTTGTTTTCTTGAAAATTTTAGCCAGAGAGTCAGATAAAGTAGAAGGCTGGACTGGAAACTCTTGTTAAAAATCAATCATTACAGTTGTTGCTGTTCCTTCTACAAAAGTCCTGAAAAGAGCTCTCCCATAATTACCTCATAACTAATTTGTCTCGTTCCTTTGCAGAAACCAGTACACAGTAATTACTTCTTAAATGCTCTGATTGCTTCTCTAATCCATATTTAATGGCTATGGAGTGGTGAAAGATTATCAGCAGACATCAATGGCAGTATTGTCTGTACATAAGCTTAATTTGGTTGGTATCTGGGCAATGGCAGTGCTCCGCAGCAACAGAGTGCGGGAGAGCGAGCTATACAGGGGCACCAAAGACCTGAAAAAGGGCAGAGAACTGGCAGCCAGAGAATTAAACCCTGTGTCTTAGGTGGCAGTGAGCATGCTGAGGTGAGGCACTGAAGGACGTCATACTCCAAGCGCTGCCTCAAGAAGCAGAGGTAGCAGATGTGTGTTCACCTGTGTAGGGTGTCCTACTGCAGAGCCCTTGGAGGGTGAGTGAATCTCATAGGACTGGCTATAAGCTGAGCAAGACCAGCTCAAGTGTACGTCAGTGGCATATAACCAGTCCTGTTGCATCAGGACCACTCTGGAGGATGCCACTGAGATCCACCATTCATTTCTCATGTCATTGGTGTCCGCTGAAGAGACCTCTCATGGAAACCTTTGGGTGAATTTCCTGACTCTGCTCATTAATGATATACTAGGTTTATTTTCTTCTTTGTCTTGTATCACTAATCAAGAAGTAATTGAATTAACTGAAAAGAAGGATAAGATAAATTACTACGAAGAATTAACCGTGTGCACCTGAGGTCAGAAGGCTCCTAGAAAATTCAAGGTGAGAATTGGCTGGACTATAAATGAGATTTAGCAGGAGGATACCAAGTTCTCTGGAGAATCAAGATGCAGAAATACATATTACAAACCAGCTGTGAAAATCTAGAGGTATCTGAAAGTCTTTGGGCAATTCCTTTCTGTTTTAAGATGTGAGAGCAAAGGATTGTGCTTACATTCTTTCCAATTGCTGTATTTGATGAAGGGAAATTCCCTGAAATTTAACTTTTCGTCCTTGTGTCAATAGCCTTTGCCAGAAAGATATTTTTCCTTCAGTATTTATATTAAAATAGTAAATTGTCTATCCCTGTGTTCACTTGTTAACCTTCCTTTTTTTTTTTTTTTTTTCCCAGTTGCTCTGTAATTTAAGTTCATCTTTCAGGAAAACCATATGTTGGATTAAAGACAGGGTATTATTTTCATGCATTGTAATATACTCTATTACCTCCTCTACTATAGCACCGTGTAAAATTAATTATTATTCCATGTGTCACTGTGAATACATTTAAGATTCTTTAGGTCTTCTCAAGCAAGAGTTGATTCCTGATTCACTGGTCTCATTCTTTTTTGTAATGTCAGGGTTAGTCAAGTATAAACATCTTAATTTTATAAGAGACTTTCAAAAAGATGAAAGATGAATATTAAAAAATAATTAGAAAATGAACTAGATTACAATTCAGGCAAATATTAAGCTGATGACAATAACTTATTTTCTACATTTAAAAAACCCTAAATAAATGTAATTAAGTAGTAATATAAAGAAAATAAATTCCAGTCTTAAACACTAATGCCTTAAAACAGACAAAGGAAGCAGTTTATACAACTGCATTTGCTTTGACAATTGCATTTGCTCTTTTGAATGAAGGCTGAAACCAAGTGGCTTTTAAGAGTTTCTGAATTTATGTTTTTGCAGCAAGTTTAAACTGATTATACTAACTCCATAGAAAGAGACTTCATTCGATAAGTTTACTTTATTGTTAATATTCTCTTCCCACCAAACCTCAGCTGTAGCTGTATTAAATAAAAATACAGAAAATGGTATAGTAACCTCACCATCTGCTGTACAGCTTTGGGTTTTGTTCTGGAGTTTGAGTTGAAATACATTACTTGAAATCACGGGTTAAGTCGCTGAAATTAGATGGGACCCCTGCAGTCTAATCCATAGGAACTGGCCAATTCTTTTGAGTTTTCTGTGTTTGATTAGTTGTACTGTAATTAAAGAAATTACCAATAGTCTTCTGTCTGGAAGTGATTAACCACCAAGTGCTCATATCTATATTCTCTAAGCATCTTCAAATAATATAAGGCTTCATTTATATTCCTTAATAAGGAAACAAATGAAAATCGTCTACAGCCTTAAACTGCGGCTTGTGTGTTACAAGCTGTTCTGTCTTGTGCCTTAGTGATGTCTGTTCAATTGTTTCTGATTATGCTGCATTTTAATTAAAGAACTAGAATGCTATTTGTGTAAATGGAACGTGCTTCTCGATACAGCCATTAACCACAGAGAGAAAGAAATCAGATAATGATGAGAGCCACCTAAGCAAACAGAATCCAACATGTTGACCCTGCACACTCATGGAGATGTGGATTTGATTGCTTGAATTATGGCTACATTTCTCTTGGGCTCTCCAGCATCAGATTTTTCATTCATTGAGGTACAATAAGGAACAAAACCTAAAAAAACCCCACCAAACCCACAACAAAAAACCTTTTCTAAATTCTGACTTGTTGATGATGATAATGATTTTTGCTATTAAAAAATGCAGATTGAATTGTTTTGTTAGATTTGCAAACTGAAAGAGCAGCAAAATGCAAATTCATCCTTAAGTGGGCCCTCATTGGAAGGAGGAGATTCATAGGCTGTCCCCCCAAAAGAATAAAAATTTTATGCATAGTGCAAAATTCTCCCTGTGCAGGAGTCTCATCTCTGTATTCAATGGGGAGAGTCCTTGTGAGGTTAGTGGCACCGGGCTGGACTCCAGTGCCTGGATTAGAAGGTACAGATACTAACTTCTGGCCATTTGCTGCTGCTCGCTGGGGTCAAGCAGAGCCCTGTGCTGCGGGCACAGCCCGTTCCTGCCGCGCTGGGACACACTCAGGCGCTTTGCACCATCCTATCTACCAGGTGCCAGAGTTCAGCCACGAAATTTATTTTGCCCTCCCACTCCCCTTGGACTCTTAACTCCTCTCCAAGTTTTTTCTAACTGCGAGCAGTGGAAGGGATCACAGGAAAAGAAATAAATAAGTGAGTTTTCCCTCCTAGAGCGGTGCAGCACCTGGTGGGATAATGCACGAATGCAGCTGCAGCACCGCTTGGTCCCTGCCGGGTGCCGGCTTTCACCAGCAGCCTGCTTCCTGCTGAGATAACACAACAGTAACGTTGAGATGCATTGTATTAAGAATAATCTAATTTTCTCCAGAACAGGGCAGAGAAGGGCTCGTGGAAAGGGGCAAATGAAGAAGGACCGATAGGGTGGTTTTGTCTTGTTTGTGAAATATGTTCTGGGAATATTCCTGCGTGTGTTTTCACGGTAAATGAATTTCTGCGTAGGCCGAGATCTTGAGCTGTGCCCTGCACATTAGTGAGGGAGACGCAGATCTCTCCTGTGATGTTCCTACAGTCTATCATTTAACTATTTCTACCTATAAAATCAGGATAAACCAGGGTAACCTTTTATAACATGCAAATTAATACAACTTGCTTACAATAAGTAGCGTGGTGTGTCACGTGCCTATATATAATGAACAGACAACATGCAAAATTTCCTGAGTTTCTGATGTGTTCTGAACTATTTTGGATGAAATCACAAAGTAAAATCCACTGTACAAAATTCCTAAAAAATTCTGTAATGGGAATTTTTCCTTTTGATTCACTGTAAATTGTAGTGTTCTCACAGACGCTTTTCAGTGGTTTCTTAAAAGTGATTATTCTCGTGGAATCTTTATTTAGCTTAGAAATTGCTCAAATGTTTAGCCACCTTTTTAAAAAGAAAAAAACAAAACAAAACAAAATACCTAACAAGAACACGATTGCCAAAGCAAGACTTAAAAGTCAGTACCAAACTAAGTGTATATAATTAGGTTCTCTAGATCTGTGTAATAAGTCTGACATGAAACAAATGTCTATCAAATACGAATACCGAACCTGTATCAGTGTTACTATTGATGTGTCAACTGGGTATTGCAAGAGATAGAAACTGCAGAAGTGAAAGCTTTGAAGAGAACCATTTGCTGAGCCAAAGTATTTAATCTGCAATGTTTCACAGCACAAAAAAGTTCAGTGTAGACTAGTTTATCCTGAGAAACAAGAATATAAATGCTATGGGAGGTTTTGGTGTACTTTTGGTATTAAGGAAGAGCCCAGAGATGAACTGGTTCCTGGTTCACCTGTACTGGGAACGTAGGCACAAATCCAAAACCTTTTTTAACTGACTGATGCATCCCCTCGATTTTCATGGATTTCAAATGAAGTTAATCGTGGGAGAGAGCTCTTGCCTTGTAAAGGCTTTGTCAAAAAATAAACAAATGTCTCCCCTGAAATGGAGCACATGAGCAGCGTGAGAGAGCTTACATCGCAATCTGACCTTCTGCATTTTCTGGCTTTTGGCTACATAAGCAGACTTTGGTACCTTGGTACCCTCTCCGCAGGTAGATACTGGTGTGAAAAAGTTCCTTGGATAGTCAGGAGGGAGGCAGACAAGGATATGTTAGTGCCTCTGGCTGCCAGATGGACCAAAGAGGTCTGACAGAAAGTGAAGCATTGCCTTGTCGCTGGCCAGTAAAGTAGGGAACTACAAAGTCAAGTCTTTGTCCACAAAGATAATGTAACTAGTGTTACGCCTTACCACCCTCGATGCTTGTCATTGCACAGGTGCACTCAGACAATAAATCGTATCTGGGCAGAGATTAACCAGCGGGGGAAAAAAGGTCCCAAGGAAGTGGCATTTGGAAAAGCTAAGACTTCAGGAAAAAGGCAGTAAAAATAGAAACTGTTTAAAAATGGAAATAGGCTTCTTGCATCTTGCCGTGGGCATGGTTGCTCTAGTAGATAACAGAGAGAAAAGCAATGGGGGCACGTGAATACTTGGGTACCAATTCTAGAAAGTCTGTCAGAAATAAATGACTGGCTTATGAATAGGTTTGGATTGTGTTTACTATTAGCTCCTATTATAGGTATAAAATATTTAATGAGGTATTTAGAGGTACTTTTATTTGACCTCAGAATTATATTTATTATATTTTTATATTTGATCTCAGAATTTTTCAGTGCACAAACCCTATTCTGTCTCACCAAAAGACTGATTGGTAGGAAAATCACCCATCTGTGGACAGCAGCAGCATTTTCTTGGGACTTAATATATCCCACTGTCCACACTTCCATAGCTCCTCCACAACCATTTGCGGCAATGCATTTTAGTTGCATGCACCAGAATTTGTGTTAGTCTCTCTCTAATATGATATATAGTAATGGGCTTTTACAGTAAAAATAATTTATGGCTTCATTTACTGGGGCATGCAAAATAAAGTTCTGTGTAGTTTAATACAGAAAAAGCTGCTTACACAGCATTTATCATTGGCTGTTGATTGTCCTAAGGCTGTAGAAATAAGTAAGATATTAGAAAATAAGTCAAGTAAATTTGTGGGGGAAGTATTACTCTGTCGTGCAAGATAGTGCATTATGTATCTCCCCTTAGCATTACAATAATTGCAGGTTTGACAGAATTCAAGAACTGGTGTCAGAAATGCTGGGGTCCTGTGAGGCAGTCATAAACACTTGTTATTGTTGTGGTTTTAAGCAGCATGTATTGGCCAAGTAGTGAACAGAATAGAGATGCTATGGAAATAACGTGAACTTTGGTGGGCTCTGAAGTCATGGCAGTGTCAAAACTGGAAATCTTATGGTCTGATTTGCACCACTGAGTCTCTTAAGTGACCTCCCAATAGCACCTAATACCCCCAAGTGTGGGAAAGTGAATAAAGAAAAACAAAAATCCGGGGTAGAGGGAAGTTGCCTGTTGGCTCCTAGGTGGCCCTCAGAAAAGCTGCATATGAGTGCCTTTGCCAAAACCTCTCAGTTCATAGGAAGATGATCAAGGCAGAAGACACTTGTGATTGACCAAAGCCTAGTCTTAAGTCTAGAGAGCTTGTCCTGTCTCACACAAAACTGTGTGGCAAAACTGGAAACTGAAGAAGGTCCCCTGCCTGCAAAACAGACTTCTCATCCTCTTGTTTTCTCTGTTCTGTCTGTTTTGATTGTAAATGCTCAGGAGGCAGAAGCTGTCCCTTACCGTAAGTTACCCAGTGCTTAGAACAGTGTGTCTTCATCATGGCTGGTACTTCTAGGAATTACAGTTTTTCCAAATGAATACACATCATGGAGAAATAATAATGCTCATCCTTACTGAATGTCCTATCCAACATCACAAGGACTAAATGGAAATAGAGAATAAAACTACCTACTTTTCTGGTTCTAAAAATAATTCTTCTGGGTCATGTGGAAAATCATTGTGGAGGTTATTTGTGGGAGTTCAAATGTTCAGTTGTTCTGCTTTACTTTTTCTAGGAATTACTGCGTGGCTGAGTGTCAGCCTCTGAAATTCTCAAAAAGCTCATGAAAAGAACTGCTGTGTTTCCTTTGGAAAAAATGGATGGCAGCGTAAGGAGAGGGGAAAAAAAAGTGTTAGAATGTGTTACAGCTTTACTGGGATTTGGAAATATAATAGAGAGTTTAGGATGTACCTATTAGTGTCACAACTCAAACTGGACAAGGAATTCATTTGGGAATAGATTTTATTATTCTTAACGTGCTGTGACCCACCGTGAGGACAGAAGTACTGCTCAGCAATGGAAACGTGTCAGTGGAAAATCATGAGGTTTTCCTTGAGAAACAATGAAATTCCTCAAAGGTTAGTAGTGTGCAATAAAAAAGGTTGATGAGATGACTGTTTGGATCATCTTCAAAGTTGAGGAAAGACTATTTGATGTGCTTAGCCAAGGGGGCACAGCCATGAGTGAGTGTTTGTATGGGCCCTGGTGACAATAGTGAAGTTTGACCGGAAAAAAAGATGGCTTTCCTGAAAGCCGCTGGCAAAGGCAGGATGCCGAAGTAGCAAAACTGCTGACCAGCAATTCCCGCACTCTTAACTGTTTGCCAAAATGTAATAATTTTTTTTTATAGTCAAAGGCTGAAAATAGGAAAAAATAAAACAAAACAGTGCTGGCCCAGTGCAGAGCAAGTTGTTTCCTGATGCTAAACCGGTTGTCAAACCACAGGTCATCAGCACTGTGGTTTGCAATTCTTTCTCTTGAATAAAAGTAAGTCAGAACTGATCAAACAACAGATATGTTACTTCTAAGTACACCCAGACTTTTAAAGTCTACCTTGCTCTTTTTAGCTTGTATGCCAGTCTATATGTTTGTTAAAAAAAATAATCAAGACAGGAGCTTCCATCTCTTTGCCCTCTTTAATCTGTTTTCAGCACAAAATGTCTTTTTGAGTCAGAGGAAGTAGTTATATCATATATGAGAATTTCTGCGTCCCGGTAACAAGATAGGGAGATGTGGGGAGGGTAAACTTAGGAAGAAAGCAAATGGTGGGAAGCTATATAGGCATTTTTCATTTTCTGCAGCTCCATCCCGTCTGTTGTGAGTGTCGCATGTTAATAGAAATAGGGAAAATAAAATTGTAGCCTGTACATTCCATTATTTGCAATCTGTATGCATTGCAGAGAAAAGTCTCACATTCACGTAAAACTTCTTTTTGTCAAATAAGGGGAAAAATCACCTCACCCATCAATGCTCATCTTGTTTCAAGAACTAACACTTTATTTCATGTTCTCTTGCCATGTGGTGTACAAGGCTGAGGGAGGAGGAGACCACAGCAGTGCTTATTTGTACAAAATTTATATAAAAATTGGAGTGATCTTAGCCTGCAATTTTAATATCTATTTCTTGATATCTGTAAACTACAGGAGCACAGCATTAACTTTTCTCCCTCTCCTCTGTCATGTCAGCAGACTGAGAAGCTGCTGAAATATGAGTTTCTTGTCATCTTCTTGAGAAAGATAGAGGCACAGCCAACCAGTGACTGAAACACAGAGAAATCTCAACAACTGAAAAGCTGTCTCTTCTGCCTTAATTAACTTACTTGGCTCTAATTTGTAGTCTGTCTTAATACATGTTTAGCTACAAGGTTTGCAGTGCTGAAGAATGTTCACACTATGAAACATAACTCTCTAACGTAATATCCAAACCTGATAATGAATTTAACACCCTGGGAGGCAGAGGTCTGGGTCAGAAGAAAGATGACTTAGTTCTAAGTAGAATTAAACACTGAAGGGATTTTGGCATACTAAAAGTGCCGTAGGCAGGAGAAAATTAGGACTTCTCCAAAGAAATAAGGGGGGGGGGGGGGGGGGATAGTTTTACTACTGGCTTTTAATCTCTTGGCTTCTCAAATGTATACCGAGATCAGAGAATAATTACTGAATAATTTGTAGTGAGAATTGGCTGTGTTCTGTTGCATTAGATATATGTGCTGCATTTGCTTTAGTATCTTCAGCCAAAACTTCTCTTCGTGCTGCTGCTGCTGTTCAGGATGCTGAGTCCCGGGTGACTGCTGTTCTTCGTTCCAGGCATGGTCGTTTGTAAATGCTATTCTCTGAAATAGGCCCAGTCCTGCTAGAGGAGCTCTGGAAAGTCGGGCAACCTCGCATACGAGCTCATCGGGGCCTTGGGCTGGATGCTGGAAATTCTTGTTTCCATGAGCAGTTTAAATCCTGTGGAAAACTCCCACTGACTTTGCTGGGATTATCCGTTTGCGGAAAGCTATTTTGAGGGAGATGCATTCCTTTGTAAAACGGCTGGCAAGAAGTCTGGGCAACACTCAGATCTCAGTTCTGGCACATTATTTTTGTTGGTCAGAATTTGTCCTGTGCCTTGCACAATGGGAATGTACTCCGTGACTAGAACTTGCACTTTCCATTTTAGTCTAATAAAAAGTAATAATAAAAAAAGAAAGCAAGGCTTGAGAGCATAAGTGTTTTCAGATATTGGACCCCTTGGGCTATATAATCTTTGTGTCTTTGAACAACTCTCTGCAGAGATCAGAGTGCAGTTCTGCTTGAAAAGCATAGACCCAGCATGACCTATCTTTTGTCAGGGCCTTTGGAGTCCCAAGTGAGGAAAGTTGCGTTGTAAATAGAAAATAAAAATAGGTACAGTGTTTCTCATTAATTTTCTGAACATTGTTATTTATACTCTTTTTATATTTATTACCTTACATTTCTATTTATATTTGGTTTGTGAACTCATTCATCTATGTATTTTCAAAAATATTCCAATATTTAATTGGAATGTAGAGGAGAAAAGTCCCCATGCTAGCATGTTTAAAGATCATGTTATCTGCTGTCTGGTCAACATATTTTCTGTGATGCTTCAAGACAGAGCCCTGCACTGCACTTAAATTTAAGTGTTTGCTAGTGAAAATACAGTTCTTCCTGCGGTTATTTAAAATGAGGACCTACACTTCTCACATCCTACTGTTGTCTGAAATACGAAATCTCATCCTATATTGCTATGCCAGAAAATGTTAGCAGATAAAGTGCAGAGCAGGTCACGGTATTTCTAATTCAGATTAATGACCCCATTCAGCTTGTCTCCTTAGCAGGAAATTAGAAAGTGCTAGGAAGGAGAAAATAGTGATTCATAATGCGTGACTCGCTGTATTGGCAGTTGCACTCATTAAAAGCTAAGATATTGTTTTGATATAAAATAATTGCGCCTGACTTATTTATGGGTTATGGCCGTCTCGGCTCGTAGAGATTCCTTGAGAAGACTGCTGGCTCGGTGCCCAGATGGAGGAAGAAGAGGTGACTGATGGCTGTCAGCAATCCCTGGCCAGGTTAAGTGCACAATTGTCTTCCGTGCAGAAATGACCACAGCTGCTCTTCTCAAAGAGCATAAAAGGGCAAACACCTTCCTCAGGAAGGTTTTGAGCAGTCAAGGAGAAAGCAATGAGAAACCACCTAGGAAAGCAGCTAATGTCTGCGGAACAATTTGGTATGTGCAGTTACGTTTAAGTGCAGGGGTTGCAGCTTGAAGATTGTAGAAGAGTACGTCAGCAGTCCGCATGGCTTCTGGACATGCTGGACTAGATTTTGTCCACAGAGGCTGAGTAGAAATGAGGTCTTATGTTCTGTCAGCCGGAGTCCAGGATACAGCTACCTACTCAGCTTCACTCACCAGCCACAGTCTTCTCTTCATAAGGGGGCGCCAGCCTTCCTCCAACTTCCCGCTCACGCAAAATGAATTTCTATGCAAAAGAAAGTAAAATTTTTGCCTGGAGAAATGATCTCAGTTCAGGAGTGTTTAAGTCCAGGCTAGTATGGAAGTGTGAGACGTATCATCAGAGAGTAATATTTATGCACATCACATGGGCACGGAGTAGGAAGAAGCTCTGTGTGGGGCAGTACATAGGATTTGCAGCTCCTTTATTCTCCCTCTCTTCTCTAACCTGTGTGGAGGGCAGTACAAGTTGATTCTTTGTTGTACCATATAATCTCTGCCCCTGCAGCGAAAGCTTTGCTGTTGGGCTGGAAAGACAGCAGAGCTTTTCTGTTGGGTAGGTGATGTTCTCACTGGTCACAAGAAATGCTTAAATGATCCCGAGAGGGAAGAACCAAACCTTCTGGTCTCTGGGGGAGTGCCGTAGCTCCCTGATATGAGGGTTTTGCTCCTGCATTTGAGTCTCTTCCCTACCCAGGGGTGTAGCATCAGTTTCTGGCAGATACTGATTTGAAAGATGACAAAAAGGAGAAATGTTTGTAGCGAGGTCCCTGATGTACCAGGCAAATCCTTAACCAGCAGGTTGCTTATACAGTGGTAGCACCTTCGGCCATGGTCTAAAGAAAAGGGACTACCAGTACTGTCATTTTGTGAGAAACTCAGGCCGGTTTATGCCTGTTAGTTTGGAAATGCGCAGTGGACTGAGACCCAGCGTGCAGAAAACAACTTTTGGATCAAAGGGGACCAGAGCGTCTGAAATGTTAGTGCGTAGGCGCCTGTGCTTGTCAGAGGCTAGGGTGCAAATGATCTTGGAGTTTCAGATTTTCAGCACTGGCATTGGTAATCTGTGTTCTTCTGAAATCCTATGTTAGATGTCTTTTTTTATTCTGGGTTTGACTCGTAATCATTAAGAACTGTGGTTACTAGATACTAAAAGGTGGCACCGTGCACAGCTTAGTGTTGTCTTGATTGAAACACTGAGGTCAAAGGCCAGCAGAAGTCAAAGGTCCCTGAAAACTAACCATATGCATGGGCTCGCTGAGTCTTCTCCCTCTGTGTCATGAAGACAAATGGCATTTTTTAAAATTCTCCCAATGAACTAGCATTCATTTTCTGGCGTCTCTTCCTTCTTTATTGCTTCCTAATGAGCTTTCTTCCCATCACCTCTAGCCTCCTGCTTTTGAACCTGCATTTACACCCATGCATAGAAGAGAAGCAAATTGAACAAATTAATTAAGTTGGCCTGTCTAATGAAATGGGCTTTGGTGACTTCTGGGTTTTTGCCTCTTGCTTTTTATGGAGATCTTCTATAAATCTTTGATGGCCACAATTGCTGGGCTTTTTCTGTCCATAGGGTTGGTAAGAACATCAAATTTTCTTTGTGTGGTGTCTCAGATTTAACTGAGAACGTTTTATTCTCGGTCTATATTTTTATATATATATTAAGTACACGTGTGTATTTTTACTTGTTATTTGTGTATTTATGGTGGTCGTTTTACTTGCTTGTTTATTTTTTTAGCAATGGAATTTCCATGAAAGTGCTTTTCAGGAGCTATTTGGAATAACAGCTATTACTTAGGGGAGGGGATCTGTGCTATTACGGTCCACAAAACTTCCTCTCAGCCCTGGACTGGTTGGGGTGTATTTTCTCACCTGTTCTTCTCATGCTGCTTTGTTCGCTCTCTGGGACAGGTCAGCTGATTCAAAAGCAAGTGTTAGCTAGATTATTTTTTTTAACCTGTTAAGAGCTTGTGTATGAGCTGGCACCTAACATTGCCTTCTGAAATTTTCCTATTGAAATCTGCTCCCAGATATAGTTGTGCTTATACTGCTCCCCCGCCCCAGTATCACTTTTTTGCACTGGAGGAAGGCAGCTGTCTTAACTGTAAAAGTCTGCTAATTTCAGTGAATTGTGGATAAACTGAGGATCTGGCTGTGCACATGGTTTTGTTCCTCATTATTACTGCTTTCCTCTTGGCCTCGGGTGAGGATCTTGACCTTTGTGCTTCAGGCTGCCTAGGGATAAAATGCACACAGTATCTCTCTGTGCAAATTCGTTATTATCTTTACAGGGCTTTGAGAGATTCTGTACAAGTGTGAAGGAACATGGTGAAAGTGCTGAACTTTCAAAGGTTAAGTGTGGATCTAAGAAAGGACTCCTCCATTTTTGACCATTTACTTGTATCAGCTGTTGTCTGTAAACACCCGCTGCATATGAAGCAGTTGGTGCAATGAAGCTGTTCTGCTGCATGGTATCAGGTGTTACCATCAGCCAATCCAAGCCTACCCTTGGAGAAGACAAATAATGACAGCCACGTTTCTGTTCTGTGTCAGTAATACTTTTTATTCCTCCTCACAAGTCCGATTTGCTGCATATCATTGCAGGGGTTTAATTCTGGTTGTAGATGACTAGGACTAATAGCCTACACCGGATTTTTGCAAGATAGCTATTTAATCCCAAATTTCTAAGTGCTGTTTCTTAACACAGTGCTAGTATTACCAGATGAAAGTGCTATGGATTCTGTCCAAGGAATATGCGAATAATTTTAAATTCCTCTGCTGAAACTGCTTTTACTGAACCTTTTCCCTTTCCTGTCTGCACTGTTTTCACTTTGAAGTAATAAATACATATAGTCTTTTGGTGTCTGTATAGTTACCTCGACCATTTTCATCCTTTTTATTACACAGCTCATCACTTCATTACACCTGAAAAACAGTGATGATCCTGTGAAGTGAAGGTTATATAAAACACTGGTCTGGTATGAAATAGTACCTGAAACTTCAGTAGTGGTTAATTGAAGATCTAAAATGTTGTATGTTGAAATGTCAGTGGGAATCTGAATCTGATTCAGCTTTCAGTGTTGGTACTCTGTTAACTTTAGTAGCATTACTGCACAATGAGAAACATCAATATTAAACTCGTCCTTCTGCACTTCAGAATCCACTGCACTTAAGTGTGGCCAAGAGGAACAGTACAAGATTTTGTTCCTGCTTCTTCCGTCACACAGTTTATAATGCAATATTTTACCATTCTGCAGCTAGAATGTGTGGAGATGGATGATAACCATGGAAATATGTATTATTTTGCACACTTACTACAGTATAGTATGGATGATGGGTTTATTTTAGTCCCTGGATGTGACATTGATAGTACAGTCTCAGGAGGAACGAAGGTGATCCAGAATAAAGCAAAAGCCAGCAACTGAGAGTTGATACCGAGAGAAAGAGGTTCTCAAAAACTTTCAGCTACATCCTCTTCCTATTCTTGTGGGGTTTTTTTATACACTCTTGGTGTCGTTATGTGTTCCTACTACCCCAATGACAGAAAGGCCATAAATGGCTCTCTGTGGGAGGCTTAAAATGCCAGAAAGTGCTGCTGAAGACATAGGCTGGGTCTGTGTTGCTAACAGTGTTACCCTTTGGGAGTCAGACTTGCTACTTGAAAAGCTGCGTATCGGTGGCATTTTTATTTGTGTTTTTTTTCTTTTTAGTTTGAGATATCAGAAATACATTATCTATGTTGAAAAGAGCGGCAAGGGTGACCTAACCTCTAGGTGAGGTTTTGGATATTTTCATTAGTCCTTATGTGTTCAGGTTCACTGGCTCCAGCTTTCATAGTTGAAGGACTCTCTCCCTGGCTGGAATTTCCTGCAGGCAAGGCAGGAAGAATTCAGCTTATTTTTTGTTGTTGACAATGAGGATCTGCGTGCCTCAGATTGTTGCAGTCCTGACAGAGGAGCTGTCACTACAGAGATGGAGGGCTAAATTGGACAGGTTCTAGTTGTACAGTTTACTTGCAGAATCAGAACATAAAATACACATTAAAATGGCCATGTTGGCTTGTGGTTTTTTTTTTCTTTAATTACACACACACAGCCATACGCGCATTTTATGTAAGCTAGAGTTCTTACAAATGTTTCACTTCTTTGAAATGGGCCAGAAGCTTGTGCAAGACTGACAGAGCTGTTGCCATTTGTGCTTAGGGGAGGTCTGGCTTGAAATTTTGCCAGAGAGAAGGAACAGTGCAACGGTGTCGGTGCAAGGGTAAGCCTGCTCACGCTGCCTCACTAGTGCGCCTCCACTTCAGTGCGCGGGCATCGCTCTTGGGAATTCTACGGGCTATTTTCACGTGAACTCAAAGACTGGCACTAAGAAGCATCTGATGGTGTCTCCTGAGATCAAGGCTAACATGAATAGAGGCAAACCAACTTGTTTAAAGCTGTGCCACAGGAGTAATGGGGCTGGGAATTACCCTAGGCCAGTATCTTAATTGCTGAATGATTCATCCTCGTTTTGATGCCGTTTCTTCCCAATGAAAGGAGGGTACTAGACTGCACAAAGAGGCATAAATTCAACAGAACCTGCTAGATTTTGTTGCCACATACCTGTCATGCCTTGGGAGAAGCACTTCCCTTGCTTGGAATGCCTTGGGGAGTGGCTCTCTGGCTAACATTATCCTTTTATAAGGAATAATCCAATTCTTTTAGGCTTGAAAGATCTCTTCAGATAGTTAGGAAGAATCAAATAAGGGGGGAAACAAAATAAGACGTGCGAGGAACACAAATAGGATTTTTTCTTTGTCAGTTTTCTTCAGGAAAAGAAGCCCTGACAACTATATGCTGTACATGTTTGACATTAATTCACTTTATGGGAGTTGGCAGCGCAGAGAATATATATTTATAGGGATGTATTCACACAACTTCTGCTTCACACATACTACTGATTTAGATGTCTAATTTAGGAGCACAGGCTCTCTCTGTAGTCAGCGGAGCATAAATTAATGTCTCTGAATTACCCCCTGAAAGGATGTACCTTTCTCCACTGACTTCAGAGTGACCTGAGGCTCCTAATTTAAGCACCTAAGTCACATGCCCAGTGAATTAGCCTTGTGTAAACAATGCTCTGATTAAGTGTTAGCCCTGGCACTACTTTCTCCAAAAGACAGCGAACTCTTTGGGACATCACTACTTTATTGGAGTTGAGTGTGTCTGAAGACAAGGATGATCTTCCCTGGCTGGATGTAGCCAGATATACGTGCCTCCATGACTTGAGGGCAAAGACACACTTGGACACAACCGTGCCCAAGATACCTTTTAGACACTGAGGGAAAAGGGAACTCCCTACCACAGATCCAGCCACGCAGGTGGTGGGGCACATAGCAGCAGAAAGTGCCTGCAAACTAATATGTGCATACACTAGCTGCCATGGATGTTACCTTAGTATGAACTGAGCTTAAAACAAAAACAAAAACAAAAACAAAAAAAAAAAAGGGAAAGAAACCCCCACCCCAAAACAGCCCACATGTGTTACCTTAGTATGAACTGAGCTTAAAACAAAAAAAAAAAAAAAAGGGAAAGAAAACCCCACCCCAAAACAACCCACATGTGTCTGCAGAAGTGGAGATTAATAAAGTGAGGAGCAGAAGGGGCCTGTGAGCCACTGGCTTCTACATCTGCCGCTGCCAAGGGCTCTTCCTGTGACCCTGCACAAATTGCGGATCTCTTGCTTATTCTACACCTCTTTGCAATCAGAATGATTTTATTTACAGGAGGTGATGTCACGAGATTGTTGTGAGGGGATGTGACTCAATGTTTGTATAATGCTTTGAAGATGAAGAGTGCTAAGTATTGTTATTTGAGATGGCAACAAAATAAAACAAAACATGTTCGGTACAGCTGTTCAAGCCAAATCCATTTTCAGTTAATCTTCCAAGTAGGAATTCAAAATCAAAGTAAAAAGCCTTGCCAACTGGAACTTTACAGCTTGATGGGAAAGTTAGAAAGAGAATTAATTGGGTTTTAAATAGTTGTAACTGTATTGTGATGGAGCGTGATCTGGAGCGCTCATCTACTCCTGGTTGCCAGTCAGTTTGGAACCGTGTATTAAGGCTTGCTCAGGGGAATCTTTTTTTCAGAAAAGAAAAATAGTTGGGCCATCTTGCATGGCATACTGTATAAACTGTCAGAACTCTCTGCTCTCTGAAAATATGTGCTTTTTCCACTTTATGCTGCCTTTTTTTCAGTAATGAAAACCAGCAAAAGATGTGGAAAGCAACAAAATTGCCAAACGCCACCACAGAGAACCTAGGAGGAAACTGCTGTCCCCTCCCGGAAAGTTCAGTCTGTGATACTGCCCCTCAGGGCAGCTTGGGCTGGGGCAAGTATTCTCCTTGCAGCAGGCGAGCACTGCCTGGGAGAGCTTCAGGATGGTGTGCTGCTGCTTTACGCTCTGTGCTGGCCCCCCTCAGCATCTGCTTCTGGTTTGCTCATACGCGTGTCCATTACAAGAGGCTCTTCCCTTTGGATCAAGGTTATTAGTAAGCAAACAGTGTTTACTCAAGTGTAATAGAGAAGAATTTGCTCCCTGGCCTTTGTACTCTTTGTGATGGCCTTTAGCTTCTCTTGTCTCAGTTTTGGGAACACAGAAATTATTGTATTGAGTCAGACTAACAGTTCAGCATTCTGGCAGCAGCGGCCAGCATAGCTGACCTAAAGCCCCAATAAGGACAGCTGTGCTTCAAGATTGTTTCTACCTCATGGCTGATGTTTTAAAATATGATAGCAAAAACCTGTTACAAAAATTTGCTTACTACACATTCTCTAGAAAATGGGCATAATAACACTCTTGCTTCCCTGGAGCATTGCTAAGTCCAGATAGTCTGCAAAACACTTTCAAGTCCTGTACTGAAATTAGCAAAGTTCAACTATTTTTACCTACCAAAGACCTACCTCTTTTAAGGAAGGGTCTATGTACATTGGATTTAGATTTTTCACCTGATGTTCAAAGGGACTTGAACATGGTTCTCAGCTTCTTGTGTTTGGTGGATTTTGTCAATATGAAGCACCTTTATAAGAGGGTTATTCATTGCTTTCTCACTTTCACTGAACGCATGGTTTTCTAGCTAAACCATACTGTTTGAATTTTGCTGTTCTGTGCAGAGGTATGCCTTCAGATCCTATTTTTTGTTTTCTTAATACTTTTGAAGTTACTTGTTCCTAAAATATGACTCTCCGTAAACATTTCAGCACTTTAATTTGGCTTAAATTTACACTTCAATATTAAAGTTCCAAAATAGTTTTATGAGCAAATAAAGAAATTATGGCTCTGGGAGTCTTTCTTTTCAATATCTTTCAGTTACGCTAAACTATATACACAAGTAACTGCCTTATAAACAGCTTTATATTGCACTCTATTGCAAATCACTGGAACAACATGCCATAATGGGTTGCAAATGGCATAACATTATATGCCACAGTTTCTGCAGCCAGAATGAACAAGATCGTTGGAAAGATATCATGTTGATAAAAGCAGGCACAGAAAAAATAACTTTAAATCTAAATTTTCTATATCACAAGTAATAGAACAAAGGAAAAAAATACAAATATATTTTTCTTTTCAGAAGCCACACAAGCCAACACAATTCTGCTTGCTGAAATGCTTTTTCTATCATATTCCAGGTAAATTTTTTATTTCCTTTGAAGCTATGGTTGCTGTGACAATAATGCTGCTTTGCATAAATCATTTTTCCTCACCTTTGGAAAGCTAATTGTATCCAAGAATCAATTAGTTAGCTGTCAGGAGAGAGTGTATATCGTATATTCACGAACACTTAGTGGACAGAGCAGCATCGAAATACCCGTGGCAAACATTCACTACTTGAGGTCTGGCAAGTACTGGTCTGGTCCCCCCCCCAAGAAAAAAAAAAAAACAACACAACAAAAAACCCCAAACCAAAACCCTCTGCCTGAAAAGTTTTGACAGAAAATAAAGCACTTAACTGAGGGACATGTGTGCTTCCTTTGTGTCAGCAGTGTTTTGGGTGTCAGTTGTGTGACGATTGTACATTTTAATTAAGGCAGGGCACATTGATGTGTGCAGTTTTATTTGAGCTTGTTCTTCCTTGTAAGACTAATGAACTTATTCAGCCCCACACTGAACAAGGCTGTCAGGTACCTCTGCCAGCGGTCTTTGGCAGAGATCCCTGTGCGGATAGTGTGAGGCAGTATCATTCAGTAGAGCGGATTGTCCAATTCTGCGGAAATCTAGCTGCTCTACTTAGTAAAATACAATACTTGAAGGGGCATATTTTCTTCCTGCCTTCCTGTAAGGAAGGCAATGCATTGGGGGAGAAGGATGTTTCCCAAATGCGCTTCTAGGCACAAATGCTTTTGGAGAAGCGTGATGGCTGTAGCACACAGAAATTCTGGCTTTCTCGGTGCTTATTTTATCAGCTGCTTTCAGGCTTCTGAGCTGTAGCTGGATGTGCTGTGGCCCTTTCAGGAAACATCCCTAAGTTTTTCTTTAGCACGTCTTGAGAGCAGTGACTGTGAGTTACTGCCCAGTCATCTTCACAGGGCACTTCACTGGGCAGTAAATGGAAACTGCTTGGTTTGATTTTGTTTTTCATTGTGATTTGATTGTGTTTGAACAGACGTTTGTGACTGGTGGGAGAGAGGAAGAGAGTGAGAGAGGAAGACCGGGTGGAAGTTTTTACAGTAATGGCGCTAATGGTTACAGCAGCAGTGGGGTATGGGGATTTCTGTACTTTCCCTGCCTCAGCCACGGCTCACTGTTGCTTGAGGCAATTCTGAGCCCACATTCACGGGGATTTCTGTCTGAAAAATAAGTCTAATAACATTGACCCATGATGTAGCTAAGGAGAGGAGTCAGAATAGGGGTCCTGTTCTGTTTCGATGTACAGATGCCCGCTTCAATTCTCCACCCGTAAGCGATGCTGGAGGTTCCTTCCTCTGTCAAACGATATTGTAAGCCGCGATTTGTACACTTAAGAATCACTTCGGCAATCCTTAAACTGCAGGCTGCGTATAACCTCAGACTCGTCAGATGTATAAAATGCTGTCAGCAATTCCTGCATGCAGATGCAGTGAAACGGGGCCTACGAAGAGGAAACCCCGTAAAACGGTAGTTGATGTGTATGTGTAGGCTCGCGGAGCGTTGCCTGCTGTTGATCCCCGGTTGCAGCCCTCCTCATGGCCCTGGGCATCAGTCCGGCGCGGCCGTTGGGCGGCGGCATAACGGCCGCTTAACGGCCGTGTAACGGCTGTGTGCGGGCGCCACCTGCCGGCCGAGCTGCCGCGCGGCCCCGAGCCGCCGCCGCCGCCTTCACCGGAGATGGGGCAGCGGCCGTTCGGTTTTCACGCGCGGACTTTGTTCTGGGGCGAGGCGAGAGACCGCGCCGGGCTTCGCCGGCCCCGGGTGCTCTGAGAGCCTCGGTGTCAGGCCTGTGCTCCCTCACGGGACTCGGAGCCACCCGCGCCCTCCGTCATCCATTTGTGGCGTGTACGCGAGTGCGAATCGTGAGGAGATTTGGTTGAGAGAGGAACAAACGCAAACGCTGTTCAGCCAAGGGCGCCGGCTGGGGCAGGCTTAAGGTATTTCAAAATTCGGCTGTGTTTTAAGTTTCTCAAAGGGAGAGCCAAGCCTTCAGCCCCAGGTGAAAACTTTAGCTGTATGAGGCTGTCCTCTCTGCTTTCTGTGAAGAATGTCTCTCAGGTGTGATGCCCAGTCATCTTCCGCTATCTCTAATTGAGGTAACGCAGGCAGTGATTTCACTTAAGGGAACCTGCTTTCCATTAGCAGCTTCACTGTTATCCCCATATAGGGCTTGACTTGCAGTACTTGCAGCGTTTGTTGCTGGTTTGTGGTGCTGGAAGTCACACGCTATTTGAACTCTCTCTCATGGGACCATACTTTTCCTAAGATGGAAGAAAGGCCCGGATTTGCCTCATCTAACTTGTGGGTGGTCCTAGCCCTGTGGGCACAGCTGGCCTGGACCGGGTAGCCCATCAGCCCGCTGTCCCGACGGGTCTGTGTGCTGGGGACACGTCTGGAGGGCTCTCGGAGAGCTGAGCTATCTTCTCTCAGAGTGTCTCTCTCCCCATGGCACGCACAGGGTGACCAGCTCCGTCACATTCAGGTAGGTAGCAAAAACTAAGGGAGATAAGCCTGGATCGGCATTTCTAATCAAAGCCAGGCATAGAGAAAGTTTATTTAAGCTGTATTTGATTTAAGTAGATAAAAGCCAGAGAGGAATGTAGCTCTTGGCTCCTCAGTACAATCTTATTTTATTTGTCTTTTTTTTTTTTTAATTCTGTAACTTTGGTGCTAACTCATATTAGAGTTATTTTTGAAAATTTGAATGAATAACTCAGTTTCGTGGTGGTTTTTTTTTGTTTTGTTTTGTTTTTTTTTTTTTTGTGGTTGGTTTTTTGTTTGTTTGTTGTTGTTTTTTTTTTTAAATAAACGTTCACTAAATAACAAATCCACGAAATTCACTAAGCTGACTGAAGTCACTCCCCTGCTGACTATTTCTCTACTTCTCATGCAGTACCTCTCCTGGACAGATGAGGCTGCTATGCAATCGTTTCTTTCATTCTGGGGTAGTGATATTTAGGAGACTGTCCCCTCCTTGGTAAATACTCACTGAGGACCCTCACAAGCTAGATCTCTGTTCTCTCTCAATTAATTGTTAGGCTGCCTTCCTGGCTTAGTGTATGTGAGGATTTGGGGAACAACAGTACCGTATCCTGTCCAGCAGGCATCTAGCTTTCAGCCAGCGCTCCTTGCAACATGAAGCTGAATTTCCTTAGTTTTTAAGGCTACGAGGAGAGAGCACACCTAGGAAAGCGTGATGATGTGAACTTTGTTGGGAGATTAGGCATATAGGAATGAAAAGCACTGGGGGCACTATGGGAATCATATCAGCTCCTGTTGTTGAAGAAGTTGCAATACACTACAGTCTTGTTTTGTTAACAGCCCTGAATTCCTGGATGGTAGCATTAACCTTAGTGTAGGTACTTCCAGCTTTGATGGGGCAGGGTTTTGCAAACTCCTCTTTCTGATGCAGTCCTTTGTATAGCTGCCCCTACTTGGCTCCTTCTAGACTAGATTATTATAGAGAGGAATAATGGAGGACTATGTACCCTTGAAGACCTCTCAGTACCTTTAGGTAATGCTGAAGATAGCCACCAAGTTTATAGGCTGACACTAGCACTCTGTACCAGTGTTCATTATCGGCCATCATTTTGCTGCCATGGGCACATCGAAACTTTGGTTTCCATTTAGAGAGCACTGAACTGCCTGAATGCCGCCTGCCTCAAGGACTCTCTCTCCCCTCTTCTGCCAAAACATTCTTGCCTACCCAAGATGCTCCTGCTGTTTATACCTTAACATTAATCTTGTAGATATTAGGGTAAAAATCACTCTCAGATGAAGTCCCTGGCTCCACAACTGACTCCCAAATTTGTAGTCTAGCCTTAACTTTAGCATAAGGAAATGCTTATTTAGGTTGTTTTGCAAGTACGTGTTTTAGTGACATTACCAAATTTCTGGCTAATAAAGAACTTTCCAGAAGCAAACAATAAATGGCAGCAAAGCATATCCTTGAAGCAGGTTTTGGGTACAAAAATCTGAGCCTTAGCATGTCTGTCTTTTCAGTAATGAGATAAAAAGAACAGAATCGGCTTTTAGGATCAAAAATATATCTTTGTTGTACACATAACACATGGTATAGGATGATGATATGTAACAAACAGCACACCTGACATCACCTGTGGGTGAGCATCACCACAATGAAAATCACTGTGTCCAGGCAAAACTGTTTTATACCCTTATAAATCCAAAAGAAAATCAAGTAGTTCAGTGCAATGTATTGTCCTGAGAAAGAGCATCTAGTTACAGCAGACCAAAATGTTTTTTTCTCCAAGGGAACATATTGAATGATCTATATTATTCTCTAGATAATGGACAAAAATATTCTTTATTATGAAAACTTTATGTTCTTTCATAAGTGTTAATAATGCTGGGGGTGTGTGGGTGGGAGAGCAGGTGGGTAGAAATCCTAAATGGAAAGCAAAATGGGATAGCTATGAGGCTGTAATTTCTTATGAAATATTTCTCCGTATGATACCTTTTTCCCTTAGAATGTTTTTATAAAAGAGAAATAGTTTGCATTTCCTGCAGTCTTCAGGTTTTTACTGTTTTATAAGTGCAGCACTTCTGAAAGGCAATGGGAAGGGGGTGGCTTAGGAAAGCCTTTATTTATCCAGATGACGTACAGTACTAACAGGAATGGAAATTTCCTCATGCTGTGGGCCGGTGCCTGAATCTTGTCTAAAAATCATCTCTTAGGCTTACAGTATTATTCCTCTCCAGTGCTCATTTATACTCCAGCAACTCTCCCAGGCCTACTGAGATGGGACAAACTTGCTTGCTCTTCTAAAAATGTAATAATCATGAATTTTTTTCCTGTTTCAGCCCCTTTGCCTCTCTATTGCTATTATAAAATTTTCCTCAGAGAGGATAGTAAGAGTTTAGGACCATCCTGCTGGTGAGACTTGCTCATGAGAATTTCCATTCAGAGTCCAGAAAACTTTATTAACACTGAATAAGCACAGTTCTTTCTTCCACAGTGTGTACAGAAATGCTTTTCTGAAGTGATCAATTGCATTTTGATTGAAACTTGTCGTCATAGTTATACAGACTTTTTTCACAGCTGAAAGTAAAATGCAGTGAGCTTGAAATATTGCTATGTAGATGTCACTAGCTAGCCTCTCTCTAAATTAAAGAAATATTCAATTTTAAAGAATAATAAAAATAATTAGCACAAGAATTAATATTTGCAGCCCTATTAGTCAGAAGCAAATGATGTAATGATCAAGATTAAAATCAGTGCTGGCCCTTCCTGCTATAAGTTTGTGGGTATTTTATTAATTTATGTGAAAAAAATCTGACAATTGAATTATTAGGAAGAACTTTATTCAGCAGGGCTTGAGTGATTTCTGTTGCTTTTCCCTATTGTGCTCCCCTTTCTTTGTCACCTCAACCTGTATGCTGGAGGCATTAGATCTATATTTATTTATGTAATAGGGAAAACATGAGAAGTGTACTATTGATTTCATTGATTGGCAACAAGTAGCTAGCACCCAAAAAGAGAAGTTAGAGTGGATACCAGCTGCTTATAGGCTTCTACAGCCAGCTAAAGAGTTAAGACATGAGCAGAAAAATCATTTGAAAGAAGTAACTGTATCAGGCTGGAAAAATGCTTTTGTCTGTCCACACTTACAAGTTCAAATATAATGCCTGACAATTATGTGGGGATGTGAAAAAAAAAAAAAAAGATTCTTACAGAAAACTCTACCTGGGCAATTTGCATTCATCCATAAAGAAAGCTGGAGAACAGCAGAGCAAAGAGACTCTCAGCCTACACATCTAGTGGGGAAAATGCTGCAGTGTGAATTAATTTTCATTAAAAAGGTGTGTAAAACAGCAGGAGGACAAACTAAACTCTCTGCAGATGGAGAGGGCAGTGGTAGGAAAGCATCGGGGGGGACACCCTGTGCTCCAAATTCTCATTGTGGAGAAAAGGCAAATGCGTTTACGCTGTCAGCTGAGGGAGGCTTCTTTTTATTGTGGGCTGTATATAACAGCTAGTGTCTGTGGGCTCTTATGGCTTTGGGGATTTTTGTTTTGTTTTGGGTTTAATACCAGAAACCCCTTGAAAACTATTGGAAAAATCAAACAACAGTGAGTTATCCAGGCAGTCGGTCTGACACCCCTTCAGACCAGTGGCCTGCAAAAAAATCCAGAAGGAAGTTTTTCCTTCTCAAAAAGGTCAATCCATTAGCCACAAAAACAACAGATGTTGAAAGGAAGTAATTTTAAACTGTAAGATTTAAATTGGCAGCAGGGGAAGATGAGTTGCCAAAATGTGTCTTTGTTTTGCTGTTTCTGAAAGCCTCGGTTCCTCCTAATGGATGACTTCCATGTTTGGCCACTGCACAGATATACTTGCATTACACTTAAACCGCTGTGGCGCAATCAGAGGGCTCAGGCTAAAAAAATGGCCCATGAAGCAGGTCCAGAGCAGTCTTAGCCTATGGCAAGCTCTATACTGCTCTGGCTTTAGCACTAGGTGTGCTAGAAGTGGTGATTTTTGAGGTATATCAGAGAAGACTGCAATCACTAGGAGTTAGGTGAGAGTATTTGCCACATACGAGGAAGCGATGGGGATTTCGTCCCTGGAGTTTCCCAAATCCAGCTTTTGTGTCTGCATGTGAGCGCTTCAGTCCCAGAGTAATGACAGCTCCAATGACTTTTCCTGAGGAGCTTCACCATGTTTCTGGTGTGGCATAGCTGCTGTAGGATTGAAGTTACTGCACAGAATCCCCTGTGCACGAGCAAAGTTTAAGAAAAAGAGATTACATTAATAGGGGTCTGTGAAAATCAACTAAAGGCAGAATTTTGAGGAAAATAGGAGCAGGTGTGATTTATCATTGAGTATATAGGATGATTCAGAAACTCTAGAATTATTTTGTAGTAAGTTGTACAGTATCCTTTTTAATTATTACACATGCGTACAAAGAAACATTTTGTAAATGTAGTGTGCAGAGAAGGAGAGTAATTGAAATGTTAATTCTAATCATATGCCATGCTCGTGCATTGATTTTTAAATTCATGTTATCCATTAATTAGTTAATGCCTGTAAAGTGCATTGAAGATAGAGAATGCTATAAATTACTATGTATTATTGTTACTGTCGTTATCCACCAGGTTTAATTAGTTCTCATACATTTTAATTGGATTATTGAGATGTAAACTTAGAGAATATGATTTCAGGCCAAATGCTATCCTTAGAATCCTGGTGCAGTAAGCAGCTGCAGTGCTCATATATACAAATAAGAAGACTAGTTTGTGTGGATTGATACATAACTCTTTTTATATTTGCCCTACATGAAATGTGCATCTGATGGCTTCCCTCTCCCCTAAAATTATCTTTGTCTAACACTAGGCTAGGACATATTCAGCCCAGCCTGGTGATAGGATTTCTACAGAAGGATGTGTCACAGTGCTAAGCAGTGATTTATGGCCCTGGAAGACTAGAAACAAGAAGATTATAGCACAAGATGAGAAGATTCTCAATTTCCCTTTGGGGCCAGCACATTTCTGTCACCCTTTGAAGAAGGGGGGTTGGCTTTAAACCAGTAGTATCTTTACAGTATCTGGTTGTAGTTTTATCTTTTTTCTTTCTATGTCTGTAGTAATGATGAAACCTGCTGACCTTGTCCTTAATTCTTGCCTGCAGTTCACAAGGATGTATGGAAAATAACTATTTCTATTCAGCCTTATTTATTTATTTAGAAATAACTGCTTTTGAGGGAAGTATCAACATCTGATCCTCTTGGAAGAAAACCTTTGGGAGATTTTCCTTTTGATTTGGTCCAAACTGCTTCCCTCCACCCCCCTGCAAGATCAGGGACTTTCTGGGTTTGTATAAAGTTGTAGATGGTCTAGTTTGAGAACCTGCGTTATTTCCAAAACAGTAATTGGGCAGCTGGCAGATCTTCCCCTGTCTGCTTGCAGCAAGGCTCTGCATTCTGCATTTTTCAGGATGTATTGGTTTAGTGCTTATAAGAACCCCCACTTAAAAATCCCACAAACCACCCCTCCCCCCCCCAACATTACAGTGGAAAAAAGAATACATTTGCTCTTATTGTAAAAGATATTTATCAAAGTTAAATCAGCTGCGATTTTCTGATATATGGCTGACTTGGAAAATTCTCTTTAACGTCTTTGCATTTTTGGCAATGTAAGGAAGTACCTACTACTTGGATTACTGTAACTGTAACGGAATTCCAGTTGACAAGAAAAAAAAGTAGGCAATGTGATTTTTTTTTTTTTTCTTAACTATTTTTTTATTAGCTATTTCCCTCTTCTACTCTTTTGTGTCATTTTCTCTGTGCAAATGTCAGCCTGCTTCTAATGAGATGTCAGAAATAAGGCTAATAGGTAAGTAATCGAGTGGGGTACCAATCCAGTACTAGCAAATAACGGAAAGTCACGTATTGAAAACAGTGAGTTTTGGGACACATTCTAAAACAACTAACAGCTATCTGTTTCCATAGCGCTGAATTCCTGATAAAAATATATGGAGGGGTTTGTTGCCTTTTTTAATCACAGCTTTCCGTTCGGCAGTTCTGGGGTCTTATGTAGTGGCACCTTATCCCTAGTTCTTCAGAATTCAAAGGACTGAACCCAATTGTCCCTATCTTCAGATACTAGAAAGTTCATAGAATCATAGAATGGTTTTAGGTTGGAAGGGACCTTGAAGATCATCTAGTTCCAACCCCCCTGGACAGGGCAGGGACACCTACCACTGGACCAGATTGCTCAAAGCCCCATCTAACCTGGCCTTGAACACTTCCCAGGGATGGGGCATCCACAACTTCCCTGGGCAGCCTGTTCCAGTGTCTCACCATCCTCAAAGTAAATAATTTCTTCCTAATATCTAATCTACGCTCCTTCAGTTTAAAACCATTACCCCTCATCCTATTACTACGCTCCCTGATAAAGAGTACCTTGCCACCTTTTCTGTAGGCCCCCCTTTAAGTACTGAAAGACTGCTGTAAGGTCTCCCCGGTGCCTTCTCTTCTCCAGGCTGGACAACTCCAAGTCTCTCAGCCTGTCCTCATAGGAGAGGTGTTCCAGCCCTCTGATCATCTTTGTGGCCCTCCTCTAGACCCACTCCAACAGGTCCATGTCCTTCTTAATGTTGAGGGCCCCAGAGCTGGACGCAGTACTCTAGCTGTGGTCTCACGAGAGTGGAGTAGAAGGGCAGAATCACCTCCCTTGGTCTGCTGATCACACTTCTCTTGATGCAACCCAGGACACGGTTGGCTTTCTGGGCTGCAAGTGCACATTGATAAGCTTCTCATCAACCAACTCCCCCAAGTCCTTCTCCTCAGGGCTGCTCTCAATCCATTTTCCGCCCAGGCTGTATTTGTGCTTGGGATTGCCCCAGCCTGCATGCAGGACCTTGCACTTGGCCTTATGGAACTTCATGAATTAAAATGTTCTATTTAAACTTTGATGAATGTTTGCTACGTCAGCCTAGGAAATCAAGCTTCTGCATTAGATCATCTTTTATTTCACGTGGTGCTGCAGTTGCAAGAATTCCCTATGCAGTGATCTTGCTTTGTGCACATTGTTTATCTAATGTTACAAACAGAGAAAGTACTCATCCCCTGAAGATTGGGGAGGGGGGGTTTGGCCTCTAATATTTCCTTGTCGGAAGCAATTCTTTCAACTGCAGCCTATCAGTTTATCTTCAGAACCACTTGCCCTTGGCAATTGTCATACGTGAGCTGTGACAAAATGTACAGCCATTTGATTCTCTTTCCTTTCCTCTCCATGTATATTCCAAACGTTACGGTGTATGTCATCCCTAATTGCTGGGAATTGACTGAGGTTGGCAAAATTTTGCTGGCAGTCCTGAAGCAGTGGTTTGTGCTGTACTTAGGTTAAATGTTATATCTCGGAATCGCCAAGTTGCCCACCTCTTCGTTTTACCTCTCTTTTATTCAGTTTAAAATTTCCCCTATGGTCTGGCAAGCCATACACAGGGATTTTCTCTACCAATTAATTCCTGCTCTGCTTAAAAACCCAAACAAGCAAAAAAACCCCTCACTTCAATGCCTACCTATTAGTGCACCAGCACTTTCCAGAGTTCATGCATCTCCTCTTGAATTGACTAAATAATAGTAGCTAAAAGGAGTATGCTTAGATTAGAAATCCTGATTTGGGTGTTCATTTTCTTTTTGCTTTCATTGTTCATAAGCAAATAGAACAACCTCCAATAATGTGCATATCTTTGCAACACTGTTGTGCAGAACATTATGATGTAATGTAAGCATGTAATGTTAAGCTAGCACTAGATAGAATAGTTCACTTACCTAATATATTGAACACAGCTTAATTAAATATTTAATGGATTTTTCCTGCTGAGACGGATCAGCAGAACAACTAAAGAGTGTGTTTGTGGAGATGAAAGTTACCGAGGAAGGTGATCTGTGGAGATTGCTGTTCATTCCATAACCTCGTGAGCTGCCTTTCCAATTCCTGTATAACTTTCTTCCAAGTGTGGTATTAATATGTATATGCATATTTCAGTGGACCCAAACCAGTAAAGAATTTCAAAGTGGTGTTGTATGACACGATGGTAAATATTAAGTTGATAACTGTTTGCTGAACTGACAATATAGTTTGAAGCCAATATATCATTTGAGCACATTCAAAGAGTTGGAACAGAAGATGGAGCAAACGTGAGGTTAGCAGCGAGATGGAAGCAAATTAGATGGCTGCAATTATGGGATCCGCAGGCCATTTTCTGCACATTTCACCAACAGAACACTTTCAAAATGTCTTATAAAACTTCACCTACTGCAAACAGCAGAAATGCTGTTAGGGAAGTCCAGGCCAATGCACGGTGTCATTGACAAAGCCATCTCCAGCATCACTGCACCAGCTAAACAGTCACTTCAACCAGACTGAGTGAACTGATATGAGAACACTGCCCATTTGAAGACAGTCATCTTTTCTTCCCTGCAAAATCTCTACAGACTCTGTGGTCTCAGCTCCTA
The DNA here is from genome assembly GCF_965231255.1 of Vanellus vanellus. Classification (NCBI taxonomy): domain Eukaryota; kingdom Metazoa; phylum Chordata; class Aves; order Charadriiformes; family Charadriidae; genus Vanellus; species Vanellus vanellus. The sequence goes on from NC_138907.1 coordinate 3,400,642, forward strand.
AAGGCAGTTGTCATTTGGGACAGCATGCCATTCTTCTCTCAACCGTTTCACATCAGCAAACCTCCTTGTGGCTGCCCGGCTTGAGGCATACTCACAGGAGAACCACCCTTGCTTTGAGGACTTAAATACTTCTGTCATTTTCCCTGTTACAGCAAGTACCTTGTGTCCGCAATGGTTCTAAGGTTTTCATAAAAATCATCTCCCCAGGCATTTTGAAGTAACTGTTTTGGTTTTGCTATCGTGGCCTTCATAATCTTTTCAGGTTATATTAGTGGGTCTATAACTGTTTGACATAATTCTTACTAATACACTCCTTAGAATTCTTCTTTGTCTCTTACCAATTTTTCTTCTCTTCTCATTGCAAATCTTATAATCCTTCTGTTTGACTTGTGCTACTTTTTTAGTGTGGCTTGTTCCTTTATTATTTTAATGTGTGTGTAGTTTTAAAGTGAAAAATGACTATATATTAAATGGGGCAGTCTTATTTAACAAGTTCTGCGCCTTCCCCTGCACTTTGCAGGAACTGGAGTCTAAGGTGTAGTTTGTAAATTCTAGAAGCATTGTCTTTTCATGTACTATATTAAGGACAGTCTTATTTTGTGGTCCTATAGCTCCAAATCAAAAGGCTCATACTCCATGACTAGAGGTCGCAGATGCTATTGCAGTGCAAATAAATAAATAATGCTCAAAGTGACTAAACACACTACAGTCTTTATTATGAATGGCATTATCAGAATTGATTATTAATTGCTAGAATTACTGGAGCCAGTGGTATCTGATCTGCATAAGGCTTGAGCAAGTGAAAAGTGTATCTATTAGCAGGCAGTTTTCTTCTACACTTGTGTAATTTCTAACTGATGTGAAGACAATGACTGTATAAAATTGCTTTAGTGCCAGCTTAAGCTTGCAACTTCATTAGACATTGTGATAATTTCACTGACATATCATTAACTTTTCTTTCTTCTCCAACAATTTTTCCTGTTTTTCACATAAAAAATCATCTGTGAATAACAATTAAAAAAAAAAAAAGACAGCTCTTCTGTGTTGCTTTCACTGGACAAAATGAGAACCAATCAATGTTTTGAGTAAGCCCAATGGGTTCTGAATGCTGTCTTCTTCATCCATATTATTAGCATGTTGTTGGAGACTGTGGGTTTGATTGGATGCGTGATATACACTCTAAAAAATACTGCAATAGTTTTTAAACTGCTGTAGCAACACAGGGAGTGCATTCAATAGGAAGTATCGCTTTCTGTTAGATAAGTTCTGAAAGCTTCACATCATAGGAGCCCAGACATTGAAAATTGTTTTGTTGGGTTTGGTGTTTTTTTTTTTTGTTTGTTTTGTTTTGTTTTTGGTTGTGTGTTTTTTTTTTTGTTTTGTTTTGTTTTTTTTTAAATTAAAAAGGAATGGAGAAAAAGCCTGGTTGTAAAGAATAGGGAGAAGGAATAGGAATTATCAGAGCTGCATTTGGTATAAAGGAAGTGAATGTAATCACAACCACATCTGTTAGAAAGGTTGTTTTACTCCTCCTGCTTTTTATTTGACAAAAGTTGGAGGGTTTTTGTCTTGGAATTCTGTCTTGCAGAAAGAGCTATACAGAACAAAGAACCCCTCAGATGAAGCATGAGTTTGGGGCTGGCAATGCAACATTGCAGGTTAACTCTGAAAAATACCTGTTCCGAAATGAACTGTTCCTGACTTGCTGTCTTGGCTCTTGAACCCAAACAAGGCTTTGGAGATTGCCCACTGTGAAAAACAGCACTCTAGATGCTGTGGTCTGGTCATTGGCTTTGAGAAGTGCTGTAGATGAACTCAGAGTTGCCGTGAGGACGCGAGACTGATATAGACAGCATCAGTTCCTTGTTTTTATGCTTTGCTTTCATTATTTGGTTTGCAGTTTTATACACAAGAACTGATGCTTGGCTGGAAAGAATGGTTTTGTTTGTATTTTTTAAGCTAGTATTTAAAGTGAGTCTAGGGAAATATTCAAAAGAATCTAATTTTGTTTCTCTGTAAATAGGTAATCCTAGAAAAGATGTGAACACCTCAGAATGGGAAGCAAAGATAAGTTGGAAACCCCTGGAATTGTTTCCCACTGAGCTCTACTGTGTACGCTGTCACTGTGAAGCAGCAAGATATCAGGAGGAATCACCTTTAGCGACAGACTGCTAGTGTCCCTCTGGTGAAGAGGTAAGTGATGGATAAATAACTGATGATTTCAAAAAAGCCCACCTTATTGCAGAGAACAACTGAGTAGTTGGGAGATTTGTTGAAACCACAGAGCTTAAATACTCTCCTACCAAGGAAGGAGGTGGGTATAAAAAGCCTTCATGTAGCCATGTAGCAGCCAGAATGGGTGGGCGGCTGGCTGATTTAAATATTTTGGGATAAATGAATGTGATTCTAAATGAAAACTGCTGTGTTACAAACCATTGGAGATCTGTCCCATATCGTCTTGTTGTAGATTAGTTTTATTTAAGCATACATAGCTTTATAAAAATACAATGAATAATCCCTTTTTCACAAAAAGGGTTTATTAACAAGTTACAATAATGCCACCAAAAAGATTAAAAAAGAAGCTTTTAGCTTGAAAATACAGTCTTTTGTGTTGTATATTCAGGGAAATGATAATAGAGGCTTTCCTCTTCACTTCATTAGATAGTTGGTTTGGATCACTCTTCTTGGGACTTCGGAAGTGTGGCTTATTTGGTATGATGGCTTATGTGAATGGACATCAAGTCCAAGTATTGTTTTTTGTATAGTTATCAAGGAACCCACTACTCCAGTCAATTTGTGTCAATTTTCATTCATGATACCAGAGCTCAAACTTGAAAAAAAAGACATAGAAAGGAAGCGGGGAGGGGGAAAAAAGCTCATGTAAAGTATGCAGTGTCCATCAGGGCAAGGGATTTTTTCATGTTCCTCCTTCCAGACAGTGGTGCCTGTCTTCCTGGCATGGTATTGCTTAATTTCCAGAACTTTTTTCCTTTTTTTCCCTTCAGGATTTATCCTATCTTAATCTCATTCCAAGGCTTGTGCTTACTAAGTATATTGTAAATGCTTAAAGTTATGTATGTTGGTGTGCTAGAGGAGGACAGAAGATATCCATCTTCATCCCTGTAGATAAAGTGCCAGTATTTGCCACTTTTACAAGGTTGGGGGAAGCAAAGGATTATGCTGTAGGGCATGCACCTTTTCTTGCTTCCCACCACATAGTCATCTACTTTACTTCCATCAGCAATAGTGGAAAGAAGCATCTGGCCCTTTATTAACTCACTAATCAAATATGAACACAAAACAAAGTCCAGTGTTACCCAAATGGTGAACTGGAGTACAATTAAAACAAACCCACAGATGCTCTGGTTATGCATCTGTGTTGGATCCCAGCCAGAACAAACTGTTAGTTGTGCAGAAAAGTTGCCAAGCTCTTCGTGATAAAATCAACCCCATAAAACCATTATAATTAATGATTTTATTCTAACATCTTTGGAAGCCTTTAAGTTATTGTTTCAGGTATGTTTTCTGCTGAGTTGGAAAGGTGCCTGTTTCTGTGTTTCGTTTTCTTTCTAAGGATCAGTCATCTAAGCACTTGCTTAACCTTGAGCAGTTATAAAATGTGTTCATTTATATGTCTCTCACTGAAATTAACAAATAGTTTAGTATTATTGGCCAAGACCTGCAAAAGCAATTTCCGACTCAGTTTGAGTGGCAGTACCTTTTCCTGGCACCTCCTGTGAGTAATCTGTGACCTGGGGATCCCAGGTTTGTCCTGGAGGAGAGCCACAAAAGCCTCCAATTGAAATAAAAAGCAAAGTGCCCATATAAGACCCTTCAGGATTTTTCTCTCTATTACATTCCAAGTCCAATCTGCAAGTCTGATTGAGCCACAATCACAACATAAACTGTTAGCAGGAAGTGCTAATTGCTGTCTACTCCTCTTGCCCGGGGCATCTTTGGTGGCTATCCTGGAGGCTCACTGTCATGGTGTGTCTAATGTGCTCTCAATGCAGGCTGCCGCTGACAGGGATGGTCTTTCTCCACCTCCATCCCAGAGGCTGTGTGTTCCCTCCACCCCCCTTACATCTGATATAGGTACTGTGAGCCAGATCAGTCCAATCATCCACTGGAAAACCAGTCATTCTTTTTAAGTGGTTGATTTTTTTTTTTTTTTTTTAGTTGACTCGTGAAGCTGATCCAGCTCGCCACACGGCTGCATGATAGCTAGATCATGAGAAATGTGTAGGTGGCAGTAGGAGGAAGTTCATAGCAAACTTTGTTTTGTGAGAAATTCTTAACTTTGAAAAATAGCGATAACCTTTTAAACAATTTCAAGAAAAAAAAGGTTTGGTTTGGTTTTTTTCTTACAGAATAAATACAAGCTATTTATCATAGGTAATTAATTAAAGGGCTTAAAGTTGAAACTTTCTGAAGTTTTAAAAAGCACAATGAGTAACTCAAGCTGAGCTTTTTTCCCTTCTCCAGATCATAATTTGATAACATTTTTTCTAGATTTCTTTTACATTTTCTCGTAGTTGAACCTTTTTCTCTCTCAAAAATATTTCTGGGATGAGAAAACTGTGTGTTGCCTAGTTAAAAAAAATGCGAATCGCACTGGAAATTATATTTGTGGAATTGTTTGTCATCCACGTTGCAATAAAGTTGAAACATCAACAAGAGGGTTTAAGAATCACACGGTGAGCCCTCATGGAGCCAGCCTTGTCCTAGGGGTCTGCAGTCTCTGCTATTTCCACTCCTTTTTCACTTTCCGCAGCTGTTACTGGTGCGTTGCCTTTGCTGTGGTGCAGTGCTTGGTGGCCAGTGTTGCTTGGGAGGCAGTTCACAGATGAAATCCTGTCGAAGTAGGGAATGGTGAGAGGCATTCTGAAATGTCAAGGGCACATGGGCACAAGAGCTTTGAAAAACCAACCGGTATTTTAAGTCACTTTCCCTTTCATGTAACATACTGTCTTTAGTCTCATTTAAAGCTGGAAAGTGTGCTGGTGTATCTATATACCTGTTACAGATTTATTAAGAGCTACAGTATAAATAAACCATGCCTAAGCAATGGGTTTAAGCCAGAGAATGTGAGTATCGTTCACATTGAATCATCAACATAACGAAGTTTGGGTTTGTTCAAAGTTGGCTGTTTACTCTCATCTATCATAAAGTCAGAAGCAAAAGTCAAGGACTCTGTCTGTAAATGATGAAGGTGTCTGTAAATAAAGAATTTTGTTTCTGTCCAGCTTTAGCTAGATGGCATTATCCTTAATATCCTTTGTGTGATGGAAGTGTGTGTGCAATGAAGAAGAAAATATTATATGGACTGCCTAGTATCAGTCTATTAATTTTTATATGTACTAACACTGTATGAACACCGTATGAGACTCCGTTAGGGAGAGTTGTTCTACGTGGTAGTGTAAAATATTCTTACATGCATGCCTTAATCTAACTTATACTGGTATAGTGAATAAAGGAGGGGCAGCCAGGGTCTGTGCTTGTCAGGTTAGAAAATGAAGACTCCTACGATGGCAAAAAGGCTTAAGGAGGAGTGGATGGATCCCGTGGTCAATGAGTGCTTGCGTAGCTGGTGTTGACAACAGGGATTTGGCTTTTATGACCATGGGAACCTCTTTGAGTGTCAAGGACTGTTAGGAAGAGGTGGTGGGATCTACCTGACCAAATCAGGAAAAAGCATTTTTGCCAACGTGCTGGCAAACCTGGTGAGGAGAACTTTAGCCTAGGAATGGACAGGAGAGAGCTGATGACAAACAGGCAAGTGAGGAAACAGTGGATCAGATTGGTAAGCAAGGGATGCAGAGTGATGTGGTCAAGAGAGACATCAGAAATTACACACAGGACTAAAGGGTGCCCACCTGAATGAGGAGGTGCTGAGAGGCCAGCATTTCAGGGAAAGCTCTACTGCTTTTCCTGGGAAATCACCCAGGCTAGGTGCCTCTTTGAAGTGCCTGCACGCTAATGCAGACAGCATGGGCAACAAACAGGAAGAATTAGAGGTCTGGGTGCAGGGCTATGATCTCATTGGGATCATGGAGGCATGGTGGGATAGTTCACATGACTTGGGGTGCTGCCATGGATGGATAGAGGCTCTTTAGGAAGGACAAGATGGGAAGGCGAGGAGGGAGAGTCATCTTTTTTTGTTAGCAATGGGACAGTATGGAGCTCTGCCTAGGAGCCGGGTGATCAGCCAGTGGAGAACTAATGGGCTAGGATTAGAGAGCAGCCAGTGTGGGTGATGCTGTGTTGGGTGTCAGCTGCAGACACATGAATGATGGGTAGAACATCTAGAAGCAACTATAACTAAAATTACTTGAACTTTTCATTTTTAAAGCTCTTTCCACTTCCTTCCAATTTGGGAATGACATTTTTCAAGTCTGAACTCTTCTCAAAAGTATTTTTGGAAAGTCTGAACAAAAACAGTTTAGCCATCTCTGTGTAAAATGATGGGTATGAAAGTATTCATTTACTATGACACATTTTTGGCAGACAGCTATTGAACAGCTTTAGGGCCTCATTAGACACATCCTAAAGTGTTTTTAAAATCATTGTATAATTATTATTGTTTATAATAATGCTTAGAGACTCCGCCCAGCAATCAGAGACCTAAAGCACTAGATAGCCTGCAAGCAGCAATGAAAAGCCAGTGCTTGCCCTCAAGAACTTGCAAGAGAATTTGCCAGCCACAATGGCTGCATATCTGCATATCCAGGGGTGAGAAGGACACAGCAGTGAAAATGCTGCTGAGTTGGCAAACCACGGTCAGCTATGGAGATTTAATTGGATGTAGGTCCACATCGCTGCTAGCATTTGGCGCATGGTGTGAAAGAATTGCAAAGAAGGGGGATTGCCTTCATCCTTGCCACTGGACAAAGGCTGCAGCGATCCCAGCACTGCAGTCCCCAGGCTCATTTGCCAAGCCTCTCCGCTTCAGCCTGGGAATGAGATTCATTCAGGGGAGTAAGACAGTATTGCAAAAAATCATCTTTAATGTGAACAATGAAGTGTTTGTTTCAGGGCAATTGTTGTCATCACCACTGATGACAACAGCCCAGGCATAGGGACGTACTCGGCATTTGAGCAATAAAGTGGACTATCTGAAAGTAAAGTTTTAAAATTGCCAGGAGATGGGAATAATTGTCGCACTTCCCACTCTCGTTTTGATCTTGTTACACAAGCGTGAATGAATGCGAAATTAGATCCTCTCCTTATAGAAACGTTCCAGATTAGTTTCACTTGATACGTTTTTGGTTCCATTATTAGAGCTACATTGGTCCCAAACTTTTGAAGTCTGACTTCATTAAGCTGTTTCTAATGGCCATACTTTATGAAGTCTCCTTTCACATTTGTGTCTATACAATAAAGCTGTGCCTCCTGAAGACACAAATGTATTGGTGAAGAACGCAGTGTTCCCTGAAGCTGTTCATCTCAGACCCATGCTTTCTGTGGCACCCTGTGATCAAAAGCTATGAAATGCTACTCCTGAGAAATGCTATTAACATTGAGTTGAGGCAAGTGGACAGTCTTTCCTGAAGCTTTTAAGTTGAAAATTTTCAGATATTTTGCAGTCAGCTGTTTATTTCATGGAAAGAAATACATTTGAACTTTTAGAAGTCTAACATCGTATGACCTTTCAACTAATATACTGCTGAATTAGAAGAATAAGAAAAGCCTTTATTTATTGCTGCCTTTTCCCCAAGCTGTTCTTTTTTAGTTGCATTAAAGTGGAATATATTTGGGCATAAAGGATGACAGCTCCTTTTCATGGCCTTTTGCTGTATTTTTGCTGTGGCTGGTCAGATGCTTTTCTCTAAAGCTTTGTTCTTTACAGTGGAAAAAATTTCAGAGGATTTGAGAGTGATAGGAGAGTTTTCAGAGAAAATAAAATTTTCACACAATGCTTAGCATTGATCAGGAAATGGGTTTTCGCGGTGGCAAATCTCCATGCTTTGAAACTCTTGTTGACAGTGATGGGCTTCAGGGTTTGTATTGCAGCTCAGCAAACACGCCCATGCTTTTGCGCTTCACTCAGCAGCACAGATACTGTTTGTAGCAGGGATGGTGGGTAATTCTCCTGCGTCCTGAGTAGAAGCCTGTGCCTATGGTGGCAGCTCAAATGTGATTTCTGTGCCGGGACTTTGGCAAGTGACTGTTATGGGAAGAAGTTGGTATGGGCTTCTGGGGCTGCCCTTGCTGGGTTGTCCTGGGACACAGCAGGATGGAATCAGAGGGTCTGGCATGTTGCTGGGAAAGTGGAGGTACATGAAAAATGGATCAGCTGAAAGAACATCTCTGAATGGTGCTTGGAAAGGGAAAACATGTAGGGCTTTTTGGCATGGTGAAAATGCAAAGTGTAGCCCAAGATGGACAGGAGCAGGAGAACTTTCATTGTGATCAGGTGACAGCTGATAGTTCAAGGAGAAGCTTAGGAACAAGAACGAAGACTAGCGTTTGATTTAACGATTCTTGTGGCATCTTTTCAATAGGACCGGAGCAGAAAATAATCATTGGCTACTCTGGTTCTGTGGCATTGGCTGACCTGCCAGCAGGCAGGGCAGAGAGTTGCCCGAGGCAGCACCATGGGAGCCAGCCGGGGCAGTGATGGTGGGACGGGCAGGGCACGTGTTCTCCAGCTGCCTTCTGCACAGCCAGCCCTGCTCGTGGGGCTACGACCTCGTGATCCACCAGTGCTGATATTAAGTACTTCAAATTTTTCCCTCAAGAGTCAGAAATCTTCTTTAATGCTAAGTGATTATAAAATTGCAAGATCGGAGGTAGTAAGGGTCTGTTCAGTGAGGCACCTTCCTCTGCCTGCAGGGGATTGTTCGGGGGAAACAGGTGATTTAAAAATGGGAATTTAACCAATTATTCACCTACTAGTTTCAGTTCATCCACTTCTGCCGCTGAGATACACAGTATCATCTTTCTTTGTAAGCAGCATGAATGGATTATCAAGTTTCATTCTCAAATCATTTGCAAGGCAGATTTATGTAGAGTCTTTGTGTCTCTAAGCAAATTGGGACCTGAACCTTAGCAAGGAAGAAATATGAATATCCCAGCCTTAGGGGGGATAAATGCGGGGGGCTCATCGCATGGCATGCGCCCTTCGGCTTGAGCGAGGAACCGTGTCTAGTTCGCTCTGCTGACAGCTCTGCGAGGCTTCCCTCTGCTCGCTGTCAATGCGAGAGGAGGTGAGAGCTGAGGCGGTGCCGGCTGTCGGTGATGTAATGCCACCCAAACCGCCCCAGCGGAGGGATCACATCCATGCGGGGCGGGATGGCGACGGCGCGGGGCAGCGCGCGGCAGGTGGCGCCCGCGAGCCGCGCGGGGACAGCGCCGCCCACCCCTCTTTCCGCCCGCCCGCCCGCGCGGGCCCGCACGTGGCGCGCGCCCCGGTGAAAAGCCGCGAGCCGCCCCGCGCCCGCCACTGGCGCCGGCAGCGCCCGCCCGCCCTGCTCCACCCGCTGCGGCGGAGCCGGGGCGCCCGCCCCGCATCCCGGCGCGACCCTCCCTCCCTCCCTCCCTCCCTCCCTCCCTCCCTCCGCCATGGTGCGTGGGCTCGGGACTTCGCATCCTCCCCGCTCGGCGCGCCCGCATCCCTCTGCCGAGGGGCGCGGGTTACCGTGAGAGGCACCGCTTCCAGGGCTGGGCAGCCCTGGCGCAGCAGCGGGGACGAGGCGCTCGCTGCTGCCGCTGACCTGTTGAAAGAGCCGGGCTTGTTGGGGTTTCCTTTGTCCTGGTCTTTTTTTTTTTTTTTTTTTTTTTTTTTTTCCTCTTCTTCTCGACGGGGGAACTTTGCTCCCCAGACTGTGGCCCGGCTTCCTCCACGCCCTTTCCTCCTCCTCTTCCTCCTTTTTTCCAGGATCCGCTGCCTGGGGCCAGAAGTGATTTCCCTCTCAACCCCCAGCCCGGCGCAGCCGCCGCCAGCGGTGGAGCTGGGGGCTCACTCGCCCTCCCGCAGGAGCTGCCGCGGGCTCCGGGTTTGCCCTTTTCCCCCTGCGGCCGCGGCGGTGGGGCGGCCCCGGGAGGGCTGTAGCCCCTTGGCGGCGGGGTGCCCCCGGGCTGCCGGGCCGCCACCATGTCGAAAGTGGCGGCGGAAAGTTGCGGGGCGGCGCCGACCGAGGACTTGTCCAAGGTGTCGGACGAGGAGCTGCTCAAGTGGAGCAAGGAGGAGCTGATCCGCAGCCTCCGTCGCGCCGAGGCCGAGAAGATGAGCGCGATGCTGGACCACAGCAACCTCATCCGCGAGGTGAACCGCCGCCTCCAGCTCCACCTCGGCGAGATCCGCGGCTTGAAGGTAGCGGGGTGGGCAGGGTGGGACCCCTGAAGTTTCTGCCGTGCCTCCGCGTCTCCCGCCCGTCTCGCCGGCAGCGATCTCATCAGGTGTACGATCCGGGAGGAGCCATTCCCGAGAATCGCGTGAAAAGTGAAGGAGTGAATAGCGTTTGGTCCCGCTTAAAAATCGAGTGTCCGGTTAAGAGGTTCGGCAGGCTGTGGAGCACAGCTGTTGTATGCTTTGGGTTGATGAAAATAGTTAAGTCTTGTCACTTTTGTGTTAGACCTCATTGTTTTTTAGTAAGGTTAAATTATGCTGTCTGAAGTACACGTGAAAGAATAGTGTGCAGAGCTGTAGACATTCAAAAGGTTTTGTGTAGCTTATGCTGTTTTCTGTCACTATTTTAAGATGACTTGCTCAACTGTCGGGCAGTCTGGTAGGCTGCTGGAGAGCTGGTCATTCCAGGATGCAGTGCAGTGTATGGTGATGGCAAACCCTTGGGCTCAGGTTTGGGATGATCAGAATCAAGCCCTAGTTTATTGTCTGAAAAAGACGTGTGATAGCGCATCGCTGATCAAACCATTTTCGATTGTATACGTATGCAGACTACAGCGAGAGGCAGACCAAGTCTGTAATGACTTAGACCTTCTTAATTTAACTCTTGTTGCATGAGAAGCAGAGTCCCTAATGTTTCCTTCCCAATTCCAAGGACTGGGAAGATAGTGTGACTACTTACAGATAATTACCCTGACGTAGCATGTACACGTGTATCATAGACCTAGAAAGTTGTCTGAATGTAGGCATGACTACAAAACACTTTCTGTCTTGTTGCTTTGAGAAAGGAAATTCCTTCAGTGAGGTCAGATTGGAGGGAAGGAGAGGAGAGACACATGCAGTGTGGGCTTTTGAATTGTTACATTGAGAGTACATTAGAAGAGAGTTCTTGACTTTTAGAATGGCTTTAAAAGAACTAAATTATTGTGAAAGTGACTTTGATAATAGTGTGGCATAGAATAAACAGCATGTGGGGGAAGACTGTTCCTGTCTCCTGAGTTTTCCTGTTCTGCAAAGTATGAGTGTGTGTGCTTGTGTCCTCCCTCTTATTGACAATATATGGTGTCTTGGGGGTAAAAACAACCCATCAATGATAGTACTCTAGTAAAAATAAAGCTTGCATTTAAAATGTAAGTTCAATTACAACATTTTAAATGTAAGCTAAATTACAACAATAGTCTCTTTCTCCCGGTTATGTGCAAAGGTGTTGTGACACCATATGGATTTATGCATCTTCCAGATAAGTTGTTACTTAGCACATCAAGATGCGTAGGAAGGAGTGACAAATTCCTCTTTCAATTTTGAACTCCTTAAGTGATGTTTAACTTCCGCCTTTTGTTCAGACGCCTCAGCTGGAACTTTTAAAAGCAATTTGGGAGAATGAGGTTTTGAACCCTATGTTGCTGTCTGGACATCTACCTCCTTTGTCCTGTTTGAAACAACTGGTCCATGAGTAACAATGACCAGCTGCACCTGGTTTTGGTGGGTGGGTGCCTCCTGCTTCTGACTGATGAATTGTGGGCTGCCACAACTTTATTCTGCCATAGGGTCGTTTTAAATATCTCTCACCAGCACAGATTTTTAAGGATACCTTGTAGCCTCGTTGAGATTTTTCCATTGTCAGATATGGGTTGAAATTGGTCAAGTTCAAAGTTATTTTGAGACAAAGATCAGAAGCATGCATGCACACAAATCCAATGGAGTTACAAGAGCTTCCTTTTCTTAAAAAACAGGGGTAAAATCATCTTTTTGTAAGGCTGAATTTTTAAGAATTATGGCTAATCTCTACTGCTATCATCATACATAAGAAGGAATGAATGTTTAGATGGGAGAAAGATAAATATGGTCTCAAGACAGTTCAGTAAAAGGGATGAGATACTGAAAATGTTTTCTTTGGCATATTATTCTGCTATAGTAATAGCTTGAACATTTTTGCTTCAGACTGTTCCTCGCTTAAAGAAGGGTATGGAATCATGTGCTTCATTTTGTGAGGAGTGAAAAATCTATTAAAGCAGATTATTTCATTTCAGAGCGGTTGAAGCAATTCTGATTGTGATGACTGACAAGGTTCTTTTATGCAAATCTGAAACAAAATCAAACAGAACTCGAATATTTTAAATCTCTGAAAAGTTCATCTTTATATGTGAATATGCTTTAGGGAATAGAGAGTATAAATGTTAATAATTAATTATTTCAGTGAGATTTCTGATGTACCTTGCAGTTTTGTTCAGCAATGACTCTCGGGTGAATATTTCTCAAAGGAGTGAGGTCATCATGAGAGAGCTTATGATCTTTGCCTAGTTGGGAGCTAAATTATTCTGATATTTAGCATGCAAATTAATTAAGCACCTGAAACTTTGCCGTAGCAGAAGTTAGTTTTTGGACCCTTCAAGATTAGCTCCACATTATAGTTACTTTTTACTGGGCAGTAGCTTTGTTTGAAGCTTGATGCTTTTAGAGTATGCCTGATCTATGCACACAATTATTTATGCCTCACTTTGAGTGCTTAGATGATGGGTTTATAGCAATGCTGTTCACTGGCTTGTACAATGGTAATAGTATAATGTTAATTCTTTTAGACACTTCTCTGTCATGATTATCTTTCTTTTAAAGGATATCAACCAGAAGCTGCAAGAAGATAACCAAGAACTGAGAGACCTTTGCTGCTTTCTGGATGATGACAGGCAGAAAGGCAAGAAAGTGTCCCGTGAATGGCAGAGACTGGGCAGATACAGTGCTAGTGTTATGCACAAAGAGGTTGCCTTATACTTGCAGAAGCTGAAAGAACTGGAAGTGAGGCAGGAAGAAGTGGTTAAGGAAAACCTGGAGCTGAAAGAATTGTGTGTGTTGCTGGATGAGGAGAAAAGTGGTGGAGCAGGCAGCCGGAGCTCTATCGACAGCCAAATCAGCCTGTGCCAGTTAACCACAACGAGTACTTACATAAGAGATGTCGGTGATGGGAGTAGTACTTCTAGCACGGGAAGTACAGACAGTCCAGACCATCATAAACATCATCCAAGTACTAGTCCAGAACATCTTCAAAAAACTCGGGGTGAAGGAAGCCCTGAGCATCAGAAACACAGGAGTATCAGCCCAGAGCACCTCCAGAAGCCTAGGAGTTCTGGCAGTCCTGATCATCACCTGAAAGGACCAAGTCCAGAACATCACAAAACCATTGTCAAAGCACCTGAACAACAAAAGCACAGCAGCAGTAGCCCAGAAACTCTTCCAAAGCATGTTTTGAGTAGTAGCCCTGAACACTTTCAAAAGCAGAGGCCTGGTAGTAGCCCTGAGCATCAAAAGCACAGCAGTGGCAGTCCAGATCATCTTCAAAAGCACACGCCAAGTGGAAGTACAGAACATCTCCACAAAGTGAGGGGTACAAGCCCTGAGCATCTCAAACAACACTATGGAGGGAGCCCAGAGCATCTCAAACATCTCAGTGGAGGCAGCAGAGAAGGTACCCTCAGGAGACAAGTAACAGATGACCTGTCACCTCACCACAGAAGTATATACAATGGAATGAATGGTGGGTTAATACGTTTAGTGAAAATTCACTTTGAAAATTACTAAGATAGTTTCAGTGCTATTTCAGCGATTTCTGGAAAAGGAATAATGTTTTATGTGAAATGAAAGGTAACAAGTCAGGTGTCAGCATTATTCCTTTAGCAATTGAATGAATCAGGGTATACCTGTTGGTCCATCTAGCAGGTGTTGGGTGGATTAAAAAAGTAGATGAAGAATGCATCTTGAGTGTTGGTGTAAGGTATCAAGAAGGGGCTCTTGGCCCTGATCCTGTTGTGTGGTTGGTAGGTGTAAACTGTTTGTCCCTAGGTAGATTTCTGTTTACATCAGAGAGGAATTGTGCATGTTTCTTGTCCCGCCTATATTTGAGTCAGCAGAATGGAGGTGAACGTCTCCAATTTCATTTCCACTTTCCTAACCTACCCTGTCTGTAGCTTTAAAGATTTAAAAATTTCCTGTTTATTGATGGAAGGCTTCTTACATCCTTTTCCATAAACTTTGGAAAAGACCCCAGATGAACAGGTAGGCTCGATATAAATGAGTGTGATAGCTCCTACTGCTTTTCAAAGCTTTGAGTTTGCATGTGTTTAATTATTAAATTGAAAATTAAGGAAGATCTTAAGGGTGGGTTTTTTTTCTTTTGCTATTGCTGCATTTTCGAAAGATACCAAATAAACACACCTAGCTTTTAAGAGCTGTGTATCCTCACTGATTGAAATTACTTTTTTTTTTTAAGATAGTCACAATTTATTTTGTTATTTTGAACAAGTGGTTACAACCATATTGAAATGAATGAAATACAGCAAATGAAATTATTAAAAACAAAGTTAAAACATCCTACTATGCTGTAGAAATAACTCTATAAAGAGTTAGCAGGATTTCTATAGTCTGCTCCATTTTGTTTCTTCTATGTGCTTTGACATGTTTTCATGAAGGAAATTAGTGTCATAGTTGAAAATCCATTTCTCAGACTCTTAGATTTGAAGTCAAGCTCTGTGGAAAGTGAATTGATGATTTTGCCTTAATAAATTGTCTTGGATGGAGTTAATGTATTTCCATTTTATAAGCAGCTGTGAGAAGTTGTGTTGAGAATGGTGGAACTGAGCACTTGTTGGATCTGCTTGTGAGATGGAGGAGAGTGAGCTCAGTGCTGGGTGCTGTCCTCATCATTTTTCACATTGCTTTCTCACATTGGTCCATTTACCTATCACGATTAACTTACAGAATGCCTTCAGTTAAGACAACCTGCTCTGTAGGGGTATATCCAGATTACTTTCAGTGAAATGCATATACTTGACAGGGCTGATGAACCCCAAAGTGGTAAGTGTGGAGACTTCTCCTTTCAATGATTTTAAAATGATTAGTAAGATGAGTGTATGACAACTTTATGAAGATGTGTAATACATAAGTTATAAAAGTTGGTCTTACAAAACTTCCATTAAATACTGTATTTCTTTCTCCATTCTTTGTTTAAAATTGACCTGGCTGTAAGTAGCGTGAAGCATGGAACCAGACTTCCTAAAAGTGGCTTCTTTCTTCCACTTACGATCATCATTCCAGTCACTGGCTATGTAGAAAGGCGATTCAAGGTTTTAAGTATATGTTTTTAAAACTCATGCACAGACAAAGATATGTTTGTTTTTTTTTTTTTTTCTGCTCTCAACGTGGTGGGCTTTCTGATTTTTTTTTTTTTTTTTTTTTTTTTTTTTTTTTTTGGTCCAAATAGTCTTGTTAAGAACTTGGCTATACTGTTAACAGTGCAATGAAAGCAGTTGCTACTTTAAAGCTGAGTCGACTGGCATCCTTTGTGCTGGGTATTCCAACTGTCTACAGTTTGGACTTTGGCCACAAGATGCTGGAGAGGGCAGCTGGTGATTTGGGAGTCTGTTTATTGACTTAATCAGAGCCAATCAAGTATAGGTGGAGAACTGGGCATTGGGCTGTAATGAAAATCCTGATCTTTTGCCTCTATTTTAAGGCATGGTGAAATTGTGAAAACATCAGTTAGAAAGTGGTGTGGAAACCTGGCCCTAAACTCTGATGAGCAATTTAAAAGGATGCTATTTTTGGTTCTTATCCCAAAATCATGTAGTAAGTATACTATATCACGATGGTGGAACATAGTTTGTTTTAAAATTTGCAGTGTATCTAGCCAGTAGGTGTTTGATTGCACATCTGTTTGATTATTTTGCAGGGCACTTCTAATCTTATTGCAGTACTTGTGGACTGTCATTTGAGCAGCAAGAGTGAAGGGTTTGTGATCCTAAGTGATGAAGAGCAAAACCTACCACCTTTTGACTCCTTTGTAAATAAAGGAATGAAATAATATATTTTAACTATATAAGCAGAACTTAATAGACTCAGTACAGGCCTGTTCCATCTCCATTGGTCTTAACTGGACTCTGAATCAGGTCTGAGAGGCAGAAGGTATTCCTCTGCATGTCAAACCTCGTTCTAAGAAGTACTATACTGACTACCCAAAATTGCTGTTCCTGACTGGAAAGCGTGTTTGCGAACAGCCTAGCCATTCCTGTGGAAACGAGAGCTTCCATACGCTGCTAACAGCTCCCATTTGCCCGGAGTTCTGGTTCTGTTAGCACTTGTGTGCCCACAGGGAAGCAGTGTATTCAGTAGTGTACAATTATCTATACCAGAACTTTGACTGTGTAAAGACGTGGGGAATGGAGTTGAAGTATTTGCAGGTTTCTGACAAACTCTTAAGCTAAAGTTAAAGCAGCTGCAATGTAATATTACAATGGTATTGGAAATATGATGTGTAGCTATAGTCTGCTTTACAGGATATGGTATATGCATTCATCATTTGGGCTTCATGCATATTTTAAACTGTCATGAGGTATGCAGAAAGTTACTTCAGTCTGAAGCTGTCTTTGGTCCACAGGCACAGCTGAAGGAATTAAGGATGAGGTGATAACATTTCCTTTCATAATTCTTCTCATGTTCTATGCTCAAAGGTTTGCTCTTGGTATTTTTTCTTGTATGACATGTCAGCTTTCACTTATAGGATTTATAAAGCTTAAAAAAAAAAAAAATTACTTCAGGGTTCTCCTACATATTTTTCTGAAATGGGTGTCCTCAACCTGTGGAGTGACAGAAAATGGGATGCGAGAGCTAAATTTGGCTTGATGTGTGTTAATTGAAAACATATGTATTTCATTTTAAAGGCTCTAACCAAAAAAAAAAAAAAAACATGATAACAATCTTTTGCTGTGATCACACCTAAATGTTCTGGGTAAAGAGCGCAGAGCTATTTGGGACAGAAAGATTGCTGAAATTAAAAGAGAAAATACCAGTGGTAAAAACATTTTAAAAAGAACACTTATACAACTAGAATAATACTTGACGGTTTAACTCTGACATAAATGTGTGGGGTATAAGTGCCTCTATATAAATTAACGTGCTTTCAGCGTTGGCAATCTGTGGTGGTTTTTATTCTTAGCAATTTATTGTAAACTTTCTATTTTAAGAAGTCCTTTGTTTTACTCTGGGCTTTGACTTTTGCGTGAAAGGAAAGTATCAGAAGGCTTTCGTATGTGCTTTTTGCTTCCTGCTGAGGTTATTAATGAAGTAAAACTGCTGACTAGCACTATACGTACTGCTGGAGGTGTGAGGACTCTTACAGAGCAAATGCAACAGCACCTCTCCTTGAACAAAGGTGTTTGTAGGCTAAATGGAGACTCATCTTAAATTTTGAACAGTTTCTGCTATAAATGTGCTTCTTATAAGGAAAACAAAATCAGAAAATACTGTGCTGAGTAGAAAGAGGAAACTGCAGTATGAGTTTTTCATAGAGAAAAAACTTACAATAATGTTACTGAGTTAACTGATACCCTCTTTGTGGAAATAGCTCACATCCTGCTGGCCAAACAGTGAAATTATGTCATGTTTCGATGTTGGTTTGCTTACATGTTATGTTTCTTAATGAGAAGGAAATTATTTCCAATTCAACTTTAATAGCAGCGTGCAGTACTTTGTGTGTGACTTGAGCTTTCCTGATGGCACCAACCACTGTACATCTGCTGTTGGGAGCCTAATACAGCATTACTTACTCTTGAGAGTAACCTGTTGTTTAATTAAAGGCTACAGGATCGATAGAATTTTGTTGCTTGTCAGTAAGAAGTAATCTACTACTTATTTCAGAAGTTTATTATTTTAAGCGTAGAGCTCTGAAACTTTGTTGGTGGGAATCTTCCAATTGAATTCCATGTGTCAGACTTGTAAATTAGTTTTAGCTATTACACGCTGTAAGAGAACTGGGGCATGATATGTGAATATGTATGTGATTAGAGCATGCTGTATTTATTACTAGACTTTTTTTTTTTTTTGTGGAGTAGTTTATCAAGTTGAAAGTGTGGCTTGTCATATCAAAACAATGAACCTACTAGAAACTCATGTTGTAGGGCTTTTGGGAGAAGTTTATGCTTACGTACACTTAACTTCACTAACAAAACAAGTTTTGGTTTAATGTTTTAGTATAAGATGGATCGTCCTTCCAGCAAAACTATTGGTATGTTAGTGGGAAGACTGATGCCTCTCCTTATAAAGAGACTTGCCTAGTTTCAAACAGTTACATGGATGTTCCAGCACTCTGGTTACTGAAAAGTTCAGTGGATGATCGAAGTGGCAAACGGACTGGTGCAGACCACAGAGGTTTGCTTCTGTCCCTGTCTATTTGATGCTAAACAGGCAGTGGCCCTACACATGATGGTGGGAAGTATAGGAAGGATTCAGCTGAACAAACCTCTCTCATTACAGGACTGTGAATACACGACAGCCGCATGTGATACACAGCACTTTCTGTGAAGTCACTACTTTCAAGTTTTATACTTTTTCCTTTTTCCTGTAGGTTGCATATCTTGCTCCACAGGTGACTTTTTTTTTTTTTTTTTTTTTTTTTTCAGTAAGGACTTGATGCTAATGCAGTCTTTCTTTGATGGAAGCAATGACACTTTCACTGTAAGAATCAGAGTAGGGAATATAGATATATTATCTTTAAACCATCACCATTATACCATGTATCTTTTAGAACAAGGTCTATGTTAGTCCGTGATGGGGCGTGTCAATAAGGAGGGAGGGAATTGGTGATGACTGTACAGCTTCTGCCAATGAGTCAGTTACTCATTTCCCTCAGTTCATGTGGTGTGCCACAGTACCACAGAAGCACTGATATAGTCCATTCAGTAACTTTCCCTTCAGACCTGTGAATAGTGCCCGTATCTTGCAAGCATTTAACCAGTACAAAGCGGAGGTTAGCAGCTATGCTGGCTGGCTGATTAATTTGAGATGTGTGGCCGTATCTCTTGTTTTGGGTGTCTGTTGGAACTTCACTGACATTTGACCACAGACCTCCAGAAGTGAAAGGCTAACAATAAATCACAGTGCCATTATTGACGGTGTCTTGACAAACACTCTGCAAGCCAGTGCTTGTGCGCATCCCCTGACTTTATTAGTGTTAAACCTGGGGTGGATCAGACATACAGATTTTTTTATTTTGTTTATTTCGTTGTATGTTTTTAAAAATAATGCATTTTCTGAGTAGTGAGTGGGAGCTTGTTTCAGTATGTACTGAAGACAATAAAAAAGTTATTTATTTTTCATGGTGATTGGGTCAAGATGCAAAACATCTGCTTTTACCTCTGAGAGCTCATCAGGATCTTGCACAGTTGTTAGTGTTGTCTGGCTGAAATATGCGGGCAGATTTTTATTTTAATTTTTTTTAGTGCCAGAATGGAAAGTCCTCACATTAAAGCCTTCTCTGGGTTCTTGCTTGGAGAGAATACCTTTAACCTGAGGACAGGACCTCGTGTAACATAGTCCTTTGCACAGCTTTCTGAGTTACAGTGTTATGATTTTATAATAGTAGAATATATTTTTAGGAATATTACAGTGATTAAATTGTCAAATTCTCTGAACTCTGGCGGTTATAATGCAGAGTTAGAATATTATAATAACTCTTGGTAAGAGCTGCTTGTTTAAGAACTTCAGCCTTGCAGGGTATATTGTGTGTGTTAGTCAAAGAGTGTCCTGTCTCTTCTGTTCTATCTATTAATGGCATCTCTTTTCTATTTTTTTTTTTTTTTTTTTTTTTATCAGGAAGTTAACAATGAAGAGCTGCTGCAGGTTGTGCAGTGATTGGAGCTGAATTAGTTGACAATTAGGGAAGCCCATAGCAGTCTGTAGCGTGGGGTTAAAATTTTGTACTACAGTTCACACACAAAGTGCATAGATGTGGATGGGAGTCAAGGACAGTGAGGCATTCCAAATTATAGGGTATTTAATGAGGTATAATAAAGCTTTGTGTACAAAAGACAATGACTAGCAATGAAAATGCATTGGCTTCTGAGCTAGTAAGTCGTATCTTAATCAGTAAACTGAAGCACAGCTTATTTTAGATCTTAATGTCATATGCTCAGATATATAGTTAGAGAGCATTGAGAATTATCTTCAAGTCATGATCTTGTTATAAATCTTGTCTGCATGTGCTTCTTGAATAGTTAAAGGGTAGTCTCTGTTAAAAGAATCAGCTAGGACTGAAACACTGAGCTTTGAATTTTGCTTAATGCAGAAAGAAGTGCAACTTGATATACGACATCCATCATTGTGAAAAGATTAAAACCAAATTATATAGTGCTTGTGGTCTGATTTGTTTTACCACAACCTTATACTTGAATCTGTAGAAAAGTCCACTGTGTAACCATCAGTGTTCTTGTCTGTCTGTAGATAACTGCGGCATTAAGCCTTAGTAAAGAAAAGGGCATGGAGTACTGTACCATGAATTTGGAGAATTATTTTAATAGGGTGCTCAGTTGTAACTAAACTCTTAAGCCACACTAGCAGATTTAGCTACACCCTCATTGCTGTGAAATGGCACAGAGCCCAGTAACGGTTAAAGCCCTGAGAAGTATCATACGTTCCTTTGGATAATACAAAATGAAGGCTAGTATGGGAATCCTTGGTGTTTGTGAGAAGAGATGGGATTCATTTGGTCTATGGTGAACATTAGCTTCTAAGTAGTAGAAACTGAGGGTGTATTTCACACTGGTGTGGTGTTCTGTTGCTGTTAAATAGAGGCAAACAGAAACTTCTGCCATTAAAACCAGTGGTCCTGGGCCCGGGGGGGCAGGAGTAAGCTAAAATACCAATTGCATTCAATTGCATCGGTCTGATCCGGGATGGCAATTTCTAATTTCTGTAAGGTGGTTCTTTTGGTCATTATTCCTTTGTATGTGGATACAATTTTTCCATACACTCATTCTCCAGCTGTGACTTGTAATATTCCTCAAGGACTTAATAATATGGTCTTCACTATTAGTGCGAACTTGAGTACTGTGAAGGGATTTAGTAATGTTCTTTGCTTCCTTTATATAGATGAATCTTCTATAATCTTGGGGGTGTTCACAATCAAGACACCTAAAAGTATATTTAAGTAAAACCTACCCTTCTGCCTTTCCCCTCTTTGTGCTATTTCTTCTTTTGAAATCTAAGCACTTGTGATGGGATTTTCAGACAGTATCATAACAGAAAGATATCAAAATGAGAAAAGGGAAGGATTAGTTTGGAAGAAGCCTTGGACAGTGGGACTGAAAGACAGCAAGATATACTAGTAATAAGTCATCTGTTTCAGAGGAATTTAATTATACAAGTATACCATGGGGGAAGGATGGATACTAAAGTTGTCTTTAAAAAATAAATGCACTAATGATTCTAGTCTGTGCACATTTAATATTTTTGTAAACTTTTTTTTAAGTGCTTTTAATTCTGCAAGATACACAGAAAAGAGTTAGGATTATGATTTGAGATCTGTCCACGAGCATTTGGTACACAGCATGAAAATGTTTGCAAATTTATTGATTGTGAATGGGAAAGCTGCTATCTTGAGCTAGGCTGTCTTAAAAGATGAACAGTTATGTGAAGACTGTGAATAACAAATAGTCTTAGTTCAACTTGTCAGTTCTGTTATAAAACTTCTGGCATACTTGCATTGTTTCTGTGTATTCTTGCAGAGAGGAAGAAACCGGCAGTTTTGCACCTCTGTACTTCAGCAAGTATGTGTTTCTTCAACCCTTTGTTTTTTATTTGCATGATTTGTATGAACTTTGCACTAAATTATTACGAATATTATGTCAGGTTACAGAGGGGGGAAAATGGTGTTTGTAATACTGATTTGTAAAACTCCATATAATAAGTTAAGTGCTTATTTAGACTAATCAAACGCAGTAGTGTTCAGGCACTGACTGAGAGGTATGTTGTAGCTGAAAGAGCACAGTGAGCCATGTGGTCAGCAACAATATTGAATGTCTCCTAAAGGTCTCCATTTTGGTACTTCCTCAAGGTTACCCAAATTATTCCAGAGCTTTTATGCCTGTAATAGCAAACTTCTCTAATTGATCAGTAGTGAGATACCTCCTTCAACTGTTTGGCCTCAAAACTGACTAGATTTCTTTCACTGCATTTTTAACTTCCAGTGAATTGTGAAAATTTGCCTTGATCAATGTTTGCTGTAGGCTTTTGGAGTATGTACTTGTAACTTGGATTCAAAGAAAAAAATATGTATGCTTTTTACAAAGGTTACAGGGCTGATCCATCACTATGTAGCTCACGTTTATGCGAAGTTCAGATAAGCCTGGAGAAAAAGCATTGATAGGTGACCCACACCCCCTCTTAGTTTCTGAGTCTATTTTCATTTTACAGTGGTTGAATCTTAATGATGTTAAAAACCCATCTTACGATTCTTGTGGTCTGAAAACATTATTGATAACGTTAAGATGGGTCTCTAAAAATACTGTTTGATTATGAGAGAGAAAAAGAACGTTTCACTGAAGGCAGCAGAATACATCAAGCACAAGCGTATGAATGCTATGAGGTAGAACCTGAAAATTGGCGCAGATCCTCAAAGTATCTGAGCACTTCACTCCTTGTTGGGCACCTGACTTGCACTGAAATTGGATCCCCAGACAGAAGCGAGATGCTTAAATATCCATGCTCTTACAGTGCTCTGAATGAAGTCACTTGTCTGTTATTGTCATTCAACTTGCTTGCTTTTGTCCATTTTAGGATTTTTTGTAACCTGAAGTTAAATTTCTAATTTTAGGTTTTTGCAATATCATTAAATCCATAAAGAAAACATGAAAGCAAAACAATGTTTTCTTTTTTCCTAACTAGCTCTTCAACCACCAAGACCAAAGGCTCTGCAGTCTTAATTAAACAGTAGCAGATGCAGAATCTATGTCTCCTCCAGGTACAGGCGCTAAGAACTTTTTGATTTATTCCTTGTTGTTGGAACTTGACACCTGATCTGCACTCCAGTCAAAGCTACCAAGTGCTACGTTTTTGACTGCTTGCAACCATAGCATGTGCAAATATTTTGGAGAACTAGGAGGATAAAAAGCATCCTGAGCATATTAAAAGAAATCCTCGTTTCAGCATTCAGGCATTGATATTTACATATTTTACCTTCCCTATAAAAGTAATAATATGGAAAGATTTCTTAACCTTTTAGAGTGTACTAAAAATTGCATGCAGGCTGATAAAAATGAATTACTGGATTGCCTAACAACATGGAAATGACTGATCAGACTATCTTGGAAGCTTGGATCTTAGAGTTTTATCCTCTCAAGTCACTCCATCATCCTGGTTTTGGCAAGAATGAGTTGGATAGTGCTAACCCCTTGTATTGATCACGCTGCTGCAATTACTTCAAGTTGTAGACCCATGGAATACTGAAAAGATACTTGGGGAAGTCCAAAAAGAGATGTAGCACAAAAGGACTTACTTGACCGTGTTTCATGATAACTACAACAATCCAAGTTAAACAAAGTATATTGTACTTAAATGACAAGTCAACGCTTATCAACTGCCACCTGGAAATGTGTGCTTCAGGCACTGAAGCTAAGAGGCAGTTTCCTGGGCAACATATAGTATTCCACCTCTGTTGCTTGATGGCGTTTTTATTTATTTTTTTAATTAACAAAATCAACAGAGTTTATTCTGATGCCAGTTTTGAAAATGAATATTTGAAGCATTAGTGAAGAACTTTTGAATGAGAAATAATTTCTGTTTGCTTTGAGAGCAAAATATCTGTTGAATTTATCAATAGGAAAAGATCTATACTTTAAATGGAGCAAACCTTGGCTTTATCTGCTTTGTGTTTGGTAGAGGTGAACTTAGCAGATGTATTTTTCAGTTAATTGATGTTAGATATCAATCCTACACGTCACTTAAACCTAATGTGAGTTTTTTGAATATTCATTGTGCTTGCTACAGGAGAAACAGGTTGTTGAGAGTGAAGATGCAGTCAACTGACACTTGCTCTCAAATTTAATGTTTTCAATTAAGTGCTTTTAATACCCCCCAAATTTTGTTAGATTTTAATTGATTTGTTTTTGCAGTGCTGCTCAGAAATATATCATGATGCACAGGAAGCAACAGGCTCTTGACACTTGTGGGAAAGGATCTGTAATGGAAGATGAAAGTTTCTCACTCTGGGCAGTGAAAAATCCAGACAATGTTTGTATTCTATTTATTAGGAAATGCTGTTTCCCAGGGAACCAGGAGCATCTTAATTCTAAACACTGAGCCTCACTGTGTCTGGTTTTTTTACCCATCAGCATAGTATTCAGGTGCCTCAGGAGTGTGAATAGTTGTGCTAGTTAGATGATGAATAAACCAGCCAGTTGGGTTATTCATCTAGCTAGCATGACTGTTGATATGGTGCTTACTAAGTACTAAATTATATCTGGTGAAACACAGTGGGAAAGGTTCTTTGAGAGACAGTTTCTTCACTGCTCCGGAAGTCTGATCAGGAATCTGGAGAGAATAAAGCTGAGAACACTCTCAATTTTAGTTACATCCAGAGACATTTTTATATGTAAAGAAATATATTTCAACAAACATAGATTTCTCTGTTTTAATGGTATAAATCAGAAATAGCTGCTTGACCTACAGATTACAGACCCAGTTCATGGGCATGTAAACACCATCCTTTTAGCAATCCAAATGTATTTCTAATTCGGGGCTCAAGGCAGCTGCAAATCTGTGGAGGTCCAGGGTTGGATGAGACTGTAGATCTTGGCTTGCCATGATGCTGACTAAGCTGTCATCTGTGGGCCTGTCTGCTTTCAAGTCCATCAGTGCTTATCTTCCATGCCATGCAAGGTGTGGCCTGGTAGCTGCAAAGCAGTCAGCTGGGCTAGAGACTCTGTGGAGGTGTGAGATTTTAGTGATAGCTATTTAGATAAGGCTTGGTATCAATTTTGTTGCATGCAAGTTTGCTAATTTCCCACAGGGTGGGGAGTGTTCTCAGAGAGATCTGAGCGTCCTCTGCCCTCCTCAAAGCCACGGTGTGCTCCTCCCTGCTTGGGTGGCTTCTTTCACCTTCTGGTATGACATCACTGCAGTCGGGTCATCAGAGCTTGTATCCCGTTATCTTGCTCTGGTTTTGTGAACACAGTGTTTTTAATTGTGTATTGTGCAGAAAACTTAACCCTCAAAACCACAAAGCTGAACTCCGAAAAACTCAAACCCAAGTATATATCAGGTCTGAAAGCCACCGAAATAAATGTTTAGTGATATCTATGTTGTGTGTTGGTTGTACGTTTAAATTTTGCTGAATTAATGAACATCTGGCAGAGGGAAGGACTGAAAATCTGTAACATGTTGGTCATCAGACTAATGACATTTATGCATCTTCTGGAAATTGCCATTGCAGTATGTCCATTCTTTTCAGGCCCAATCTGTTGGTCCAAAAACTTTCGCTCTGGTTTGTGCTGTGTAAGCTTGCTTCTCCTGACTGTTAGGAGATAAATCAGCTCTGACTAGAAAGCCTTGGCTCTTCAGCTGTAGATGGATTAGCTCATGGTAGTTCTAGCCCTGGAGATCTCTCCTGTGTTGACCAGTATAATGTTCCACACATTGATGTACGTGTGTGAATGCAGCCAAGATATCTGATGAACAAAGTCAGAAAAAATGGCTTTGTGCAGTTGAGACCTTGATGTGTATAAAGAGCTATGGATATGCTGTTAACCTGAGTAAACTCTTACACCTGTTACTTAAAGCTTTTTATCAGTAGTTCTCAAAACAACTTACCAGCAAAGCAAATATTGTGATAGTTATCTTGTGTATGAAGAACCATGAGCTAAACAAATGACAAGACAGGATTAATCCACCACCAACTACACCTTAAATCCATGTTTCCTGCATTTTAGGTCCCAATTATTCCATTGCATCATACCACTTTTCTAACAGCTTTTTACTTAGATCCGTCTGTTTCGTGTGTGGTGTAAAAACTGGGGCTGAGGTTACTCACATGCCTAGAAAACACCTTTATGAACAATTAGCTTGGTACAAACATTTTCAATGTGTTTCCTTTCGAAATCAACTTTTAAGGCAATGTTTCCTTCCTTCCTGAATTATGCTAACCTGACCAGTGGGGAGCGAAGCTATTTTTAATTATTTTGAGTGTGTGTGCAGCAGGCATATTAGAAGATGTTAATGTACCTTTTGCATTTACAGGGGAGCTTAAAAGTGTCCTTGCACATAGCGAAAGTGATTTACAATGAATCCAGACTTGAAGTGCTGTGATAGGTTTACTAGAGGAAGCTATTTTTTTCTGTCTTGCTTCTTGTGGCCTGTTTTAAGTGTGGCAGAATAGTTGTGTAGCTGTAATTGTGTTCATTTAGGAAATCAAGATGCTGATACGAATTGGAGGCATGGTCAGATATCAGCTGAGGATTTCAGGTTGCTAACTGGTACAATCAAAAGGAGTATTCATCTTTCATCAGAATAAAATTTGAAATGAAAGCTCTTACACACTAAAAAACTGAGAACACGATATTTTGGCAAGATGGTCGTTTGGCCCTTAGTAGCAGTCAAAAGTGTGGCATCTTGTGGATATGCCAGAGAAGAGGGGAAGTAGTACTCGGCAAATATAAATCTTCATGATGAGCCTCAGTCTGAACATCTATGTGACTTGGCAGATGTGGAAGATAGGAACTTTGTGAACTAGTGGATTTTGAGGTTTTTTGGTTGAGTGCCAGTAGACTCCTTTCTAGCAGGTAGGTGGTTGCTGCTGCTCTCTATCAAATACTGCAGTCTGAAATATTTACTTTAAGTCATGTGAAGCAGTGGCTGTGTTTGAGGGAAGACTGGGTAAAGGTTCTTGCCGTCTGCCAAAAGATGGAGGTTTCCTGTACAAGGTAACTGTAGCAAAGTCACTTCTAAAAATGTTTATGACTGGCACTGATCAGAATTCAGTCCAGGATTTTAAAGCTCCATAGTAATGTACTCTCAGTGGGGAGTCGGGCTTTGCCATTCAAAACCGACAGCCTAAACATTTCCAGTCAGTGATATGTGATGACAGGACTACAGTAACAATTCTTGTTATGAGTAGACAGTTACTGCAATTACAGCAGCTTCCTGCCATGCTAAGTAGTGAGTTTTTAATGGCACTTCTTATGACGAAATGTGGTCTGGGTGCAATTTAGTGTTTCAAGCCTGTGCAGAGATTAAAGAGACGTTGGTACTGTTACTATTTTAATCTTACTTACAAAGTAGAGCAAACACCAGGTTGTGTGTCCTGAGCATGATTTAGCAACCTGTTAGTCTTTTAATTATCTCCTTCCTAATTAGATTGGTCTGATTATTTGGTACTTGAAATAACTGCATATTTTTAAGTTCTCAGGGCAGTAGCTTTTGGAAATTTCATTGCTTTTCATTTTACAGGCATTTTGTCTTTCATGCTGAAGTATGGGAACATACGGTGCTATTTCTCATGTAGCACTTGTCTAAATATCTTTGCTTGTAAAATTTTCTGCAGAGCCATGTAATTTTCTCCTGTAAAAACATTCCTAATATATTTAACCAATTTTATAACTACAGCATGGGATTATCATGTTTTTGTCATCATAAACTTTTACTGGATGTAGGTCAAGAAATTAAACTGTGAACCCTGGATAAGAAAAATGAACAGTAAGTAGCTAGAAATTCGAAGAGACTAATAAGAAATATAATAGTGATAATTGCATAAAAAATAAAATAGTTTATCAAAACACTTCCCAGGTGTTTTGAAAGGACCAACATAGGAATTTTGTTTTTAAGCTGACCTCTTGGGATATCACGGACAGTAGACACGCAATTCTCTAATACAGTGTCCAGAATGCTCACATGGTAACTGGTTATGTCTCATGTTTTGTGTTCTGTTTAGTGAACAAACTTTCCAAGTGAGAGTGTTTCTTCTGCCTAAGCCATGTGAATATGGCAAGGTTGTATTAAACCAACGCCTGAAGGACCTCTTGCTACTTAGAAGAAATGACTGCTTGCCTGTTTCAGCCTCTTGTGTACTGTGCTATAGAAATGCACATGTGTGTAGATGTGTGCTGTAATCTTGCTGCTTCTGAAAACAAAATGACTCACTGTGTTGTCATGAAATCATTTAGGGTTTGATAATTGCTTTTGTTTATGCAAGTGGCTGACTTTAGACTTGCATGTTCCCACCAAGTTCACAGGCTTTTAGAAGCAGGTGGTGTTTTTCTTGGTTGTGTTTTTGTGGTGTTTTGTTTTTTTGTGGTTTTTTTTTTTTTTAGTTGTGTCATGAAAACATGAGCTGGGACTTAAAATTTTATTCCGGGGGAAGCAGGCAGCAATCCCTTTTTGCCCATCATGTTCTGATCTTGAAAGAAAAGCTGCAGGATTTCCTTCAGAAGTTCTATTCTTCCACTGTCTGCTGTCAGTAAGATTGATATTTGACATGGAGACTCTCAGTTCAGGTTTGAGGACAGTAAAAAAATCGCTATGGCCTTTCTCTCCTGGGGTGTTGCCTTCATTGATCACCCCAGGACTGGGCTCCTGCCCTCCCTGAAGACACAGTAGGAGCTGCCTCTGCAGCTTTTAGTAGCAGAGGAAGCATGTTAGGCTCCCTCTCTGCTGCATTGGAAACACTGAACCAAGTACAGAGCTCTTGACAACCCGTATACCTTGTAAAACACTACAAGGGATGAAGCATCTTCAGTCTCCAGGAAAGGAGCGAGAGAGAGAGCACCTCCACCAGTCATGCCTGGGGGGCTGGAGCACGGAGGCAGAGAGCTGTCTTCCCCAGAGGGGTTACACATGGAGTAGCAAGTGCACAATTGCTGGAAGCGGAAAGGAAAGAGAAGGACAAACTGAACAGGATCTCCTTTCTCCTCAGTCCTGAAACTGGGTTCAGAAGCCGATTACCATTTCTAGGGAAATGTCACTAAGATGTGAAGGTGGTGTTGTAGCTGTAATGGGAGCAGGCTGTGTTTGATGCTGAAAGTTTCAGTCGCGCCCTAGTGAGCACAGCTGATCAAGTTGCTCAGAAGAGAATTTGTAGTTTCTGAGGGTTTTTTTTGAGGGGAAAAAAACTACATGACGTTAGACAGATTCAGAGTTATATTAAGGAGCACACGGGTTGTAAAGTGAAGGACTCTGAAGACAGGAAAATGTCAAAGTAAAGGAATTTGAAGAAGGGAAAAGGTCATAATCCAGTTACCCAAAGTTGGATTATAGTGAATTTGCACTGTTTTTTAACAATATCCCTGCTTCCAGAAAACAGGTGCAGGTGAGCAGAATTAGATTACAGGGCCAACCAGAGCTCCAGCATTTCCAAACTTGAAATGGTAGGAAATGTTCTAAGTAATGACCACTTGATATATCACTTTTTGTGGGTGATAAAAATAATAATTGAAGGGTTTTGATAATGACTATGCAGTTTTTTAGTCAGTTGCAGATATTGGTTTGATATCCTGCCCCTCTTGTTCTGCTATCAGAAGAAAAACAGAACATTTTTTTTATAGTGTCTGCCAGCCATGGTGTAGCTGCTATCGTGGTAGTGCTGATCCTGACCAACTCACAGTGGGCACTCGGGATTTTTACTTCTGTAGCATTTCTGAGCTCCCCGTGGCTTTTGGTGTCTTGAGCACTTGGAGGTGCCTACTGCAAGTCTTCACTTGTGATTGAGAGTGGACAAATATGATTGCAACTACTGTAGCAATCCTGGCAGATAATAGTTTAGAAATGTGAATTTCTTTTTACATACTCTCTACTCCTCTGCCAAAGCTTTCTCTAAAGCTGGACTTTTCCCCTGTGTATTGGAAGGTAGAAGTCTTTCATTATTAAATATTTCATCTTTCAAACAATTGCTGCTATGGCATCAGTGAAAAGTCTGTGTTGGTTGATGAACTCTGCTATTAAATCTGAGCTTTCCTATTTAAAAATGAGAAAGCAAACGATTTGTGAAGTTCGTTCCTATGAGTCCTTTGATGATTGTTGCTGTTGAAAAAGCAATTACATTAGGAGACCAACTGAAAATCTAACGTGAGATTAAAAATTTACAGTGCTAGTTTCTCTATCAGTTATACACGGCAGAGACAGCCTCTTGCTGCCTTTTATAAACACAGTTTAGACTATTTGCAGGCAAGAACGGAGGCAATTCAATTATTCCCCACACGATATCCTGGTCTTCCCACACGATATCCCGGTCTCTAAATTGGAGAGACATGAATTCAACAAATGGACCACTCGGTGGATAAAGAACTGGCTGGACAATCACACTCAAAGAGTTGCGGTCAACGGCTTGACGTCCAAGTGGAGAGCAGTGACGAGCGGCGTTCCTCAGGGGTCGGTACTGGGACTGTACTGTTCAACATCTTTGTCGGTGACATGGACAGTGGGGTTGAGTGCACCCTCAGCAAGTTTGCCAATGATACCAAGCTGTTTGGCGAGGTAGACACACTGGAGGGGAGGGACCTGGACAGGCTGGAGAGGTGGGCCCAAGCCAACTTCATGAAGTTCAACAAGGCCAAGTGCAAGGTCCTACATCTGGATCAGGGCAATCCCAAGCACAAATACAGGCTCGGCAGGGAAGGGCTGGAGAGCAGCCCTGAAGAGAAGGACCTGGGTGTGCTGTGATTGACAAGAAACTCAACATGAGCCAGCAATGTGCGATCACAACCCAGAAGGCCAACCGTATCCTGGACTGGATCAACAGAAGTGTGACCAGCAGGTCAAAGGAGGTGATTCTGCCCCTCTACTCCACTCTCGTGAGACCCCACCTGGAGTAATGCATCCAACTTTGGAGTCCCCAACATAAGAAGGACACGGACCTGTTGGAGCGTGTCCAGAGGAGGGCCACAAGGATGATCCGAGGGCTGGAGCACCTCTGCTATGAGGAGAGGCTGAGAGAGTCAGAGCTGTTCAGCCTGGAGAAGAGAAGCCTCCAGGGAGATCTTATTGCGGCCTTCCGGTACCTAAAGGGGGCCTACAGGAGAGCTGGGGAAGGGCATGTAGTGATAAGACAAGGGGGAATGGCTTTAAACTGGAAGAGGGCAAGTTTAGATCAAACATTAAGAAGAAGTTTTTCACTTTGAGGGTGGTAAGGCACTGGAACAGGTTGCCCAGAGAAGTTGTTGAGGCCCCATCCCTGGAGGTGTTCAAGGCCAGGCTGGATGTGGCCTTGGGCAACCTGGTCTAATGGGAGGTGTCACTGCCCATGGCAGGGGGGTGGAACTCTATGATCTTCAAGGTCCCTTTCAACCTGTCGTGTTTTAGGCCAAATCTGCTGCTGGGGACCTGGGGGACCCCAGATGGGACTGACAGATGCTCCCCTCTTCAACAAGAGAGGCAGAGGAGGGAAGAAGAGACTTATGAGTTTAGAAGGAACTAAACTACTTTAATGAAATATTAATAATAAAATAAAAAGAAATAATGAAATATATACAAAACCATATCAAGCTCCCGAGATGACAATCACAACACCGGCTGGCACTGGGGCAGTCCCAGGCTGGACTCAGTGATGGATGGGAACTGGATTCTGGATCTGCATTCAGGATCGAGATCACAGGCAGACGAACAGAGTCCTCCTCAGACGTCAGCCATTGAAGGAAGAGAGACTGATCCTTTGATCCCTCAGTTTTTATACTGAGCATGAGGCAGATGGGGTGGAATACCCTGTTGGTCAGGGTATAGCGAAGTTGTCTTTTTCGTAATTTGTTGCTGCAACAATATATATTCTTAAAAATTAATTTGTCAGCCATCTTTCTTCAAAGGGCAAAATTCATTGCATCTGCTTTAATCTGGTGGGATTTGACTGAAGATTCAGTGGCAAAATTGGACAGATTCAGCAGTGTGGCACAAGTGGCAAAAGAGGTTGAGTCCAGCTGTACAGAAAGATCTTATGAAGATTTTCAGTGGAAGATCCAGATGCCTTTCACTACATTGCTCTTTCAGCATTGTAGAGCCGCTTCAAAGTGTAATATAGTGCATGTAAACATAATCAGAATGATCCATCAGGCCAGGGACAGTGACCGTTACTCTGAAATAAAAAAAATATAGCTTAGTAGATAAGTTTGGTTCAGTCATCCTAATGCATTGAAGTTGCAGTTTCAACGTGTCTAGCCTTATATCTGAATTGTGGTCATTTACAAACAGCTCTAACCTAATGTGCTAAAGTGATGCTATTGTCTCCTGTAAGCTTTTCTGTGTGTTCTGAATTTAAAGTACAAAAGCAGCAGTTGCTGATTTGAGGACTTGGTCTTTTTAAAAGGGCAAAGTATTCTTCATTAAACTTGGTAGTACAAGAGATTGTGTGGTTCAGGGAGTCCGATGCACACTGAAAAGTTCAGACCATGTTGATAAGTAAACTTTAATTAAATCTGGGTTTGGAAACCGTGCTTTGGGCATTGCAAAAGAAATGTTATATAGATCAAAGTTAGAGATACTGTTGACCAGAATCCTCAAAAAGAAGAATGGTCTGCCCCTGCTTTCTTACACAACACAAACCCAGCCGATAGTTGGGTGTGAGAGTACTCTCTGTCTTTGTAAAACACAGTGTTGTCCTCCGAGTGCTGCTTTAATGCAGCACTTAATTAATGTTTTTTGTCTGGGTTATATTTTGTTGCCTTTGGTACATTGGGTGCAGTGTAGTAAGAAATAGGCTTTCTTTTGTGTTTTGGTAAAAGATTAGTGCATGTGTTTTCTACCTGTGTATAATGCGGCTTGTCAGATAAACTTGGGATCATATCCAGACCTGACATGACTTTTGTAGTTTCAACAGCACTGTGCCTGTTCCCATGAAGGCTGACTTTCGCCCATACCAACACTGAGATGCATCACTGCAAATCAGTCAGTGACTAAAAAGATGAGACTATTCTGAAATGTTGGGTTTTCCTTAATTTATTTTTGATGGTGGGTGATGTATTATCCAGAGTGAGACAGGGATGTAGGAATTCCTCCTGGTTCCTCTTGTTAGTCCTTGTCTAGCAGCTGTATAATTGACAGAGTGCTGTCTGATTAATATGGCAGCATGAAGTTTATGGTGGTATGAAGTTC
This sequence comes from Vanellus vanellus, assembly GCF_965231255.1. Taxonomy (NCBI): domain Eukaryota; kingdom Metazoa; phylum Chordata; class Aves; order Charadriiformes; family Charadriidae; genus Vanellus; species Vanellus vanellus. The sequence goes on from NC_138907.1 coordinate 3,433,874, forward strand.
CTATAGGTGCCTGTGCTTTAGCACTTGGAAAAAAAGTCTCAGATTAACTGAATGGGGGAAAAAGCTGATGATTCATTTTATATGTGTCCATACATGGTAGCATTTATTAATTTAGGGGGCCACGTTTTATTTTAAATCAAACAGAAAATGTTCACTCAACTGCACAAATAGGACTATCCATCTGTATACCTATTATCATATTAATTAAAGTAAAAGCAGTGAATTAACTTTAGTTGCAAAGGCTGCCATGCATTGCTTGATAATCATTTAATTATATGTTACATAGATATAAGGCACCATATAACTAACATGTTAAACTACAAATTTTTGGTCAATCATTATGAGGGTTTTTTTGTTTTGTTTTCAAGATTATCAAGAAACTTAGCTAAGTAGTCTTACAAAGGTAGCAGTTTTGAAAGCTTTCTTGAATAATTTGTAATGCTTAGTTTTAGCCTTATGAATATTTCTGACTGTAGCCTTAAGTACCTTTAATCTCTTTTAAAACCTCTTTAAAAACCTCTCTTTTACAATCTCTTTAAACCTTTGTCTAAATGGTAATGCTGATAAATTTAACATGAACCAAAGGTACTGTGGGATTGAAAACTTTCCTGGAAGGTCACTGAGCAAAGAAATAGATTATTTATTTTTTTTTTTAATTGCGTAGAGCTAACATAAACTTGCCTTTCTGTTTCAAAAAAGTGTAACGTCTACCTGAGACAGAGAGAACAGAGAGTATTCCGATGCAGGTGCCTGGGGACTGCCACCCCACTGCCAGGGGATTTGGTGAAAAGTGAAAATGTTTATCAGAGGATTTTTATATTTCCAATTTCATTGTAAAGTAATGCGTGCTTCTCGGGAAAATACAGATATGGGCTACATTCACACACGCCACACCCCCCCTTCCTTCCATGTAGTATGTATGCTTTTGTACAAAACTCCACATAGGACATGAACCTATTAGTGGGAAATTCTAAATCTGTTTCAAAAGGATAGGTCAAGCGCAGGAAGGTGTGCGGTAATGTATTGCTTATATTGTAGCGATACAAATAAGCTCAATATTCAAATATACAGGCTGTCCGAGATTCAACAATAAGAGAGAAAGTAGAATTAATACAAGAGTGCTGCCAGTCTATTACTGTATGAAGGGCAGGAAATTAGACTTGCTCTCTGCAGTAAGTTAATATTATGAAAGTATATGAGACATCCTGGGGGTGCACCAGGCTGTATCTAATGCTTCAAGAGAAGAAGTATATGTGAGTAGCACTCGAGGTGTTATGTCATGAATTGTTATTACATTTCTGGAGATTGGAGTAATTTTTTGCCTGTTTCCTTTTGACATTGCTTTGGTGACAGCTAAGGGCCAGCAGTGTTTGCTTGCTAAATAGACTGATAAGATGACTGTTCTCCTTGAGGAAATGCAGATTTTAGTCTCTGATATAGTAAAAGTCACAATTAATGCGAGTGTGATTTTTGGCTGTGTGGTTTAGAAATTTTTCCTCTTAAGTCATGGAATTGCATGAAGTATTTCACTGCTTTTCAGGAAAGTAGAACTAGATGGGGAAATGTGATGGTGATGGTTGCTGTTGAAGCTGTGTAGAGAAGTACAGGATTGTGCAGCCTTTAGATGATGTTCTGTGCTGCAGTTATTCCTGTCATCACTTCAGGTGAGGTTAAAGTCAGTGGAAATACTTGCATTGACTCCTATTTCTGAACAGTTGGTCTGTGAATAAGCATATGAAGAAAGCCATATGAGCAGGACTTAACTAGCAGTGACGAGTAAAAGGACAGGCAAAAAGAAATTTGTGGTAGGTGCAAAGCTTTATAACTCCATAGAGATGAAACAGGTGTTTCTAAATTTATCAGAGACTTATCTTTTGAAAACTTTACATTTTAATGTCTCAGATTTAAAAAAGACAAGAGGGTTGCCTTGGGTATGCTTTGGTAGCTTCTGACTGTCAGTGTGATGAGCATTTCATATCCCAGTGCTGTGACCCCGTGTTCATCACAGTAACAGACGTGTTGAAATGATAAGCCCAGAATCTTGAGGGTAAATCAGCAGAACTCCATGAATTCGTTAAACGCATCTTAACATTAGATGTTCTGGTCCTTAAGTATCTTGAATGAAAAGAGCACAATATGCTTTTTCAGTTACCCCCTTCACTAAAGATGTAAAAAAGAAGAGAAATCTATATACAAGTGTATCCTATGTTATTTCTTATATACATGCAGGAGAGAGATTCAAAATACTGAACTAGGATTGTTGGGCTTGTTTTCTTGCCAAACAGCGGAGCCTTTGAAGCACGAATAAGAACTACGATTGCCAGGAGCAGCAATTGACCTTGCAATACTTTGGGTACTGTAGGTTAGCAGATGACATGGGTAGCTCCAAAGTGCTGTTTCCAGCCTGTTCAATCCCATTTTGATTTTTAAGGAAAATGGAATGTCAGAAGGAGAGAGGAAATTTATCTTGCTGCGAAGAAGTGGTCACAAAAGAATTCTCTTCTGATTTTATTTTCATGGGAACATATGTTTCATACTTGATAGTCAACTCTTTCCCTAAATCTTTGCTTCCCACAGTAGTTAAAGTATGAAAAATCCATGTGTATATAGTGAAGGAAACAGGTGGGGTTGCAATAAAACCTCGGCACAGTCGGCCACGTGTAATACATCCTTTAGAACACAAGCAGAGGGGAAAACTTCTTTTCTTCCAGAAAAGAATGGCCAGTAAACCATGGGGAGGGAGAAGGGACAGAGGAGTTTGGAAAATGCTTAAATTGCTTTAATTTCATTTGGGTGGGAAGAAGAAATGAATTTGAATGAGAAATTGATCATACGTGGTTTGATCCTCTTGTAGAAATAATGCCATTGATTTCTAGAGGAACAGGATATAGCCACATTGTTTGCCTGTGATTATTTGCATTTCTGTTGGTATAGACTAATTCACTGATGCTCAAAAAATACCCCACCCCACCCCCCAAAAAAAAAATGAATAACCAAAATCTACTTGACTGCATGGAGACTAAATTAATGTTTTAATCTTTAACATGACTGTTATGCCTGAGCCATGGGGGCTGAGGGGTGATTTTCCTTGAAGTCTTACTCCTCAGACTACTGAACTTGCTTGAGCTTGCCAAGTAGTTCAGTAGTTGAAATGGTTAAGTCATTTTCTAAAAATCACGAAGATACATGAAGCTGAGACTTTTTGATTTATTTTGAGCTCTGAGGAATATAATGTGAAAACCTATTCAGGTTCTACTAGCTGGTCAGAAACTGTAGTTGGTTTAATAAGACACAGCTAAATTTACCATGATAAAAGTGCTGCTTTGTGCATGAAATAGATGTTGTGGTCCTGTGCTGGTGGTTGATTATTTATTACCTCTAAAACTGTATGAACCAACATGCAGAATTAATTTTCAGTGGATTATTCATGTTATTACTTGCTTGTACCCCATGGAATCTTATATGATTGATAAACATAATTTTAAAAGAGTGAACTAAAAACCTTTTTTTTTTTTTTATTTTAAATTTGTGTGGTTCGCAACAATACCCCCTTTTTCCTCATGAGATGTTTTACAAACCTAATCAAGCAGCAGTTTATGCTGCAAAAGATGTTTATAGCTCACTTTATCCTGGTTCCTTATCAAATTACTTGTCTTATTCTTTAAAGCTCTCAGGGGACTGACATAAGCTTAAGTGTGTACATCATCCTTCTCTGCACGGTCCTTTGTTACGCATGGCAGTTTCTGGGCTGCTCTCAGCTGACAGGCCTCAGTTTGAAACCCCAGGCATGGGATTAGCTAAAACTAGAAAACTGGGAGGAGAATCCATCCAGCAGAAAATGGAGAGGGGAGAGGTATGTTAGAGGCAGCCTCTCTTAAATAAAATTATTAGCTGTGGTATGGTCTTAACTCTGGAGGGCAAGCCCCCAATGGCAGAGAGTTTGTGTCTTCTCCTGGTGCAAACAAGACTTGGTTTTGACTCTTCTGCTGTGGGGGTTTGAAAATACCCATGCTGCCTCCTTAGTGGGTTCCTTAAACTCAGATCTGCACATGTGTACAGCTAGCCTGTACTGGAGGTCTCATTTTGGTAATCTTGACTATATAAAATGAGCTGGTGATGTGCATTGGATCCTGTAGGTGAGCAGTGCGTATTTGAGAGTCTTGCTGGAGTAAAGAGCAGCTCAGCTGCTGAACAGCTCCACAGCATCAGGCTTCAGGGTTGTACATGTCTACTGGCGGAAGCATCAGTGTCAACCGTACTTCATAAATCCGTGGAGTGATGCAACACAGGGTATATGCTCTGCAGTCTCAGTAACACCTAAATGTTGGACTTAAGTGAAATTTTTCAGGTGCTTTGTTGTTTTGGTCCTTGCCCTACGGAGTTCAGGTGAGCCCATGACTCTGTTTTGTTCAGAGGTTGTTTCATAATCCTCCTTTATACATAGGCTCTTGTGCAGTTCCAGAGTGACAGAAGAGCTCAGCAGTGTCTTTGCTAACAAAAGCAAAGACTTGGTGTTTTATTTAATTCTTTATTTATTTAAAAGAAAAGAAGCTATACTTTTGCAACCAAGGCTCTTCTCAGCTGAGCAGGGTCAGTCTGGGTCGTTACCTGGATTTTTAACCTCTGGAAAGAACACAGGTGTGTTAGTGATGGAAAAAACATCTTTTGAGTCAGTCATAAAAACTGTGAAGGTAAAGGTTGAAATATTAAGCTGACATTCTTTCTACTTGTTATTTGAAGTCCCAAAGACCAAGAGCTTTAATGTCTTTCCAAGGCTCTCTGCAAACATTGGTGGTGGAATGTATTATCATTCACTTCTTGTCAGAAACTGCTGTATGATGCTGCGATGTGCTTCTAAGCAAACAGCCCTGTATGCCCATCTGCTTCAAGTCCTGAAGCAGATTCACTTTCTCTTCTCTCATCACAGTACCTATTTATTCTCTTTATCACAGCCGGGTTTTGTCTTATGTCATTTCTTTGCCCCTTGTCCCTGCCACTCTTCAGCTTTATATTTTTGGAAGATAAAATACATTTAATTATAAGCAAAAATGCCTGCTGAGGATGGAACTGGTCCAGGACTCTGTCAAGAAGAGATCATTCCCATTCTGGAGAAAAACTTCCTTCTCTGACTTGTTTTCTCTCTTGGAAATGCTGTTTCCCTTACGTGTCCCTAAACATCTTCAGAAAATTCAGTCCTAAAGAATTTTAAAATATATAAGCCAGATTTCTGCCTTTCATGGCTGGTAAAGTAAATAACTATCAGGTGACTCTGCAGTCCCCCATACTCTGATTGTGTGAGAACAGCTGCTGTGCCCTCTAACTCTGAGCTGCTCACAACTGATTGCTGTACGTTACAGATACTGAGCCCTGCAGTGCAACAAGCCAGTGAATGTAGAGTTTGGTAAAAATCAATCATGGTTATTCTTTCTACATATCCCTGTTTTGTTATCTGTCATCTTGGATTTATCAGGATAATCAGTGTTTGGACTTTCATACTTACATCTGGCTTGACTGTCTGATGAGCAACGGTAGATATGAAAGAGACAGTTTACTTAAAGGGCTGTTGGCATCTCAGTCTTCACCCTTGGAAAAATTGTAAAAAGTGAATGAACGTTGATGTTGCAGTAGACATGGGTTTGGTTTCAAGGACTAAGCTTTATGCTCAGTGTAGTCATAAAACAATGATTTCAAATTAGTGACTTCTAGAATGTGAAGTTATGGAAAAATCTTTTTATATTAGAGAAATGCATCTTAGGTCAAAAATAGTTTTATTTGTCTTCCTCATTAGCCAAACCTCTGTGGGCTCCTTACTAGCTCTCAGAAATGATCCTAACTTGGCTGTACTGGTACTCTATGCTACTGTCTGGACATAGCAGAACAAAGCTGGCCAAATCCGAGATCTGTTTGCTGTTCCCCCTGGTATAGACTTCCCACGTTGCCTATGGATGTTCTGCCTTATCATTCAGGATGCTCAGGGCATGAACTCTTTCAGAACCACTCAGCCTTGCCTTTGCTCTCAATGGTAGAATATGTTTTACGGTTTTCTTTTGCAAATACTACTTCAGTTTCCCTTCTGTCTCCATGGTGTACTCCTCACTTTCTTTACAACATAAGTAATAACAATAATAATAACAGGTTTTATTATTTCTTCTTATAATGAATAATCAGGGAAATTTTGCATAATTCTGCATCTCATCATAGGTTTAAAATACCTTACAGTTGTTGACAGAAGAGAGACTAAAATTTGTTACTATCCTTTAGACAGGATCCTGTGATGGCGCTATCAAAGTCTAGACGGGTAATGATCAAACTAGCTCTCTTTCGCAGTAAGTGTTACATGTGACAGATTGAACAGATGGCAGGATGGGCTTAATTTTTATATAAGACAAGATGCTGTGTATTTCAATGCTGGTAAAAGTGTTCCTTCTTTGGACATTTTAACAAAACAAAAATGGTTCCACAGGCCACATGGGTGGAAAAAGGGGGTAAAAAAGCCTTTGGCCAAGAACAGCATATGCATGAAAAGTAATACTTTTCGGAATATAAGTAATTAGTAGAATTAGAACATCTAAAAAGCTAAAAGTGTTGTCAAACAGCAAGGAATGAGAGACAATCTTGAAACAGAATAAAACTTTGGAAAAGAAAACAATGAAGGACTAATAGCCTGGTCTTTAGATGCCCATGAGTGCAGGGAAAGGAGGTTGACTGGAGCTGTGCATTGGATCATATGAAGTGTTGTATTTCCAAGAAGCACAGGCATGATTCCAGCTTCTGGTTCTGGCAATTCAGACAATTTGAACATTACACTTCTACTTTATGATCTTGTTTAAATCTTGACAAAGTTCTCTCCCTCTTAGATAATTGCAGAAGCTTTATGCTTGCATCCCAAGGCAGAATTTGGATTTGATGCCTACCTGTGGATATATTGCTCTTTGTATCACATGCCCACTTTGCACTATATGCTTTGCTTTAGCTTTTCCCAGTTGAATGACAAAGGAATAGCAAAAATGTAGTAAAGAAGGAATGAATGTCTGTCTTGTTCCGAATTTGTTTTGGATTTCCAAAACAACTCCAATTGTGTGTATGAAGTCACATTACCTCTGCACCCGCTGAGGCTGATGCGCGTTGTAGTGGAAGTTTTGGTTCTTAATCTGGATGGAACAGAAATAGAGCTCTTGTATGGAAGCACCCCAAAACGTTTGCCTTATTTATGAGTAAGGGAAGTGATTTGATCGAGTTTTGTTGTGGTGTTTGTTTTTTTTTTTCTTGCATATCCTTTTCCTTAGAGAAACCAAAATGAAATCCTTTTCCAGAGCTGAGATTTCCCAGGTAGGCAGTGTCAGCAGGAATCAGAACAGCCTCTGAAGCACAGGAGGATAGTGAAGAAATGCAAGATGGAGTTTATAGGCAGTGTTCCTTACACATAATGCAATGAGTGGGTAAAACAATGAGCAGCTTTGGTGTCAAGTTTCGAAGATACTGTACTAGAGCCAAGAAAAGGGGAGAAAGCTAAGAAGCAATGGGATGTGCTGAGGGTGATTTTTGTCTAGATAGAAGACATAAATAATAGCTCTTTGGAAGTTAAGTAGAGGTTGCAGAACACCAGAACTGTGCTGGTTGAAATTTCTATCAGATCTGCTTTGAGTTACGCTGAACATGCAGGACCTGGAAACACCTCCTGTGTCGGAGTGTAGATCAGTGTTCTCTTCAAAAGTCAAATTCTTGTGCAGAGTACCAGTCTGTGGGGATTACTTAGGGAGAGATGTTCAATCACAGTAGCACAGTAATTGCTGCAACGTCAGATGCTGAATGCCACAGTCTGATACTAAGCTTTAGTGATGTTCTGGATGTCATGTCAGGAGGGATAGATCAGAAGAAAAGTGTCCAGGAATATGTTGCAGTGCAAGTAGTCTTGGTGCTGACACTATTTTTGGAATCTCTTCACTTGCCCAGGCAGTAGGTTGATGAAATCAAGTAAGACTGAATATGTTTAAGGTTTTGGAGTGGAAAGGGAATAATGATGACGTTTTTCTTGAGGCTAGTTCTTGTCTCATAGCCATTTCTTCACTTCTCCTTTCTCCAATAAGAGGTGGGTCTGATTACAGGAGCTAATTTCATCTAATTTAGTAGTAGCTGGAAAACAGATATTTTTTTGTTTACTTATTTATACATCTTAATACATCTTGCTACTTCCACTTTCTTTTTATTTTCTTCCCCAAAGAGTTTTAAGAAATGCAAAGAAAGTGTAGTGAGGAGGGAAGAAAATGATTCCTGACTAAAGAGCTGTGAAAATTAAATCTCTCCTTCCCTTTAGGAGTGGTAGGAGAAGGACCTCATGAATGCGACTCCCCCCTGCAGCCATAGGGGACAGGTACCAGTTTGTGTTGGTGATCCAAATCATCAACCAAAAGCTTAACATTTTAAGGGATGAGATGCCAAATCCTTATCTAATGCAAGGTGGCATAGTGCAACAGACTTCTGATGGATTAAGAATTTGGCTTAGATTTTCAGATCTTCAAGCTATTTCATACATTACATCAAATAATGACAGGTCTTATGAAAGCTGCAAAGACTTGGATAGTGGCCATCCCAGTGATGCGCAAGATTTTCTTTTACATCTTTCTTCCATACCCTGACTTACTGCTTAATAAAATAAAAAAGTCAATTTTAACTGGTAAGCTCAGCCAGCGTATTTTATGAAAGTCATGCTATAGAACTCACTGAAGCTGTGTTATACGCAGTAGATCCGGTTGCAAGGTGTGGTATTATGTATCCATAACTCTTCTGTCACTGTTGTCAAAAACATAACTGCCTTAACCTCTGTCTGAAAGCAGACCAGCACTGAACTTTTTTTAAGGGATCCCATGTATGTAACATGAATCATGTTAAATTTCCAGTGCTTTTATTTAACCACTTCATTCCATTACCATGGCACCTGGTGTGCATAGCTGACCCCAGACTCTTGCTTGTCTGCCTCCTCTATAGAAGCTTATGCAAAAAGTATAGTTTAGTGGACGTCTTCATAGTGCTGTAGCTTTGAATGTGCTCTCTTTAATGAGCTGACAGCTGAAGCAGGGCTATGTGTGTGGTTTGTAGTCTGATGTACGAGGAAGGCCTCATAGCAAATCCAAAGCTGATTGATGCTGCAGCAGAACTTTAAAAATAAGATGAATTAAACTGTGGATAGTGTTTTTGGGGTTTGACCATTCTGCTTTGGGGTTCATAGCTAAGGAAATCAAGCTCCATACCATACTTCATGGGTTCATGCTGTTCTCCTCGACTGAAACTACAGAAAGCACTGGCATTTCAGCTGAGGAGAAATAGTACTCCTCGCCTGGACTCCACCAAAATCTGCCACCTGAAAATCAAGTATTTATAGCGTATGCACACATGCAGAAAGTGCTGCTGTTGTATTTGGGACGCTTTAGTACTGTATTATATATATAACACTGTTACCTCTAGTGAAAACCCTTACTTTTTGCTTGTTAATTTTGCTTAGCTTGCTCTAAGCTCATGCCACGTATCACTTCTTTCTGTCTCTAAATGACTACTGCCACTTGTCTGTAGGTTCCTAAACAAGAAGAATGAAAGGGCTTTGAGGCAAGTGATGAGATTAAATTGCCACAATGTAGGACTGGAATTTAAAATGTTAGACTACTAATATGCCTTCAAATGCCCTTTTACCAGGTAAAAAAAGCTGTCTTTAAGTGGTTGGGACATGAAAAGAGAGTGACATTTGAAAGAGAACAAAGGGTGCATCTGCAGAATTTGCAACCAAGGTGTGATTGAGTACTGGAAGAAAATCCCAGTAAAATAGCAATTGAACAAAGATTTTCCCCAGAAGAGGTCTCAAATATTTGTACTTCATCACTTTTTAAGAAAAAGATTCCAATGTCTTTGGAAGTAAAAACACATTGTGGACAGTGTTTGCTTAACATGTGAGTTGTACTTGGAAAAACAAACTTACTCAAGATGTGTTCCATAATAAAACAAACTTCAAGACCAACTTATTTGAATAACATAAAATTTCCAGTTCCACTAGAATTTGATGTTAATTCATTGTATTGTGTCAACCTAAATATTTTTTTAAAAGTTATTCTGTCTTGTTATCTGTCTTGCTAGTGCTAGCAACCCCTCTTCCATTTTTATATACTTTGTTCCTTGGTGGTGTGAGTCATTTCCTTTACTTGGATTCGTGAGGCTAAAGAGCACACAGGCCACTGTTTGTGGCCCCAGAATGACCACTGTACTGTCCAGCTAGGATAACTTTAATAGGAATGTGAAATAACTAAGGCACTTTTTCCACTGCTAAAATAATAGCATTATCCATACTGGTGTTGAACCTGGGCGTTACAGCTGAAAGGCGCTCCTGTGCATGTGTAGCCTTGGTTAGAAAAACCCAAGATGATGCTAGGTCACGTTGGGGTTGTGAATGCTACAGAGAGCATCGCGTGGATATTTTGTGTAAGCTTTATTGTAAATAAGAAGTGAAGTTCTGATCATCTCTGTCTCAGGGACAAAAAAGAATAAATTGGTGAAAGACAGTTGGAAAAGAATTTTTAATCTCTGAGAAGGAGGAGAAAAAAATTGGAAATACGTAAATGATGAGTAACTGGAAAACTGATTGAAGCTTTATTTTACTTCGAGAAAATGTAGAAGATTCTCAATGAAATACAGTAAAAGGAAATTCAAAATCAAGGAAAGAAACGAACATGTTTAAATATATAAATAAAATTTACAACCAAAAGAGGTGGCTGATACTTAAAAGATATTTATAATTAAAAAAAGACTGAAATATAGATATTGGGAACGTTCAGGGTCATTATAATCAACTGGAACAAACTGTGTTCCACAATAATTACATTTCAAGATTCTGTTTACTCCTGTCTATTAAAGAACAGGGTGTCCCTACTAAGAGGGACAAATTAACCTTTGTCAGCTTGTGGTGAGGTGTTCGCCTGTTGCTCTGCAGCATCTGGAACTAATCGCTGAAAGACTAGTCTGACTTCAGATCAGTGTGGCAATTCCTGGGTTGCTGAAACAGCAAGTCGATTTGCTCACTTAAGGGCTGTATTTACTACTTTATGCTGAAGCTTCATTTTATATTTAAGTCCTGTTTCGTCGTTTGCATTACTTATTTTTTTTTAAATAGATCACTTCAGTGCACAGAGATGTGCTCGTTTGGTGAGGAATCTTCCATGAAGAGTCTGCCCGTGTTTGCAGTATAGATAAAGCTTGTATGCATTGTTTGGCTTGCATTTTTGAAGTCTGTGAGCATTAAATACTGTAGCTTATTTTAGTTTGCATGGATACTTATAATTAAAGGGAATTTGCAAGTAGAAACTTTGTTTAGGCTGTATGTGCAGAAATAACACCATACAGATTGAATTCTAAAGATATGCGCACATTTTTATACGAAAATGTGGCTGAACAGTTAGGAAAGAGGTTAAATAGATATAAATGTGAAACAAGCGTGAGGGAGAAGCCCTCCAACGGTATTCACAAATAAGAGAAAAGGCATTACTTACTATGTATTCAGCAACATCAAGCAGGACAGAAGCTGTAGGACCAGAAAGAAAGAGATGCACAGTACAAGAGGTGTTTGGTTTGGGGTGTTTTACCTGCTCCCCTCCCTCAGTTCTGTATGCCAGCGATGTGATGGGGAACACTGCAATGTTAAGTGCCTGGCAGCTCACCCCTTTAGCTTGTCTACAACCCCATCTGTTTCTACAAAAGGCAGGTCTTTTTCTAGGATTCTGTCTGGCATCAGGTGGGAGAAGGTCAAAACGTCAATAGGGACTATTTTATCACCATTAGGAGTCAAAAGGTATGATGACATTAAGTTACATCTTCTTGACCTGTGCCCTCTGCTATTTCAGCCCTTTCTTTCTGATGTAGTCACGACTTATTCCAGGTCAAGCCTTAAGAGCAATATCCAAATCTGTTCAAAACCAGAGAAGACTAAGTTAGTTGATTTGTACTTTCATCTGCTGCAGCAGATGTTGGTTGCTTCCCTTCTGCTGCTTTCTCTCTTGGCCCTCCCTGCTGTATCTTAGGTGATATGGGGTTCACACGTAGGTTCACATGGGCTAGATTGTAGCAGCATCCCAAATGTGCCTAGCAGTGTGAAAACACAAAGGAATATTGTTCTTTCCACAAAGAGGCTAGAAAAACAATAAAAGAAAAAAGGGATGCAAAGAGCACTACGCCAAGCAGCTATGATGATTAGTGTGGTGATAAATACATTCTTTATTGTTTATATATTTTCATATATTTTTCTGTACATTCTGCACGCGTGACTAAACAGAGTAAATTTCCTTCTTTTTCCCATGAGTTCACCCACTCATATTCCACTCCCCTAGCTGCTTACTATCTTTTGTTTATTTTATTTACCTTAAAGTGAATAAACTTAAATGAAAAAATAAATAAAAAGGAGCCAAGTAAATGATTTTGACGTGCAGTTTCCTGTAGGGTACAGAATTGGGTCATTTGAAGAAATTTAAATTTTTGAATAGGAACAAGAGAAAAGTTGGTGTTTGCTTTCATTTGTCTTTTTGCTAGAAGTGTAATAAACCCTAGGTAACAGACTAGGGTGTTATTGTTCTCAGGTTGATAAAGTCTGCACGGAAAGTACCATTCAATTCCTTTGAAATTACAGAACTGCCAAATTATAAACAAGCTCAGTGGAACACAAGAAGTTCTTATGAATTTTATCTCTTTCATTTTATGGTGTTCAATATCCTGCCCTTTATTAAACCACCTAAGGGATGGACAGTGAGAATCAAGAAGTCTGTTACTGTTCCCAGGGGCCTACTCCATCCCTCATTTATTTGACTTCTCATTTTTAGTAAAACTAGTATCTCTCATCTAGAACTGATGTTACGCTGTCACACACACAGACAGACACACGCCTTCTCACAGAAAACTCATATGGAAGGGACTCTACAGGGTCAGCTAACTCACCTGCTTGCCCAAGGCAGAGTCAGCTCCGTCTCAACCCTCCCTGACAAATGTTTCCCTAACTTTTTCTTCAAACCCCCGGTGATGACCGTTTCACTGTCTCCCCAAGCTTTCAATACTGTTGCTTCACCCTTATGAAGCTCTGGTGAATGGTAAGTCATTCCTACGTTCGCCTGAGTAAGAAATTGTTTGTTCATTGAAAGGTGAAATCTGCCTTTGCCCCTGTGGTGGGAAGTGATAGTAGTGAGGATTTTTTTTTCCATATAAGTTTTACATTATCTCTTCTGTAAAGACATATGCATCTTGTGCATCTCTCTCTTCGCACGTGCGTTTATATACACACACACATGTGTATGTGCCATTAGCAAGTTGTATGTCAAGTCGTATAACCACGATTAATGCATGTAGCCTTTTACTGCCATACACCTGCAGGTGGAAGAAGTTGTAGCTTCTCTGGGGTGACAGTGGGTATGCAGAGTGTGGCCCCTTTGCTGTCGTTTGAGGGATATGGTGAAAACCGTATTTCTGCGTAGCATGAGGGTTCTTCCCTGTTTTCTGCCGATTAGCTCACATACGTGAGATAAATCTGATCTAGAGACTTCACTGCAGGAGAGTGCACGGAGCCCATGAAAAGATGAGCAGTGCTTTGGAATAGATTCTAGGTCACGGGGTTTTTTATTTTATTTTATTTTACTTCTTAAGATACAAATTTAGAAACTCATTAAAGCTTTGTCCTTATGGATTAGCCATACTTAAAACAACTACAGGATTTTCTCTGAAGGGTATGATAGAATTTGTTCACAAGATTAAGGACAGGCGAAGGGTGTCATCCCAAGCCCACAGAAGTCAGTGAGGAGCTTCGCTGACTGTTAAGGCCTTCAGAATTTCACAGGGCGGGGAAAGAGCTTATTTTACTTCTTGGATAAGTAATAATTCATTACTATTTCCTAATAGAAACCATGGGCATTGATTTCCCATAGATTTCTGTGTGGTGGTTTATAAGACTAATTTTTATAAATGGCTTCTGTTTGCAGATGTAAGCAATCTCTTACTGCAGTGTCCGTACAACTACCATTAAGCAAATGGTTGTTATTAGCAGGTACCCTTTTTAAGCTTAATTTTGTTTAAGCATTATTTTTTTTTAAAATCCAGAGATCTGTAAAATTGCAAAATGGGAAAACAAATCCATATCTAGTTCAGATGGCTGAGAAATCTTTCATAAAATTGATTTAGAACGCATCTTAAGAAGATGGACACAGCTCTGCAGTTTTGACTGTGTAATTCTAAATATAATTCTAAATTCCATTAATTCTAAACATAATTGCATGAAAAGACAAGGAAGATCAGGGAGAAATGTAACTGCATGGAATAAATGGGTCTCTTAAATACATATACATTCTTCATTTAACTTACTTCCCCTGAAACCTTGATTTTAATCTTACCTCAGGTAACACATCTCTCTTTAGCAGTTTCTTTTTAGAGTAACACCTTAGCCAAGGGAATGTGAAAATTATGATCTTGAAGTCCTATTTCTGGAGGTTTACAACTCAAACATTGAAACGTTTACTCTCAGGTGAAATGCGCTGTGTGAGGTCTCTGATGTCCTGGCAGGGAAGTTTTGCTGTTCCATTAACTGCTCTGGGTTGTACGAGCTCCCCAGAAGTCGCTTGCCTGAATTCATCTTTGTGCGGGGCAACAGTAGGGGAGGGCGATTGCAGGGTGTACTGGCAATACTGTTGCTTTTCGGGCTTTTCACCATTAAGACCTCAGCTGAGAATGCAGTTACAGATGGGAAATGTTCTGACTGTTGAGGGCTCAGTATTCTGGTCTGAAGAATGATTTCTGAAATGCAGAGATGTCTGTCTACCTTGTGCCCTTAAAAGCTGTGGCTGGTTTCCGAGGTCATCCCTTCCCCACTATATTTTGTAACGTAGCCCGTTGTCAGAAGTAAGCATTGCACTGCATTTTAAGTGCCCCTCATTTACCTAATACATTTGTAGAACCTCATGCAAGAAGTTATTTTAGTAATAATTATTTATTAGATTCTTGTAACTGTTATCTTTTGCCTCGAGGGCAAGGAAGTCCTGTTAGTTCCATGGGAATTGCAGCTGCTGATTTCTGCTCTTTTAAGTGCTGAAAGGGTTTGGGAGCCTAACAGAGGTGGTTCTCCTCCCCGGCACTTCTTTTGGAAATATTTGTTTCATTAACCCAGATGTTATGGGATCTAGCTTCTTGAATGTAGCTAAATATCTAGGTACTGAGGTTTACATGTGCTAGCGATTGGATGGGGAGATACTTTTGAAATAAATCGGGATTTCTTGAGGAAATGGGTTTTGTCCAGGGAGCTGTGACACATGGCTAAACCTTTGTACTCTTGATGCCAAATTTGAACATATATGCAAGACAAGATCCTGAGTAAAATGAGCTCGGCATGAGTAAAGATAGCAAATCCGATCCTTACTTACATATAATAAAAAAAACAGCTAGTTTAAGTTGCCCTTAAGAAAACCCAATAGTGAAACTCTGAATATATGGTAGCTGCTGCTGTAAAATCATTATAAACTGATATACTGTTTTGTGAAAGTAAAAATTATTTCCTGCAAGTGCTTTACTGTTTACTACATTTCCAGTTAAGGGTTTTAAAACGTGCATGTGATGCTGTTTTCATAAAACTTTTTTATTTAAGGTATCTATTAATATCTTCTTAATTATTCATGTCATTTAAATTTTACATGTTACTGCCACAAGATATAGCTACCTTTTCTGTAAGAAACAGTGTACTGTCACGTATTATACTTCAGGGCAATGTTAAGACTTAGTCAGTATGTGTTATATCTGGATTTAAGAAACGGAAGAGCCATGAATCTCAGTTTTCTCTCTCCCTTGCTCCTTTTGGCTTTCACATCTGTTATGGCTGTGATGTGAAATACCTGCAAACTGCACAATTTGGCCTGATGTAAATTTAAAGAATTGTTTAAGCAGTTTACGTTTTACATACTCATTTTGTTTCAGTGAGCTTTTAAAGATTCTTAATTATACGGAGATGTAAAAGTCTTGAGTTTCCATTTGACTACTGAAATCAAGAGAGAATTTTTTCCGAGTGGCTTCAATGGTAACAGTGCTGGCACTTGGCTGCCTTTGAAAATCAGGCCCATAATTTATTAAACAATAAATCACTGTCAGCATTTACAGTGGATTTACAGCGGATGTCAGCATTTACAGTGGGTATATACAGCATTTAGACTATAAATATGCCCATTAGTTTAATCA
The DNA here is from genome assembly GCF_965231255.1 of Vanellus vanellus. Lineage (NCBI taxonomy): Eukaryota > Metazoa > Chordata > Aves > Charadriiformes > Charadriidae > Vanellus > Vanellus vanellus. The sequence continues at coordinate 3,450,104 of NC_138907.1, forward strand.
TTACAGAAGTGGAAGAGTTACTGTTAGCTTCAGCTGGGACACTGCTTGGCTGCCAGCCAAGGCCAGGCTGTTCAATTTTGGATAGTTGCAGTGGGCTTTTTCTTCGGGAATTTGTCACGATGGCACGATGGTGGTTTGCTCAGTGTCTGTGTATCAGACCAGACAGTATGGCAGCTCTGCTGGAATAGGCAGTATGCAAACGCGTAGTACGAGGCCGTCCCTTTTACTGAAGTGGTTGCCTGTGAAAGAGGGAAAGAGAGAAATAAAGAGGCCCTGTGATTTACAAAGAAAATCTTGTCTCAGCCGAGGGTTAGCACCCATGTTTCCTGATGCCAGCGGCAGCTTATGGTCTGTTCTTGGGGCCGGCTCCCCCGTCACTTCAGTAGGGCTGTGCTGCTTGACACAAGCTGGAGTTCCTCTTACAGCCTGGAGCAGTTATTAATGCAGTAGTTGTATAGGAAAATGCAAATACATGTACATATTTGTATGATATCTACATAACTTGAAGTGAAAATCAAATTGTTATGCTTTCACTGAGCTGAGTGCAGGTGTTCCGATAGTGGAAAGAACCACAGAGAAAAGCAGTGGATGTGCTGCAGCAGGACCGCACAACACAAAACGTGCTGCTGTGTAAAACAGTTACTGTTCTGTGCTGGTGGAATTCACTTCTTAGCATTCTGCCTATTCAGGGAGCCCAAGTCAGTGCGTTTAAAGGAAAGAGTACAGTTTTGGATATAAGAGTCTGAGTTCCACCTAAATTCTGCTATAGGTGTCTAAATCTGTTTTAAATCTAACTTGAAACCAAAGGGACATGTAGGTGGTAGGCGTACGTATGTCTCTCTTGAAGAGCAGCACTTGGTGTTTCAAGGGCAAATATGTCAGGTCCAGACCCTCAGGAAGAGCTGCGGCTCCACTGTGTTCCTGTTTGTCAGAGGCCCAGTGGCTGTGGGCGAGACATGTTTTCTGATTGGTGACAACTTCGGTGCAGCTGCAACCAAATCCTTAACTGACAGCGTGTCCTCTAGGACGGCTTCATGGACAGTCTCCCATCACTTCAGTCACTGACTTCACATCTACTGTAATTTAAAGAAGCTTTTTTGTGGTTTTTTTTTTGTTTGTTTGTTTTGGTTTGTTTTTTTTTGTTTGGTAGGTTTTTTTTGGGGTGTGTGTGGTTTTGTTTGTTTTTCTAAATGGGAAGTTAGAAAGCTGTTATGATTTTCTGACACGGAAGCCAGAGAGAATAAAGAATACAGAACTTGTCCTGTATTTTTAGGGAAAATTGCTTCTCTTCACACCCGCTTGCGTTGAATAATTCAAGTAAACAAATCAGGACCAAATTTTCACTCAGCCCCTGCACATTAATAATCTTATCCATACAGCTTCCCATCATGGCTCTTTAGGATAGGGACATTGTTTGAACTGTTTTATTACAGGAAATATATGTCATGAACTTGTATATCTTAATGTTCATGACATCTATGACACTTTCAGAATTAGAAACCTTTAAAAGAAAATGCTGTAAATACGTTCTTCCCATGGAGGTGAGTCAGTGAGTGAATACCCTTTGAAATGAGCTGAGGAGAGCTCCTCTCTCTGGAGGTGGGAGGAGGCTCCAGAAATATGAATATGGGGAATTCTGGTTTTGAAAGGAGCATTTAAAGGAGAGGATCTGTTCCTCTGTGGGACAGACAGAGGGACGTGCAGTGGGGCTGGGCAGATATTACCAATTCCTGAAACTGCAGTAAAGGTGGCCCTTCACAACTTTAGTCTCTTTTTATTCCTTCCATGCTACATAACACCAAGTGCAATGGGTTCTTGTAACTCCCATTTGGAAGGATTATTACTTGCTCCTATAACAAAACAGCCATGGTAGGAGCAGATACACGCGAGGACAATCGCTGAAAATACCCCCGCAAAGCTGGTGGACATTGATGTTTGAAAGGTGCGTGTGCCCGATGCTCGGTGACACAGTTTGCAAGCTAAAACTTTGGAGTTGGGCAGAATTTCAGCTTCTGAGAAACTACTCTTGGGTCCGTGGCTGGCTGCAAAGGGGGATGCAGAGAAACAGTCAAAACAGCAAAAGTACATATAACAGGTCAGACAAGTAAAAGAAGTGACAAACCACTTTATGGCCAAATACAGGCCCCTCTTATGCTAGTATAAATCTGAAAAAATAGCAACAAAATGAAGCCTTCAGAATGAAAAGGCATGCAAAGGAGGTTTTTAAATCAATCTTGGCTAAGATTATGTTAGTTTTACTAAAATCATTCATCCACCCTTGCACGTCCTAAATTACAGCTATGTGGCAAGTTCTACATGTGAGAGAAAACTGTTGGTTGAAAATGAAAGTGCTGTGAAAACACTGGGATGGCAATGCTGGTGTGCACGGGTGTTACTTATTCGTAAGTGCTCTCATATGCACTGCCCCTCTTGGTAAACTGCATATTGTGGGATCGAGGTTGGCATAAAAGAACATTTTGTGCAGATCTTCAAAATGCACTGATGAAATCTGTGTTTGTATTCAGCGTCAAATATTTCATCCTCCAATACTTTTGTAAAATGCTGAATTAATTCATGGGAATTGGTAGTACAGCTATTCTCACAGCAAATATGAGATCTGCAGCATGCTAATGTTCAATGGTCCATATTTTTTAGAGGTGAAATATAGCTACGTAAGCATTCCAAAAGTTTCTGTATGTATGCTAGCACTTTGAAAAAGGCCCTAAGGGGCACACTTGAAAATGGACTTTTTTCACTCTTTTGAAACTTGTCCTCTGCCTTTTCTTTGCAACAGGATCTAACTTCATTTCAATGTTATTTTTGTTTAGTCTTTTTTATTATTATTATTTTTTTTTAAAGTTTGGTTTGCATAAATAAATTTAATCTGAAATCTTCATTTATATGGCCTTGATCTTGCTGCCTTTTTCAAAGCGTATTTGTTTTCTACGGGTTCTCTAGCTGCAAAAATATACAATGTGAATGTTCACCCCAGGGTCAAAACAATGCTTCTGAGTGTAAAATTTGACAATGTGCATATTTATCCAGCTGATAAATACGTCAAATACAAGAGATGTGCTTGACAAGAAGATAGGAAGCAAAGTTTTGAGGAAATGGAGGCATATATCCACTCTTACTGTTTTCCGTGGCCTTTCAGCTGTTTTTGTTGGCGTATCTCTAGCTTAGCTCAAGCTAATAGTTATGCTGATGGATATGAAGTCGTAAGGAAGTTGCAGTGTAAGGAAAATACTAATTTGCGGTCTTAGAAATTGTCAGAGGATGACAGTAGTAAGAATGGGATAATGTCTGAAGATTTTGCTCTGATCATTAGTGAGAGTTTCTTCAAGTAAAAGTCTGAAAACTGAGAAAGGGCTTAAGAGTTTGCTAATTATGATTACCTACATGAAGACAGAAATCGTATTTAAAAATGTGCATACATCATTTGTTCTAATGTAATAAGCAGAAGTAATATATAAAAGTAATTTTACTGGGGAAAGCAGTAATTAACCTATCCTGTTACCATGAAACAGACTTTTTACTAGAGAGAGTTCTGCTGGGGATAGCAATCTTACCTTTGATTATGTGCTATTACATTATGAAAACTGCAGTTCAGTCAAATCTTTCAACAGATTTTCAATTTAATGTAGTATAAGCTTATTGAGCTTAAGCTTGGTATGAAGATTGCTAAAGGTAACAATTTTTTGCAGTCTTTTCACAGAAAGCTAGAACAAACGAACGACAGGTGCGAAATAATCTTACAGTTAAGAAATGTGACTTGTAAAATTTGCATGTTTTGAGTAACAACATCTCTAATTTCTTTTAGGCTTGATTAACTTTTATAGTGTGGTTCACAGGGCCAGGAAGACTTAATTATAGTGTGAAGCAACTCACCATCCTCGGATAGGCTGAGTTCCTGGTAAGAAGTGTTTAAGGTCTCTTAAAGTCTGTAGCAGCAAGAGCAGCAGGCAAAAGCCAATTACTGCTGAAAATGTAAACTTAACAATTAGCAGGTAAAGAATAGTGTTTGGGAGATGATGCTCAGCGTGATGAAAATATATACCAATCCAATAATATTGATTCTAGGCTGCTGGTGAAGGAAAGGAGACTGTCCTGGGAGAGCCACCCCAGCACTGCTCTGAGGCTGCAACTCACAGTGAAGCTTTTTCTACAACTGGGCAGGGGGTGAGGGGGAGTCCAAATTTGACCTTAGTGTTGGTCCCAACTTTGGATATTTAAATTGACTAATATGTAAATTCTGCAAATGAAGATTTACACCTCCCCTGGGTCTTACACGACCCATCAAGTTATGGGCAGCATTGCCACAGAGAGCAGTGAGTGTGCAGTTGAACTTCTGCTGAGTTGCAGAGAGGGAGTGCAGCAGCCTGCCTGACGCATATGTATCAATATACATACATAATAAAAATATCAAAAAAATATATAAATATACGATTTATCCATCTATCTCTGCCCAGGAGTACAACTAAACTTTGAGCAGGTCGTACACTCCTTTGCTGGTTGCGCTGTGTTCACCTGGTTGTATGTTGCACACAGGCTAGCTCCTTCCTTTCCGCCTTGGCATCATCTGTGCCCAGCTGAGCAGTGGGCTTGGCCAGACTCATAGTTTGTGCCCAGTTACGCTGCGTCTTAGTTTGTGTCTGCTCTGATATCAGTCATCTCCAAAGTTATATGACCCATTTTACTGCACTGTAAAAACGGAAGCACTTAGTAGCAATACGCCCTGCCAGGGGTGGCAAAGCAGCTGATCACAAAGATACACATCAGCAAGGGGAAGTAGAATTTAAACTCCCTTTTAATTTGTGCCGAGACATTAACTGGGAATTATGAACCAGTGCTATTTAGTGAAATACATGGTCTTTAATAGATTGTGGGGGTGCATGCTTAACATGTAGGACAAAGTGAGTGGTGTATCTGATTGGATTAGCGGCAAATTTAATCTAGTGTATGACACTGCTGATTCAACAGTCTTTTTTTTTTTTTTTTTTAGGATGAAAGTGACTTTGGCTTGATATGTGATCTGTTCAGTGCGCTAAATTAACTGTAGGCTGTATGGGTTTGATCCGTTATTTCAATGGGGAAAGGAATTTAATTTGAGAAGGTCACAATATGCAGTATGAGAAATTATTTGCTTTACAGTATGGGAAAGCTTTTCTGTGACGTGAAATTTCTTCAAATATGATCTCCAAGCAGTAAATAACTTGCAAAGACATTTCCCCAGAATATCAGCACCTACTGCATAATTTGTGAAAACTTGTTTTTTCCATGATATTTTCCAAACCTGAATCCAAAGGACAAATATCCTTTTTCCTGTAAAGACATTTCTCTGAATCAGCAGATTTGATTGAACGTTCTTACAAGATGAAGATAAAAGCCAATGTAAATATGTTAAGCATAGGCTGAATTTTAGTCTTGCCTTTGTGGGAAAAGCATCTTGCGACTTCATGAGTATTATTAAAATTGCAAGTCAAATCACAACAGTCCTGCATTAGTCCTAGGTCAGTGCATTAAACTTTTAAAAAGTGATGTGTGTGTCATGAAAGATTAGGAAAACTGATTCAGATCTTAAAGCAGTACGTGTCTATGATGTGTTGTTCTGTTCCTAGGACATGCCTGTGAGATAGGTCAGAATTGAAGACCTGGGGATTATGGACTGAGGCTCCTTTACAGAATTCATAAAAATGGACATTTCTACATGTCCAAATGTCAGCTCTAGGCACAGTCACTCCAGGTAGCCTTAAGGTATGTTCACTTACCATTACTGTGCTACTATAGAGTTGAGCGAGAACTCTTGCTGCCGTGCTTTGGAGAGAAACAGAGTTTGTTTTCAGTTAGAACAGTCATTTCTGCTGGTCGTTTTACTTACATTTGTGAATATTTATATAGAAGTGGGGAAAAATGGTTTGCAGATGAAACTTCTGTATTGATCAAAATGCCAGAGATTAGATCTGGCTAATGCTTACTATAAACACATTGTACAGTTGCAGAGTATATACTTTTTTTTTCAGCTTAGATTCTATGTGTTATCTTGAACTTAGAAGAGTCGCCGACTTCTGTTTTTTACACTGTTGACTAGAGTTGTTAAATATCTTATGTGCTAGCACAAATATTTTTAATAAAACAGAGTAAAATGTCACTTTTGGCAGTATTGCAACTATTGTTGCAGTAAGTATGGTACTTAACAAATGTGCAGTCATAAGAGCTTTCAAGAAAAAACACTTTCAACTTATTTTAATGTATTTATTTTACAGTTTTGAAATGTACTTAGTTGCCAGCTGAGGAAAGAACTGGTTAGGTGGCACCAGCAGTGGATATTGTTTGGGATTTGACAAGAGCTAGTAGAGAAATGTAGGAACTTTGATACTGCATAGTGAGCATTTCTGAAACAAAATTGGCTATTACCAACATTTAACATGTTCAGTGACAAATGCTTTGATGCTCAAGGGATTGTAGACTTTCTTTGGAGGTAATGGATGACTTGAAGAAAACTGTCTAAAAAAAAAAAAAATCAGTTCTTAAGTTTACAGGGAATTCTATTCCTTTACATAAGAAACATTGTGTTCATTTTAGGACTAAGGCAGTAAAGATAAGGTGATTTTCTGAAAATAAGTTTACTGATTATTACTTACTTCCTCTGATTTTACTTTTTCAAAACAGGTCTGCATTCCTCTGACTTCCACAATAAGAGATTTGTCTCGCTTGTTAGTTCAACTTGAGGTCAAGTTTCCTTTCTCCGACTCTGCCTCCCTCTCTTTCTCTTTTCCATTCTGAAAGCTTCAAATCCAAGTGTCAGTCTATTCTGTAATCTTTTTCTAACCAAAAGATCCAATCCTTTTGAGACCTGACCCTTTAATCTTGTATTCTTCTAAGACAGAGCAATGACTTGCATGTTTGTGCTTAACACAAATATAAGCGTTTTCATCAAAAAATTAAATGTCCTGGGTAAGGATGGTAATCAGCAAGCAAATCTGGAAGGTGACAAAAGGTTCTTCTCATTACTGGTATTTCTTGTAAGGAAAGCTGGTGTCTGTTCAGTCTGAAATAAAAGGGTGGTCTTTGATCATTTATTGCCCTGGAGCAGTGTCCTGGTCACAGGATCACCTGTGCTTTCTGTCCATGCTTGAAGTTCTATGTGAGGTCAAAACCGGGGGCTCGGGGGCAGATCAGTCTTAGAGGAAATGTTGTTGCTGCATGTTGTACCTCTTCTCCATTCAGCTGAAAATGGTGGCCTCAACTGCAACAGCTTTCAGTCATGTTTAGATGATGGTTAGATAATACTGTTGACTGTCATGGTTTAACCCCAACCGGCAGCTAGAACCACGCAGCCGCTTGCTCACTCTCCCCAGTTGCAATGGGGGAGAGACTCAGAAGAGTAAAAGTGAGGAAAAACTCGTGGGTCGAGATAAACACAGTTTAATAGGGAGAGCAAAAGCTGCGCATGCAGGCAAAGCAAAACAAGAAATTCATTCCCTGCTTCCCATCGGCAGGCAGGTGTTCAGCCATCTCCAAGAAAGCAGGACTCCATCACATGTAACGGTTAGTTGGGAAGGCAAATGCCATAACTCCAAGTGTCATGTCATTGTGTCTCCCCCCCCCTTCTTCTTTGCCCAGCTTTATATACTAAGCGTGACATCATATGGCGTGGAATATTCCTTTGTTCAGCTGGGGCCAGCTGTCCCGGCTGTGTCTCCTCCTAACTTCTTATGGCCCCCCAGCCTGCCTGTTGGCGGGGCGATGTGAGGACCAGAAAGGGCCTTGAGCGCTTAGCAACAACCGAAACCACCGATGCGCTATCACACTATTCCCATCCCAAATCCAAAACATAGCACTACACCAGCTGCTAGCAAAAAAAGTTAAATCCATCCCAGCCCTGATGGTGACACAGTCATAACTGTTTTGTTAAAATGTTGTGTCCAGGCAACTCTAATTCTTTTTACTTACAGACTCCACCATGGTTACCAAATTCATACAGCTGGCTAAGTCTGGTATAACACTGTTGAATCTTGGGCTTTTCCTTTTTCTCTGATCATGGGAAGCAGCCCTTGGAGTCAGGGTTCCTGGGAGTGTGGGTATCACCGAGATATCTAGAGTTTGCCCCTTAGAGCAATTGGAGTTAGTTTATAGAAAACCAAAATGAAACAGAGATACCAAGAATGTTCTCTTCTGTCTTAAGAGCAGGTAACAATTCCCTTTGTGGGGAATACAGAAACCAAATCCTTCTGCTCATCTCCAGTATAAATGTCAGCTTGGCACTCCGATCAGTGAAGTTAAGGATTCATAGCATCCTTGTATCGTTTACTAAAGGAAATTCTTCTTTCAAACCAGAAAAAGCGCGTGGCCTTTTAATAACCTCCCTCTAGTCACCGCATGTATTCTGTGACTGTAGCACTTTTTTTGCTGTCCTATACAGTGTAAATTGTTCCTGCGTGCTGTCTGTGGAGCCAGGCCTCTGGTCATAATATAACAAATACTCTCAGCAAAACTCAGCCAACTATGTCAGTTGCCCCTGCAAGCATTCCCTTAACAAAGAGTGAAAATGAAACTTAGGAATATTGGGAGTCATTGAAGTGGAAGGACTTTATCCGCAGACCTGCGTGTAACAAGCAGGTGTGGGAACTGGAGAACGAGGTGGAAAAAATATCAACTCACTACCACTTCCCAGCCTATGAAGTGGTTTAGAGATGTGTTCAATGCCTTTTTTTTTTAATTGTGCCTGTTTGTAACAATGGGACAGAAGAAACACTCCCTCCCCCCCCCCCCCCCCAACACCAACAAAAAAGCAACTGACAACCAAAACCCAAAACAAAACCCCAAAACCAAAGCAGAAAGTTGCCATTACTATTCTTGTAGCTCCATTTGCTGCCCAAGGGCTTTGGTCTACCAAATTCTGTTTGTCTGATGAGAAATGATGGAACTTGCCACTCTGCTGGATGAGTTCAGTTCCCACCAGTGTTGAATCCTGAGTACTCAAGAAAAGGTTATCTCAGCTGTCTGACAAAATGCCGTCTTCCTTGGAAAGTGCAGGCTGGCCTGGCTGTGCTGGCGGCTGTCAGCGGAGAGGCATGTAGCGTTTAGCGGCTGCTCTGCCTGATAATTCTCTTGCTGCTGCTGTTGTTGTGGAGCTTCACTGAAATGTGTTTATGCTACAGGAAAAGCAAGCTTATAATTTTCCTGAGCTCCTGGCATGTTTCCAGGAAGAAGTTGTTTTGTGTGTCAACTGTTTCTGGAGTCAGTATGTCGTAATTGCTGCTATTAGAAGAATGGGAGGAAAGGAGATTCCTTTTACTCTCCAATCCCACGCTTTGAGATTTTTCTGTTAGTCTCCATTAAGACTGGAAATTTGTGTTGAGTTTGTGAGCAAAAGTCTTTTTCCAAACCTTGCCTTCTCCACAGCCGGTGGCGCGAGCCCTGCACAAAGTGTGCCCCTGAACTGTATGCCCCAGTCTCTGCCAGAGAGGAGCTAAGGGCAGTTCTCTGGTAAACTCTGCTGGAGGCCAGGCAGCTGTTACCATCTAGGAAATACCTGGGTTGCTGGGGCTCATCTTCTGTGTAAGCTTTCTCACTCTATTTAGGGACTTCGGTAACACTTAAATGTAATATGATAAATCTTGGTGCTAAAGTACCTATTCCTGTACTCCCATAGAAGCAGGTGGATGGAGGAGGCATCGCAGGATGCTCTCCAGTGGGGGTTTGCCAGCTGGGGCGGACGGGTTTCCTTCTGGTGTGCAACGGGATGTAAACGAAGTGACAGAGGGTAAGTGATACAGGTTTTCTCCTGCTGTTTCCGTAGGTGAACATAAAAGCAGGGTTGTCCTAATGAATGGCAGGAAGTAATGCAGATGGGTTGGAACTGGAAATAGAGGATATAAACCTCCTGCAACAAATTGTTACTACAGATCTTATGTTTATGTCCTAAGTCACATGAAGAATGTTGTTCATAAACTTAATTTTGGTCCAGTTGCTTTCCCATTTTTGCCAAAATTTTCTGTAGAGGAAAAAGCCCCCAGCCGCCTTTTGGCCGTATCCACTTCCATCAGCGAAAAGGAAACCGGGCATTCACAGAATTCCTGGAATTATTCTCAAAATTCCCTTGTCTCTGCAGGACAGGAAGCCAGACGGCATTGTTTTAATGGCATTTTTCTAGCCTTAAACCTCTGAGGCTTTCTATATTTCTCAGCTTTCGTCAGAAATTTCAGGATGCTGTCTGCATTTTGTTACAGCAGCTACCCTCACAGCTCTCTTATATGCTTGTTCTACCTTCTTTGTCCTCAGTACTATAGTATCTGAGCTCATCCCTGTGTAATAAAAAAGTAGGTAGTCCTGAGGAAGGCTGAGGGGAGACCTTCTCACTCTCTATAACTACCTCACTTGGAGTGAGGTGGGGTTGGTCTCTTCTCCCAAGTAACAAGTGATAGGACAAGAGGAAATGGCGTTAAGTTGCCCCGGGAGAGGTTTGGGGTGGATATTAGGAAAAATTTCTTCACAGAAGGGGTTATCAAACATTGGAACAGGCTGCCCAGGGAAGTGGTTGAATCACCATCCCTGGAGGTATTGAAAAGGCGTGTAGAGGTGGTCCTTAGGGACATGGTTTGGTGGTGCTTTTGTCAGTGCTAAGTTAATGGTTGGACTCGATGATCTTCAAGGTCCCTTCCAACCTAGACGATTTGATGTTTTGTTGTCTTTTTAACATGAATTGCAGTGGTCATATGTAGGTAATATGATTTGTAATTGCCACCCCTGCCTCCCGTTTTACTTGTAGTTTAACTTCAGTTTGTAGTTACAGTCACGTATGTCTCTTATTTCCCAGAACTCTGGGAATAATTATGTCCTTTTGTCTTCATTCTAGAAAGTCTCAGGAGATACAGTCCTAGTTTGCAGCTGCTGGGAGAGTAAAATGTTGGTATTTTTTATTTTTCTAGAGTTTATTATATTTCACAACATTATTATATTTCAGTTTTAGTGTTAATCGGAAAGACGTCGTAACTGTGACTGTACCATACCACCTGCTTAGGAAATGCTCAGCTAAGGAGCAAAAATCTCTCTTCTGTCTTTTTGTCTGCTGAAGGATCAAATTTTTAGTTCTTGTAATCCTACAAAAAAAGCCTTCAGAATGTGGCCAGAATGAAACCCTAATAACTCTAAGGCAGGTAGTGAATGAAAAGACTCTCACCTCACACGCATGTGCGCACACAAATGTGCAGTCTTGATTTTTGAGGTCTGCCTCATTATTCTGTGTGCACTGTGTAGCGTAAGAGGGACCTGATACCGAACGGGGCAAGAAAGGGGCCTCAGGAGGTCGTGCAGCCCCACTCCTTATGCCGGGGCAGAAGGGCTAGTAACGAATTGCTCTGTAGATCTCAGCATGAAGGACATGAGATTCCAACAGCCTTTGTAACCAAAAGCCTTTCTCAATTATTTATATGTTTGAGGAGAGGAAATACGTAAGTTGCTTTCCCATTAGTGAAGTAACAAGGAAATAAACAGAGGAGACCTTGTTTAAAATATTTGTTTTGTTCCGATGATGCAGATAAGCAGCTGTGAGAGCTCTCAAGTTTGCTCCGTGAATCATTCTGAGCTTTGTCAGGATGTCGAAGCCCCTTGTACAACTGAACAAAGCACTGTATCCCTGATTAAAGACATGCAGATGATTTAAAGACTTGCAGAATTATTGCAACTGTTTGTTTACCGTTTTCAGGTTCTAGAGTACTTCCTATATTTGACTGATTTTGTCCCTGCTGAATTAAATGGTACTTGAAACATAAAAGGAAAAAGTGCAGGGGCAGCCACCAGCAGTGTGGCATCATTTCGTGCGTTTAAGAGAGAGCTAAGAGTGAGACGTGCAGATTCAGAAATGGCCTTGCTGGGTGGTTGATGGCAATGGTAGCAACAAAGGTGTATGGGCGGTTCTGCAGAAGATTTACTGTCCTTATTATTAATCCTTATTGTATTATTATTACTGTCCTTTCTCCTAAATATTTTGGAAGTATAGTAAAGTGAAAGCACTTCATTAACCTCTTCTGTTGGGAAGATGATCACATCATATTAAAGCCCAAATATTAGCATCACTAATACTGGTGAAAAGTCACATCATTGGACGGGGGCTGCCAGCAGGGCAGGCAGTAGCATCCTAAGGGAGCTGCCCCATCACAACGCAACCTGTACGGGATCACTGGAGAAACTGATTATGCTGACCAGGAAATGGTCAGCTGGTTATTGAACATGCTGACTTAGGAAATCTCAGCTGGTTTTGCTGTGAAGGCGTTGCAGATACACTGCTAGCAGAAAGGGAAAGAGAGCACGAGGGGGCTCAGCCACCTATTTGCTGGGTTTGGGAGGTAGATCATAAAACAGTCGTTAAGTTGATAGCTTTAAAGCAGATAAATGTGTATAGTGCAGCCTATCAGTAATGATATGTGCTGTGCTTTGTTACTTGTGTTTGAGATTACTTTTAAATTATTAGTGTCTTAATCAGCCTCACGTTAATACAATAGCAGCACATTGTGACTGCAGTGAAATAACCGTGAAAAGGGACTGAGAAACCAGAAAACTCTGTTTATGTGGTGCATTTGGTTTCCTCTGAAGCCCTGATAAAACATAGGTTCCCATGTTTCATGCCTCTCGCAAGTGTTCTTGTTCTGAGTCACTTGATGCTGTGTGCTTATACTTGTATACTTTCACAAAATAAAACGCAGTCTTTGATTAGTTCTAAGGCCCAGCAGCAGTGTAGGATACAGCCATAGAGATCTGAAGGGAGGCAGGGAAAAATGTGGGCAGGGTAGAAAGAACCATATGCCTGACCACATGAATGGGGAAATGTGTAAAAGGTGCCTAAACCCTGTCCCTGGGAGAGCTTGTATGCTTAAAATGCAACGTGGCAGGGTTCAGCGTGCGGCACCCGAGTCCCCTCTGCCTGGCAGTCGCTGCCCTGGATGTGATTCTGAAGAAGCAATGACTGCTGAGAACCTCACTGGAATAATCTCAGCATCCTATCAGGAGCCCAGAGATAGTGAGTCAGATCTCCAGAAATTAAGGAAATAAAGAGGTGAAGCTGGGACAGGATCCTGCATTAGGTTTGGGTGCCTGGTCTGCTCTGGTACAGGCATCTCTATGCCCCTGAGGTCAGGTTTGTTTGACATATCTAGAAGATGCAGGAGACAATTACAGAGGTTTTCAAAGTGCTGAAGTAGTTTAGTAAGGTGCTGATTTCAGCTGGAGATGGATATTTAAGCTGATTCCCATTTTCTGAGATCCCTCTTGAGGCTTTCACCTCCCAGGGATTTTGTTTGGAGACATGGATGCTCTAGCTGAGGAGGAAGCAGCCCAGGCTCTCAAGTTACATGGCCTGACAGACAGGCTGTTGGAGATGGACTACCTACAGATAGTGGCATAGTTTCACTGACAGATTTTGGCTTAAAATCTGTCAGATGAATACCTCCTTTTATTATTCCCTTCCTCAACCGGCCCAAAAAAGTCTTCCAGAAGAGTTGGAGGCTATACAGACAGGCTTCTCCTCTGTTATTGTGTAGCTGCCAGCATGAAATGGATTGTTATTTTTTCTTCAGAATTAGGCTCTGGGTTGAGATTGCCAGTGGAGTAATTTTACAAAAGGGTCATCTTTCCTACTTCAAATGTGACTCAGTAGGGACAGAGAAGGCGTTATTATATGATGGCTCTTTAATGGGCTGTGGGAAGCAAGAGGGTGGTTTCAGTCTAGAGGACATATTTAATCTTGCAGCGTCTTTTACTACATTTAACAGCCTGTCCTACATCTTAATTGCTCTGTGTAGAGAAATTAATCCTAACCCCTCTTTCTTCCTGATAATCTTGAATCTGCACTGTGTTTGCCCACATTAGCCTGTCTTCCTCTGGCAGCTCCCCAGCTTCTGCTCTTGCTTGATCACGGGATTGCTCCTCATTGCTCATCCATAGAGATGGGGAATTGTGTAAATCTAGCTTATCTTTCCTTCTGAGTCCTGCTGTTGTCATAGGTTTCCCTATTATGTTTCCCAGTAAATATCCATCCTGCAATAATACACTCAGGATTTTGGGGACCGCATTCTCACACTTCTTTTTGGGTGGGCGGAGCGTCCTGGTTCTCTGGTGGTGACCTGCTGTAGTTGGTGTCTCCTGCCGATGCTTTGCCTCTGGGAGGAGATGCCGCACTGCTGCCAAGTGCTCATTGCTGCAGGGACCGGCCACTCAGACGGGTATCTCAGCCCCCCAGGCAGCCTGCGGGCACGTGGAAATTCTGGATGTTTTGATGCCTTTGTTTCTAGAGGCGAGAGGCGTGGGTGCCCCCTTTGCCCTCTCCACTTAGTGATGCGGTCCAGTTCACCGGTTGGCAGGTGCGGCGTGGAGCTGTGGGTTCCATGATGCCTTCCCTTCAAGTGCTACCGGGCATGTCTTGTGCCCCAGGCAGCGGTGTTTAGCTGGGGGGACGGCAATGGATAGGTCTGAAATTCAAAATTAAACTTTTTGCTCATTAGAAAGTATGATTCATTATCCCAATACGAAATTGTATATTGGCAGAGCTTTTAGCACAGCGAGTAAGACATTCTTGGAAATGTTTACAGCTCTGGCAATAAGCCCAAATACTTTTTTTCCCTTTCTTTTCCATTCTGTTGTTGAGAATTGAAGTAAGGACTTCACGGCATCACAGAGAAACATCTCTGCAGTTCATCACTATTCATCAAATACATTTATCTTGGATGTGTATTTGAATAATGATGTCCCTTATCGACACCTCATCATTCATAAAATACTGGGATATGTTTATTTCATAACCACAATATTATGAAAAGACTCTGAGGTTTTCTATTACAAATAAAGTGAAAGCTTTCTATAAATACGTTCAATTTCTTCTTTCCTTTATGGTGTACAGGCCGTGTACTGACTTGGTTTTCTCAACGAAAGATCATAATGTTTCTTGTTGATATCTGCAAGATGTGCATGTGAGCGAGATGGCTGGATGCAAGAGAATTTCTATTCTGTTGCTTGAGTGCTGATTGAGATCAAATGGCAGAACCATTTAAAATTTCTTGTATTTTTATTTTCACATTTAGTTGGGAGATGATGTAAGCAGTAAGAACATCCGGGATATTAATGTACCTGGTTAATTCATGTAGCTTGATGTGTTTTGGTGTTTTTGTGCAGAACTAATTGCCATTGTAACTTTACTTGGTATTCGGGACGTGTGCTTTAATTCTGAATTTTAGGTTGCATGAGCTGCAATGGCGACTCAATGTGAAGGCTCTTTGTCTGCAGATACTTGCGGAGCGGTAACAAGAGCTGATCTAAATATAGCATCTTGGCATTCAGCTTGCTTTTTCCTTCTTCTTCCTTCTCCTCTCTGACATTGGTTAAGGAATTGATTTCTTCATTTGGTTGAGACAGTTATTATCCCTCCTGTGTTTGCTAAATGTAAATGCTACTCTTTTGTTCAGCATGCTGCATTCTGAAAACCTTTCTGCAGTCTGGGTTGCTATATTGCAGAAACACTTAGAAATAAGGGAAACCACAAAAAGTTTGGAGAAAAAAAATGGTTTTATTAGGGCTGTGTAATGCAGTTTAAAAGTTTGCCAAACAGTGTTGTAAGTGGTTGGTGCCTGTCTTTGACAGGACACACGTCAATTTGCACATCTAAGTTTAAGAGTGAACATAAGACTCCTGACCTTCTCAAAAGCGTTTCCTGCACCCCTGAGAGAGCAGATTCTCGCAGATAATAGCTGTATTATATCCTAGTATTTTCTTGGGTTATTATTACGTGATACTTTTCCCCTGAAGACTGGGTGTGCCGGCATTGCTCTGCACATGAGAGATGCTGTCGCCACGCTGGCTCTCTGGCAGGGTTTATGCTTCGTGCCGCTGTCTGCACACCACAGTTCACTGCGGGATGCTTGTGTTGCAGGAAACGGAGCAATGGCAGAATTGGAACTGAGCCAAGGAGCTAAAAACAGAGCATGAGAGGGTAGCCTTACTGCCCCTCTTGCCTTTGTGGCACTGCCTGCTGCCACAAATATCTCTTGAAGCTGCAATCGGATGGTTGTCCAGGTTCTCCCAAGGTGAGACTACCTCACTGGAGGCCTCTCTGAGCAGGGAGAGATGTAAGGGGTCAGGAAGAGACTCCCTGACACAACTTGCTGCGTGCTGTGGTCTGCAGCCTGTAGACAGTAGGACGCAGTCTGCTGCCATACACTTGCAGTCCGTCGTGACCAACTTAGTTAATGGCGTACGCAGCTGTAGGATCCTTTCCAGCTTTGCCTCTCCATCCAAACCCCACATAAACTCAGAATTTGAACTGTTGGTTTCACTCGCATAAGAAGATGCCTTACCAAGGAGGAAGTGTGTGGGTTGGTTGTTCCTCCACATATTCACGTGGCTATCGATCTTTGTTTTGAGTTTTGGTGTCTATGTTGTAGTTGTAGCAAGACAAAGTGTGTGTGCTTACGTGATGTGAAAGCTGCTATTTCTGCTCTCTTTGGAACATCATTTGAATTTGGTTTTGAGTCACACGCCTAGTAACCCATGAAAAAGGAGTTTATAGGTTGGATAACTGCCTCCTAAAGAGGTACTAGAGAAGCATAAAAATGATTCATATGTTTGATCTGATTCAGAATTCCTGGAGATGTAGTTTTGGCCTACATTGCAGTCTTCCAAGTGGAAGCCACTATAATTATTAACTAGAGCTTGCTGTATCAATACTAAAATTCTTAATGAAACTAACTTTTCTACACTATGTTTCTTCAACATCTGATGATTGAAGCCCATGAAATACAATTCTACACAATAAGAAAAGTGGCTGTGAGCATCTGTGGGGAGTTGCGGGGACAATGAGGGACCTTTAGTGCATGCATTTCACACCTCAGTCAGTTTGACCTCCTGTTCCTCTGCTTTTTGCACTAATATATCTGCTGCTGGGAAGTTTTGTTGTTTTTTTTTTCCAGTTCATTGTAATGCAAATGGTCACTTGACATGGGCACAGCAGAACTGGGAGAAGCTGGAGGTGTCTCTCTGGATGCGTGGGGCCATGAAGGCACGCATGGTTTCACACCGGCCAACTGTTTGCAGTGGACCCAGGGCCTTTTCAGCCCTTAAAATATGCAAATCAACGTGATCAGGAGGCACTGGTCTAAGGTCAAAATGTCTTTTTGCAGATTTCTTTCTATGCACCAGTAGTGAAACCCTCCCTTATTTATCTCTCTGAGACAGTGCCCTCATCTACCTTCCTCCCCTATTCGCAGGCTTGCTTTTTCCAGTCTTTCATTTGATTTTGCACAGGAGCCCACCGAACACCCCTCCTCTCCTTCTGCTGTGCTTCTCGCCTAGGGGCATGTGCCGGCAGTTGGGGGACACTCCTAATGAGCAAATGAGAGTGTGATGGCATAGGGACAAACCCAAGCAGTTAAGTAAGTGGAGTCGATAAGGATTTTACCAATCATGAAACACACAAAATCAATACCAGAACAAGTTAGCAGCCAGTGGGAAAGGTTTTAGCAATAGCATAATGGATTTGATTTTCTCAGCTTTCATCAATAACGTGGCAAATGCATTTAGCACAGGCTGAAGTGGAGCTAACAGGATATCAAGCAGGCCAGCAAGAAAAGCTTTGCCGTTGTCACCTCCAGCACCAAAAAAACCCAAATAAACCAAGGTTAGTGTTACAGCAGACCATTAGTCTGACAGTGTTATCCAGCTGTTACCAGTGTCATGGATAGCTTCAGAGAAGTAGGAAACAAAACCTTACCTCATTTGGCATGTGATATCGTTTTTAGGTACTCCTGTAGTCAAATCTTCTTTCTCTATGAGAGTTTTTAAAATTTTTAAGGTTTTTTTTTTTTTTTTTTTCCGTAGATTAATTCAACTGGAAATTTTGTTGCACCCTAAAGCTAAACATGCAACAAAACCTCCAACAAATGCCAGCCCAAATTGCTGAAGTTCTTAAGTGGAAGCCAACCCTATATTTTTAGTAGATTGTGTCACAGGCAGCATTTGGGTGACCTCGAGCATTCCTTGGGTGACCTCAGCAAGAGTGAAACCCCCGGGTACTGCCGCAGCAGAGCGATGCCTGCCCCTCGCCATCGGGAAGCGTGTGCCCAGCAGCCTGTTCAGCCCAGACCTGCTCGCTACAAGTGCATAATCTACAGTGTCAAAGTGGTACTTAAATCCAGACAAATGCAAACACATTGGCAATCTGAGTCAGACAGCATTGATGACTCATTAAAGGCATGGCTAGAGCTGCCTCGGGGCAATGAGAAGTATTTTCTCCTGTAATAAATAGGTAATTTGTGATTAAAAGCTGCTGCAACTGAGAAAACACAATTTTTATATGAACTCTGTGTAAAAACGTCTGATTACAGAGATAACGTTATTAGCACATGTCTGTGTGTAATGTGTGCTGAAAAGGGGAAACACGGCACATGTTGCCTGGGAAATAAAACTAAGTGGCAGGGGTAACATTGCATTCTGGATGTTTGAATTACCATATGTAAGTTTTTCCCTTTGCTGCGATAGAGTTTTGAAATGCTCAGTGAGCTAGCTAAGTTTAGCTAATTATATTTTTAATTACAGGGAGAAGTCAACAAGTGCTGGATCCGTAATCACAAGAAATCTCAGCTTGGGGTGGGAGAATTTCAGACAACAGCAATATTGAGAAATGCAAACCCTATCGTAATGCTAATGCTGTGGTGTTCGCTGCTCCAAAAGTTTCCGAAAAGATGTGCCTTAGTGGTAAATGGCTCCTAAACATTCTGGTGAGCTTAATAAAATTTTGCCTTAGGCAAATGTCTTTCTGGCTACGTGATAGCACTAATCCTAATGTTGCTGCATTACAGGGGAATTCAGCTGCACTTTAATAAGATGTTCTCCAGCACTTACTCAATAGGAGTGTTATGTAAGATGTGCAACCATAATAGAAAATCATAGAAGACAGGGCTAAAAATGACCTTCGGAGGTCATCTAATCCTGCCGTTGGGAGGCTGGATTCTGCCAGTGTAAACACTGAGCAGCTTCACCAATGTAGAGATGCAGGTGGTGTAAATTTGTGTTAGTGTAAATCCAGCAGTGTGATTTTTTTTTTTTTTTTTCTTATATTCAAACAAGGTAGCTGAAAGGGTATGGATTGCAGTAATAATGTGTTTTAGTGATGAATATTAATATTGAAGTAATTAAATCAGATGACTAGGAATCATAGGAGAGGGAGATACTTTGCGTGTCATTGAATCTGCTCCCCAGTTAGCATAGAAACCCTTTCATAAACGTATGGAGCTGTCAGTTAATTACAGGAGGGTTTAAAATAGCCCTTGCACAGCCTTGTTTTTCATCTTCCAGTTATTGAAATATTATTAAGTTTTCATAGTGGGATGCTGGGTGTGGATTTAAATGACCAAAATCCGATTTGATGTGCAATTATTATATTCCTGCCAACTCAGTGCAGGAAGAGCAGTATAACAAATTAGTTTCCCCGTTGAAGTTGAATGTACCTTAACCAAACCTTCATTGCCATACATCAAAGTATCGCTACACATAACATGCTAAATTCTTTGCTGAGGTAAATTGTTGGCAATTTCCCTCATTTATACCCTAAGTGTTTAAAATATGCATATCGGGATGTGACAGCTCTCCAGATTCTGATGACCTCCTTTAGGAATGTGAATACCAAATAGAGCTGAGCAGGTGGAAACAGAAAATGTTGATGTTAACGGAACCAAGGTGATGTTTGCATTATGATGAAATCGAGTTTTTCCATTTGCTGGCTGTGAGGACGTACGGACTGACTGCTGCTGCTTCAGAGCAGCCTCCTGTCCAGTGTAGCATCTTCTCTTCATGCTGGCCATAAGTTAATGGCGAGGAACCAAGGCAAACAGTATTACTGTTTTCTCCTCATACCTCCAGCCTTCTAACTATTTTCACCTTGAAGATTTTGCTCTACTTTCTCTGGGATGTCTGTTTTGCTCATCCACTGTATTACCAGTTTTCTCCAGAATTAAAAGATTCTCTACATGATTATTTTTTTTTTCCACTTCCATGAAGCAAGTATCATCTTCTGCATTGATGGGTTTATCCTTTAAGGTTAGTCAAAAAGAGGTCTATGGAATCCCCGTGCTCAGTTTTTGCAGACAACTATTATAATTTGGAATCAGTGTTTTTTAAAAATGCAGAAAAGATTGAATTTTAGTTGTTGAGTTAAAGCACTTCTTGTGTTTATATCAGTACTAGGGTTGTTGCATCTCCTACTCTTCCTTTACCTCAAATACTCCTCTGGTCTTTAGATAAAATCCCTTCCACCTGCTGCATTGTGCTTGTTACTCAAGCTGAGTTGAACAAGAAGGTAGGTTGAACCCTTGAGCTCTCTGTGGGGTTCTCAAGTATTTGCTTTGCTGGAAGCCGATAGGCGGTTAGAGGACCTCAGTCTTTAAGAGGTTCTCCAGTGCAATCCCAGAATTGCCTGTTGTAACAAAACCAGGGGGAAAAAAAAAAAGTGGATGAAGCCAAGGCACAAATATGCCTTTGGCGGCAACATAACCATCTGATAAAGTTTGACATAACCCCAAAATATCTACTAGCTTGAAGAGTGTGGATGTCAAAAGAAAAAGAGATCAGCTACGTAAATATTGATTTCTCTAATAACATGTTAGGGTGACAGATGTGGAGAAAGGGTGGATTGTCACTGAATTTCCCTAAAAGCAAGATATTACTGTCTCTCTAATAATTTGGAAAATAATTTTAGTTTCAGCCCTGGAACGAAGCACCACACAGTGATCGCATTTTCAATGATGCTAAGAGCATAGCAAGGTCAAGTAGGGAAGCTTGTTTAGTAGGCATCCATTCCTGAGAATGGGAATTGTTCAAAATCGTTGCTTGCTTTGCCCAGCAAAGGAAGATGGGAAAGAGCGGAAATAATGTAACCAAGAAGCCCACAGGTGATGAAACTGCTAGTTTGGTTACTGCAGTGTCATGTCTCTGTGGTCAGATGTTTTTTAGATGTGGGCCCCAATTAATTGTTCGTCTATTTTTATTTGAGTATGTATTTGATCTCAACATAGTTAACGTTTTCTGAGCTATTACCCAGAATATAGCAGTTAAGCTTTTATGGTGTAAATACAGATGCTGTTTTTCCCTGGTTGTGTTGTCGGCAGAGGAAGCTCAGCAGATTTGTGTTTGGAAGTTTATCAATAAGCAGTCTACAACTCAAGTTTAAGATTCTGCAAATAAGGGAAGGCTTTTCTGTGTACTTGCAGCTCTGTGAAAATGAGCGATGTGAGGTACATCTGTCTGGGGGAGGATAAAACACAAAAAGGTTTTATGACTAATGACATCAGCTAGGGATCGTCTTGTTTGTGCAGGTTGTGTTTCCGAGCAGTGGTTGCCTGACACACTGTAGCATCTTATTAAATACTTTATTATAAGACAACAGTAATGTTATGGAAGTGATGCTAAGCTTCTGTACTGCTTTCCCTTTGGGAGACATTTGTTTTCAGCTCAGATACAGAAGCTGAAGCATTACCATCATCAGTTCATTCTGCTTCAGTTTTAACTTGCTTAATTGTCTTGTGAAAATTTGCCTGGAATGACAATGGGAGTGGTATCAGGTAACTATTTTCTGGGTGGCATTTTAAGATACGCTTTTAATTTACTGGGCTCCAGGCTGATTAAGAATAGATGGATCCTATAGGCCTTCCCATAAATACTTACAAGGTGCAACATTTTTTTTCTTTTTTTAAAAGTTTGGTGACAGTGTTTCACTTTGTGTGTTTCCAATTCCTCTGTCTCTTATGTCCTTGACTGACTTTTCTGCTCATTTTTTCCTCTAAGCTCATAGCATCACAGCATAAATATATTAACAGATACTGAAATATATATATGCATCTAGTCTATGTGTCAAGGAGACACATAAATAAGGATTTGCTAGATGAAGGCTTTGGTAGGTGTCCTAATTTTCCATTTAAATCAGATTACAAAAGGAGATTTAAATAACTGCTTCACACTTTAGAAGGGTTAACAGGCACGGAGATTTCAGACCAAATCCTCAGCTGGTATGAACTGGCATTGGGAAGCTGTGAACTGACAGCAGGGTTGTGTGATTTGAAGCAGCAGAGATCTCCGCTCTGGACTCTCAACATACAGGTGAAGAAACAAATCTGAGAGGCAAACTTTGCCAAGAGCTGTACACCGCATGAGGAGCTAATAAATGGTGAAACAGAAAGTTACAAAAGACACAGAGTCAGAGAGAATCCAGAAGGAAGCTTGCATGAAGTGGGCTGGTGGGCACAGCTGGGAAGTCAGACTCGAGCATGAATTCTGACCCCAAGCTAACATAGGAGTGAATTTAGAAACGGCTAGTGCCAAAGAAAGCACCTGCTTCAGTCCCTCCAAAAAGATGTCTCCCCAGAAACCATCTTCTGTAGAAAACAACAAAGAGATGAGATGAGATGTGCTGAGAGCTATTGCCTATGCTAATGGCCATAATGGTGAGGGAGCTTCTGCGGCTCCTCCCAAAAGTGCTTCTGCTGGGAAGGTAGCTGATTTGATGGGAGGGACCCTGTCGTATATAGTTAATTGAGTAAGCTGTTCATCTTCTAAGTGCTCATCTGAGCTAGGCATAGCGCCTCTCCAGAGATGCACCCATCACTAGCTATGAAAATCCTTATGCAGCAGAGCGCGCAGAACCTCAGATTACCTCTTTCCCTTTTATTGTACAAGGCTATTTTTAATCCAGTGCCTTGCTGTGTATTAATCATTTTTGACAAATTACTTCACGTTGTGTAAATTCCCATGCAGTGTCTGTGCATGCGTGTTTTAGCCTATTGCAGTCTCGTAAGAACAGTAAGTGACACCTCATTTCCCATCACCTTTATTACAGGGGCAGGCTGGCATGGTGATTAGGTATCAGAGAGAACTGGTGCACAAATTCATCTGACAATTTAAACCAGTAAACAGCTCTTTTGTCAATGCAGCAATACCTATGGATTCCATACCATTAATCATCAGAGAGATAGTTTTACTAGTTACGTGGTAGTATGAGTACAAATACATTACTGGAATTGACATCTCGGAGAAAGCTAAGTGGATCGTTGAGTCAGGAGTCCATGGTGGGCTTCCATCTATATACAAGGAGGTACAAGAGTCGCAGCAGATTTCTGGACTGCAAAGACATTTTTTCTCTAACAGTCAACGAGTGCTACTCTCTCAGTCGTGTATTTCTCTTAGATACAGGACTTCAATAGCAGAAATTCTGCGTGACCCAAGAAATGTGTGATAAGAAAGCTCTCAGATGCTTTTGGGAACGGATCATGGACCTGCTTCTCTTACATTTTAAGGTCTTGGGAACAGAGCAGATTAGGAGTGACTCGTATTGTCCATAATCTACCAAATAACCTTATGAAGGTCAGTGAGGTTACTTGTGAATTGAGTGGGCGGGATTTTGCTCTCCAACCAAGCCCACATAGCAAAGCAGTGCTGTGAGAGCATGTCCTAGTACGATACCTCCCTGGCGTGTGTGGGATGAGGCGTACGTGCTGTGAGCAGTGCTGTGCTCAGGGCTGCCGTGCTGTCAACCAGACTCCAAACCCTCTCAGGGCCCTAGGGACACACATCTGGTTTCCAGCACCGGTTTGAGCCTTGTCAACGTCTGATCCCTAGCAGAGGCTGAGGCTTGAGCCTCTACGCTGGCAAGCTGCTATATTCCCCGCAAGCGAGATCACAGCTTGCGGGGGTAGGCTGTGGCTGTGTGTCTGCTACCAGACCTCCACCGGACTGTGTGGAGGGGCCGCTTTGACTGTGTCTTCCTGCAGAAGGCTATCTTCTCTTTCTGGGGCTTTTCAGTGGTGACTGGTGGGATAATGCGTTACTCTCGTGGAGTATTTCCAAAGTACAGTACAAGCTCACAGAGCTCAGGGGATGGCTTGGAAGAACTCAAGTCTGTGCTGCCTTTCTGTAAGATACCTTGTGTTTGACAAGGCACCACCTTAACGCACAGCATTCAGAATCACAAGAAACAAGGAACTGGATTAATTCTAGTATCAGCGTTATTTGCACTGCCCTCGAGAGGAGCAGAGCTGACTGTTTAATGGGTATTTGAGAGAGGCAATCTGCTGTGAGTACAAGTCAGAATGTGGCACAGGCTCTGACGCTAGTAAACACAAGCAGATCTCTGTGGATAATACGAGTTTTTTTCTTTTTGATTTTTAGAATCAACCTTGTCCTATGTTAGGCAGCTGGAGGCAAGAGTAAGACAGCTGGAGGAGGAAAATCGCATGCTGCCCCAGGTGGGTGACTTCTGTTGGTGGGAACAGTAGCCGGCAGCTAGACAGCAACGCTCGGGTCTTCGTGCTTGAGATAAAACCAGTATTACTTGTCATTTGCCGTTACTGCATTTGAACACTCAGGCTGATCATTTGGATAATCAAAGGCACCCACTGTTTGTTCATCTGGCTTGTGATTGAGTGGGGTATTTATTTAAGATTATGACAATGCTTTCATTAATTTTTCTCCTTTGCAGGTGTTGATACCTTGCTAAGAAAAATTCACTGGAAGCCACAACTTACAGTTAATTAATTTAAGGCTTGAAAATCACATTGAACTGACCCTTTACATTCTGGTTTTATTCCAAGAGCTTCTTATTATCAAAATATCAAATGCTTTTTATAGTTAACCAAAATATTTTGCTTTAAAAATGCAAATGTTTTAAGTAATAATAATTGGCTTATATTATTTTTAATATTTTGAGGAATATATTAGATATGCAAATGCAAGACTGAAATTAAATTGAATAAATAAGCAAATTTGAAGTTGAAGGTTTTCCCAATATATTTTTAAGAGTGAAAAATTTTGAAGTTCATTAAGAATGAATCGAAGATACGTATTTTTTATATATATATATATTACAAACCAGTGCATATTTCTCTTGTATTTCATTAAGTAATCTGTAGGAAAATCTATAAAGTCTCCAAATGAAGCTGCCCACTGGAAGAAAAAAGAAGTTGCATATTGTTTAAATCAAACACTAAATGAAGACATTGGTCTGAAGAAAAGTGCTTTTTATTGAACGTAGTACTGTTATTTGAATGTAAAATCCAAGATAGCAGTGAAATGTAGTAAGATGTAAAATCCACTGGCTCTGATGTATTCATTTCTATGAGCCAAGATTAGCTAGAAGGATCTCAGCCCCAGGTTAACAATTTCCTTTCTTAAGGCAGATTTTATGTAAAGTGTGGTGGTTTTTTTTTTCCTCACCTGTAATATGACAGTTGGAAGGGCCTCTCTAGCTCTTGTTTAGCTCTTGACTTGCTAGGTCACCTTGAGCAATTTATGTAACTTGTCTGTACCCTAATCTGTTGATCTGGAAAGGGAGGACAGCAAGAATGATTATATGTCTGTCTGTTAACATGTATTCAGTCTTCAATAGGAAAGACAAAGGTTGATCTTTTGATCTTTGGGTTTGCTTTGGGTCTGGAACAACACTGGGGGATAAATTGTGCAGAACATTCTTCATGGGCAAAACCTTTATAAGTGGCCATATGTTTTATTTGTCTGGGGTTTGAGGTGCTCAGGTGGAGACCCATGAAATACATTACCAGATCTTGCCAAAGACTGGAACACCCATGTTGTGGGTATTGACTTCATTGAAAAGATCTTAGATGGGGTGCCAAAACCAGAAAATAGTGCTTGTGAAAATAGCACCTAGGTCTGTAACTGTTGCAAAAGTAATTGAAACAAAATATGTTGATTGTGGGGTTTTGAAGGGGAAGAACTAGGTGTGCAAGCCTGCAAACTGCTGCTTGTTTTTAAATACACAGGTCAGATTTTTTCTTATGTTTGGTTTTGTTGGCACAAGGATCTGTAGTAGAGTTCTGAAAAATCTCCTAATATCTCTGGATACTTTATTCTTGGAAATAATGACTGACAAGACTTCATGTCAGTTGGAACTTGACGATCTTCAAGGTCCCTTCCAACCTAAACCATTCTACGATTCTGTGTTTGCTGACATATCTTACTGACCTTTCCTCCTGAAGAAAGTCATTGCTTTGGGGAGAGGAATGAAACGTAGACACCAAGCTTATCCTGACTTTTCATATGATTACCTCAGCATTACAATGTGTGTGAGCTCGTTCTGGGGGTTTGTTGTTCCTGTGAGTAACACCCTGAACGTGCTATCACCAGTGATCAGGCCCCGTTACAAAGACAAGGATGCGGGATGGAAATGCATAAGCTCCTGGCACTGGTTCGATTCTGTTTAATGGGAGGAATGGGAGTTTGTTGGGCATTAAGCCAAACCGAGTGCTTTTGACAAATCAGCTGAAAATATACGATGAGCTGCGCAACTGGTGAAGGTTCCTGGCACAGCTCTTACTCAGTTACAGCGTCTGCCTTTAAAATTTCATTGGGCTTCAGTAAGAGAGTGCCTTTTGCTTTTAGCGTAGCACCTCATTGATGGTGTACTGGATAACTGGGAGGGTTTGGGAGTTGCAGGACTGCACTTAGCATGAGAGGGGTGACATCTCGCACTCGTGAATGTGACGCCTCTACTAGGTCTTTACTGAAGACTCCTTGGCTTGCTTTCTAAGGCTTTTTTCTCTCCTCTTGCCATGCTTTTCTTCTTTTTCCTCTCTGCTTTCAATATCCTTCTTTCCCCCCCTTTCTGCTTGTGAAAATGCACTGGCACGTTTGTTGACGCTCTCTTCAGATAAATCACTCCTTTCGTCTTTCACTTAGGTGTGGTTCTTTCCCAGTTTCTTTTTCTTTGCTTGTCTCCCTCCGTACATATTAGTTTTCTTTTCAAAACCCCACAGATCTCTAATGTAAAGGTCTTATTAATATTTAGTGGCAAGAACATTTCCAGAGAAAATGGTTTTAAGTGCTGCCATCACTGTTTAAATGGAATCTGAGTTTTAGTTCACTCTGCTGTACTGAAGGGCTTCTTTGTCAGGGGACATGCAGTACCACCACTGAGTCAATATTTTAGTTTGATCAGGTAATAAAAAAGGTATAAAAATGCACATATTCACTTAAGCCTGTTAATGTCTTTTCCTGTGCTGCACAGTTGTTCTGGTGGCAGTTTATAGTATAGTAGTGGGTTTAAAAGTTATGAGAAGCCATAGGTGGGTTGTAGGTTTGGTGAGAACTGTGATTAGCTGTTCTTTGTTGTTGTCGTTCTTTTTTTCCTTCTCTCAGATAGCATGTAACAAGATATGATCCAGACCCTTTCAGTTTCTGGCCACAAATAGGATTTTTGTGCAAGAAAGCAGATACTTTCCGAGATTGATCATATGCAGCTGGGTCTTCTGTTGAGAATGCCAAACTGTGCCGGCTGCGCCCGAGACAAGGGGTGTGCAGCTTGCACTGGTGCTTCTCAAACGCTTGTGTAGGTAAGGGTGCGTGACAGCAGTGCATAGAGGAAAGGATTTGAGCAAGAACATTTCTGTTTTGCTGGATGGATTTCAGGCCAGAGTAGTTTCCCCGTGGGGCTGGGGCAGGAAAGCTCTCTGCAGCACATGGGCTCTGGCACTGCCGCTGCCTTCTACTGCTTCAAAACGTACATCAAACTACAGCATCACTGTGGATTGAGTTTTACTGCTGACATAAACCAACCAACAAACATAGAATCATAGAATGGTTTAGGTTGGAAAGGACCTTGAAGATCATTGAGTTCCAACCCCCCTGCCGTAGGCAGGGAATACAATAGTATGGCCAGTGGTCCAGCCAGAATATAGTGTCTGCACATATTGTGATGAAGATACTCAGCAATAATTAAGAAAATATGTAGGGACCAAACAATGGATTCAGATCCCAGTTATAGCGTCCTGGGCTGTGACAGATCTGTTAAGTCAGTGAGTAACTTCAGACAACTGAAAACAGGAATGTGCTCCAAGACTTGATGTGGTGCACGACTGCTAACCGTGCCTTATGCTGGGGGAAGCAAGATCAGGATCTGGCATCCAGATGTCAATTAACTGAAGATATTCCTGAATTTAGGGGTAGTATTTCAGGGCTGGTAAGCTCAGCTGAAATGTTATGGAAATGCGGACATCTGTCATATAATGACAGTGAATGCATTTGCAAAAGATATTCTTGGCAAGCCACCCAGTTTAAATTGCTTCAGTTTTGATTTGTTTCATGGGAGGAGGGAGCACGAGGCAGAGATGGAGAATTGTCAGATATTTCCCCCTTCTAACTCTTTGTCCTTGTAATTTAGCTTTACCTTTTAATGAAGGGGAAAGGAAATATTGCCAGGATGCTGCTTTCTGAGCAAACGAACCGCATGGGCTGGTGGAGCTGGAGGCTGGATGCAGGGAGCTGAGCTCCCAGCTTCCACAGCATGCAGCACCAAAGCCGGGAGGCAGGTGTGGTGCAGGGCTGAACCGGAGCCCGGCTACTCCCTGTCACCGGGGCTTTTATACTTCTGTTTCCTCACTCTTTCCTTTACTAGTCTTTTGGTCCTTTTCCATCTCTGTTGTTTTTCTTTCAATTCCACTGTTGCTTTAGGCACTTTTGGGGGGTTTTGCATCCTTGCTAGCCTTTTCAAGTCCTGGTACATTTAAGTGTGAAATGGCAGGCGTGACCCTTAGGCACACACTAGTTTATTTTTAAGCACTCTCAACACTTTCCATTTCCCTCTTTTTTTCCCCCTTCCGTTAGATTATCACATTTATATCAAACCATTTCCAAATCTTTCAAAAACCTTTTTTCTGAGATCTGTGTTTTTTATTTTCCTTCTACATGGCATGGTCTTAGTTACAAATCTAATGAGAAGATGGGAACTGTTTGATTAGTATGTTTTTTGTAAAATGTGTCACTCACAGTCCAATAATGTTTGTCTCCTCCCTTTCATAGCTGTAGAAAAATAGAGAATCCTTCAACCAAAATGTAATTAAAACCCATTGAACAAACCCATGTTACCTAATCGTGTCATCAAATATTTGCTGAAGGTAAATCAACAGCATCCACCCACCCTGTTCTTTCATGTGCTCTCATCCTCAGTTTAAATTAATAGGTCATTAATGGAGCAACTTCAGTTTACAACAGCTGAGGTTCTGACCAGAATCTTTGTCTCAGGGTGTCATAAGCATAGTTCTTCCATCTTGGTTGGCATCGGCAGGCTGAATGGCAAGAACTTACAGGCTTGACGTTACAAAGATACAAATTCAAGAAAAACCTGATGTACAAAAAGAATTGCAGATCAGGGAGAAGGACAGATTATTATTTTTTCAGAGTAATTTCCAAAAATCTAGAGTTGTTTTGTACTCATGCTTTTCTAATACAGTCCACTGAATTTTCCAGATTTTAAATAGTGGTGCTCTTCATATGTGTGGCCCCCAAGATTTGGGGATGCTACAGCCCAAAGCATTTTTCTGTTCCAGATTCATTAGCAAATGAGGTTCATGAAGGGCCTTCTGAAAATGGTTGTTTCTGAAGGTGTGTAGGCAGCAATGGTTTTGGCCACTCAGAAATCTGAGGATGCTTCCATTATGCAACAAGGATATGTGGATTTCGGCAGCAATATGCAGAAGCAGAGGTTTCTACTGAGCTCTTTGAGAACGGAAATTATGGTGAATAACTGCAGCATTTTAAAATTGTGTATTTTAATTGACAGGAATGTTCCCTAAAAAAATTGTTGCCGTTTTATTTAGTGTGTTATTAATCCAGCAGAGCAACATACTGCAGCTTATTGCTTTCTGTTTTTCCTTTCTCCTGCCTGTTTGAAACAAGCTGACAAACACAGCCTGTGTTTCCTTTGAGCTAACAGGGAAATTGAGGGCTGGAGAAATCGGAAAAAAAGCTTTGAAAATCAGGTAGTGATTGAACGGGCCTGGCAGTTACGCAGCAGGAAGGATATACTTCCCAGTAGACCACTTGCCTCTGGGATAAAAGGCAGCTGGAGAATGAGGTGATGTGCATTTGCTGAGGTAGGTCTCCGACGGTAAGTGAACAGAGCAGTGCCCAGTGGACAGGAAAATCATGTTCTCTCAGAAGCTTTGGTGAGGTGACTCCAAGTGTCCTTGGGGCAGAGATGGACTGTGGGTTGTTTTTTTCCCTCCTCGGCTATCCCTGCGTGCCATGGGGAGGTAGTGAGTCAGGCAGCAAGTGGCATGCTTCCTCTGGAGGGGCTGGCGGATAAACTGCCACTGGCTTGAGCTATACAGCGTGCTTTGCACTACAGTGGTTTTCATTCATGACTGTCTTTATCAACAGTATGGATTGAAAAAATGATATTTTCTACTGGCTCAAGTAGAAAGGCTCACGATTAGTTCTCTCCCTCAAAGAGTACCCTGTTCTATACAGGGGTCTTTATTCTGACTGTGACCAGGGTACAGTGCAGGATTTGCCTCTGGCACTGTGGTAGAACGGCCTGAGTATCCTTAACATTTTGCAGTCAATGTGAGGGAGATGCTAAATTTCCATTCATCTAATTTTTTGTTATGTGATATAACAGGGTTGAATCAGATTTCCTGTGCTTTCTATTCACTAGAGTCGTGTGTTGGCATTAGATATTTTGTAGATTTACTTGCAACACAAAATGGAACTGCACTTAGTGATTGCAGTTCCCTCTATTATCTTTGTGGCAAAATGTACAGGAGATGTCATGTGGTTTTTATCTGCTTCAGATAATGTGCTTTCTTCAGCAGTATAATCTGCACAGAGAACACATTAGACTCAGATGAGACAACATGCAAACCATGCTTTAGTTTGGGCACAAGGGCTGGATGGGAGCAGTAGGGAATGTTAACAGTGTAGGATGAGTGAAAAACCCAATTCTTTTTCAGACATTGACGTACAGCACTGTTTATTCAAAACCACTCAAGATACTTAAAGTCAATACAGATTTCAGCACTATGGAGCCACAACTTCATCCCTTCTGTCTGATTTGGTTCCACTTCCATAACTTTGTTACTCGATAATAAATTAAAAGATCTGTTCAAAATATGTGGACACATGGGATGCCTACTTTTAGTGGCTGAATGCAAGTGCTGTGTGCAGAGCTAGAGAAGAGGAGGAAGGGAGCAGGATTTCTCCTCTCCACTTAGGATCCAGTTGTAATCCGAGTTGGGCAGTGGCAGAGAAGGGACTCAGTGCGAGGAAACAGGTCAAGTTTTGGTGGAAGGTTAAACTTTGCCATGCTCCCCTCTGGCAAGCAGCAGCTGTGATGAGAGGTCTGAAATGCCTACTTTTCTCATCTCCTAAGGCACCTTGTTTTCAGATACTGCCACTTTGGCAAAGTGCCTTTTCCTCTTGTTTTGCTTCACTGCCTCGGAAACTCATAATGCAGTCAGTAGTGCTGAAGCGTCTACAGGCTCACAGGACTTGCTGGGGAACAGGAGACCCATGTTCAGGCTGGTCCCCTCCCCATCATCTGCTGCAACAAGCTCCCTCCAAAGAAAGCAGAAGCTGTACTGCCTCTGTGGAATGGCCTCACCTGAAATGAGAAGTCCCTGAGCTGGAGGATGGGGCTCCAGGGCTACAAAACCTGCCTTATTTTTTAAGAAAAGCTTATGTCTCTTATCAAGGACAGAAGAAGGAGGGAGAAGGATGTCCACAGGGGAAATACTAATTTTCAGTCTCCTACCAATGCATTGAGAACACTGTCTGCTTAAAGCAGTGTGTTCAGAACAAGTTTCTCATTCTCGCGAAGGGAGACAGAAATGCATTGCATATGGCACAGAAGAGGCTGTGGAGGACAGCTGCCTGGAGGAAGGCTTGAACTCTGGCAGCAACATAATTTGCAGGAGTTCTGGATTTTCTCATGTTCAGGGGGCTTTAGATGTACTATCTGTACTAATTTTCTCAGCCTTTTAATAGCAATATTTATATTTTACCATTCAGAACTGACCAAAATATTTGCTGGCCCTGGAGTGAGTAAAGAAACAGAATACTTTGACCTATAAAAAACAACCCCAAAGCTGACTGAGGGAATTTATCCTAAACTAGAATTGCTCCAGTCTGCTTTATTACCCCTTTTCCTTCCTCTTTCATTTCCTTTCCCAAAGTATAGCATTAAGTCTGCCCAGTCACTAACAGATCTATAAACCCTTCCCAAAGAAAAATAAGTCCTAAACCTCCTTCCATACATCACAGCAAATTGATAATAGTCATTGCTGCAGAGAATTGTAGGATGATGCACTGCACGCTGCCCGAAGTGTGTGCCGGTATTGTCAACCTAGTTATGAGACCCATTAGCGCCCACTATTGTGGTTTGCACTGCACCATTGCTTGGCGGGAGGGCAGCACTGGAATGTGAGTTCGTGCACCAAATGGGGTTTCATATTCAGACTCAAGGTACCTTTTCTGTGGGCTTAGCATGTGCACTCATTTTATTTAATTGTTTTTAGGGTTTTTTGAATATGTGAGGTTCAGTCCTGCAGTCTGGGTGCAGATGGTTGCTGGACCGAGTCTAACCTGTTCGGTAGCTGCAAGGGTTCTTCTCTGTGATATGCCCCTTTGGCACTGCTGTGAGCAAAGCGGTGTTCGTTACAAAGGCCTGGGCATATCCTGATGAAATCATGCACAGCATATAAACTTGCTTTGGACTGGGCTACTTGTCAATTAAACATTTACGGGCAAACTGAATCTGTGCAGCTCAGCCTCCTGTCATCTCTCTGTGCCCTTTTTCTCCCACACCTGCCTCCATCTTTCCTATTGTTGGGATTATAGACACTCCGAAAAAGACTGCAATGTGCTATGTGCTTGCTCAGCGGGGCAAATTAGTGCACATTGGGGCACTGATTGTGATCAGAGGCTCTTTCCACTGTCATTATTTTTCCTTCAGAAATGCATTTCCCACACGTTCCAGCAGGAATTACTGCTATGTGATTTCTTAATGTTTCCTACAGTGCTTCTTACTCTGTAAGAAAGGAAATTTTCTTCTCTCAGTCTTCGAAATGTTTTTCTTCTTTATATTTCTTTTATTTTTTTTTTAAACAAAATTCTGCATGAAGAATGACGGTGAAGGATCACATTAGAAGAGCAGGTCAGGTTGAAAGCACCTTGGAAGTGTCTGCTTGGGCCATCTCTGTCGCTGCAGCTATCCCATTGCTGTTCAGGAATGCAGTGGGGGTATTTTTAGAACTCCTCCAAAGCAAGCTGCTCAGGTTACCTCGGCACTGCAAGTCACTCCAGGAGATGCTTTACATCCTGCAAAGTTTGAGGTGACTGAGCTGTAAGAGTTTAGGTAGCTTGCATTTGTTTGGCAGTGTCCTGAAGAACCCTTCCAGGTGTTCACTGGGAGGAAAAAGCCCTTGAGATTGCCACCGTTGGGTATAAATGGATATCTCACCGGCAAGCAAGGGGACGTGCCCTTGCACCAGAGCAGCCAGGGGCAGGGAAAGAGTGAGTTGGCAGCCTGGAGCTCCTGGCTCCTTCCCTGGTCGGCTGCGACGGAGCTTGTGTTGCAAACCTTGCAGCAGCGCTTAAAAATGTGAGTTTTGTTGAAGGACCAACCTCCAGAATTATTGGGATAAAATTAGGCATTCTCAAAACCTTTCTCTGGAGTTGAAATCATCTCCCTGAACCTCACAGCACTTTTGTGAGGCAACGTAGATACATAAGAAATTTTATTACTATGTCCTGATTTTCCAGATGGACACCCTCGAGGGCCAGAGTGTTTGGGTGACACTCAACAGTAGCACTTGAGCTGCCTCACGTGGATCTTGGTTACTGTGGCACAGAAAGAGGGGGACTTTGGAGTGGAACATGCCTCCAGTGCTTCTCAGCCTTTTAAAAAAAAAATAATTAAAAAAAATGACATCTGTTTTAATTAGTTACCAACCCTTTTCTTTATTAAATAGTTTTTAATTTTTTGCGAAGGATCCCATTAGGATGCCAGGAGGGGCGGAGGGGAGTTACTGCTCTGCAAACGAGCCAGCTAGCATCACTGGACATGGCTCAGCCTCTCAGCAGTCTGACTCTGTCGTAAATGCTCTGAAGGTAATGCTCCTCTGGTACAGTCCATGCAAAACGTCATGTCTGTTATTCAACACGTGTCGTATTGTCCTGGCAACATTCCTGTGGACACCACTGGGATGTTACTGTCATAAGCGGGATTGTTTTCTGTTTGTCACTCATTGCATCTGTGGACTGTGTGTTTCTCGGGGCAGGGATCTGGCCCTCACAATGGGGGTGATGCCAGCTGTAGCTGCTCTCCAAGTTACTTACACTTGTACAGTTTTTCTTTGAAGCTGAAAGCGGTGTTCTTCTGAATAAGGAAGCCTTTCTACTTCATCTAGGATGCATATTTGTTCCCCGATGGAATATAATGGATTCCTGTAACCCAGGCAGAGAAATACTGTAATGCAAAGATAAAACCAATGCGTATGGTATATTCACAATAAAAATAGCAGAACTTTGGGTTGAAGACCATGCATCATGATCCCAAGGTCAACATTGAAACTTCTGTGAGAGCAGATGTGATTTACTCTGAAGTCAGGGTTGAATTGCAAAGACCTGTGTTGCATTGATAAACAGCAATTGACACAAGCAATCAGAGGGGCAAATTTGCAAGTTCCTTCCTATGTCAACAGTGAAACTGTTGCAATTAAGGAAACTTAGAAAGCTGTTAAGAGATGCAGTAGTTTATCCATGATCTGAATCCCCAACTGGCTGAGTTCACTGTCCCACTGCAGCATGTGCGTCAGCTGTGTCGCTGCTCCTCTGGAGAGGATTAAAAACTGATGGTGAGCTGAGCAGAGAGCATGGACTTTGTATTCCTGTCTCCTAATGCTGGCTCAGACATGATTGTTCTGTGCACATCGTCTCGTCTTCTCTCCTGTACTTCCCTCATTAGCTAAACTGCTTTAATAGTCATTCGATTAAGTGAGTGTTATTCCCACCTATACAGACACTGCAGGGACATGCTTGTTACTTGGAGGGGGTAGGTTTGCACTCCTTCAGGGGAGAGCTGGAATGGACTTTTGTAGACATTTGCTCTGGTTTTGAGCTTCATGGAGATGCACAGTGCACAGTAAGAGCTCAGTAGTGCTGTTGACTTGCGTGGACATCTGAGTTTACGTGCAGAGTGATTATCTTCCACATGGCTGGGTGACATTGACTTCTCCTCTATGAAGCCTGAGGAAATAGGTTTATGCAAGTGAACTGTGCACAAATTACAGCAATCAGATCCCTTCCTGTAACATAAAACCCCAGCGCGGGGGCTTCACCTCAGTCGCCTCACCTGTTTTTCTGGCTTCTGAACGGGGGAAGCAGCAGCAGAGTGCTTGAGCCCCGCTCCACATGCACACAATTGCAGGTCCCCTCTCTAATGGCCACCCCTGACCACGTCCCCATTGGCAGCACTCTGCCTGTGAGTGCGCTGGTCTCACCCTCGTGCAGGAGAGCTATGATGAACCAACCTTCCTGGCTACTTAGGAGTGCCCAGTTCAGCTGTACTCAAGGCCCTGTGTGCATCTTCCATGTATTTCACCGCTGTTGCCTACAAAATAAAGCTATGCCAAGTGATTTTGTCGAGAGATCATGCATAATTATCACAAAAAGCCTTTTGTAGTTCTCTTAAAATACCCCTTGGCAAAGACGCTTCTCTGAATGGCACATTTAACAACATACTTTTGACAACCTGTAATAGCTGTTTGGTGTGAAGGAAATATTTGAACAATGGCTGATACCTTGGTTGCTGAAATGGATTGATAAGAAATATACAGAATTTAGTTCAATATGATGTGAAAGCTCAGCTTTTAGTTTGCTAGGAGGTATCACAGCAGAAAGAAATAGTTATAAATGATACTGTTCTATTCGAAATGGAAAGTGAGCTGTCAGCTAAACAGACTGCCCATCCCCAGCCAGGCAGGAGACCCTGCTGTTTCCCGAAGTGAAAGATGTGGGTTTGATCCCGCCTTTCTGGGTAATGCAGAGCTCCCACTTGCATCACTTCTCAGAATCAGATGCAGGAGGAAGAACAAGCCAAAGTAAGGAGCCTGCTTTTCTTTACAAATTTGGCAATTTGGAATTCCTGCAAAAAGAGGAATAGTCTTTGTTACAAAACCTCAGCAGTAGTACGATCCCCTTCTGCACAGCAAGAAATCTGAAGAGCAGGGGTGTATTTTAAAGGGACAGATCCATAAGAAAACAGAGGGAGATCATTGTTAAAAATAGCGCTGTGTTTTTCCTGAGTAATGAGGAGACTTAAAAAACAAACAAACAAACAAAACAAACATTACCTGTGAATCTCCCACTAGTGAAGACAGTGGTGAAAGAGAGAGAAGAGCTTTGCTATGCAGCTGGTCTGATAAAGCCTCTTCCATGACCTGATCCGTCGTGCAGGGTGGTTGAAAGAAGAAATTGCCACGTGTGTGTCCCCATGCGTGGGACTTAGCTATCTTCCCCACCCCTGCCAGTGGTTGTGGGATTATTTCCTGTATGCAAGTGGTATCACTAGGAATATATAAGTATACGGCAGGATGTGTTTGTTTCTTTTTGCAAGTTGTGTACGACCAAACTGCATGCTTGTGCATGGATATGTGCATATTCCACGCAGGTTTGCTTTGCAGACCAGGGTTTATATTAATGGAATGATGATTGTTGTCTAGCGTGAACGCCTGAGTAACTAACGGCACAGGCTAACCTGCAAAACTTGCATTGGGCTTTCCAGTCCTGAGTTCAGTGTCACCTACTGGCAACTCTACTATGCTATCTACAAATTAAAGTGAGGTATGCTTTAATCAAAGACAAGGTCTGAGGCTAAGTATAGGAGTTGCTGCAGGAAAGTAAGTGTTCTGTGGTACCCAGGAGGTCAGGCAAGAAGATTTAATGATCCCTCCTGCCCTGAAATCCAGAGCACTGTAATCAGTCTAATTATCTTTAAACGCAATTGGTCAGTATGTATGCCCATACTCAGGAAGGACTCATGAAAGCTTAACTATACTACCGCTCTTATTTGGGGCTGCAAAACAAATTTGAGAATAAAATTTCTTTTTTTTTTTTTTTTTTGAACTTATCTTTGTCTTGGAAGCAGAGGACAATATAAATCAGCAGGCTGTTAAAGACTCCTAAGACTCTTACCACTACCTTAGTGAGACAGAAAAAACTGTGGCTGCAGAAATGTGCAGTATAAGTTTAAGGTGTTTAATTTTATATTCTATATTGAGCCTGGAAACACCTGAAGATGCAAAGTACTTTTGTTTAAATGCGGACAATATGCCCTTGAAGATTTTGTATGGAAATTAAGTCAATTACTGTTTCTATAATGCAATTACTGTTTTATTAGGAACATCATTATTTTAACATGTTGGTTAGTATTGATCAGAAAAATCTATGTGTGATAATATATCTGGGATAAAGTACTGTATGACTCAACTGACCTGAATTTGTCCTTCATAAGAATAAAATTCAGGAAGTGTGATGAAGTCTGGCAGCCTCAGTTTCCCCATCTGTACAATGGCACCTATGTATTTTCCTGCCTACACTATTTCTTTGCAATTTATGGATAAAAAAGTAGTTTCTAACTAATAAATATTTAACAGTAACCTGTAAAAGTTCTCGTGATGTAAGTGATGCTGCTTCTAAAATGCTAATATACTAAATTTGACATTATCAATTCATTTTTGTAAATCCCAAATATATACTTGTATACTGCCTTGTCTCTTTGTTCCCCAGCCATTCAAAGCTCTGCTGCTGGCAGTGAAATGCTACCTTTTCTTCTGACTTTTAGAATCTATGTCTGATTTGACTATTGATACATTATTATACTTTTAAAATACTTGGTTATTTCCTTTTTGGTTTCACTTTTTCTCGTATTCATCTAGTCTACAGTAAAAGTACAGTGGATTTGTGATACTAATTATAATGTTTCTTTTCTTTTGCATTCTCATTGCAGTTCCTTCCAGTTTTTAGCTCACTGTTTTGCTCCAGCTTTATGCACTGTGGGTGTTTTACATGAAACATTTGTCACAGCATTGTTTGCCTTTGAAAACAGTGGAATGATGCAAGTTTCATTTTGGGCTCTGTAATTTTGGTGCATAGTCTTGATTGGTACCAAAATGCAATTTTGGATGTGTAATTCATGTTTTAGGAACTTTATGGTGTTATATGATCATGTTGATGTTCTGTTAAGATAATGGATGTGGGAATTCTCGCCTCAGGATGTGCATACGGTATTGGTAGCACTTCATCAACCATGTATTTGGGAATGGTTTTGCTTTGTATGTATGTGCTTGCATTCTATTAGGACAATGTAGCAATATGTAGCAGCAGGTTTAGAGGTAGTTTGTCACCTATTAGTGAGAGTGGAGGTAATTTCAAAGCACAGAAATGTCTGGCTTAACTCTGGAGGGTTGTTCTTCATGATTTTCCTCAGGCTACCGGTAAGTTTTGTTCCCAGGGCTGCAGCATGGTCACTTGGGCTGGGAGACAAAGGGAAGATGGGATGTGCCATATGGGATTGGTGGGGTAGCTGGCCAAGAGGGGTCAGGGAGCCCAGAGATCTTCATGACTATTTCATGCTGCACATGAAGTACCACAGGCCTTGGATGCTACCACAGCAGGTGACGTAGCTGCAGTTAAAATGCAGGTTTCTACCTGGCTTCCAGGGAGAAGATTTCTCCATCCTCTCACTCCTGTGCGTTGGAAGTAAGCTAGAAATCAATCACCATAAATATAATGAACATTGTAGCTATCCTTTACTCAGTCAAGGTTTCTGCTGAAATTTTGAGTGAAGTTTTTGGTACTGGGCTTTTTACTGTCATAACTATTTAAAACACATTCAGGAATGCTCATGTGTTACGTTTTCTTTTCAGTGCTTGTAAACGCAAAGTACTTCCATTAATGCTGCTTGTGACAAGTCAGCGTGGAACTAGCGAACTGAGAAGAAAACAACCCTATATGCAAATCCAAAATGGATATACAATGCGGAGGGCCAAATAACTATGTGCGCAGAAGGCAGCAATATGTACACCTCTCATGACTGTGCAAAGAAGT
The DNA here is from genome assembly GCF_965231255.1 of Vanellus vanellus. Classification (NCBI taxonomy): domain Eukaryota; kingdom Metazoa; phylum Chordata; class Aves; order Charadriiformes; family Charadriidae; genus Vanellus; species Vanellus vanellus. The sequence goes on from NC_138907.1 coordinate 3,489,029, forward strand.
GTAGATATGCCAGCACAAAAGGAGAGTTTGGTGATAAATCTGCAAAAATTTAGCCTATATCCCGTGTTTCTGAAAAGGAGGCAAATAAAATTACTGTGGTGCCTTCAAGACCCAGGTATCTGTTGCGCTGTATGCACAAGCAGAAGTGGTTGCTGATAAAGATTTCTCCATTTCCTACCCATAAAAATGGCAGGAGAGTATTCCTTTTGACCCCACCTTGTCATTTCTGCTTAGGAAGTCAGCTTTCCAGGGCTCTCTTGTATGCGTTTGTCCATTGCTAGCGATTAGGGGTCATTTGTTCAGCTGGAAATGAGGGACTTTGGGAAGTGTCACCTTTTAGTTTATTCTTGTGTCAGCATTAGCTGCTTGGTAAATATTGTCTAATGTTTACTGACCAGAAAAATTGTTGAAAGGCGTATGTAGGTATACAATGTGCCTTCTCACAAAAGCTGTCTGAGAGACCTTTCTTTTTGATAATATTGTTAGGAGAATCAGCAACCAAATGTTGGGAAGAAATGCCTGTCTCATCATATCCAGCCCTCTGCCTTTTCCAGTGGCTCAGCCGTAGACAGCTGATTCAGGAGGTTTCATCCTTTTTTCATGCTTTCACCGTGGCACAGTGTTTCACAATAGCTGAAACGTGTGTATTTTTATGATGATAATTCTGATTTCAGGCTGCAAGATCCTGGTCATGGAAAATTTGCAGGGTTTGGGTTATGCTCACCCGTTAGTATTAAAGAGAGACCCCTTTAGAGGACTTTAATTTTTTGGCCCTGCGTAGTAAGACTGTAGTCTTATTGCTTCCAGTCTTGGAGCGTTTCTGGTTTTCACGCGTATACTCAGGTTTTCTTCAGCAAAGGCTCAGAGGAACTGGATTATTTTCCCATCTCTTGCACAGAATAACAGTAGGACCTTGGGGTTATTCTGCCTTTGCTCATCAGCTGTCAGAACCAGGGCTGGTTTTCAGCGTGTTAGCTGATTTGTGTTTATTCAGTTCCAGCTAATGTTCCAATCTCTGCTCACTCCTGGGCTTTAGGTATTGTTAAAATACAAGTAGTAATAATGACAATGGAAAACAGTTTTTGCCTTTCTCATATGGTTATTGCTCCAGAGATTAATGAGTGGTTTAGTAGCAGTTATACTTTAGTTGGTTGCGAGTTGATTATTATTAAATAGAAATAATCTTTTAATAATACTATTAAACAGAAATAAGGTGCAGTACATAGTATGGCGGTAATCACCAGTCTTGTTTCTGGTGGCCCCTGGAAGAGATGCCTGGTGATATGACACAAGCTACCGATTCTCCTGCTTATAATTGGTCAATCTCTTTATAAATCATTATAAAATACTTTCCTAATTTTTTTTTGTTATAATTTCCCTGCATTTTTAATTCCATTATTGTAACATGGATGTTACGCAGTCATGAATGGGACTAGATGTGAGTATGAGGAAGGAAAGCTTTATAACCTACAGTTCACACTAAGAAAAAAATTGCTAACTTCTAAATTGTAGATTTTGCTCTGGTTCAACAAAACACACAAGCCATGTATAGAACAGTGACTACGTGCACGATTCCTCTGATCTCAAGGAAGAACAAACAAAGTAAACGCTTTTAATGCCGTGCTTGATTTTAAGAGAACAAGTAAGTTCTTTGAAAAAGGGGAGAACTGCTCTGTGCTTCTTAAACTGGAAACGTTTAGACTCCTCTGGCCTGAGTTTCATGCTTCTGAATTGCGTTCTGCAAGAGAGATGGTTTTGGAAATAGTTGAACAAAGTTTCAGCTGAGGCCTGTAAATGCCCTCAGTCTTGTATCTGAAGCACAAAATATCCTGGTGAAGCACATGCTAGTTCATTTGTCTCTGTTTTTAATCATTTTTACCTAGAAGCATGTGCTTTCTGTGTTCAGAAGGAATGTTGTATCCCTTGAGAAATATTCTCTTCTCCTGTTGTGTGTCCCTCCCCTCTGTGCTTACCTGTGCTGCATGGTCTGCTTAATGAATGTGTGGCGTTTCCAGATGCATGTCTACAGGAGCCCCAGTACATTTTAACTGGTGATAGTGACATCTCTTTCCATCCCTTCCTTTAGGTTGTGTGGAGGAAACTTGGAGATGCTGCAGGGTCGTGCCCTGGAATTAGACAACATTTATCAGGAAATCAGTATAAAGGACCTATGTAAAAGGCCCTGAGCAAGTCTTCTCTCTGAAGAGAAAGAGCTTGAGCTGCCGATGAGAGAGAAAGAACTGATTGTGTCCACAGTGACTTCCCAGCTGACGACAGGCTGTCTGTATGCACTACAAGAGACTTCGTTGGAAACTAGTAGAGATTCTGCGCAGAGGTCTTTCTGAGGAGCCATGTTGTCAGCGTTCCCCGAATACTGCTGTTTTGGTATACTGGCTAGTGAAACGCTGCTGCCGCATCATCACTTCAACACACCATGTTTAGAAGCACTGAGGTATTTGCATCCCAACTAAAAGATAATTGGGATTCTGCAGGAGTTACAAGAAATAAGTTTTATTTTTGTTAGTTACAGTGAATCTCTGGTTAAAGTCTAAACAAATTTTTCCACTGGATTTAACAGAGGTTTTTCGCCAGACTGGAGAGACATTGATAAACTGTGCCTTTGGTCTCCACAGTTTTGAGAAAGTCACTTCTTAGTAACTCACGCTTCAGTCTGTAAAATATTGGTTAATGGTGCTTAGGCAATTTCCAGATGATTTTTTTGCTTTGGTAGAATACCTGCCTTTGGAGGTGCTAAAAGACCATAAAGTCTCCTAACCAGCCAGTAGTGTAGCATAACTACAGTACTTGTAGTGAAACACAATTTCTTTCTAAATGAAAGTAAAGATAGCTTTCTTTTTGATTCACTTTGATGCACATCTTCTGAAGACATGTACGATGTTCACAGCCCTTTAATGAACAGAATACTTAGGTATCACTATTACAGGTCTCAAATCGGAATTTCCATCAGATGTGGGGGTTTTTTTGAAAGTATTTTCCAGTTATCAGGATGTTAATTTCTGCTGTTTAATTTAGAGACATGCTGGTTTATTTAACAAGAGTCTATAAGGATCTAAAAGATTGCACTGCATTATAAAAAAGCTTTTCTTGCCACTGTAGCGTTCTTTCAAAGAAAAAGGTTTCATTATACTTGGAGCATGTCTTTCATTATTATGAGGCAGAAAGCTCTCCTTCAGATTGCCTGAGATTTGACCAGACGGCGCCCTAGATGTGCTTAGTTTATTTTTATCTATGTGTATGATACTAGTTGTGTGTATTGAATTGCAATGATAGGTATTTTGTGTATATCTAAAAGCAATGATAGTTTCACGTATGAATGTGCGGCAGGCTTGTGACTGAATGCTGTTGCTTAACTTTTTACCATAGCTGAGCATCAAAAAGACTAATAAAAGTTAAAAAAAAAAATAGGAATGCAACAATTCCTGGGTTTCTGGTTTGTTCTTGGTTACTAAGATTTGAGCCGAAGTCAGAACCTCTGTTTTCTCTGAGCTTGCACTGTGCTGTATTTGTGGGCTATTTGCAGTGGAATGTAGCTCGGTTGCTGTACAATCTTTTGTTATATAGGAGTATGATGTAAATCTGCTAACTGTCTTCAGAAAAAGGTGTGTCAATTTGCAGCAGTAATTATGTTGGTTTCTCTTGTTATTTTTACTTGGTACCATTTGACGTAGGCCTCTGATCTAGCATTGCTTTCTCGGGCAAAACTCCTGTTCACTCGGTCTCCTTGAGTTAGAAATGCAGAATCCGGCCTTCCATTTTGAAACATTGCACTCCTGCATAATTTCTTATATATAACCCAGCCCACGCAGTTGTCTGTTATCTTTACACGTTGTTTTCTCCCATACATATTGTTTGCATAGTTAAACTTAAATTGTTGTATTCCTATATATCTATATATATATGTATGAAAAAATGTAAAACATGTACTTGTGCCTGCAGTACGTATGTGCAGGGACTAATTTGAGGGACGCTGGTCTTTTGACACTACACTTGTGTAAATTTTGATACTGTATTAAAACTATTTTTTTACAGTTCTGCATATGATTGGGTATCAGGTATCTGTGTTCATCTTAGCAATGGTAATAAATTATAGAATCTCACCATTGTTTTCTCTCCTTTAATGACCGAAGCCGGGAGGTGCTTAGGCTCACGGGCAGTTTGCTTTGAAGGAGCTGTTTGAAATGTTTCCTGCTTGGTTGAGAAATTATGTTGTGGATTTTGTTCACTTTCTGTCCATGTGTCTTAAAAAATCCCCAATATGTGGACTTGCTTGTATCTTTTATGCTGACTGAGGTAGCTAATATATGTATTATATATAGACAGTGGGGGCCACGCAGCAGCTCCAGATTGCCACCAGCTGCGTGCCCCAGGTGTGATGTGTTAATTCCTCAGCCCTGCGGCAAAGGCAGCCCCAGGGCACCCCTGTGGGGCCCTTCCTCCCCTCTTCTTGCACAGTGTGGCTTTGAGGCGAGGACCAGGCAACATGGAGCTCCCGGAGCTGTTTCCCTCAGGTAAGAAACACAGGCATGTTTGTGGTACTGGGGGAGGCTGGTTGTGTCCTGATGTGTGTCGGTGGCCTCCTGCATCTCTGCCCTGGGACCGTGCTCCCTCGTCCCACCACAGGCTGTGTGTGTTGGGTTTTCAAAAGCGCAGTGAAAGGGCTGCCTATTACTGCTTGTGCCTGTGAGCAGAAAACTTGCACTAACTTTTCTGGGGACAAAAAAAGTACTTGGTACAATCAGTATCTTGAAGCTGATAAATCCTGTGGGGGCTCCACAGCTTACTAAGCGGAGAGAAAGTGGGCAGTGTGTGAAGAGGGTCAGTGCTCTGGAGGGGTCCTGTAGCCTCCTGATATGTCTCTGCGCTAATGAATAAAAACTGCTGTCGGAGTCATGGACCTTCAACTCATATGTCTTGCTCTCTGCCCACATGGTTAGGCGTTTTTCAGTAAAATGTAATTGCGCCAAGCCTCACGGACTCCCTCATTCCGTTGTTTTTAGCATAATTCTGCTTCAGTTGAAAATTTGCACATGTTGTTACAGGGCCATTCCCAGCTTCTGAGCTGAGCATGAATGAGCTATAAAATTCACTATGTGAGTGAATTTTAAATAGCAGTTGTGTAGCGGATGTAGTGAGTGGATTTTATATTCTGGAGTGGAGAAAAGCTGCTTTGCTGAAGGGTTTGAAGCTAAAGAATGGCAGTTTGTTTTTCAGCAAGTGAATGGTTTCAGTAGAGCGTGTTCCCCAAAGGTTGCATTTGATGGACATGTTTATGAACAAGGCACGAAACCAGTGTGCCCCTTTTAACATTTTGAATGCAGCCAGCCCAAACAGCCTCTGCGGCGTGGGGACGGCACCTGGCCCCATGCTCCTTTGTGCTGCCCAAACCTCTCAAGCACCAAATGCCCCACAGGCTTTCCATGCTGCTGTCGGGTACCTCCCCAACAAATAACACTCTTGCCAGGGCACTGGTTCGTTTAATTCTTTATACGTTTTTTGAAATAAGTCCCAGGGTGGTGTGAATTCTTTATACTGATCTTGGTGGTTTGATACAGAAGTGGCTCAGCCACTTTTTTCCCCGCTTTCAGGGGGGGAAAATCTTGATGAGACTGTCCTTTATTTTGGATTCTTGCAGAATGGACTAGCAAATGCAGCTGCCAGGTATATAATGCCAAGACCTCCTTATACCTCCATGCTTGTCTTTTCCAGGCTTGGGTGAACGTGTATACAGGGACCCCAGCCATGAATATCCTCAAGCCAGCAGCTAGCTCTGCGACTCTGGTCATCCAAAACCCTGAAGGTAAGAATAGCTGACTCGCTAGCAGATCTGCCTGGATTTAATAAATAGAGGTTCTGCATTATTTAATTAAAGAGCAAACGGGCATTTGCTGGGCTGCCTCATGATTATGGTACTCTCTAGCACATGCAGTCAGGCCCAAAAACAATCATGAGATGGCATTGCCAGAGCTGAAAACTCACATGGGATATATGCAGTATTGGGAGCGAGGGGGAAGGAGAAACTGCAAAAGGAGGAAAGAGGAAATAATCTTCTTGCTGTTATTGACTGTTTTGGGGTTTTTTCTTTTTTTTTTTTTTTTTTTTTAAAAGAACCTCTCCCCCTTCCTCCTTGGTGACTTCAGAGTCTTCGTGGATTTTTTTTTTTTAATCCCAGAAATAGCATGGTGTGGCTGAGATTTTCAATATGTAGAAGAGAAACTTCAGTTGTTACGAAAAGCCAAATGCTGGGGCGACTTTACAAAAAGATCAGAGAGGAGGGAAAGGCTTAGTAAGACTACATGGGATGTCCCTGCACACTTCTGACTTTGGTGGTGGGTCAGACAATCCAAAAATGGTAGCATGAATGAAAATAAAGTTTTAAATAGTCTAACGTAAATAAAAATACTATCATGTTTTAAAAACTTAAGAGAGAACACGGACCAGAGACATAAACCTTACTTGAATCTTTCTTAACTAAGAAAGATCAAACACTTCCATGGGAGTAATTAGAAAAATGAGAAATAGTCATGGGGAATGATGAAAAATAAATAAAATTGTAGCATCTTCTGATATTGATACAAGGTCTTTTCTGGCTATGCTGGAGCCAGGCTCTGGGTACCTCCAGCCCTGTCCAAGCATTTGTGGTTCTTCTCATGCTAAAGGCTGATGGGGAAGGACCCCAGGGACTTCATTACATGCTTCCATCTGAAACAGCTTCCTAAACACCTGGTTCACAAAGAAGTGCCAAAATAATAATAATGAATTTTTTAATATGTTTGTTAGAACATGATAATTACTCTCCACTTGAACAAGAATTTGTTATAATTATCTCTTCAGTGCAGTAGCTGTGGCCCTGAAGTTTGAAGTTTCTCTGGTGGGTTTCCCCACTACTGTGAATAGGTTGAAATAAATTTTTATAATGATTTATTTATAAGTCTTCAGATGAAAAAGTAAAGGAAAGGTAACATTGGGAACACATCCCCAGGCTCTTGAAAGAAAGAGGACAAAGGGAAGGGGGATGGGGACCTGTCCTGCCAGGATCTAGGCTGCAGGTGAATCTTCTGCAGCGATTATGTGACTAGTGGTACAACCCATTTGCTATGCAACTCACCTGTGCGTATGGCAATGATAGAGGCCTGAGAGAAAGGCTGTGTGAGAAAGAAGGTGATTTAATGTTTTCACATGTGATTTTATTTTACTTTTTTCAGCATTCCTCTTGATAAATGCCGGGGGACAGGGTTGGCCCACGAACAGTAGTGTTCCCTGCACCTGAACACCTCAAGCTGCAGAGCAGGAGGGGGTTGATGGCATGTTTTTTTCAAGATGCTTTGAAAGTCCCTAGTGACAAGTCCCTTGGCTCAGGTGTGTGCGCTGAGCCCTGTTAAACTGTAGTATTGCTCATGGTTAAGCATAAAGGTCGGAGAGTGAAAGAAAAACACTCAAGTTTTGAGGTTGCCTTGCAAAGTAGTATCTGGTCTGTTGTCAGAGTGGTGGGAATTGGCCTGAACATCAATCTGTGGCATGGGGCTGTTGAGCTGCTCTGTTTTCAAAGGCATTGGACTTTGTAAGAGAGGAAATATACGATCTAAAAATACATTATTTTTCTCCCCCTCCTGAAGGGGAGGTGTTTACAGACTGCTGCATGTGCCCATTTAGAAAGTCCCAGAGCCCCCCAGAGCCCACCCTATACAACCTTGAAAATCCCAGGAAAAGCACACCATGAAACACGGAAACGTTTCCATGGGAACTGTTCCTCTACTCCTGCTAATAAAACAGACCTATAACACAAATGATAACAGGTCCCAATTTCTGCACCAAACTACAAACAGTGAATGCTACAAAGGGAACCAGTAAAAAGCAGAAGTGTAAATCAACAAAACTGCTAAATTAGGTATGTGTGTGCCTTCCCGCAAAAAAACACAGCATATAAACAAAGTCCTCAGGAAAAAAAAAAAAAGGATCATTTTAATTATAGCACATTCAGCCAACATAAACCCCATGGATTGTGTGAAATCAGGTTTGTTCTTCTGATACACAGCAGGAAACACTGTAGCAGATCAAATACGTTCAGGGAGGCTGTCTTGCTAATTGCTGCTCCTAGCTGAGCCAAAGCAAACTATTTAGACAAAGGAGAGAATTCACTTTTTATTTAGTATTAATTATGAAATAGCATGTCTGGATGGGCTTCACAATAACACTACATTTCCTGGGGAAAAAAAATGTAGTTCTAATCCTGTGAAATAATAGGAGAGTTAACCCCTTGCTTCAGGCTGGAACCCCAACATGTGCTTACAATTAAGTGCAAGATGAATGATGTCTCGAATAAGGCCTTTCCTTCAATCACAGCAGATTATGAAACTCATTTTAAAGCCTTCTTTACAAGCATTCTTGTATGTTCTCATCTTACACTGATGTTAAAGCAATGCGCTTTTCTTTCTGTTAGGATTTTTACACTTCTGCATGTTTTTTTTTATTTTTTAAGCCTGTTGTTATGGATATTTTGCAGCATCTCTTTGGCTTCTCACTAAAAATTCTGGAGTTTTGTACTGGATATTTTGAGGCTTGGATGTGTCACTTGGGCACTCTCACTTTGTGCTGCCAATAGCCTACCAAATGTTGACTGGAGGTTTTCTTTTCCTCCTGTACTTTTTTCCTGCAGCACGCAAGTGGTGTCTCAGAGTGGCTTAGCTGAATATTAGCATTTGTAGCCACGGACAAATAAAAACTGATGTGGCAGGGAAGAGGCTGCGATACCGAATGCCAGAAGTGAGTTGTTCTCGGACTTGGTTAACCACCTTCCACACTTGGGCAGCAGAAGTGGAGTTGCTGAAGTTCAGGCCAGGTAGGTGCATGGCCCAGTAGAAAAAGGGGACCAATAATGAACTTGTATGTGCAGCCAAGTTTGTAGGAAGTGGATGAAAACATGGAGTAGGAATTGGCTGGGGTTGAAGGCTCCTTCTTTCCATTGTGCAGCAGATCCTAGTGGTCGCCCTGGTTTGGCTTTCTTTTACATCAAGCTTTGAAAACACAGAACCGCAAAAGCAGCTTCTTGAGGCCTTCTGCTCTGAGTGGTGCTATCTAGAAAGGCAAATCTTCCACAGCATGGGCAGGTATCTTCTCTCCAAGAGAACAAGATACTGCAGATAGCACAAGGACCTCTAAATCTCAGGCTTTGTGGTTCAGTTTGTCTCGCTTAACCACGATGCCCCCTGCCCTTGCTTAGCTGCCTCACGGCACCCCCATCTGTCAGCTCCCTGCAGAAACATTAGTCTGTCGATGCACACAGTGTCACCCTTGTGCATCAGGGCACCGTGCCTCACTGGCAAGACTGCTGGCAGCCTTAAATGGCCAACAGGAGCTTCTAGGGCTGAAAGGAGAACATATGTTAGATGCCTTTTAACGCCGAAAACACTTAAACCAAAACAAAACAAAAAAAAAAGAAAAGCACATCATAGGCATTGAGCCTTTTGTAATGATGCATAAGAGCTGCTACTGAACTTATGCACAGTACAGTAAGAGAATAGTACATATTTATTAGTTGCCAGGATCAATACGTAGCATGGTACAGCCTCCCTTTTGCTCAGGTGCTCACATGTGCTCTGTGGGTCTGCATGCAGGTACACACATGCGCACACCAAGCTTTATTTGAAGGTCACTGAAACAAAGAAAGATGTAGGTTAGGTCATGGTCTGGTGTGTAGTGCACTTAGAGGGTGTTGCAGATAGGGTCTTGCACTCTTCCGAGCAAAGTCTGTTCTCTGCTATAATGCCCAAAAGGCAGTGTATTTCTCTTGATAAGGTGCTCAGCACAGTTTCTCAGCTTTCCTGATGAGGATACCGATCAGGTGCCAAACAGTTAAAAGGAGAAACCCAAAGTGAAATCAAAAGTAAAAAGGATTGTAGCCAAACTGCTTATTTGTATCTTGCCATTCAGTGGCATCTGAATGAGTGATTTCAAAGTAAAACGTGCTCCCTTGGGATTGTCTGCTCCTGCAGACAGGTAGAGCACCTCAAGTCCAAATGAGGTAACATGTAGCTAGGAGGACTCTAAGCTTCTTCATTTAATCACAGTAAATAAGATACACGTACATGTTAAAAGAAAAGATTTTGCCTCCCAGAGATGAATTATAGCAAGAAATTTTTGTTAAAATGTTCATCTTAATTGGTTTGCTAGTAACTTTAAAAGGGGGAAGAAAAGGTAAAATAATGATGAATGATTAAACCTTGTCCCCATAAATCCCTTTAATAACATTAAGGGAAAAATGAAATAGATGTTGAAGGCGGTATACTCCAAGGTGGCTTCACTAGAAGAGCAAAGGTACGTAATTAGCACATTACTGTTTGTTTCTGCACAGGAAAATAGCCATTCTGTATCCAAAGGTGCCACAGATGATCAAGAAGGGCAAGGAGTCCCCATAGTTCAGGTGCACCCTTGACGCATCCCATGGGAAGAGCCTGGCGAGCTTGTCCCTAGACCAAGGGCTCGATGTGGCAAAGCAGAGCTGCCACCATCCTTCACCCATTTGGAAAGGGCTGTTTGGGCTTGATGCACTACGTGTGTTTTGCAGCCATGTGTATAACTGGGCAGAGAGAAAGGCAGGAAGGCACCAGTACATTTCTATAATCATAAATTATACCATATATTACCTGGAGTTCAATCTCTAAATTCTGTGTTGACCCCAATAGCATGTGGCTATAATTAAGCTGTCTGCCAGAGCAGGTCTGCCTGGTGATTACATGTCGGGGCCTGACTGCACGTGACAGCGGAGAAAAGGGGTCAGGCACCCAAGGACCTTGACAAGCCGCATGTGAACAGGCGAGCTGTTACCACAATTTAATAAGGTTTTGGAAAGCATGCTGAAACAATTCATAACAAGTAAACAGGATAGGAGTGGCCTGCAGTCATCTGCAGGGGAAGCTGTTGCCGTTGGCCGTGGCACGCGCTGGCGGCTGAGTGCCAGCAGGGAGCTGTGCGTGGACCAGGCTCTGGGGCTAGACCATACCAGATGTGCAGGGTTCATCCCTGTGGGTTGGTCACCCCTTACCAACTGCAGTGTTGATCTGTGTTCAATTCGGTTGGATTGTCCTCACGGTGAAAAAGTTTTCCTTAGATCTGCCCAGAATTTCCTGTGTTCCCATTTGTGTCTCATCCTTTCACTGGGCACCTCTGGGGAGAGGCACGCACCTCGTGCTCCAGCTCCCAGCCATCCTGGTCGCCTCCATGGACTCATTCCAGTATGTCCATGACCATCTGGGGAGCCCAAAACTGGACCCAGCACTGCAGATGTCTTGCCAGTGGTTAGGAGAGGGGAAGGATGACCTCCCTCAGCAGCCCTACTTTGTAAGCCCTATAATACTGTGGCAACAAATGCTATGTTGGTACTGTGACAGAATGGAAACTACTGGAATATTTGAATATAACATCCATAGTCCATATGTGCTTATGTTAAGTAATAGGTTTATTGTGTCTAGCAAAATGTTTCTGCAAGTGCTAATGGAAAATTGAGATTAATGTAAAGGCAGGTATGTGCCAGCAGTGTGCAATAAACATGCTGCTCTAAAGTAATTTTGGAGAAACTTTCAGATTAAAAAAAAAGATTGAGCAGTTGCCTCAACAACAACAACAAAACAAAAACAAAAACAAAACCAAAAACAACCCCCAAAAAAGGTGACTACTTCAGACTATCCAAGTAGCTTCCCTCGGCCCTTTGAAGCTCTTCCTTTTCTCAGATGAAAGGTCCATGTGACCATATACTTGACTTTTTCCCTGCTAATATCCCTGCCTTAGCAGGAAGAAGGAACAATGGAGAGAAGATGGCTTTTGATAACATTCAGACAGTGATCTGGTCTGCTACTGAGCAGTGCGGAGACATGAGCAGATAAGGGTTTATCTTTGATCTTGATGAAATAATTGATGCTCCAGCATCCTTCAGTGATGCTAACGTGCCTGGTTGAAAACTTCCTCGTCTGTTTTGGTTTTGCGCTGTTGACAAAGGGACAGAGGGGCTTGTTCCTGCCTGTGTCTCCGTCGCCAGGGGTCGCCAGCAGACCCCAAGGACTCTTGCTTCCCAGGGTCAGCGCTGTGGGGTGGAGGTTTTGTGGTTTTGGGACCAGCTGAACAGTCCAGGAACCGTCTCATTGCCTGTCACCACGGGACAGACCCTGAGGTGCCAGCTCTGATCCCGCCACGCTTGGTTTTCTCTCTTGTGCGCTCTATGTCAGAAGCGGGGAGGAGAGGGAGGCTGGGCCCTCTCTCCCACCCCTCCTCCTCTCCCCTCCCATCTCACAGGGCTGTTTCTCACATTTTTTTTCCTCACGCCTCACTGCCGGGTGCCATTTTGTCTGTTGTTGCACCCGCTTCGCCTGCGGTGCCTCTGGTCAGGCTGAGGGGCTGCGCTGTGCCCTGGGCCGGAACCCGCCAGAACCATCCAGAATGGGCGGGGTCAGCCCCCGCCTCTCCTCAGAGCGCAGCCCACGCCCAGGCACTCACACCCAATGCAGGTACTCGTGATAGATATTAAAAATTCCCCTCTAAATTTTCTCCCTAAGGGTAGGTGGAGTCCCACAACAAGCTCTGCATTTTCTGGGTGGGCTGATCTACCTCCCCGTCCCCTCGCAGGTGGGCATGGCGGACATGGCGCCCGGGCCTGCAGCGCCCAGCCTGTGTTGTGGGCAGAGCCAGCTCCCCCCTCCCCAAACTGTCCCTCTTCTCTCGGGTCTTTCTCCAGGCTGGCATTAAGATTTGGGAAGTGTTGAGACCTCTCTAACTCAGAGCCTGAAGGGGAAAAAATTGGTTTGAATTTGGAGATTTCTGGTCATTTTGTGTCACAGAGGGAAAAGTCCATTACCTCAGGCAGAACGGCATCTGCATAAATAATTTGTTCCTCTGCTTACTGCCCATGGTTACCTGTGCATGCTCTGCAGCCATCGGTATCAAAGATTGTGGAAAACTTTTTGAATGCCTGTTATAAAAAAATGTGTTCTAAATTGTTTGCTGCATTTTAGTTTTCTGTCATCACAGAAACTATATAAACAGCGAAGTCCGTAAAACAGAGTGATTGCAAGAGAGACATATATTTAGTGTAATTATTCCATGCTATTCTTTTGGATGGGGAGGAAATATTAGGCAAACTAGTTTTTTGGGGGTTTTTTATTTGTTGTTTGTTTTTTTTTTTTTTTTCTCTAGGAATAATCAAATATGATCCCTAAAAGGTTTTTTGACTAAACTGCCTATTAACCACATTTGTAATTCCTATTTCACACATTATTAGGCTCTGAATTCTGGTGCATGAACAAGAGGAGCTAAAATTATATAAATCAAGGGATGGTATTAGAAGGGAGCTGTATAACCAATCCAGAATAACACTCTGGCTTGGTCTCAGTTCAGGTGTGTCCTGTAAGTTTTCATTCTTTACAGATAAATAAAGATGACCAAAGGACAGGAGAAATATGACTGCAATGCTGGAGTCTTAGCTGAACTATAACTGCACACAAAACCAGTTTTTTATTCTGTTTTCAATTACCTGAGCGATCCTTACAATATTTAAACCCACCTGGAAAGGTAGTGCCAGCTTAGCTGGAGAGGCATTCACTTAAAAGAAAGGACCCGATTCCTTTCATGTTTCTGTTGCTGCTTCATGGACACAGTCCTGTTAACTGGAATTTCATGGGTATAAATGACTGGAAAATTATCTCAAAATGATGCATTTTCTATTCTCGTTTTGGCGTGTCTGTTGCAATTTCTGGAGGAGTAGGTAAATTACATGGAAATTTTCAAATCTAGTAATTAAAAAGGTTTAAAATTTAATTTAACCTTGCAAGTTCTTTCTTGTGGTGGAACACCTTAAACAGTTTTTTATCTTGAATGGTTACCACGATTGGTGGAAACAACATGTCCATCATTTGTGACTATTGCTAAAGCGCCCTCGTTAGCGGCTGCTGGGAATGCCCTAAGGCCCAGGAAGGGAATTGGAGACTGTAAACCTGTAACTCTGTTAAAAAAGATAATGCGTGTTGAAAGGAACTGACAAAGCTATTGCAATAAAAGCTGAATACACTAGGTAAGCTCCTGAACTAATGCCATTTGATATACCTCAGCTGTATGTGGATTTTCCCCATCTGTACCTCCTAGGAAAAATTGGTCCATAAACAGTAGAAATCTAATTGTTGTGAACAAAAATGGTTATACTTTGCAGGTGCTCTTGCTCTTGTAAATAACTATAGCAGAGCTTAGTAGAACAATTAGGTATTTATCAAAAGGACGTGGCTATGGTACTTGACAAACTACAATTCTAGTTGAATTACAACAAAATACAGCCGTGTTGAAACAAAAAAAAAAAAATCTACTGGGTGAAGTGCAGTGATCTGTGCTTTGCAATTAAAAAATAGCTTAAAGGAGTTCCAGAAGATGTTTTCCTCATTTTGAAGCTTAGATTGTCAAAGGGCTTCACAGAATTTACAGGATCTATCAGATAGCTCCCATGCCTGTTCACTCCCATGTAACTAATTTGTGCAGCTCAGAACAACTCAATGAGGGAGTGGACATACAACAGATATAGTTTTACAGGAATAAGGCACCGGCATGGATAAGATGTTCCTCTGCTCATGAGAACTTAAATTCATTTCACGTTGGTCTGTGCTTCACTGGATGCTTTGCTAAAAACTTGTTAGAGGGGAATCTATCAGATAGGATTTGTTAATGCCTTGAAGGATAACCCTGTGAACATGCTCAGTGACAGCGCTTTGTAAACTGTTGATAGGAACAGGTAAGTGTACTGGGTTTACTTTGGGTTTGGGGAGCCTGGTGCTAAAATGCACGCTTAGTTTATTTGGTTTTAGCTAGTGTTTATTTTAGTATGTGACATGGCGTCATTTTCTATGGTACCACTAGGAGATATGTGTGAGTGCCTGATGGCCTTTCCTTGGTAACAGTGCTCAGAAAAATACCGCTTTTTGAACTCCGCTTCTGGGGGAGGGTCCCTCCAGTCCACATCTGACTTAATCCCTGTGCCTTCAAAATAATTGCAGAAGAGAAAGGCAGATCCCAAACAGCCTTGTTAAGACTATTTTTATTAACATTTTTTAAACATTCTAACAGGTACCTGTTGGGTTTTTTTTTAAGTCAATGCAAAATATTTATTTACATGAAGAAATGTCTTCATCTTTTTGAGGGAAACATTTGGTTTGCACGTAGTACTGCTGTGCGCAGGAACATTTGCTGCTGATGAGAGGGGTACAGCTCAGTTTGCAAAGCAAAGCGCCTGTGCAAACAGATTTCTCCCCTTCGCCTTCTGGTCTCTCTTCGCAACTTGAGTTTTCCAGGTGCAGAATGGTCTTTACTCAGAGAAAAGTCCATCTGTGTTTTGTTGATGCTCAGAGGAATAAAACTTTACAGATGAGAGCTGAATTCAGTCCTTCTCCTTTCCTGCCTTGGTGTTGGAGTTGGTTTTGTGGCTGTGCCAAGCAAATTGGCAGAGGCCTTGCAAAATCATGCTGGTCTGTGACCAGAGCGGCTCTCCACTCCTTTTATCCTGTAGGAGGATCTGTTTATTTTGTGTATGATTTTCAGTCTGTCGGAGAAATGCCATTTATCCTGCGGACGGTGACAAGAAAAGTGTTGCGTTGTGTGATGCTTTAGCTGTGATTCAGAGGAACTACCTCCC
This sequence comes from Vanellus vanellus, assembly GCF_965231255.1. Lineage (NCBI taxonomy): Eukaryota > Metazoa > Chordata > Aves > Charadriiformes > Charadriidae > Vanellus > Vanellus vanellus. The sequence continues at coordinate 3,504,705 of NC_138907.1, forward strand.
AGCTGCTGTTGTTGGGGGGGCTTCTCCACTCAAAGGAAAACTGGGGGACGGAGAGAAATAATGCACAAGGGAGGAGAATTTTCTGAATGCCTGTGCTAATGCCACTTTAGTGGAAGCTCTGAAACTCCTTGTGATGTAACTGTAAGGGTGGTTTCGATCGCTGTGTGCAGTGCAGCCATACAAATCCAAACGTATATATGTGTTTCCCCCTCCTGGCCATGGAGCTTGTAGCAACTGAAAGAAGTTTCCCTCAAAACTTAGCAACGTCCATTTGTTGACAGGGGGAATGAATAACGACTGAAATGTAACACCTCAGAAAGGGCATCTGGGAGATTTTGGTACTGGGCGGTTCACAGCTCTGTAATATGAAGTACCAATATAAACCGACACTTTTCTATGGTTTTTGCAGTGTCTAATTTCTTGCCTTGTGAACAAGCGAGCTGCTATTTCTGGGCTGTAAACCTGGTCTAATTCTCTGACACCCTATTCTTAAACAGGAATTCTTTGTCTGAAGGCCATAGTGCTGCCTGCATCGAGAGGAGCAATACACCCAGGTGTTGTCGTGGCTCTGGTTTCCTGGACTGTCACCTCAGCTCTTGGCACAAGCAAAAGTGAGTAGCAATTTCTAAAACACTTGAGCAGATTTCCATTTGCAAAAGCAGCTCCAAGCTGAGGGGCAGCAAGGAGGCCCCTGCCTGGGGCTGACTGCCCCAGTGCACCTGCAAGTGGTAGGTGGCAAAGTTCCTCAGCGACTGATATGCTTTAAAAAAAAAATATATATATATTGATTTTAAAGAAGACTGATTCTTATCTGATGGTTTATGCACTGTATCAGTTGTTTGCATAAATAGATTTTTACCTACTCCAAGACTTACTATTAATTTTATTGTAGCAGAGGGTTCATTAAATTACAGGAGAAAGGAATAAAGAGGAAAGTCCAACCTTTAACCAAAGTACGAAGGAATCATGTCGATGTGGATGGTTTGTTTTTTTTCTCCTCTGTAATGAATGTACAGTATTTTTCTCCATTACTAGTTGTTGGCTGTGGAAGTGAAAATATAGAGACTGGGTGACCCAAGGCCATAGAAAAGAGGAAATACTAGTACATAAAACCATTTGCACTAAAATATTAAACTTGTCTAGAAGATAAATAATGGTGTTAGTGACAGGAGGAGAGTGATGGTTTGCTATCAGCCCTCATAGTTTATCCCATGCAGCATGTTGTCTGTGCACTAAGGGCTTGATAGATGCTCTCACCCATCCTGGTGTAGTAGGAATAGATTAAAATTTTGTGTTTCACACAAAATTCTGCCAAAAAGCAGAGTTGATTATTAATTTGCTGAGTGCGCACCTTAATATTGCTGCAAATCTGTATGGCTCAGTCCACTTCAGGATCATACGGTCTTTAAGGGACTAATGGCACGTGCCGCAGCACTTGTGCCTGCCCGCTTCAGAGGAGCTGGTATGTTTTGTAAAAAATCGATATAAAATTTGGAAAATTTTAAAGAGAGTCCCTCCTTGAGGCCCACTGGGTGGGCAGCTTGACAGCAACAGCGTTCAAAGAAGGGCTCACTGTTTAAGTTTTATTGTTTGTGCTGTGTCTCTGTCCTGCTGCCTTGAAGCTTGCATCACCCATGGTGACTTGAAACACACATACATAAATCCTGCAACTGTTTTCTGCCTCAGATGGACAGTCCTGCCACTGTGTGATGCATGAGCTGAGGACATACCGTGGTACCAACCTGGTCCCATTTTTGTACTGACTTTTCATTCCATAATACAGGGGAGACAGCTGAAATGCAGTTGGTGTGACTGCAGCTTCTCAGGGGTATAATTAATCTGTATTTGCAGCATTGCTTTTGCAGTACCTACAGGTGGGTGTGCATTGGGGACAGCTGGATGTGATGTTGTCTTGTCTGAATCCCAAAAGATTATTGTTAAGCGGTATTGTCAGCATGCTTGAGCTTAAAGTGAATAGTGCTGAACATGTTACGAACTTTTAAAAGTGAGTCTACCAAACTGATACTGTTGTAGGGCAAGAAATAAATAACTAGGCAGTTTGCCTGCAGTCAGTCTTGCGTGGCCATTTAGAGGTGATGATGCAACCACAGGTTGTTAAACAATTTTAAGCAGACCCGTTTTGAACCTTGTAAAACTAACATTTAATGAAGTGAAACACAGATCAATGGTAAATCTTGTGCACTGGCTCAGTTGTATTGATTGTAAGGTTCAAAGACTTTCAGTATGGACCTGTTAAACATCTATAACGTTAGGGTTGAAATGATGCTTGGCAAACGCTAACAAGGTTGAAAAGGCGGTGTGGGTGTGTTTGCTTCCTGCTTTCAAATAATCTGATGCTTTTTAGTCAGTAAGGAGGGGTGGGAAGTGGTTGGTTGTGCCGGAGATGCTCCTGGATCAGTTTCATCGGGTTGCAAAGAAGGGGACTTTTGTGCTGGTGCAGGCAGCAGGCACCACTGCAACAGTTGGAGCTGCTGAGTGTGGAGGTGTGGGTGCTCTCACTCCGCACTTGCATTGTGCTACGCTTGTCTCTTGTTTCCCAAGGTGATTTTTGGGCGTTTCATGCACTGCTACAAGGGTTAAACTTGATCTAAGCATGACGGAACGCAAACAGCTTCTCCCCCGTGCAGCACGGCCCCTCCACACTTTGTGCATGGGGCAGTGCAGATGGCCACGCAAGGTGGCCCTGGCCATGGGGCGACGACCTGCTGGAGACTGCATCTTCCACAGTGGCTGATTGGTAAAGCAGATGAGAGTGTAATTTAGCTGTATTTGGCTTTGGCACACTAAAAGCTGGATCCTGGCTTCAGTCTGGTCCCCTAGTGAGAGGTCTGTAATTTGTAACCACTCAAGGATGCCGGCGGCTTTTTCTCTGCTACGCAGATATATGCCTTGCTCTGCAGTCTCAGCCGAATCGTGCACCCCCTCCCGCCTAGCAGCAGGGTGGAAATGGGAAGACGTATGATCAGGCAGACAGTACTGCGAAAATAAAATCAATACAGATCAGCCGAAGAGTTTTAATCTTGCCTTGTAATAACTGTATCTATCCATCCCCCATATACATTACACGTTATATCATTGAACACCGCTCGCTTGCAAATCAATCGTCATGCAATATAATATGTATACACACATCAAAAATACACCCCTTTCTGTGTGCACAGAAACAAAACCAACCAACTTCCATGGCATGTATAGTAGAGCAGTGCCTTAGGCAAATAACAGGGTTTAGGTGCTGTGTTTGACCCTGACAGTTCATGCCTCTGTTAACTGGTTGGATGACAGTCACGCACTTAACACCTGGGTATAAAGGGTTCTTATTTTGTAAAACAGCAACTACCTCTCCTGAATATATTCTGACAACAGCAATTAAAACCATAGCAGCACACCAGGGAACTGCTAAATATAGTATGGCCTGAAGTTATAAGATTATGTTTCCTGGATTTTTTTTTTGTTGTGATTTCCTCCCCCCACCCCTTTATGGATGGTGCAGAAGAATTTAAAGGTCAAGTGAGCAAATGAGCAGTGGGGCAGAAGGAGGAAGGATCCCTACCTCTACCATGGAGGCATAAAGAATGGAAATAAGGAAAATCCCTACGGAAATAAAGGACCATTAATTCAAAATGAGCTTTTGCTAGCCTATGGTAGATAAAGCTCCTGCCCAGTCTGGGATAAGGAGGAGAAAACAATGCTGAACTAAGGCAGTGTGGGGGCTTGAGTGCAGTGGGACATTGGCATGACACTGGGAGCTCGGAGCTGGGTGGCTCTGCTGAAGCTCAGCCCTGGTCCAAGACACTGCAGCTCCTGTGCAAGAAATATTGCCATTAGGAAATGCACAAAGAGGGTGAGCTTTAATTCTTGAATGTCTTAATTCAAGATGACTTGTTGTCACTGCTGCAATAACACAAATTTTTCTCGTGCATAATATATTATTTATTTTATGGAGGCTGAATGAAGGAGAGAGCTCTCTCTCACACTGTGGTATGCAAACGTTTATGGATGGTTTGGCGCTTGGTTTAACAGCTTACGCTTTTAAAGACTTGACATCTTGTTTGTATTGCCTAAATAGATATGGGCTATTTCCGGGAGCTGTTGCTACTGCTGGGCTTTTATGACAGTCTTTATATACAGTTTCATTTTTAGCGTGAGAGAGGTCACAGCATTTCGCTAACTCAAAATACCTGACACTGACAAGAGAAAACAAATTTCATTAAATAAAAAAGGGGTCAGCACTGTACTAGGCTGATTATTTATAAATAGTGCCACCAGTCAATACCTGATGGTTTATTGAACTTAATGAAACTCCTGGTAGCCAAATGTGTATTTTAAGAAGGCATTTGACCTTGGGCATCTCTCCTGCTGGGGGGATGCTGTCTGCTGCGTCAGTGGTTCAAAATCAATAACCTCTAGCACTGCCTTGTGAGGGCTCTCTTATTTAAGAGCGATATTGTAAAATGTGACAATATTCTGCTGACAAGTGACTCGATACTGATATTCCTGTGGGGAAGGGTGGGCAGGGTTATTTGGTGACTCTAAAAATACACTGATAATGAATGAGGAAAAAAAACTGCTGGGGATGCCATTTTATCCATTTGGAGCTTGGGTTTGCTGCCCTTGCATCAACCTTTACCATCACAGTCTGTGGGTGTCTGAGCAAAACCTGTTTGTTGCATTTCACAAATTTCATAAGATAGGGCTGTGAAATTCATACTGTTATTCTCCGACTCTTATTAATGTTAGCAGAGTGAAGACTCCTGTGTGTGGAAATGATTCTTGTCTGACTTGTACACAAAACTGAGGCTGTAGCCCAAAAATCAGTGCCTAAGTCTCACTTTCAGGGCTGGCTGGACATTTTATGCTGGTTATTAAAATCAATAGATTGAGGGTGAGAGGGAGAAGAGCTGCCTGCTGCAGGAGCAAATGGGGATAAACTAGCAGTGGCTGCATTTATTGTATCAATTGGAAGAGGGCTTCAAGCTAGCAATAGTGTCTTCCTATAAAGGGTGAAGCAAAAAGTTGAATTTCTTTTTAGGAGCAGCACATAGTTCATGTGAGGGGACGTCCATGGGTAGACAGACGGTTGGGTTTACAGACTTGCAAAGGGATTTTTCTGTGCCTTAAATGTTTAAGGCTCCAGACTAACCGAGATATTGCACATAGAGGAGCTTCAGTACATGGCATCGTTTCGAGGTTGTTGGCACTATTCACGGCCTAGATTGAACGGGGATTTTCTGGGTTCCTGGTTTTGGAACTGGGATGCGTATCAAAGTTGAGATGCTGTATAAACTTAATATGAAATAGTTTGACAAATCCACTTATGCCAAACAGCTGCTCTGTAACTTGGGTTTTAAAATTTATAGCCTTTCGTAAGAATAATACTGTTACTTTTTGTAAGCGTGCCTGTAATGGTTCCAAACATCCATCTGTGTAAACAGACTCCTATGTCTTTAGCTTGATGCAGACTGACAGTAAGAGAAGCAATAAATGCAAGTGTACAAATAGATGTGTAATTGCAAATTTCCAAAATAACTTTTTTAATAACATCTTTTAAATGCTTTATGTACTAAAGGGCTCAGCGGGTCTCTTCGTAATATACAGTTTGATTAATTCAAATGAGAAAAAACAGTCATGCAGACAGGCTTTACAGCTAATGAGCAGGATGCATATAATATGCTCTGCCTCACTAAGGTATTATTGTCATCTGACATTTTTGCAAACTCCCATGGAATTTATTTTGCATTAACTTCTGGTAGCGCTGATGGAGTTGGTGAATTATTGCGTCTTTGTCTTGAGACTTGAGCTAATTTTCTGTGCAGATTTTTATAAGTTTCTTTTGCATAATTCTGAGTTATGCACATTATTAAGAGCATTGCACATCGTAAAGGTTACCCCAGCACCATAGGCAGTAGAAGAGACAATAAATGGCATTCCTACATCACTGTGGGTTAAGTTGTCAATCATAAGCAAAGACAGTGGACCTGTAAGTCCCGTTTTTTCCACTACTAAGTCTTAGAAGTTTGTTACCTGTTTTAGTCCCTTGTACATTACCTGTGCAATGTGTTTTTAAGTATAAATCCTGGACCTTGACAAAGAGGGATGGTTGCCTAATCTAAAGAAACCTCACTGAGACATTTCTAGCAGGGACTTTCTGATGACCAATAGATGCCTTCTGGTAGAGGCTGGGGTGGTGTCTCAAAAAAAGACATCCCAAAACATTACCTGTTTGTAGACGGCTGGGTGCTTTGGTCTTTCAAAGTAAAACCTTCATGCGTGAAGAAGTATCGAGTCTCATTTGGTTTTGTATGTGCTTTAAGTAATCTCTTACTTAAAGAAAGCACATTTTTGGTAAACGTATTGGTGAGCACATTTTTGGTAACTCTCTATGAATGGTTCTAGACTTGCCTGCGTGTTTCCCAGGACTTGGGTACGTAAATCAGAACCAGCGTCTCTCCGTCTATTTCAGACATTTGATATGAATAAGTGCATTGCTGTGATGAAATAACAAACCACAAGCTATACTTAGCATATGTAAAACCCCGAGTCCCTCCCCAACTTCAGCAATAAATGTTGCTGAGAAAACATCTTGAAGGGAAATCCCCTTAGTAAATTCTAGTATAGTTTTCTTCAATGACATTTGACATTTTTCTTCAATGGCTTTGACATTGTTTGAATACGTACCTATCTTGGACCATATGCAGAGCACCTCCCAGTATTCTCTACCTGAAACTTCAGTAAACTCATTTAGCAGGGAGCACTTCATTTCACTTGCTCCATCAAAAAGCATTTTTTGCTCTCTAGCTTCTAGAGTCATTCTTTTACAGGAAAGATGCGCTACCCTGAAAGAAAACAGGCAGAAGAAAACAGAAGAGGACTTGCTAAAGAGATAAATGGCAGACTCAGCCTTAAACCCTGCGCTTGCAATTTATTTGAAGAAAATTTTCGGGGGGTGCGAAGACAGGACATCTGTTTCATGTTATTCCCAAAGCAACCTGCTTATTCAGCTGCAGACATCCCCACCTGCTCCTCTAATGAGCTCGGATCTCACAGTATTCCCCGTTCACCCCTTCGAACCTGAACAGAGCTGTCTGAAGCAGAGGGGCACTGCCTGAAATTTAGCAGAGGGTGAACCCTCTGCACACATGCTGTTGGAGCCTCTTTAACTCCCACCCTATTGGAGTTCTGATGGCTAAATTAGGCATTACTGTACATGGTCCTAATGTAGGATGTTGTATGTGATATTAGAGCAGTCTTGGGGCTGGTGAGGAGCTTGGGCTCTGGCCTTCAAGGGAGAATTTTTCACTGTGATCCTTTTCTAATGCACCACTGCCATTTGACATTTACAATCGACTGCTTACGCAAACTAGGAATAGCAGAAAGAAACTGATGTGTTTTTTTTTCTCCCCGTGCTTTAATTTTACAGAGTAAATATCACAAAGAAATGCTTTGCAGGTGCTTTTTAGCACAGTGAGCATAACGCTTGGGGAATGCAGTTGTAATCCTTGGCCAAGGCTGCAGAGTCACTCTGTTTCAAAATTCATATGACTTCGGTGAAAACTCTGGACCGAGCACTCACAGCCTGCAGAGATGTCCGCAGCAGTGGAAAAAGTGCTCCAAAATGGTGCAGTCATCTGCTCATGCTACTCTATTTGTACCATGTAGATTGAGGAAGGGAATGCCCTTGAAACTTTGCAGAAGCTACAGATCCTGGTCTGAGCCCCCAGGTCTGAAGGTGTCCATGGCAGTGCTGTGCCTGCGCTCCTTTGGAGACTGATGATTGAAAAATGTGTTCAATTGTACCTGAACACTCTGAGCTGACTTCTATTGACCTGTACAGCAGCATAGTAAATGGGGCAGCAGGCGAAGCAAAAAATCTTTTTTGTAGACTCCCAGGGAAAAATTCCTTCTCAGGTAAAAGCATTCCTGAGAGCCTTTCTATGTGTCCTTCCTTATACCATACTAATTTTTTCCCTCTGTACAGCCAGATGCACATTCTCAGATGCAAATCCTCTCATTCAAGGAGAAGGACCCTTGGTGTTTTTCTTATGCTAAACACTGCTATTAATTTCCCATTTACTTTGTGCGACGGCTTTTGTGTTTTACCATCCACTGTTTTCTGGGCTAGTCTTGACAGGAGAGAATGGTCTCTGAAGGATTCCCAGGAGGGCTCAGTGCAGGATCCTTAGGATGTGGGCAATGACTAAGGAAAATAAGTGAAAAAACAAAATTCCTTATGTTGTCACCTTCCAGTAAATATTCTCAAATAATTTGAAGAACATAATAAACTTAATGTACCAGGCCTTCTAGCTGTCTTTCCAGCAACAAATGTCTTCTCCTCCAAAAGCCATAGGGATGCAGATATGTGTGGGGAGCAGTGGGCAGCCCCAGTTCAAACCCAGGAGGCTCTGCAGCACGTGGCTGGATTCAGGCACAGTGTGAGGCAGCATACTGGAGTTGATGCAGCCACTTTGCTGTCATACATACAGTTTTGGTAGTGTAAAGGGGAGTTGTGTAGGAATTGTGAGATAGGATAGCTGTATCTGACAGTTCTGAAGGTGTCTGTAGTCACAGACCAAAAAGAGCATCTTTGGAATAGTGAAGATGGCTTCTCAGTGTCATCTAGAATATCCACAGCTGCGAAGGAGACAGACTTACTCTCCTGATCAAATAACCTTCCTGGTTTTGTCATCCTGAGCAGAGACTCATATTCCTTGTTGGTATTTCATTTCCTTTGCCGCTAATTTTTCAGATGGTCAGGGTAAATATCAACAGCACTTTTTGTTGCCAACACAATCCTGGCTGTGAGATTGGGATGAGCTATGGTGGTGGCTACAGACCATGCTGGGTGATGGCTGGAGGCACCGGAGCTGCTTAGCAGCTTTGCTTGTGCCTCTGCTGCCCCTGCCAGGAACCCAGCGTCAAGCTAGTGGGCCCCTGCCACGTGCCGAAAGCAAGTTGCAGCGAGACCATGAGCCATGTAATCAGCTATGATGTGAAATGTGATAGCTCTTGCAGAGGATAGATGACTATCAGAAAGCTTTTATATAAATGCTGTGTTGAAGGAGCCTGTGGGATTCTCTATAACAGGAAATTTTGTGTTGGACCTGACTAGATGAAACTCAGCAGTGTAACATTATGATGTGTGAAAATGTGATCTGGAAAAAGCAATGAGAAATTGCATATAATAAAAGGGGATCTGCAGGTAAGTGTTTCAATAAGACTACTGCGAGAATCGTCTTTCTTGTAACGGTAAACGGCAGATCCTCTCTGCTACTGTCACCCGGGAACAGCGGATCCAGAGAACAGAGCTATGACTTTCTCTGTCGGAGGGAGCGAGAGAGCAAATAGCCGCCTTCTCCACAGGAAAAAAAAAAAATTGGCAGTCATTTGTTTGCCTGATGCACAGTGCTCAGTGTGGAGCACTCAGATTGCATCTAACTGCAGCATTTCCATTTGTAAAAAAAAATCTAGTGATAATTAGTTTATTGGGTTTAGCCAAATGCCAGGTAAAAGGCTGGATGACTAAGGAGGATAATACATAGCTATTGGCATGGTGCTTCACAGGTCCAGATATGCTCCATTTCCAGTAGCTTTTGGTGTCTTTAGTGACTTGTATTACAGAGCCATTGCACACACTGAGTCAGTGTAGATAGCATAGTACATAGCTAAGTGTCCTTTCCAATGCCCAATATTAAAATTTATGGTATTTAAGTTGATCTATCTGTGGAATTAAGTATAATGGTTTTCTCTTTCTAAATGGGGTGGATATTTCCTGTTATTGGCAGTTAGGCTTGCTGGGGCAGAAAAATAAATGAAAACAGGGAATTACAGAAGGTTGTAAACTCAGTTTAGCACCAACTATATATAATTATACTTAAGAAATGACAATAATAGCTGGAAACTATGGCACGGTAGAAAAAATCTGAATCCTTACTGGAAGAATGCCTTTGCTATTTGTAGCCAATTTCACATGTTTAGTAACTTAGTTATACGTTGATTTCTGTAAGTGGTACTTTAGCTCACAAGATGGCATTTAGCATATTAAATCAAGTAAAGAGGAATATTGGACAAAGGGCTGTTGGATGACACAGCGCAGACAGGGCTCTGTTCTAGCTTAGGCATTACTGACAGTGATCTGGTAACTCTTTACTAGAACTGTGAGAAATGGGAGGCTATTATAAAAAAAATGTGCTCGCCATAAAAGCTAGCCTCTTTCTTAGCAGAAAGGCCAAAGCACAAAGACTTGTCTTGAAGCTAGAGACGATCCCTTCAGCCTGGGACTGAGATGTGCTTCAAGGGGAGATCATTAGGGAAGTATTTATCACTGCTGTGTGTATTGCACCTCTTCATGAATAAGCAGACATCTTCCAGACCCACTACTGTAGTTTTTCCTCCAGTGAGGTAAAAAGTGATTTATACACAGCAGATGCTGGGACCCATTGGAGCACCAATCATAGTGGCCAGGGGCACTAAAGAAAGATTAGTAGCAAACTAACAGAGCTAGATATGGCTGAGTTTTTTCCTTCATCCTGAGTGACTGAACAGTTTATTCACTTCTAATTTAGAAATAAGAATAAAAAGGGGGCATCTTCACAAAGATTCAGTTACCGTTGAGGTTAACAGCGGCTTAGGAATTTGTTCCCTTGTGTTGCTCACTAACCTTACCTGCAAATCTGACATTAATAACAATACGTGGCTGCAGGATCTCGCATGATAATAGCTGCAGGTTCACAGCATACGTAACACGTCAGTACCCTGCACCATAGAGCTAACTTGTACATCATGAACAAACCAAGTGTGGAAAATGCAAAAGATCAGCCTATGCCTATTAGCCACAGGACACGCTGTAAAGTCACTTCGTATCCCCACTTAAATTCGGTCCCATTTAATTCACTATTTCTATTACTTTCAGTAAAACAATGATTAACTCTGTTGATATTGCTACCATTACCTCAGTCAATATATTTGTCTCAATCTAGTCTTTCTTTAGGGAGAAAACAGTTCTTGATACCTCAGCAGACTATTTGCAGGTGTCAGTTTTGTTTAAGCATTGTGATTGCTGGCTTTAATGGGCTGATTTCATTCCTGTAATATTCATGTTAATAACAATAACTTTAGAGAAATCCATTAAAAGTCTGTGATGGTAATTTAAAAGAAAGGTCAGATACACTGTTCCCCATTCAATTACGATCAAGTTAGTAACTTTTGATGGATACATTAAATGATGCTGTCATACCTGGGCATATGACAGAATCAAAATTAGGCTATTTCATTCAGAGTGTAAATAACACCTGCAATGAAATGGTCTTCTAGCTAAAGTAGGTGTTTTCAACAGAGAGAAGGTTTCCTGTTTTAAATTGCATTCAGCCAATACTAGAGGTGTCTGCCAATAGACAGCAACCCATAATCTATATATAAATTAAGCAAAACCCCTTCATGACAAGAGTATTATTAAAGCTGCAAAGTCAGATACTTGAAGGTGAAGAAACACCAGCGTCAAAGTTTCTTGGGTGACCTCAGTTTGTCCTCTCCTTCTGTCGTGCACATGCATAATGATGCAGCTTACAATTACACAGCCAGAAGTTACTACTTTTTTATGCCATATCGCTGTATTTAGTACCTGAAACGCCCTTGTTGTTGGGGCTATGCAGTGCTGGGGCCTTGGCTCTGGACTGTCACTACCTAAATGAATAAGGTGGTTTATGGAGTAACACCAGATTTCTGCCCTGGAAGGAAACATGTTAGGGGTGTTGGGCTTTTGCTTCCGCGGTAACTTAAGTACCCCGTTAAAGTCAGACTTGCCACATTGTGGATAAGGATGTGAGAATGGGGCTCCACACTTGTACAAGTGCCGTCAGAACTGGGCTGTGGGCTTTGCGTACAATGCTGTGAGCAAAAATATATTGGAAGTCTTTTTGGAGCTTTCCCTGACGTTATGTGGCTCTGTGTCTGTGAGCATATGTGTGTCTGGTGAGCACTGGTGGCATTTTAAGCCCATTTAAAAATAAAACTTGTGCTTTATAAAGAAATACATTTTGGGGGGAATTCAGAGCATCATTCTGGCAAGAACAAAGAGGACAAGTTTCACTGGTCATCTGCTTCTGCATTTTAAACTTCTTTCTATATACTTCTGGTCATAGGTAGTATAAAAGATTTATTTTTTTTTTAAATGCATGTCAGGAGTGTATTGTTGTGATTTTTACAGAACACAAATGGCAATATTTGCAACTTCCAGAATAACAGGAATTAATGGGGTATGACTTTTATCTCCTTTAAACAGACTTAGCAGCAATGCAGCTACAGAAACCGTTGGTGGTTGCATATCTCATTGGCCACTTCAACAGATCTGTTCTTCTATGATCTGCTGCTTTTATGCTCAAATCCCTGCCATGGGCACTGAGTGCTCTCAGCATGGCTGGAAGGAGCTCAGCCTCCACATCCAAGTGTATGTAAGGGGACATCTCCATCGCCCTGGGGTACCTCAGCTGGCTTTAATATGCTCCTGTTTTCTGCTCTGTATTAAGGCTCTGCTAGCAGTGGAGCCAAAGTAAATGAAATTGGGACTGGTATATGTATGTCTGCTATGCTCCAGTCAGCTTCCAGCAGTGTGGAGGGCATGAGATCAGCTATAGATAAAGGCTGCACTGTGTCCTCAGCTTATCTTTTCATTCTTAATCTTCTCATTTTTGTTTTGGGCCCCTGTTTTCTCATTGTTAGATCTGAAGATTGACTTTATAACTGTCTCTGTATGGTTTGGGCCAAAGGGTGTCTCAACATGTCATGCTCGTACAGGACCTGCCTACCTGCAACATAGGGATTGGTGTTTGCAACTGCTTTTCTGGTCTCTGTTAAATAATAGTGCAATATAGATATTTAAGCTTGAGAGAAGAACTCAGGCCCAGAAAATGAATAATCAGCTTTTCAGTATTAACTCTTCAGTTGCTGTAACTCTATTATATTGTGTGTGCGTAGTTGTTTCTTGGTTTGAATTTATTCATTGTAAGGACAACTAAAGGGGACACCAGCACCACCCCTGTTTTATTCAGCATGATTTTTAGATGGAGATGTCTGATAAGTTTAAATTTCTGGAACAAATGTATACATTTACACATGAAAAGTTTAATTGTTTTCTTTTTTAAGAGAAGATTTTATTTAATACTTGAGTTTACTCTTGCTTCAGAAAGCAAAGGAAATCCTGGTATAGAGCCAGAGACAGGGAGTCATAACAGAAGTTAAGCTGAAATTAGACATGAAAGATTTTTTTAATCTTTTGTCTCTGGAGCCTGAGAGACTGCTCCCTCTCCAGTGAAGGCATTGCAAAAAGGGAAATTCAACCTCATTGAAAAATGCTTTATTCCTCTGAGACAGAAGAGAAAGTTTCAGCAGAAATATTTTTAAAAGCGTCAGTCTTTCTTTCTCTGGTCAGACCGTGCAAACCCACCACTTCTAGTTTGATTTGTGAGTTACTCTGCCATTTTAAGCATCTAGCAACAGATGCTTCAAATATCAGCACAGACTCCTTCAAACACAGAAAATCACCCCTTGAAGACACAGGGAAGAATAGAAATTGTACATAACTTTATTCATTGAATAGTCTATGTGAACATACAACGAATGTAGCAAAGGTCAGCTCCTGGCACGAGAAATTTGCAGAAATGGTGCAAAAATGTTAGGTTACACTGGATCTCACCAGTAGCCAAAGGATTTGCAGATCAAAGTGAGTGGCGCTTACCTCCCGGGGCAGAGAGTCTGCTCTCTCCGATGGTTTTCCTCAGCATTTAATGGCTCTGTGTGAATTATCCTTCAGACTTGGTTTCTGGAAGGGAAGTATCATTCCCAGAGGCAGGATCAAGCTGCTAACGATTGTTCAGAGAAAAAAATACCACTGGTTTTATTTACAGAGACAAAACTTAGCCTGTGAGGTTTGTAGCATCAGCCTCAGTTTTCATTCTTATGGTAACAGCTGGAACCAGGGGTGTGCACGTAGAATGAAAATACAATTGGGCTTGTGTTAGGGAGAATTGCGTGTTCACCGTTTTGCTTTTAGCCTCTTCGGTTGCGTTTGCTCACACAGGGCTGTAATCTCGTAAGCCTCTATTTCAGGTAGTAATCTAAAATTTGGAATGCCTAAATCGCATAGATCTGAAAACTCATGCAGAGGTTTGCTTCTCCAAGCTAGCATATCATTAAACTCAGCAAGAAAGTGCTGCAAATGTAGTGTAAGTGAAAGCCATACCAGACTGTGGTGTAGAGGCTGTGTTTATGAGACAGATGTCTCAAAGATAACAAATATATGCAAGTCACACTCGCAGCAAAGGAACATCCTTATACCCTTGTGGAAAAGTTTATCACCTTCCCAGGCTCATAAGGTTGTGTTTGTTTTTTTTTTTTTCCTGGATTAGGCTGGTGACTGAAGCTCACATGCTTGCAGTAGACTGACATGTTGTCATCTCATTGGCATACTGGTTTGCCATTTGCAATTAAATCTGAATGTATATACATGCATTCCCCAAAAGACAAGGATCTGCTTGCAGTGAGCTTCCCGGGTGACAGGAATCCAACTTCCCAATTCGTTCACTTTCTTTGACTTTTTGAGCATGGAAAGTTACACGATGCACCAATCTGCAGGGACCTGCACGCTGCCTCTTAATTGTGCACTGTAATCAGCCGCTTGTTTGCAACCCTCTGCAATGACTTAGCTTTGTCCTCCAGCTGAGGGCATGACAGGAACCGACTCTGCAGGCAAAAGGCATGAAGGAAGCTGAAGTACTGCTGAAAGCCTCTGCTTCAATGCTGTGAGGCTGATTGGGGTTGCGTGAGTGTAACTTTTTGTAAACTTTGTCTCTCAGCATATACCTCAGTGTGTAGCGTATTGATTGGTAAAGGAAGCATAAAATAACTTCATAAGCCCATATTCTCTTTGGCAATTTCCATTACCCAAGGCAAAAGCGGACCCAAAGGGCTGGGATCCTAAAAAGCTTTAATTCCCCTATGAAAATATTCATGACCCTGGATTAATTTGAAGTCAGGAGAAATAGGTACCACTCAGCATTTCACAGGAGTTTGCAGGCTCACAGGAATGAACCCGTAGTGTGCACCACAGTAAAATTCTGCAGGGGTTAAACTGGGTGAAGCAGGAGAAACATTCATTGCATCATCAGAGGTGAAGGAGCTGCAAAGTTGTACTGCTTTCCCCCCAAAAAAGGAACAGCGAAGGACCTGTACTCTTGCTTTTGTTTTGCTTTGCGTTACTAAAAATCTGTCTATAAGGTCTGTAGAGAAATGGGGGTACTCAGAGTTGTGAGAAAACACCTCTCACCCAACCGGCAATAAAAGTGGGCTGTTGCAGAAATGAAGAGCACTGGCGATGGTCCATGAGAGATGTGACTTTGCTTGTTCGAGGTGTTCATGATTCAGATGCTCCTCTGCCTGGAGAACCAAAAATATAAGCGTAGAAATGGCAAAATAACCACAACGTTGAACCAAAGTGAAACATGCTCAGAAATAAGTTGAACAAGATATTATGTGTTTGCACTCTGTAACCATGAATTTACGCTTTTGGAAAGGCTGAAGCAGATAAGCTTAGCCCTGAGGCTGCTTCAGCCTCACGAAGGAGATGAGCCAACAGTGTGGAATGGCCCTTTGGGTCCTTCCTGAAATATTTAGCTTCCAGAATCCTTTCTGGAGCTTTAGCCTTTCTCTTCTAAAACTCCTGGCAAATTCCCTGCCTTGATGAAATCTTATGAAATATAATCTGCATAAATGTAATTGCTGCAATCCTGTCTGGATTGAAACATATGCTATTATATCTCAGGGCACCAAGAAATGCTTGTGTGTTTTTCTTCAAGGCAAAATTTCTTACATTCTTGACAGCTTTTGGGAAAAAAAAAGTGTTCTATGTGGAGTGAAAATCTTTCATGGGGAAGTGGAAGAGTGAAATAAATATGAATTATAGCTTAGTTGTTTCGCTTTTTAAAGGTGAGGTCTTAAATTTCTAAAGTGGCCATCTAGATGCTAAAAGGCATAACTTTTTAAATTTATTACAGCACATTTTCTCCTTTATGTCCAATAAAACAATATAGACGTTCTTGACAATACACCTCTGTCATAGCATGTAATATATACCTCAAATCTATTCCCTCAAACCAGGATACCACAGGGCTGTGTTTGCTTTAGTTTGTTTTACTGGTCCATGTGATGGGCAGAAGTGAGGGACAGTGATGCCAAATCAGCAAAATTATAAAAAGATCATGTAATCCATGTTTTCCTGCAGTGTTTAATTGGACTGCGGTCTAAACCAGACCTGAGACCTGTCTTTCTGTGGGTTGTGCTTGACCAGAAAAATAGATGTATGCTGCAAATGAAGTTTTGTACCTTTTTTCCTTTACTGTGGAAGGAAAATGCATCTTGATATTGTGGAAGGAGTGAACCTGGAGAAACACAAGGACAACAAATGCAAATAAATGCAAAAAAAAAAAAAAAAAAGTCACGTGCAGTTCTCTTCCTGGGTGAGAAGAGGATGATGAGCTGACACACTAGACCCCAGGAGTGATTACTCCTTCTGACATCACGCTAACCCAGTTTTTAAAGCCAGGGATGATATTGCTTCTAGGAGTAATTCAAGCTACAGCTATTAGGCATGGGGAAGGAGCTTGGCTGGCTATCCCAGACCTGTTTATTGTGTGCTGCTTACCTCCTCGCTGCAGAGCAGATGGTATCTGCGTGAGGTACTAACTTCAAAAGCAAATATGTTTGCAACTCAGGCGGAGTTTTGCCAGCTGTCAATATGTTTGTTGTACACATGGTGAAAACTGGGCCAAATTATGAGAAGGGAGTGATTCTGTGCATGTCCCGATCAAACCAGGTATAACACTGAGCAAGAATGTGTACTTTTAGTAGTAATTTGTATTTTTAGGAAATTTTGCTACTTCTATAAGGCCTTACGTTTCAGGAGGTTCAAATAAATCTGACTTAATTGCCTTCAAAGTGCTGCAAGAAATAATCAGTAGTTGGGCAGAGCACAGCACAGGCTGGCCTGGGCACCTAGTGACAGCACAGGGTCTCCAGAACCGTGTATTTACAAGCTCAGAGCCTCAATGCATTGGTTTTAGCCATGTGACAAATCAGTAAGTAATTTCTTTACCTACCAAAAGGGAAAGCAATGTAACTTAGAAAGTATTGATGTTCAATTTCCTTACATTTGAACATATATATAAAAATATGCATTTTATATATATACTTCACATTTATATTTAATAACCACACATTCTTGTCTATATTAAATATAAAAAAATATAGATAGTGAAGATGTAATATAGCCAATATAGTAAAATATATAACGTATCTTTTCGAATAGTAAAATATTTGCTATATATGGTTCACTATTAACATGAGTTTTAATTAAGTCTAGTGAAAACGTTATTTGTTTCCTGTAACAGTTCAGTAGAGAAGTAGGACAAATTCTAGCAATAATGGCATTTAATCTCTTTAGGGAAAAGGAAAAAAAAAATTACATTTTCTAGTGGTGAACATTAAGGAGAAAATCTTCTGAGAAGATCTAATGTTGGGTTGAAAGTGGACAATTACATTGTTCCTAAATAAAGATAAAGTGATCCTGCATATATGTGCTTACCTTTACACAAGACTGAATTATAGCAGGCTACTCCCAAACTTAAAATTAAATGTATAGACATTTTTACCAATATTTTGAAACATAACAAAAAATGAGGGTAAAATATCATCAAAGTCAAAAGTGTTTGTTGCTCCATCCATCTCCTCCCGCCATCTCTTCAGCATTTGAAGTGCTGATTTGGCCATAACTAGCAACTAGCTTGTGAAATAAATTCCCTTTTGTAGACTGAAAATGAAGTTCTTCATACCCCTCTGCTTTAATTCCTACTTCGTGACCATCATGTATTTTTGGCTCTGTTTCATTGTTGTGTCTCGTTTGGAAGTATCTTAGTCTAATCAAATTTTAAAATATCTTTTCCCAAACCTCAAGGCCTTGCTGATATTTACCAGTGTGAGACAAGCCTTTGCTCCCAGCTTCAGGTACAGTCCCATGGGCTTAACTGGTGGCTCCACTTCGGAGATAAATACCAGTGAGGATGATGATTTCAACTGCTTGGTAATAATATCAAGTCAGCAAAAATTATGGGAACAACCAAAGGAGCCAACTTTCAGGGTTTTTTTGTGGAGGTAGTACAGCTTATTTTTTCTTGGCTATAATATCCTTGTTAGTAAATGTTAGGTGCTTGTATTTTGAATGCCTGTAAAATAAACAACCAATTTGAGTTGTACAGCAGACGAATGAATTACAGAATGACATTGGTTTCTATTCAAATACCCAGGAGCGTATCTGGAAATGCAGGTGATAATGCACTTGCTGGAGAGTGAATTGCCTCACTGCGTAGATAAGGAGCTGTTATTCTGGACTCCAGTTGCCCTGTTGATGGCATGACTTGCCTAAATGACTTGAGTTTCAGTGACGCGCTTAGTGGTCAGGATGGGGTATTTCTACAGTGTATCTGGGATAAAGTAACTGTATGACAGACACAAAAAGGATATGTCCTAAATTGTGAGTAATTTTACCGGTGTAAATATGAATAGGTCTGCCAAGAGAGCACAGTAGACGGCCCACATCTAAAGACCTTTCACTGTAACATGAATTTTTCCATTTATTCTTCTGACATTTCATTCAGGGTCCTCTTCCTTGGAATGGGGCTGAGAAGCCTCACTAAAACTATGCAAAATCTGGTGTTAGTCAACTATTTCTATTTCTGCTTAAGAAAGTCAGCATGACCTGAAGTATGTTTCTGGAGAAGGTTTGGTTTAGTTAAATTGTACTTTTTTACATGTTCACAGGCTGTTCCGTCCTAGCCTGTGGCTTTCTGCCACATGACTTATTGAAGAAAGCATTGGGTACGTTCATTTTTATTATTACTGCAATAGGGAAGCAATGCCTAGTCAAATGATGTGTGATTACTTTTGAAAGGACTCTCTGTGTTCTCACATTTTCTACAAATCCTTTTTCTATATTAGGTCAGAGCACAAATACTAGGAAAAAACCTGAATTATTGGTAAAATAGTGATTTTGCTGAGAAAAGTTCAACAAAAAAGGACAAAACATCTCTCCCATCTGTCTCCTAAGCAGTATGAACTGTCTTGAGATCTTGTTCATTATTTTCATGCTTGGAGAGAGAGAACAGAGAGCCTGTGACTCTCTTTCCTAAGAAGAGCAATAGATTTTCTTCTTTTAGTCTGGGTATAGCATTTGACACTTGGAAACACTATTGTGGTGCTTGCCTTCACTTATCTTCTGTTTCTTATCTCTTGAGCTGGCCAGTAAGTCACTGGAAGTTTTTTTGTGTTGTGAAGGGATTTTTTTGTTCCTTTCCGTGTTATATGATGTCTTTATCATTTATAGTCAGGGGTAGGATGAGGCTCTCTAAGAGCACAAGGCCACATTAAGTGGTGATCTCAGCTCCGCACACCTTTGGCATGCCTTTGATTTGTAGGTAGTTAAGTGTTGTATCTGTTTTAAAGTATTTCTTTTGCAACAGTACAGAATAGCCCTCACCATGAAACACAACTCTCTTGTGCTAGGTTTTGTAGAAACATAAACCAAGAATAAATATATTATACTGGTTGTGGGTAGGGCTTCTTTCCAGCCATCTGTGACATGCTCTGATCCACTACTGAAGGTAGCCTGAGTTGCGAGTGTAGATGTACTAACACCCTTCCTAAATTATCATGGCCTCACTATTTTTGCAGCCGCCTAAGAATTTTGGGGGTATATGTCGTGATTGTTTGTGATCTATGATTTTTTTCATTCAGTCACATTGGTGGATGGTATGATGGTGTCTCACTGGGGAAGGGTTGGGGACCCTCCCGAATTCAACTGCATTAACTTGCAAAAAACGATGAGTTCCCGGTTCCTGAGCAAAAGGAGAGTTTCAGACCTGGCTCTAATCTTCACACATTAACGAGGCACTTCCAAAACCACAGTAAAGAGTGTCCGGGTGGACAGGAAAAGGACTGGGATCAAACCTGGCTCACAGCCCAGGCTGACTGCACAGAGAACATACCTGAAATGTCCCTCTGTGGCTCTTCTGACACTCTCCCTTGTGTCATTGCACTACCGGGACAGCACTGCCTTCCTGCTCTCTCCCCTTGCAGAAATCCGCATTGTCCTTTCTTGTCTTTCTCTTCCAACTCTTTATTGCTTTAGTAATACCGAAAGGATCTCCCGCTGAAGCTGTAAGAGAGGCAGCTTGTAATAATAGAGGCCAGAAACCAGCACAAGAGATTTACTGGTTTAACTAGAGCTTTGTCTCCAGGAAATCTCCCTCTGAGCCCCAGTGTGAGTGCAGAGAAACACTGCAGCCTTGCAGCCTAATTAAAGCATGCAGCTAAAAAACCCAACAACCCCAGCTCCACCCCCCAACAGAAGAAAGTAAAGGCATCGGCCGAAGATCTCCAGTAACTATCTAATTTAAGGCTCCGGCTTTTGGGAGATCACCCAGCCTCTTCGCTCTCTGCAATCCTGTGCACGGGACAGTGCTGCCCTTGTTCCCATCCAGTGCAGCAGCCAGCCATGACCAGCGTCCCCTGACTTGCACCCTCTGAAAGTTGGTTTGTCCTCTGCTTTCAGCTGGTTATCCGAGTGCAATTGCTGAGCGCGTAGCAGATGAATCTGTGGATATTGCATTGCGAAGAGAAGCAATTGCATTAGGTGCTTTGGGAGAGGGCTGAGGAGCGTCTTGCATGGCCTTTCCAAAACAGTGTGCTCCAGAGCTCTTCCTGAGCTTATTAGCACTGAGCCCTATTAATTCAAAGAAGCTGCTCTAGGACCACTTGGGAGATAAGGGAAGATTAAATAAAAGAGCGTAAGTGCTTGAAGATGAATCCTTAATACCCCTGATGAAAGGAGGCTGGATTAAATGATAGTTGCACCTCTGCCTGTTAGCTTCATTTCAGCGTGGGGATAGCTGATCTCCTCCCCAGCTTCCTCCGGCTGCCACTCGGAATCAGCTGGCTCAAAGCTGGAGGAAAGTTCAAGCCATTCTTGCATTAAGCTAATATCTTTTCTGGAGTCTACAATTTAAAAAAAAAAAAAAAAAGAGAAGAGAGCTGTGTAAGGGACTGAGAGGAATATTGATTGAGACTATCAGTATCTGGTGGCAAAAGGATTGTTTAAAAGGTGGTATGAGTTTTATAAACCCACAAGCGGTGGTGAAAATGATGAATCGGAGGGATGCTCTGCTAAAGAATAGTCTTTGTTAAAAGAAGATGCTTTCTAGCGGAAGGTGTCTCTCGCAGAGCACTAAAAATAGCAATAAATTCTGAACAATAGGCCTAATTCTTCCATTGCACTTTGAAAAATAAGGATAGACCTTTCTGAAATACGTGGGCTCCTAAGCTGGCAGACAAGGTGATCCTGTGCTGGGGGAATTCACTCTTTCTCTGGGCTGCACTCCTGGCTTGGCTCCAGACTTGTCTGTAGGGATTTCACCTCTCAGAGGCACGCTGCAAGGATGGCTGGATGCCAGCAGCTACTATGATGGTGAGGGGTTTAGAAGCAAACCAAATGGATAGGGTTTTTCTCTTGAAAAATCCTCACAGAAACAAAAAAGAAATTTACAGGCTGCTCTTGACTCACGTGCCACAGCTGCCCCAGGGTGTATAAGTAGACGCTGGGTGCCCCGGCTGTCCTGGAAAGCAGAAGATAATCAATGTATGAGGGAAGCGCACAGAAATTGATCTTGGTAGAGTCTCCCATAAGTAAAAACAAATACTGAACAAAGAAGTGGCCTCTTCCTTTCTGCCTTTCCAAGGATATTTACTACTGGTTGGGTGGGATCTGATTCTGATCTCACCTGTTTTGCAATGCTGCAACTGGTGAACGCTTGAGTCTTTGACCAAAGGCTTCCACTTCCATTGCTTTCCCTTGCAGTCCTTGCTGAAGTGCCATTAATGGGAACACTAAGCAGTGCGTTGGCTTTATTTGTGCTGGTTTTCTTGCATCGTGGTACTTTAGGCCTGGCAGTAGCCGGCATATTACCAACCACTGAAAGCCAATATATTCCAAAGAGAAGGTGATTTGGCTGGAGGAGATTAAATCAATTGTGCCCCACTCTCAGAAGGTTCCCACATATTCTCAAGACTAGTAAGTGCATTAAGATAACATCAGTGGTCTAAACCCACAAAAGCCAGGGATTTTGGACTTAAGGATGAAGCTCAGCTTTTTAAAATGCATCTGTGTGCCTCGCTTCTCTGTAGGGAGTTCCCAGGGAAGTTTGTTTGAAGTTGCAGCAGATGGGCACAGCCATACACTGGGGAAGGACTCTGTGCTGTACCTCTGAGTTGTCTTTGATGTCTTTCTGACTTGCGTTGTTATTGTGACTACTGTTACTGTCAAGGTGAAATGTAGGGATAGTGCAGGGAGATGAAGACACTGATCTGATTATAGTGACAGACTATGAAAATAAACCTTCCTCTAAGAGTAGAGTTTTGACAGTTGACTTTTTTTAGTGCATTCTCAAAGCTCGGGATATTATGCTCTTTATGTTCTCACCGTTCAAAGCAAAAGGTTACTTGTATTAGGCATGCACAGATATGCAAAATTAAGTTCATTAATAATCAATAATTTTGAGCCAAATATATACCCCTTAAAAATCTGTTGAGTTTCTGACTTTTTCCCTTATGCGGACAGCCTATGGTAGCAACTACACTGTTGAGCACCACAGTGGGAACAATACGTCAGGCTGTCAGGATGGCAGAGCAGTGAAGTTTTGGGACATTCAAAAGAGACCTTCAACTGCACTGGGCTCGGCTCAGCTTTGCAAAGGCAGCTAAAAGAGGAGTGGTTACCTGAGCCAGGAAGTAATGAAGACTGATTGCTCATGGATTTATACCTCATAGTTGATTGTGGGCTTCAGCGAAGCCTTTCTTGCAGGACAGCCATTGATATGGTATGAGGCTTGTAAGAAAGCTTGCAGTTACTAAAGAAGGGAAAAAATACTAATTACAGATGCAATCAGCTCTGCCGGTGAGACAGTGATGAGCTTTCTACAGAATTGTCTGTGCAAATCTTTTTTGGAAGCAAAAAACTTCCAAAAAGAATACTTTGGGGAAAAAGGTCTTGACATTTTTGAGGTCCAAAAAAGAAAAATACTGTACAGTGATTTTTTTTTTTTTTTCCCGCAAACATCAAATCTGCAGTTCCTGGACTCTACTCTTCTGTCATCAATTTCCATTCCCCTCCTGTTTTTACAGGTGAATTTTACATGTGAATTTTGTCATTACCTGGGAGGCCCAGGAATTGCCTTGTTTTACCCCAGCCTGAATGTCCTTCTGCTAACAGGTGCTGGGCAGAGAGCACGTGGGTTTGGATAACTGCCCTCTGTGTTGCCTGTTGAATAATGTTTAATGTTTTAATGTTGAATAATGTGTATTGCAAGCAGCCACTGCTTCCCACTTGCTCCTCCTCCTCAGATCCCAGACTGGTGCCTCCATCCAGAACCAGCCATACCCGGTGCTTCAGAGAAAGCTCCGTAAAACTTGGCTGTACATGTTCATGTTGCAACTTGCTGGTGTAAGAAACGCCATCAGCGCAGACAGGTAGCAGCTGCCTAGCTCTGCGGTTTAATCCTTTTCTGTACTGTACCTCGTATTGCCTAGCAGGACTGCATAAGTCCCAAAAGGCAAAAAAGACGCTGAGCTGGAGGTGCCTGTGTGAGACCTGAGGCCAACGTACAGATTCATAGCAGCCAGGCAAACAACAAAAACAGTCATACCCAGCTCTGCGCCTCCATGCCCGATTCCCTCATAATGCCTTTTGGCTCCAAATGGCTGTGAAAGTGCTGCTTGCAGCCTCTCTGAATGGCTCTCTTTGAACCCCAGGCTGTGAGGCCAGTTGTTAAATACCTGCATTATTTATCTCCAGGGGCGACGTGCCACACTGTAGGGGAGCAACTTTGGTCCATGTGCAATGCCCCTATCAGATGAAATGGATTTCTTGTTTCTACCAACTGCTGACCTCTGCCATCTTCTGGAGTTAAGTTTCAGAGGTCAATGAGGCTCTGTGTTGAAAGAAAAGTTTTATTTTGGCTGATTTGAATTCTCCATGAGTTGGTGTTTCATACTGGCAAACTTGGATGGAGTTTTGTTCTGCTTTGCAAACCAGCACCAGGCAGACTGGGGTCTGCTGTGGTTGTCGGTGGTGTGGCATTGGCTGGTGGGAGCAGGTCTGGACTGGCTCCCGCCCTCCCGACAGCAAATGCACAGCTATTGGCTTGAACAGCCACAAAACCTCATTCTTTACTGAGGTGTCAGGTATGGTAAACTGCACCTTGATTTATGGAGATTATCTCTGGAGAGGCTGTTATCTAACAGGAAATAAAGAACATTTATTTGTATTCATATTTAATAAGCATGAGGCAAACTATAAACTGCATCAAATCAAACATGGATTCCCTGTTGGATAATGTTAAATCAATGGTGATTTATAAATACTTTGCCTCTTTCTTTATATACTATAGGGTGCTTCTTAAGATGAAGAGCAAAGGAAATTTGGATGATGCTCCACCAAATGGCTAAATAACATTTGCACTAAAGAACAGCAAATGGATGCTTTTAAAATTGTGCATGTTTATTCAAATGCAAGCATAAAATAGGTCTGTTTGCCTCAATCCTTCCTGTTATTATGGATCGCTTGTTAAAATGCCAGACATTTTTTTCAACTAGAAGTTGCATTTTTAGAGCAAAGGTGCTGTAGAGGAACTGGTTGAATTACACCGAGTTGTTACCTGCACACCCCGCTTTGGAGTACCCAATGTGCACCGAAGGGAGCAGAGATTTTCTCACAAATTTCTGTGGCTTTGGATCATCCTCTGCTCCTGCTCTCACTTTTTTCCCCGCTGTGACTCATGCTGCCATCAGCATGCTTGTAGGATTTGGCACTGCAAACAGCAGATACCAGGGCAATGTGTATGTGAGGGGGATCTTGGTACCAGGGCCGTACACCGCTTGCATTGCTGTGTCAAGAAAGTGATTTTTGATGAACTCAAATAACTTTCTGCTTGGATCTGTGTCTGTGAGGGGCAGTGGGAGAGGGATGCTGCTTATTCCTGACCGGTTGGGTTATGTCACTCCTGTTTCTCAGCAGAAATGTTCTCCCTTTGCAAGTGAAAAGAGGATGTCTCAAGGAAATCTATTTGCAGTGCTCTGACCTGCACTCCTAGTGGATTCAGGGCTATCAGCACACCTGGTTTCCAGCTGTGAGGAGTGAAAATCTGCTCTGCCAAGCTTTCCACATCTCTGCCAATTTTTTCTCACAGTTCAGATGGTCACTTTTTATGACTTGCTATAGCACTTCTCTTTCTTAAGGTAAAAGAATGCCTTAAAAAATGCATCAGCCTTGCACTTAAATGAATGTGTGTGCTCAGGTAGATGCAACCAATGAAATAGGAAAATAAGGTTAGATGTGATTTGGGGAATTTTCTGATCTTCAGGTGGGGAGGGTCAACTCCCCCCACATACAAGTCAGGAAGTATCTGACCTGATAAGTACTTTAGGGTGCTACATACAAAAAAAGCACATTTTGTGAACGGATTTTAACCCTCTGGAGCTGTTGACAGGCAGTGTGGTGGGTTTTAAAAGTGATGTGGTGCTTGAACAAGATGTGTGTCTTTGAAGTTATGGTCTTGGAGGGGACTAGGTGCTTGCTGCCATGAGGGAAGGACCGTGCCAGGGAGCAAAAAGCATCACCTTTATGGCTTAAATAACTCAGTACACCCATTGATACTTGTTCTTCCTGCAGATTATTGTATTTTACATGTAACTGCTCTGCTTTTCCTGCTGCTTTGTCACTCCTGTGATTATGGAAATAGCGGTTTCTACCCGAGCAGAGAACAGAAAGCCAGTGATTCCCAGGCTGGGGAATAGACCACAGTATGTGAAAGCTGTGGCTGTTTTCAAGTGAGAGATGATCAAATGCACCCAACAATGTAGCCTGATTTTTACAGAGCATATCACAAAAACGATTTGATCTCCACGCACTTGGCAATACAGGCGTTAGAAGCAGTGCTCTGGCTGGATTCAGCGGCAGAGCAGACTCGTGCCAGAAAATGCAAACCAGGAGGCTGGATCGTGATGCGAGACCTGCACCCTGCCCTCAGGGCTGCCTTGATGGGATGCACACTGACCAGCTCATCACACGGGGCTAGCAGCAGCCACAAGCCCTGCATGCAATCCCCACCCCCTCGGTTTACAGAAAGCTACAATGAATACTACCCAAAGGCACTTTTGCAGAACTCAGTCATGGCTGAACTCCATCTGTACTGTGTTTTCTTTATATCCACAACTAGTTTCCTGAAATGGAGACAACCCCATGTGCATCCCGTCTTTTGTCAGGGTTGTAATAGTGCATTGAAATATGCAGGTGGAAAAAAAAACTTGTCCACATCTGCTAACTGCAGATCTGGCCCATGGATTTTTGACCATTTGTTCTATTTCTTCTCATCCCTCTTGGATGTGTGTCCTGGTTTGAGGTAAAACAGAACTAACTTTCTGTTCAGTAATTTTACTTTTCAGCTAAGCCTCTTCTAACTAACCGAACTCTGAAATTAACAGCGTATTTTTCAGACAGTAATCTGCTTCCAGAGCGATGACCTAAAGTTTATAGTTAATACCAAGGGATGGTATGCAGAGAGGCTCTTGCTTATACTTATTGCTATAACAACCAAGGTCAGCTAAGTTTGTTATGTGCCCTGATGGAGGGTCAGAAGAGGAAAAGCGTAGGGGGGTCGCACCTGTGGGGAGGAGTGGACAGGACAGGTGACCCAAAACTGACCAACAGGGTATTCCATCCCATCTGCATCACGCTCAGTATAAAAGCTGAGGGATAAAATGGTCAGTCTTCTTTCTTCAATGGCCAGTGTCTGAGGAGGGCTGTATTTGTCTGCCTTTGGTCCTGATGCATGCATTCCTGAATTCAGGTCCAGAGTCCAGTTCCCATCCATCACTGAGTCCAGTCTGGGACTTTCCCAGTGCCTGCCTATGATGTGATTGTCATCCTGGGAGCTTGATACTGGTTTTGCATATATTGTATATATTTCATTCTTTTCTTTTTTTTTATATATTATTATATTTTCTCCTTAGTATTTTATTGTTAGTATTTCATTAAAGTAGTTTAGTTTTTTTTCTAAACTCATAACTCGCTCTCTTTCTCATCCTCCTCTCTGTGAAGGGATAGGTAGGGCAGAGCATGTCATTCATTTCAGTTGCCAGTCTGGCCCAAACCATGGTAACTATGCTTGTAGTGCCTCTTGCTGTCAGACGGACAAAATTCATGACACTTTGCTACTTTTATTAGCAGCCTTTTTTCCCAGGAGAAAGATTGGACATGTTGTGCTATATCAGTCACTGCCATAGGGAAGCATCTTGTTAATAGCTGAATGGTTGCAATAGATTTAGACCATCCATCCTCGCTTTGATCTAGGGGTCTGCCAATGACTGGGAACAGTGGCAGCAGTGTACGAGTGTGGGAGGAAAGGTTGGCGTCACTTTGTTCACCAAGTGATTGTGATGCAGTTTTGTTTATGTGATCATGTACTTCAGTAATTGAGCTTAGCCTCCATGCAGTGATCAAGCACCACAAATTTGTCTCACACTGCATCTTCTCGTATAAAGAGCTTCTGCAGACAGCAGGCAGCGTTACCCTGCACTAACAATCTGCTTGCCTTCATCCTTGTATTTTCATGTTAATTGCTACTAAGCATTTCTGATGAAGGCTTTTGAAAACAGGAGACAACAAAAAATTATGAAATTGCAGAGGATGGATTCACTGGTGCTGTTTGCAAGCTCTTATGGTCACTGCCTGGGTCTGTCCTGGGCCAGGAAGGAGAACAGGTCTTTGAAGAAGTTTGATTCATTCTCTGTGCAAGACCAGTGGTGAGTTTCTGGGTAGAGCCGTGTGGCTGTACAGAAGGGACAAGCAAGTGTCCCCACTATTTGCAAGTGCTTTTGCTCACTGGCTGTGAGAAGCATTATGTCCTTCCTTTACTCCAGAATTTTTTCCCTTCTGTGGTTGAGAAAAAGATCTTCATTCCTCACCATTCTCAATTACTCCCCTCTCCAACGCCCACTGTGGACAGACACGTAAATTTGACTGGATAAAGAATCAGCCTGGCTGTTACATATAGAAAAGCTGAAAACATTGTGTCTGTATGAGACCGTATTTAGTAGGTGCATCCCAGGGAGCTGGTGCACTAAATTACATGTGAGCAAAGAATGACTGGCTCTCCCCAGTACTCGTGCAAGGGCAGAGCCCAGGCACAGGTCCCTAATCCTCCCAGATCGTTGACAATGCCACTTTTGAGGGACTTGCTGGAGTTCAGGAACAACTGTGTTACTGAGGTCGATTACTCAGTTTGACCTGGAGCACTCTGAACTGTCCCTGGCAAAAAACCAGAGAGGGGCTGGATTTACAATCAGTGAGGGAATTATTAGAGCTTATATTAAGCCACAGAGAGTTAAGGTACAATATACTTTATAATATTCTAAGTCTGTAACATAAACAGTGACGGGTTCTTATCTGAGTGCTTCGAAACAAGATTTTGATCACGCCTAGCAGGTTGCTGTTCCAGCTGAGAGGGTAGGAAATCTGAGATAAAACGCTGAGATGAAATGACCTTCCCCTCTCTCTCCCTATAGATGATTTACATTTAAACCCAGATGCAAACCTAGATTTCACAGCTGGTTTTTAGCATAGACTAAACCAAAATCTTGGATCCAAACCTTGGCAGGTTCAAAGTGCAGTAAATTATATCATATCTGATTCTTCTTTCTGGTGTATATGATGTAAAGTGAACTTTTCAGACAGAACTCAGTGTAAAGTGAAGAAAGCTCCACAGAAATGCTGTGGTTCACTGGAATATACATGTATTTCTTCCACTTCTGGAAATGTAGACGAAAGTCAGGGAGGGCAGAGGGATTGTCCTGATGAAATTGGCAACAATAATTGTAATTAAAACAAAGCTGTTCTAAAAACCATTTAGAGTTCAACCACAGCTTGCAGAGGCTAGTTATCTCCCTTCTAAGAAAGTAAGAAATATTTCTGCTAAAACGTTATGTGTTTAGCATTGACTTCCATTAAAAAAGACATTAAGACTATTCAAAGCTTATTTTCACAGCAATCAATTGCTAATAAGAGTCGTACATGAAATATTGGGACTAAAAAGCTTATTCCAGAGTTTGAGCAGTGCCAGGACTAGGCACACAACACCTTTTGAAATGGTAAAAATAATGGGATTGCTACAAGGCTGTTTCTTGTTTGCTTGTTTACCTATTTGGTGCTGCTGAGCAAAGGGCTGTGCTGGGGCGAGGATTTTGCTGAAGACCCAGGGAACGGAGTATCACCCTGGCCAGGGCGAGGAGTGATTGCAAACGTGGGACTGATGGCCATCACATGAAAGAAAATACATTAATTAGCTCCCCAAAACTTGTATGAAGGCGCTGGTGTATAACACGTCCTTAAACTAGAAATGTGAGATCTCTAGTGTTATGAAAGCTGGTGACTTTTTTAATGCTTCCCTTCTTGCAAAACTCAGGAGAAGTCATAAGAGGTGCCTGTTTCAAGGCAGAACTGTGGGTATTTTCAGTGGAAAACCTTTGGCTTCAGATTTTATTTCCTCCACTATTCTTGAGGGTACACAATAAATCTTCCCTTGTTATTTTCACTTGAGGCAACGATGCACCAGAGTGATATGTTATAGCCTACCCTGGTGCAACAAATATCTTCAATTTACTTTTTT
The DNA here is from genome assembly GCF_965231255.1 of Vanellus vanellus. Classification (NCBI taxonomy): domain Eukaryota; kingdom Metazoa; phylum Chordata; class Aves; order Charadriiformes; family Charadriidae; genus Vanellus; species Vanellus vanellus. The sequence goes on from NC_138907.1 coordinate 3,534,536, forward strand.
ACAAGTCTACTAATTTTTATGGATTTCCAGAACTGTTTATGAACTGAGGCACAGCTGTATGATGGAAAGGAAAAAAAACCAACAAAACAAGCAAGCACAGTACCTTAAAAATATCTGCACTGAACAAGCAGACAGACCAATGCATTTGTATCTCAGAAGTGAGTGAGAGCCTTCACAGCTGATCCTTCATCAGCTGCTGCTGATACCAGACAACATTGCTGTCTACACAAGCAAAGATGTGCCCTAGACATTCCCAAAATGCTGCTTACAGTGGACTCGAGAGCAGCTGAGACAACAGACATGGAGGCTGTATAGCAAAGTTCATCTTCAGCACGAAGAGAGGTATACGTGTGGGCTCGCCTTGCTCGTGACTTGCTGCCATGCAACATGCGGTCCTTTGGATTTTAACTGTTTTTTTGAGGAATGGGAGGTTTTCTGAACTTTGATTGATTTCTCTGGTCCCCTGAGTGACCAGACAACTTACCACAGCCCAGCATGGCTGCAGAGGACAGTGAAACTGTCAGAGTGAATGGCTTGCGCTGTCAAGATGGCCCAAACTTAGGCCACGTGCAAAAGTTTTGTAGGTGGCCAGTGCCTGGGTGGCACTTTGTGTCCTCTAGTCCATATTCTAGATTTTTGCTCCAAGACCTTTGAGCAAAAAGGAGATGAAATATGGCTTCGTTTTCCTCAAAGAGGCCCAAAGGTCTTGGAGGAAAATCAATTTATGTGACAGACTTGGCCAAGAGAGCTCTCAGCTGGTGGCTGGCCTCTGTCCAAGCTCACTCCCTTACAGAGACAAGCAGGATAATTTAGCAGATATTGTTACAGAAGAATGGGATAACATATTCATGAATGTCCAAGTGACTGATGTGCTTAATGCATAAGCACTTGGGAGCAAAAATCTGTTTGGTACTTGCTTTTTCCTCCTGTTGAGCAAAGGAATGTATTTGACCCTGTTCTGTGACAGGCATTGATTCAAAGTCACTTTGGAAAGAGGCAATGGAAAGCGTCGAAATGGTCTACAAATGTTTGAACACTATGATTTCTCTCAAATGTATGTGAGATTTCTCCTCAATCCATGGATGTACCATGACTGATTTGTTTTATCAACAGCTGGTCAAATTTTCCATTTTTCATCAGTTTATTTTCCTAGTGCTTTAACTTTTGAACCTTCTTATCACCGGTAACTGTGAGTGTGTTTTGGGCGATTTAAAATGAAATTTCAAGCACCACCAAGAAACAAGCAGTGCAGTTTTTTTAGACATATAGTTATTATTGCCATAACACAGCAATGGAAAAATATGACTTTGCTCAAACCCTTCTCTTTGTTTTTACTATAACTTTAAATCTTCTTGGGATTTAAGGATCTCTGAAAAGCATCCATGTGTGCAGCCACTGGTAGGAGCCATTGCTCTGGTGTGGTGCAAAAATGAGTTTTTCAGTTCTTTCCAAATCGAGTTAGTAGCTGTGATAGGAAAACCAAGAAGTGGGAAAGGGGAGAGGTTTGCACAGGCTCTTCTCACTCTCCAGCCCCTGCCTTCAGCTTTGCGATGGGAACATGTTTGGTTGTAGTGTGAAAGTGTTGCATGAAGCAAAGCCATTTGTTGCTATGAATATACCTGGTGGTATTTTACAGGAATCCCATGGTTTATATTGCATTTGTAGGATAGAGGCTGGTTTAAATTCATTAGCCTTTCATTAAGACTATTCCATGGGGCTTTATTCGCTGTTGCCTTTAAGCTGTGCGGGACCGAAATAAATGAGAATCCTGGAGTATCAAAAGAAGGTTAACACAAGGAATTAAGCATTTCCTTGTTTAGCAAAGAAATGATAAAATCATTGTGAGAGAACAGAAAGAAAATTACAGAATGCAAATTGTAAGTCCTAAATGTCTAGCCTCGTTTCTAACCTGTATTTAGAGGAACCATGTGGTTATCCTGCTTTGAAGTCTCAAACACCTGAGAACTACTGGTGCCAGGGGGTGCACTGCTGTCCTGCTCAGCTAACTCTAAGGCTGCACACAGTGAGTGGTAGGGAAAAAGAGTTATTCACGGGAGAGGTATTAAAGATCACACTCTGGCATTGCAAATTTAAGGTCTACTGTTTGTTTTTTCCGAACACTCTAGATAAATAATATCAGGATTGATTTAGCAGAGCTGATCCTGCCTTGGAGAAGGCAGTAACTGACCTTGTAGGATCTCTTCCCGCTCTCCTTTCTACAACACTGTTATCATTCTGGTCCTCTGGGACCCAAATCTGCGCAGCGTTTTGCATCTTGAAGTCAGCCTGAGAGAAGGCAAAGCAGGTTCATCCAAGAGTATTAGAGATGCATTTGCAGAAGTAATTGATATATTAATATTTGACATCATTAACTTGAGGTTTTAACCATAAGAAATGTACCTGAAAGACTTCATGGCCTCTTCCTCTTTCCTGGTCAATGATGGCTTCGTAACGAGGACTTACAAGAAAAATAACCCAATAAAGCCCTTTACGCCCTGTCTCTGTAACAGGTGCAATAGGGTAACAGCTTAACAACATGATGTATACTTTACAGCCTCCCTTCACTTCCCACTGGCTGCCGCGTGCTCCCCTGTCCCTGTATTACACAGAGAGGACAGCCCTTAGCTGCCACATCTCTGATTCTACCAGAGCTATGCCAATTAAATAGACTTTTCTGTATTTATTATGGAAGAGTTACTTATACCTAGTGGCATTTCTGCTGACTGCAGTTAAAATTGCCTCTGCTTTAAAGTTGGCAGCTGCATCTTAGAGTGACAAACAGAACTGTTACTTAAGAAAATGTCTCCTGAAGTGGACAAACAGAACTGTTACTTAAGAAAATGTCTCCTGAAGTGCTGAATATAAAATTGCTTAATGGTAAATAATACAGTTTGCAAAGGTGTACTGGGAAAATGGACTAAATCACTTTTAATGTACTCTTTTTTTTGCTGTCTGCTGTTAGACAAATTGATAATGCAGAGTTAGTGAGAAGGGTAAGAAAACTCAGTGGAGACACAAACACCAGCACATATGCCTTGGGAACAAAAGAGGCAAAGGGTTTCAGAAAAATGATCTTTCTTGTACTTTCTAGTTCTTCTGCTTATTGTTGTTGCTTGGGTTTTTTTTAGAAAGAATACATTTGTCTTTTTTATCTCTTCCCCTTTCTACTTTTTCCTCTTCTTTCTTAAATTTCTCATTAGTTTCTGCTGTAGATTTGTGCAAGATCAAATGTCATCAGCCTGCACTGATGAATATCTATCTGCAAGCATTATATAATTCATCCCAGCCCCAAATCAGGTTAGTGCAGAAAAGGCAGTTTACACCTTTGAACTGCCAATCATGCAGCAAAAAGCAGCTGCTGGCATCGTGTGCCGTGCCAGGGGTTTGCCAGCACAGTCAGGAAGACATAGCACTAAGTTTTGGGATGTAGAAACGAGGCAAAGCTCGTGCCTAAATGTGTAGTGGCAGCCAACCTTATCCTATATCATGTTGAAAGTCCCATACCAATTTATCAACTCTGTTGCACTCGGGGTCTCCTTTTTCGTGATGGCAAATGTGGAAGGTGTTGTGGGGTTTGGGTCTTTTTTTTTTTTAACATCTGAAACTTATTAGAATAAAGCAGTGACTAAGCTTTGTAAGAAGAGCGTGTTGTTTCTGGGGCAGGATTGTGCTGGCAGGTATCCTGTTTGGGCTCGCATTGCCGCTGCTTCAGCGGTGCTCTCAGCTAACGGGACTGGCTCTGCACCGGTCTTTATAAATGAGGAGCACGAAGCGCCTTCTGAGCCCCATTCGCTCAAGATACTGCTCTGCTCTCAAACTACTCTCTTTTAATGAACTTGCCGTTGACTTCAGTAGATTTACCCATGGGTCAGAAAGAGCTAAATTATGCCCCTTTCTGACAGTCTGGTGCTAAACTGGGCAGTTTCATTTCAGAGTTTCAAGGATCAGACCCAATAATTAGTCTTAATTTTTCTAGCTCTCCGTTGAATCTGTTATTTTTCCTGGCTAGCGCTGGGACAGAGCAGGGAGACTTCTCAGTCACAGTTGTGTACTCCCATTAAATACGATGGGCCAGATTTGCAGCTGCAGCCATTGGGTACATTGGATTCGGGGGACAGGTTGTATTTGCAGCAGTGTAGGGTACAGTTTAGGCTGACTTTATCGAGATGCTCATCCTATGTGTTACGTGCAGGAGCAGCTATGGTAGACAGTGCATTCCAAACAGTCCAGTGAATGGGGGACCTGCCAACATTCAGCTTTGTAAATAATTCATGGGTCTACTGATAATTGCTATTTCGGTATTTCTGTCTCATTTATTCTACAAGAAAGGCTGACAGGGCTGCAGCTTGATTTTTCTTGGTTAGACAAAAAAAGCGTTTGCTGGTTACATAGCATCCTTAGGGAATCCCTCAAAACCAGACAGGGATGCTCATTATTTTCCACTGGCCATGACCACTGGTCTGTGTTAAGACAATTTATTGTTTTCATGTTTACTGTCAGGGAAGAGCAAGTTGGTTTTGTCTTATTTTAAACCTTCTTGAAGCCTGTGCATAAACATTCACCTGTTGCTCGGTGGTACCTAAATAAGAAGTAAGCCTTTTGTGTGCTATGGGAATAAGATGGAAATACTGCACTGAAGATGCAAGCAAACAAAAGCAGGATTATTGATCTCTTGAAAAATGTATGTGTGTATCTACTGGACCTCCTACTGTGAAATGAGGAAATCTGCAAAAATACACACACCTGAATCTGTCCCCATTGCTGCTTACCTTTGATAATTTCGTTCCTAACATGCTAAGTTAGCAGCAGGAAAATGTGTTAGAAAACAAAAATACAAATGAGAGCTGCAATGAATTAAAAACTCTTGGAGATGATGTAATCTACAGACTGAAATGTGTAAGAGTAACGTTCATCTCCCAAAATGGGAGTTCAGTTGCAACTGAGGAATTAGAGAGAAAATAAGAAAAGTGTTTTACACAGAAGTAATCCAGGGAAAGCATATGCTACAACTTTTTTTGCAGGCCAAGCACTGATTTAATCACAGGAGATAAAATTTCTCCTATTTCACTGCAGGACACAGAAAGATTACTGACTCGTTTATTTCAGGGTTTAAGTGTATGTGTGTAGAGCATATTTTATTTTCCAGGTGCTTCCTGCAAGCAGGATATTTGCACAGTAGAGACCTGAAGATGGATCAGGAGAGCAGCCATCTCCAGTCGAAACAAGAGAAGGCCTTGGCAGGGCAGGTTTAGCGTAGGTCTAGATTTCCAAATATTTAAGTTTTGCTCACTCTGTTACATATTAAGTGCAGAGCAAAGGGACCCTACTTTTCTCTTTCCTATTTCTTTGTGTCTGGTGTCCTTGCCTCTTGCAGGAGTCACTAGAGAATTATTAGGTAACTAATACACACACATACACGCACACAAACATATATAGAGATGTATTCTCATTAAATGAAGGACTAAGCAATTGCACATTATTGACTTAACTGGCTTCCGAACATGCAACTGTATAACTTTCAGATCTGGGGGAAACCCAGCTTTGGACGTGTTCTTTGCCTGTGGGTCTTCTCCAACATGAAGGACCCTTTCGATTAGAGTTACCTTTACCATAAAGTTACAATTTGTTGCTTCTGGTCTGGTCAAAACACATTTACTGGAATAAAAAACATGGCACAAGTGCTGTTTTATAAGGTAACCCATCAGCTCCTTAGCGCAGAAAGTGGGAGGAAGCTGATAGACACCATTGGGACACTCAGGAGTAAAAAAAGTGACATGTATTTAAGACTCAGGAGTGCTAAAGGGAGACAGGAGAAAAGAGAGAGAAAGAGCAAAAGTGGCTGATTCCTCAGTGCTAATCTTCCTCAGATAGTGCGAATGAGTTAAAGGGAAATTCAACCACTTAAAAAGGGAAGTTTCAAATAGAAGCATTACCAAAGGCTGTTCAGGAGGCAGATGAAAGAAAGTACGAACCAGCAGAGCAACGCCCCAGTCCACACTCCAGTCAAGGGGATGCTAATGTGGCTCTCAGCTATTCAAAGCCAAAAAAGCAATAGATGAGGAGGCTGTATTCCCAGGGGAAGGATCTTCACGAAGAAGGGAAAACATCTCTATGCTACACATTAAACCAACCACTCTGTGCAATTTATTCAAGCAAAAGACATAAAGGAAGGAAACTGGAAATTGCAGTCATAAAGAGCTAAGAACAGGTCAAATCTATTTTTTAGTTTCCATAAAATTATGATTCTGTTTAGTGGAAAAAAAATTGGTTAATTCCTCCTTGCCATCAGGCAGAGATGAAGGAAAGCTCGAACTTTTCTCTCTTAGTTCTCATTTTCTGACTAAAATCTCCCTTTTCCTCCTCTGTTTTTCCCCATCTCTGTTTATCCAGTCCAAGTCTAAGAAATGAGTACCTGCTGGGTTTTTGTTATATGCTAACGGTGTTTTCACAGTTTATAAAAAAAGGTGGAAATGGTCCTTCTTGCAGACAGCTCACAGTCTGTGGGACAGGCAGCGCAAGACACGGCACCCGCCTGGAATAACTAGGTAGTTTATTTCCTCTTTTCATCCTTGTTATTGAGTGCTCGGGTTGGTTTATTGCAGGTGTCCAGAAATGTGCCCATTTTTAAGGTGGGGTAAGGTACAGACTGACACAAACACCGTGATGAGGAGGGCATATAGCAGGAAACAGGACTCTGAGAAAAATGGGAATGCGACTCTGAAATATCCATAGGGTACTTAGCAGAGGGGATGGAAGGAGGAGTCTGCAAGGCAGCACTGCTGCTGCACTGGACACACACCCCTCGAGGCCAGAAGAGGCTTCCTGGGGATGGAAAGAGCTGAGGTGGCTTCAGGACTCATTACCTGTTGCTTGGGTAGAATCACCTGTTTTGGCACTAAACTGCTGTATTTGGCTTTTCAACCCAAAAGCTGCAGGGTTTTTTTGTGAATTTTGATAGAAGAACATCTCTTCAAATGACTGAAATGCCTGTCTCCTAAAGATCGTGTCAAAATCTAATTAAGAATAATTACCCAATCAAATGCCTGCATCATTCATTCTTGTAATTTGATTTGCGAGGCTCAAAGATTTCTGCTGAAAGACGTGTAAAATGATCTAGGTTTTTGATATTTGTCTTCAGAGAATCTTCACTGTGATGTTCTGAATACAGAATCTCTGCAGTCAAAATTTATAACCGTAATTGACTCTGAACAGTTGTACTATTAGTACAACTATTGGCATTACAGAAACATTTACATGCCCTACCTATGGGGACTACTACGTGAGGCACCACAAATAAATCTGGTGAGTAAATACCTGGAGGAGCTGTGTGTGTCCAGCACTGCTTGCAGTCTGTGGCGCTGGCAGCTCAGACGGGGCAAAACCCCTCCGGGTTTGGGCAAGACAAGTGGGGAGCGCAAAGCCTGTGGCAACATGGGGTCCCTCCTTTGCTACTTCTCGTTCCCATTTTTGCTTGAATTCCTGCTGAGCCCCTGAGTCTTTTTGCTTGAACACATTTGGGTCAGCTTCTGCCCTCGATTAGATGTTGGTTCAATTCTTGCCTTAAGCAGGTTTTCATGAGAACAGCCGAGGGCAGAAACTGGCCCCGGAAAGCTGCTGGAAGTAAGAACATTTACAAATCTTGTGTATTGTATAAGCAGAGGGGGCAAAAAGGACAGTAATCGCAAGAAGAACTCTCTTCCCTGTCTTGTGGAAACAAACATCTTTTCTTCTAGGACACAACCATTACTTTTTATATAGCAAATGGGGCTGTTTTGTTGTTTTAATGGATTTATAAATTGAATTTGCTATTAGCAGTGACTCCACTATTGTGATGTTAAATGGTAGGAAATTGGCCTGCTGTGCTGCAGCCACCTCTTAGAATAAGTACCTCCCCCCCCCCACTTCTAGAGGCTTCATTTTGAAAACCCATGAACAAGGACATCATGGAGAATCTGATTCAGTTCAGTTTAAAAGCTAAATTAGAGCAATTGATCATTTCATTCTGGTGATCAGAGCCTCCCAGTGGAAAATTCGGAAACATCTGTAATAGCCAGACTTGCAGAATAATAATAAGTGAATCAGAACTGTTTGGAAACTTATTTTTCAGCTTACTGGCAGTTTTGAATGTCGTAATAATAATTTCAAGAATTTTCAAAAATAGCTTCAAGTCAAACTAAAAGGGAAGGTCTTGGTTTGATTGCAAGAACGTTTTCTAAAAAATAACAGAAAATGGACATTTCTAAGTGAAAAGACACATGAAATTGAAAAACAAATCCAAGTCTTTATTTAAGAACATTTGAGTGGTCTAAACCCCTCTACCAGAGAGTTTTTTGCTTTTATTTTTAACATGGGACTTGGCGCTATAGGCACACTTCTGTGACATGATTTGAAGTACCTTTGTTCTTCACAAACCAAACAACTTGCCGAAATATGTTGTTTCCTGAAGATAATGTTTCCTGAAGTCCAGCAGAGATCACTGATTCACTGTATTATTATTGGACATTATTTCTGGAAAGAAAACAGTTGCATTTGTCAATGTTTAGATGATCTGCATAGGTTGAATCTTAAAAGATTGCTTAGACAAAGTTTCCGTGGAGTTGCCCCACTGCCAAAGACATGCATTTACTGAGCCCAGAGATTTACTTAATGGCATTATCAGAGCAATGGGGTCCTCTGCGAGAGATGCACGTTGTGGCAAGGACAGCAGGAAGGTCAGTCTAGAAAACTCTGTGAGCCAAAAGCTCCTTAGGCAAGAAACATATTGCAGAGAAGTCAGGGGCAAACTTCAATGAAAATATCAACAGAACAGTTGAAAAGCCAAAAAATAGTGAGGAAATCTTCCATAATGGATTAATCTGGAATTGCGACTAATGCATCGTTCTGGTACTTACTAAAAGAACCCCCAATTTAATATTTATTATGTTTTCCTTTGCACATGTGGTTTTCATAGGTGCTGGAATGAAAACATAAAGACAAGCCTATAAACCCCTCTATATTTAAAGTTAATCACACGTAAATCTCAGTATTGCTGGTTTGCCAAGAAAAAAAAAATTACATTCTACTCATCTTTACTTTTTGTCCTTTTTTGTATTATTTAGCTTTCTTGGACAGTTTTTGTTTCAAACCAGTTCGCAATAAATGACTATTCATCATTCCAAGACTGCACATGATTTCAGCTGACGCTGATATTAACAGTCTCAGACTCTATAGCACTAAGACGTGAACAAAAATAGAAATAAATCTTGCCTCATGGCTGAGCAGGTTTGTGGCTACTATATTAGGTATGCACAAATGCTGCCAATGTAACACCCATTTTAGTGTTAATAATGAGCTCAAACATTTTGTGGCTTCTTGTGTGTTTTCCTTGAAATCATGCTCCAGAGACTTTTGAATCTAAGATGGCATTTTTGACAAGAAAAAAAAACCCAAAAGTCTTCATGTTGAAAACAAATCGATAACACGACCCGAGTACTTTCTAACAGCTCTGAAACCAGAGGACAAAGAAGTCATAGTGTGCATTTATCTGAGTCACCTTTTCTCTAAAGAAAATTCTTTTTGCCTCTCTCCTGCTCCTCCATAGGCTTATAACTTTTAAACTCATTGGCCAGTTCCAACCAAACTTTACAAGGAAGAAGAGCACAAGTCTCACAAATTATTATGTTGATACAAATTTCATGGCACTAAGCAGATTGAAGTAAGTAACCCACTAGAAAAGTCCAACCCAAATACAAGACTCTAGTGAGGCTTTTTACTGGAGACCAAACAATCCTATTTTGGGAAGCTTGATCAATGTCGCTGGGGAAGAGGCTCCGCTGATGCCTCTGTCAATCCACCACAAGATACCAATCAATATGAAACAAAAATTTATTGGGTGTTGAAACTGTGTGGTCCTGAAAACAGCATGTGTTGCTGTTTTGCAAGTCTTGTGGGTCTTCCCCCCCCCACCCCCCTTTTTTTTAAAGTAGGTAATATTATTATATTTCTGGGAATTGTGAATGTTTAGGTTTGGAATGTTTTCTGGTTAAAATCACAAATTTATTTCAATCTACCAAGCTTTCCATCCAACAAGCTTCGCAGGAAATAGGCCAGCAATTAGAATTAATTTACCAAATGAAATCACCTCTGTAGCAAGCAGGGCTTTCACAGCCACCGGCCATCCATCTCAAACACAAAATGCAGTCATACAGGCATTCTAATGTGATGCAGGTTTTGAGAGAAAAATATTTACTAAGGAGAAGGGAAATTATAGCACTTCTCTGACTTAAAAGAAATGTATGTAAATAAAGATACCCTTTGCTTCCGTAGCATAATTATAATATTGATGTGCTTGATCTGAAAATTATATGCTCTGAAAACAACATAGTGTTACAGATAGGCATCTGACTGGCTCTCCTTGATTTCAGACACATGTAGGGTAATTACATGCTCCAACATAGATCCTAATTTGAATTGTTCCAGAAGAAAAGCCTTTATTTCTATAAAGCTGTTTTAATCCTAGGGCACTAAATAAACAAAGCCTGTGAGGGAGCGATAGCAGCAGCTCCACTGGGTGAAAATGGACATGCAGAAGAAGGACTGAGACTTGTTCTTGTGTCTCAAAGCACGGTCCAAGAGGCAGTGCCTGGCCCGTTTCCTCGCGCGGCGGGGAGCAAAAGTCTTTGCACTGGTAGAAGCCACATGGTATGAGTAAGATTTGGGGAAGAATGGTCTTTATCACGTTGTTCAACACCAACTTGCAACGTGAAAGCACCGTGACAGAAGGCAGAAGTGGGGTTTTTGCCAGACCGTCTGTGAGAACCTGCACGAGCTCAGTCACAGGAGCATCGCTAGGAAGCTTTTGTGGTTTTGAACACACCGAGAGCCTGTGCACCCACAGGTAAACATCAGGCTCAGCTGCAATGGATGAGGGTTGCGGGGCAACAATAAACACATCAGCTCTATTTTTAACTAATTGCCATTATCGGTTCTCTGTGTTTGGGGCAACGGAAAGCTTTCCTTTCAGATTTTGTATTTACACCCTGGAAACGTGGGCCAAATACTGCTGTTACTCTGTTAAAGAATCTTTTTAATGGAAAGCAGAATTAGTTGCAAACATCCCCAAACAAGCTAACCTGACAAATGTTTGTGTGAATAACTGGGTTTCTGGTTTTCAGTGCGTTTCTGAGCTGCCTGCAGCCCCACGGAGGGGCCGGCTCCCTGTTGCCATGTCTGGCAACTGATACCTTGAAGGCTGCAACTATTTGGACAGATTTTGTTGAAGCTGAGCGCTAAGCACAAAATTTGGTGAGAAAAATAAATGGGTCAGTTTTCTATGCAATGTATTTACATTAACATTATTTCTTTAGGATAAGGGGCTAAAAATGAAGCGATGGTAATACACTGTCATTATCGCTTGTGTGCATGCATACTCAGACTCACAGGCAATGGAGGAAGGGTGGATTAAACCAAAATAGTCACTCAAAATTATGGGGATACTCTGGTTTTTATCAAAGCCAGCTGCTTGTATGAGAATTCAGTCTGTCAGGCTGTATTTTGGTCTTAGTGGTTTCAACTTGCCAGCTTGATAAGGCTGAAGAGGTTTTTCTAAATGGAAGAATAGGAAAATTACTTTGTGCTATTACTATCAGACATCACAGTAAAGCTGAGAAAGTATCTTCTGTAGGCTTATTCAATTTTTTGTGGTAATTTTGCAGGCAGCTTTATATAAGCATATCTGAGCTACTATTTCATTTGCAAGGCTACGTAGGGACTGTGTGTTTTCTGACTATGGCAAAGAAAACCTGGAGAAGTTAAATGCGTTAACCTGACGTTTTCTGAACATTGTTGATATTGACAAATTATACCTTTTGGCAAACAAGCTGAAAGTTCAGCATGTCCCCTGAGTTTTTCCAAAGCTCTTTTCAAGCACCGCCTTTCAGTTCCCCAATGGAGACTGGCTGTGAAGTTAATGTATGACAAATTTGGGAATGACTCATCAGCTGTTTGCTAGTGTGCATATATTGTATATTCATTACCCTCGCCATACAAACAGTTTCCAGATCTAGCATGCAGTTGAGAGTCAAGCTGATATTTGGAAACGAGGGAGTTTTGTGGGGAGAATGAGCGTGCCGGTGGTACCATGTACTGACAAAAGGCTGATTCTTCCAGCGGCTCAGGAGAGAAGCTGCTGCATAATAAGTTGCCACTGTTTGAACTCAGGAGAAAAAAGCATCCCAAGAACCTCATAAGAATATTCAATTCACCACTTTTATAGACAGGCCTGACTCAGTATGAACATTCAAGCTTTAAAAGCGCAGGTTGAGCTCAGTTATATGAAAGATTCAATTGTAATTCAAATCAAAAGAATAATTTGAATAAATGACTCCAAAGTTGCCGCCCGATCAAGCACTAAGGCAAGAATCTTTCTACGTAGGATGTGTCTTTCCATCTCCTCTGAGCATTTTACTTCCTCCCTATGTGGAAAACCATTTGATAGTTAACATAACTGTGGCAGAGAGTATCAGTGTGGTTGGTTTGCTCTACGTTAAAGCAGAGGTCAGGCAGGACCTTATGGCAGGAGGGGGAGACCTCCTTCTGTTGGAGAGTTTTGGGACTTGCTCAAGAGTGAGCAAGAAAATGTGAGATTGCTGCGAGGTGCAGGTAGCAGTGGAGCTGGTTTTGTAAGGGATGGGTGACATTTCCCATTGACGGGTGGGAATGATGTATGTATTTGTTGCAACTAGAGTGTTATGGAGGTGGCTGGAAAGGACGAGCTGCCTTTGCGGCTGCAGCGGGTGGAGAGCCGTGCTGTGCACAGGGTACAGGGAAATAATACAAAGCTTGTGCGCCAGGGTGCAGGATGAGGCCCCTGCTTTCTAATGTGTCACCTTATCTTGGAATGTAACTGATAATTTCCTACTTTCTGTTTCCCAAGAAAATGCGCTGTGATCAAGGTTGGACTCAACTGCTGAAGTCCTTTTTGAACTCAATCTTCTTTGAACTGTGTGACCTCTAATGAAAGCTGGGGAAGTTTAGAGGAAAACAGCTTATCTTTTCCTTCTCCTTGCTGGATGGACGCCCTTATTTTGTTTCAGATCATTCAGCTTTATTTTTGCTAGGGAAATGTTATTTATTCAGCTTTCAAATGTTTGGTCAGCTTATTAATTTTTCATATGCAGGAGCTTTGAATATTTCTCTTTGAAATACCATAACTAACCTCCTTTTTTTTTTTTTTTCTTGGCAATGTACTTGGCTCTCCAATTATAACCTTCTCCCCAAAGTTGCCTAGAAAAATAGCTAGGGGCAGGTTCCCCAGCACGTGGATGTCAGATGGGATGGCTACGATTTATGAAGTTCATATTACACAAAGTTAACGAGCAGAAAATGAGCGACAGATACTGAAAGGGATGGACATGCAATATTTAACATGTGAAGGGTGCGTGCCTGAGAGAGCACCTGAGAACACAGTGGTCAGAGAGGAAAACCAAGTGGTCTCCTTCTCTGTTGTAATGTCTTTTCTCCAGCCTCGCTGTCCTTGCAAATCTGCCCTCATCAGCACTGCTCTAAATTGAAAATGATCCACTTGAACCCGCGGAGCTGTAGAGATGATAACATGAGGGAAGTGGATGTCCTTCTTCTTTGGCTGAGGATGAACTGTCTCTCCTGTCGCTTTAGTACAGTTATTGTTTTGTTTCCTACTGTTACCATTGCTGAAATGAACTAAATGTGGAGCCTTTTGCTTTGTTTCTTGTATATAGTATTTTTCTTGCCTTGCTTCAGGCTTGCTTCCAGTTCTTTTCCTGTATGAAGAATGTAGAAACAGCACCAGCATGGACTTGCTCTCCTTGTTTTCCACCAGACCACATACTGCCCCTTCCTTAAAACCTCATTTGGCTGAATTTACCCTTTCCAACTTCTCTAGCTTACATTTAATATTAATCCCAAGTTATTTTTTTCTTTAGTTGTTCTCTAACAGAGTAATTTTATTTCACCCAACACCCTCCATTACACTGCTATTTTCTAAGTTTCACATCCTCCTTTTTGAGTTCAAATCTGCTGGTTGCAGCCTCCAGCTGCCTCCTATAGTGAATAAATGAAGGTTCTCTCTCATTACTTGTTATGAATTGCCATTTCCTCCACTCCCCATAACCTGCTCCTCCAGGCAATTCATTTCACACATCTTTATGTGTGGAAGCTTGGAACTGTATTCTAGATCAGCGCTTATTTATTGACTTGTGTCCTGTTATTATTTTGATAGACGTGTTTTGGTGTATTGCACACCCACCCCAGGTATTTTCTCTTACCGGTTTATTACCTCTGTGAACTTTCTCTTCAAGGTTTTACAGCACTCTTCTCCAGGTGATGGCTGAGCTGCAAGCATGGGGGAAACCATGTCTCAGGGAAAGCAATAGGATCTTGGTTGCTGATGTTAAGGCAGCAGAACAACCAAGGGCATCTTTGTACAAGAACAGGATGCTAATGAGCTTTGTAAAAGCGCCCGTGTGACTTAATATACCAGCTCATGTCTGTGTTCAAATGTCTTTGGAAGCCTCAAGTCTCCTGACTTTCAACTGTTTATATCTTTTACGTACTTTGTTACTCTTAAAAATTAGACAAGACCAGAAATCCACATTTGAGGGAGCTGATGTAAGCCTGAAAATATTCCCTGATTTTACCTTTAAAGTTTTTTTTCACATCATCAGCATAGAAACCGAGGAAGCAGAGACAAAGCTGCAGCTCCAAGCACCTAAACAGAGAGCAGAGAGTGTCCAAGCTGGCCAGCTTTTTTTGGGGTGACACATTGCAATAGTGATTACCACCACCCCCACCACCAACTCACCCCCCCCCAAATACCTTGATATTTTGTGTTTTGTTTGTGGGTTTTTTTTGTGTTTTTTTTTTTTTTTTTTTAAATACTGATTCCTGAGCTCTTCTGCATCAGTGTGTGGTGAAGAAGGGAGTGTGCAAACATCCTCTTTGAGGCTCCAACACACCACAAAAACATGTTTTTGTCACTGTGTCAGAATTTACAGTTAATAACTGCAAATTCTGGCAATATACCAGTAAATTTAATACCATCTCACCACAACAGAAATTTTGTATGCAGACACAGATTTTACTAGGATATAATTGGTATCTATTGCTCTACTTTCAAAATACTGCATTCAAATACATTCTTATGTGGAAAAAAAAAAGGCAAAAACTGATGAATCCTCAATACCAGGAAAGTCTGAGACCATCAGCAGAGTTTTAATGAGTATCAAGCTGCATTTCTTTTCTTGCAGTCCTGCTAAAACATGGTCTTGCCCAGGGGGGCACTCAGGAGCCAATACATTTAGAAAAATGAGTTTGTGGTACTAGTGGAGCAAAGTATGGAAGAAAAAAAAAAAAAAAAGGTGCCTAAAAACCCTGCTGTGTATTCAGAAAAACAGACTGATGGAGCTGGGCAACGATAGAGCACGGGAAAAGTAGGTGTTCAAAACTAAGCACTGTGTGTCTGCTGGAGCCTCCTTCTTAGAGGGCCCTGTGGTTTCAAAGCTTTGTGAAGGGATTGTGAGGGCAGAGGCAGAAATATTAACTGATATTTGGTTCCAGAAGGGCTACATTATTCTTACATGACGTATAAGTGAATGGCACTTCACTATGTATTAACAAATACGTGGACAAAAATACTAAGTCTGTATTTATTAAAAATATTAAGTCTGTGTTTATCATCTTGCAGCCAAAGATCTCGGGTGCTATGGCAATATAAATTAATTCAGTCCAACAACAGCATATGTGAGGTATAGTACTTGTGGCCCAGTTTAGTACTTTACAACACTTCTCTAATGAAATGTTTAGTTCATAGAAAAATGGCCTTAAAAATCTGGAAAGATACAGTTGACGTAAACTTGATTCTATGATTTTAAGGCCTTATCTTTAATTTTAGTTCTTCTAATAATTTTAAATAGCTCTTACCTTATAATTAATCTCGCTGTATCTTGTTGTTTTGTGGGGCTTTGTGGTGTTTTCAATTTGTACGTATGTTTGGAACCAAAGGAAGTGGTGGAAAAATTCCCCAGCACAGAAATGTTTTGGTCACATTTCAAAGTTCTTTTTCTCTTCTGACTACCATACACAACTCAGCATCTTCTTTTGGCTTTCCACATACCGACACATTCTTGCAATTCATTTTGTACACTAGTTTACAGCCTAAAAAAAAAATATCCACGCATTATCTTTTTACAGCCCATACCATACAGGTGGCTGAGAGCTTGGTTAGACACTCTGGATCGATGGACTAAGTCAGCTCACAAAAGGTGCTGCATTAACCACAGCTACAGACGGAGTGGTTCTCACAAAGTGTCCACGTAAAGCCGGTCTGTCTAGACAGCAAACATGTCTTGAATCTCAGTAAATTAGGCCATCATTCAAAGAAGAAAAATCCTGAATAATTTTGCTGCTCTTTTATTAATTCAAATGTCATTCCTATTTTAATTCACATATTCCCAACTAACAGTTAATTAAAACAGGTATTCTGGGGTAGCTGGTTTTAATTTTCTTCTAGCTGTGCTTCAATTTCTGTTGTTGCTTCACTGCTGATTTTACTTTCACAATTGATTGGAAAGGTTTATCCTCCCTTTAATGTTAATCTTTAAATACTCGCTCGCAACAGGGGGCCTCGAATGCTTATTATATTGGACTACATGAGGAGAAACAGTCTGCAGTGCCGGATCTGGTGGATGATCTCCTCCCGCTGTATGTATCTCCACACAAGACACATATGCTTTCAGTATTTTTGCTACTTGTCTTACGTTATCATTTTTATAATTATTTCTTTCATTACAAACCTACCAGATATCACAGGAGCCACACAAAGTAGCCATCTGGAAAAGATTGTTTCCTTGATAGCTGTATCAAACCGTCGTGTGTCTTTGGCATGGTAAGTTACTGAACAATGCCACCACTCAGAAGGCTGTTTTTCCTGTGAATATGGATTAGGAATGCATTTAGGCACATGGAAGCTGTATTATTAACCTGTCGTGTCATCATAGTCCAGTGATTTCCTGTTTCCTGTCAGCAAATTTAATGTGCATCGTGCTGACTAAAATACAAATTGGAAAGTATAACACAAGCAACACAAGAAAAGTTACCTGGATGGACCTAGTTAAAAAACAAAGGGAAATAAGAGTGGGTGCCGTGATTTAGACTACTGCAACATTGCTTGCTTGCGATAATATGGCATACTTTTTCATTTTATCTGCATCAGAATGTCTGCCATAATTTATTACAAATACCCACAACAAAGCAACTGAAATTCATTAAGATATCTTTTGCTTTCAAACCACTTGGTTTAATAATACATGCATCTAAGCCACCCTCAGTTTAAGGCCAGAATTGACCCAATCCTTAAAAATCACAATCGATGGTGTCTTTCCCCAGGGAGGACAACGGGGCTTGCACAGTGCTGAGCACAAGTCCATGAGGCTCCAGCTCAAGGCCCGGGGTTCGCCCTGGTTTGCAGTGGTTCAGTGAGAGAAGACCTACTAGGCCATGAAACTGCAATACTTGGCAGTAAAACTGAAAAAAACCCCACTGGTATATATCACACATTTGCAAAATAATAGCTTTATTTTTAACAGAACTTGGGGTAGGAAAAGCAAGACATTTATTAAGAATTGTTGTCTCTGCGTTTGTTTTAGCCTTTTCCCTTTTGTGGTGTCTCAAATGGCATATTCAAAGGCAAAGATGTCATTTTATATTAAAACCTTGATCAGCCAACAGGCCAAACTGTTCCCTCGGGTGACTTCCATAGTGTTGTGCCAGGAACAAATTTGATTAGTCTCAAGAAAGGATAAAACCCCCAAAGGTCTGAGGTCTGTTACCTCAGTGTTATACTCATTTGCAACTCCATCAAGGGCTTCCCTTCCTTAACAGTGGTGTGGAAAGTTCAGGCCTGGGATGAAGGTGACAGCTCCCTGCTCCAAGAAGGTCTTTTTGTTTGTCTCTTCGATGGCCAGTTCATCATCTTTTTCCCTGGGTGTGAGATCACCAAGTGAAAGTTGTTTCCCCTTTAGCCTCCATAGCATTGTACAAATATGAGCTTTTCCCATTCTTTAGTTTGAAAAATTGATAGCTTTGACATCTGAATCTGAATTATACTAACTGTGGTAACGATTCAGCAATCTTGTTGCTAATGCTCAGATCATTCACAGAAATGTCAATAGTCTCTCTCCACAACTTCCCCTTCAGAAGGGTAAAAAAATGTTCTGATTAAATAAAACCCCAATGGCCCCACAACTAAACCTTTATACACTTTAGCAGCCAAAATGGAGCTGTCGGTGTTTTTTGCATGCTTTGCGTTAGCAAAAGGTCAACAGCCATACTTCTGCTGCAGTCAGGTTTGCAGTTTCATGCTGATATCTATAAAGCTGCCAGATTGTCCGGAGAGGAACCCAGGAAGCTGTTTGCATTTTTTGGAGATGGAGTGGCCCAGAGGCAGCCAGGATGGCTGAAGGACCAAGGAATATTTTGAATACATGAGAGTCTGAATTCTTTTTCATACCCATCATTCACTGAAAAGAGCCTGGAGATAGTGGTTACAAGGTAGAGGAGAGTGGTTAGAAAGCAGAAAATGTTAAGCAGTAGGGGAGAAATGTGAAGTTAAAAGTTTTGGTTGGTGCTTATGAAATATGGGAATAAATTCCAATACATTGTGTCTATGTGCTTAGGAAAATATAAATAGTATAAAGTCACGCCAGGCAGCCCTCCTCATTATTCTGATAGGGGACAAGGAAGGGAGTAGCGGGGCAGATACTGCAAGCTCATCACCAAAAACCTGCGCTACCAATGGTAACCTTCCTATTAAAGCAAACGTCAGCCTGGATGCCAGGAAACGATGAAGGTGAGCTGCAAACCAGCTTTATTTCTCAAGCAAATTTTCTCTCCTTCAGATTTTGTTCGTGGGTGGATCGCTCCAAGTGAAGGCAATTGCCTCCCCTGCAACTGAACCAGACTAACCAAGCAAACCACCAGTGCACATAGGAAGGCACTTATCTCCTAGCTCAGGCTTTTCTAAACACCGAGGAGAGACAGGAACTTGTTCTTCAGGGTCATTAAAGGATTTATCTACAACCAGGAATGAACCAAATGGTTGCAAAATTCCTGTCCAAATTCCTACATGGATGTCGTTTGAGTCAGCTTGATCTTTATGATAAAATCATGGAACCATCCAGTGAGAACAGACCTCAGGATGTTATCAAGCCCCAGGGAAGCACTTATTTTACTTGTGTATTCCTGACAGACATCTTTCTAATCTGTTAAAGACACATAAAGACTTTACAGCTCTTTGTCTCAGTGATTCACTGTTCTTAGAATTAGAAAGTTTTTTCCTACTATCTTGCTTGAAATTTTTTTTCTGCTGTTTCAGTCTATTACTCTCTTCGACCTCTGGGCTGACGAATGCTGATGCCTGTAGACCACTCCCTAGCAGGCTGGAGTGGCTGCCTCTTCAAATTTTGGTAGTCTTTCCTTTGACTAAAGCATGTGATAAAGACGGTGAGGCTTGTATCTAAATTATACCGTAAAATGCTTTAAACTCTTTTAGGTGTGTAACGCACATAGGGAAAGGCATTATTCTGAGCAAGATAAGCTGTTGGCTGTTGTTTAAATGATCCCAAGAAAATCCTTGGTTTCTGTAAAGAAGAATGAAAGCTCCAGCACAGGTAAATACAAAGACTGGCAAACGCTGCAAGAGTGAGCATCACTGCCTGTAAATGTTACAGCTGATTCTAACAGCATGACGTAGTTTATGTGTCTTTCATCCCTGCAGATGTACTTTAACTTATTACATGTTAAAAGGTCAAATATGCTTTTTTGTTTGTCATTATGTAGATCCTTGCAGTTCTTTTGTAAATGCAGCAATCTAAATAATTCATAAAAGCAGAGACGCCGGCTGTCGGTACCGCAACCAGGTAAGTCCTAATTCATGACAGTCTTCTCTTTCTTGAAGACCACAAAGGATGTAACTGTGCACGAACTATGCCAAGTTGTGGTATGTTGCTGGAGTCTTGTTTGAATTTCGGAGTAAATCTGGCAGTTGAAGACAAGAATAAAATAGGCAGAGAAAAAATACTGATCAAAGGGAATTTTCCTCTTGACATAACCTGGAAAGTGCACCTTAGGTGCTTAATTAAGATCAAATGAGGCAGAAATTATATTGAAAAAAAATATTGACAGTATATCTAAAAATAGGAAGACTGTGTCTCTTGTAGGAGCAAGTTTGGGGATGTCAGGCACAGCAAAAATCAATGCTGTAATAAGGCAGACTGATGGCGTATCAGAATAGCTGCTGTTATTTACTGCCTCATGTGGAACCTGACAGTTAGCAAATATTTGAGAATGTCAACTGTTCCTGAAGTTACAAACATTTTTATCTGAAATAACTGTTGTTTTTGAGAAGGAGCTTGGCCTCCTTCTCAGCTAGGATGTCAAAGTAGCTGGGATGCACTCCTAGCCTGGCCCTGCCATTGCTGTTGTGGCAGAGAGAGCATTTGCTGGAAGTGTGTCTTGGAAGTTATGAGCTGCCTGGAACTGCCGGTTCAAAAGTTTTGGACCTGTCTCCTAGAGCACAATCCAGTGACAAAAATGTGCAAAATCAGAAATTCTGGAGGTCAGAGGCGGTCTTCACTCTCTTTACAGGAAGGCTGATATGCTCTTCAGCTGGAAGATCTTCATCTTAACACACTGAAAGAAATAATATTGCTGTATGAGCCAACTGACTGGGGCTTGTCAGTCTGTCTTTGATTTTTTCCTGCTCTTTCAAGTCTGTGCAGGTCTAACTATAAAGGAATCTGCAATAGCAATAGGAACAATATAAATTCTATTTTTTACCTCCTCTGAATAACAGGGAAAAAGTAATTTCCAACTGCCAGGACTGATTAGCACAGTTTGACTGCAAACCTATAGCAGCTGTTATATTATCCAGGTTTTGCGTACTTTCTGTCTATTTGCATACAGATTTGACAATGTAATTGTCTACTGACATAAAGCACATTGAAAGAAGAAAAGTGAGTAAATTCAGAGAAAAGAGTTCTTATGATCTGCTTCTGTATTTCAATCAAAATTAGACATCTACCATTTTGCAGCAGAAGTTGACTTTTTTATTCCATCGAACATACTTGGCCAGCTAGAAGCCTTGGAGCCAAATTTATTCTATCTCTTGCAACTTAGACCCAAAGTAAATCCACTGTCCTGAGTGAGGGAAGGTCAGATCACCTATAATTCAGCATTTAACAATAGGCTTGACATAATGAAAAATAATCTCTGCGTGAGGAAAATATGACGAAAATGAATATAACCACATCTTCTGTTAACATGTTGTTTAGTCTTTTAGAAGACTGTAACAGCTTTTCACGTTGTACAAGCTGATCCAGTCCTCATTGGTACGAGACTTAAAACCAAGCAGGGCTTCAACTTCAGGATGGCAGCCCATCTCCGCTAGCACTGGAAGCAACGCACATTTTAATACTGACTGCAGTGGCAATCACGACTGTTGAAAAATTTCCTCTCCCTGTCTGCCCTACTTTTCTGTTTCATCATAATTTTAAAGCCTCAGCATCAGGCTGATTTTGGAGGCATTTAGCAGCCAAGGAACTGTATTTGATAGGAAAATATGCTGGGGAGAGAAAAAGCTGGCTCTTTCTCTTGAAATTCTGTCCTAAGTTATGATTTCTGTTAGAATCATAATATTAGTCTGAGATGAAGTGAAAAGAAATGGGTTAACAACCATCTTTTGGAGAGATTAACAATTCTGGAAGGGAGCATATTTTCTTTTCTGCTTCATTTAAGGCTACCCGACTTAGAATGTAAAAAAAATACACCCGTGAAAAATCATCATCCTTTCTGGCACGTGTCTCGTTCCCTTTTTTTCTTATGTAAACAGTTTGGTGCTGAAAACGTCTGCATGAATCCTGGTACCATTTCTTAGGGTTAATGGCAAGGTTTGTGTAAACTGGTACTCCCAGAAAGCAGCTTTTGCAGGAATACTGGTGTGGTCCCGTCCCTCCTGAGGTCAGTGGGAACCGACCGAGGACAACAGTAAACCCGCAGGGTCAGAGTCAGCTGGTGGGAGTGTGCTGCCCACAGGGAGCAGAAGTAAATTAATTTATGAAATTGTGTCAAGTGCTGTTAACAACAGCTTTCCACACATACAATTAAAGTAGCGAGAACCAAATTTACAGATGAATTAGATGGTTTGAACCTGTCTCTTATTTAAAACTAAAGACCCATCTGTTCCTCGGCTAACACCCTGACAAGCATTTTGACCAGCTACACGACAAAGATGCTAATATGAATCAGCAGAATCTTTTTAACCAGAGTGAGTATTGGAAATGGTTTCTTTTTCTGTGTTTCCCATTCATTTTAAATATCACTCCCATCACACTACAGATGTCAAATAAATGACAGGCAGGAGATGAAAAGCAAAAATAAAGCCAGACTAGGAGTGTTAATTAAAACAGGATTTGGAATAATCAGGAAGTTCTCCTTTCATAATGTTGCATATAAATCTTCATTTTGATTTGATTTCCATGGCTATTTGTAATGATTTCTGGTGGATATTTCACTGTGATAAAGTGTCTGAAATGTAATCTGTTCGCGATAAAACTTTGTCACTTGTCGTAAGTCACTGACTGCACTGCTGTGCTGCCATCGATATTATGATCTCACAAACTTGACATTAACGTATGTATGCTGAAAATTATGGCTTATGACTTGGAAGTAAAAGTAAGTGTGTTATGCAATACCTATCTGTTGACAACCACGGGAGTGAAAGTAACTGATGCACCAAAAAACCACAATTCTTTTGAATTAGCCAGCACTTT
Organism: Vanellus vanellus; assembly: GCF_965231255.1. Taxonomy (NCBI): domain Eukaryota; kingdom Metazoa; phylum Chordata; class Aves; order Charadriiformes; family Charadriidae; genus Vanellus; species Vanellus vanellus. The sequence goes on from NC_138907.1 coordinate 3,557,377, forward strand.
TTAGAAGCAGCTGACAGGCTTAACTTTTAGGAAGAAGAAACCACATTAATATTTACAGTATTGCTTGGGAGAAAAATATCTAATTGGTTACTGAGTAGAATTTGATTCCAAATTGATATGACTTCTAAGTTTGTGTGTGTGTGTGTACCAACATAAATACATGTTAGTGTCTACATATAGATATGTAGAGATCTAGCTATAGGTATTTTGGAGTGATGTGCACGTGGATGCATAGATATCTATATATGTGTGTGTTTGTGTGTATGTATCCCTGTATAAACATACCTCCAGGATGCATTTCTATTTATCATTTAAATATTTAATAGAAAGAGTTATGCAATTTCACATCAGTCTAGCAGTCTCCTTTGATCTGAGAGAGTTGCTGCCAGTTGTAGCGCATTATTTTGGAAGCTTTGTGAGCTATGCATATCAAGCTATGATAACTCTAGCTTATTTTATATCATTAAAATCTTTAAGCCCTCAAGATCTGTTAAGCTGGTGTTTTGTTTTGGTTTCCACAAATTAAATCCCCCTTGAAAAAGCTAATTTAGCAACTGAAGTAGATCATCATACAGAGCATGAAGACCGTAAGTGGTAATAGCAAACAATAATGTTAAAATTTAGTCACCAGTTTCCCCTGTGATTTGTTTTATGTTACAGCTTCTGCAGAACTTCATCTCAATCGACACACAGCCTTGTGGAGGACCACAAGATTTACTTCCTCACTGTCATCCACTGTGGCAGGAGCAGCAGCGACAGGGAAGACAAAATTACCATCATCCACCAGTGACTCTTCAGTGCAAGGTGCTGGCTGGAGTCTTCCAGCAAGTGGCTTTTGGTGAGATTGATTTTTTTTTTTTTTCCCCCCTCCCCGCCTCCTCCCTCCCCATCTGGGCTTTGAGTTGAGATCCAAATCCAAATTATAGCAACTATAAAGTGTGTTTTCTGTAGTTTATCTTCAGTTTTACAGCTCGTGCTGTGGTTTAACAGCAAGTTGTGAGCTAGAATATAAATATTGGCTTTTTCTTCCTGGAACACATGCACTTTGATAGAGTAATTTATTTTTATAGGATTGTAGTTTGACATATTCTTTTAAAAATGAGTGAACTGATTGAATGATTCTCTTTCTCCCATGCAGGAAGGCCTCACAGTACCAACTTGGGTTGAACAATGTGCTCCAGTAAGCAACATCCCACCACGGGCACGTCTGGAGTGAAATGCTTTACCTAGGTATGAAAAAACCTAAACCCCTTACCAAGGTTAGTAAAGAAAGGGAGATACTAGTACATCATTCTCATTTTACCACGAGTTTAGACAAGACAGGAGCAGGAAGCTGCCAAACAAGTATGAAACACCGTGAGAGCATTTCCTAATCAAAGTATTTAGGATTTGGGAAAAAAATATTGCAAGTTTTCACCAAAAAGTTTTACCAAGCAACTCTCCAAAGTGGTTGGTTGGGTGGAGTTAGCAGAATTATATCCTTTGGAGTTCTCAGTATTGGGAAGAGTGACCTGAAGGCATGTGAGATTCTTGGCAGGGAGATTTCCTAGGGTATTTACAAACCCATCTAATTTTTGAGCCTTTCTATTTGCATATTTTTTTTAAATTGTTGGTGCTACCCAAAACATTGCATTGGCTCTTTACTTGCAGAATAACAACATTGCAGAAAATGAGGTAAGCCCAGAAAAACATACTAACAAGCTTAAAAATTACAGGTTTTCCCATTTGCTATGATTGATCTTCCTGAAGTGGATAAACTGACGAGTCAAGGTAGAAGGTTTTAGTGACTACTAGAAACATTAAAATGCTCAGATAACTTTTTCTGTAACAGAAGTACAGAATGCTCTCCCTCAATGACAGAACTCAGGGGAATGGGTTTTCTCTTTTTCTTTTTTAAAAGAGCCAGTCATTGGTGGTGGTGGTGAATTCATAACTCCCAGGCATAGATCGTTAAAAAAATTAAGCCGGTTTTATTTTAGATACGTTCTAACATCAAACACTTTGGTTATTTCCATCCTGATTCTCTCAGTCTAAAAATGATAAGAACATTGTGCTGCCAACACAGCTGATATTATCTCCATCTTGTTTGAGCTGGTGACAGTCTTGAGGAGAGTATTGGTGCCATTTTTCACCTGCTCTGGGGTCCTGCTTTGGGTTCTGGTGCAGGCGATTTTTATTATCAAAGGAAAGGAAAACACATTTGTTTAGCAAACTGTGACAGAGAACAGGCTCACTTTTTCCTGATCTCTGAAATACAAATTGGAACAGCACAAATGTGTCCCTTATTGCCTTTACCCAGTGATGACTGACAGCAAGGTAAATGCAAGGTAGGTGAAGGCAAATTTAACTGATCCCAAATATCAGCTGTCTGTTGTTTCTGGGGCACTTTGGAAATTCATAACTATCTAGATTGATTGATTGATTGATTTATACAAAATAAAAATTGTGAACTCTGCCTCAACCCAACACAATTCTAAAAACACTCATTTGGGTTTTTCCTTAGAAAGCCCTGCATGGAATTTTGAACTTGGGCTATTTTCCACTCCCTTTGCTGTTATCCTTCTTCTAAATGATACCTGCTAAACTGATGAAGGTCCTCAATTGTAATGACCACCTTGCTGAAAAGGAAAATGTTCTCCCATTGCTTGCGATAGGGAATCTCTTATCACCCGTAAGTCACCGTCAGTGCAGTCTTCCCTCTTTGCAGCCCCCTTATTCTGGTGAGCAGAATCCATCATCTCTTAGTTACATTTTATTATATTCTGTTGCACTCTGTGGAGCCCACTTTAGGAGGTGTGGCCCTAGCTTCTTTACAGGATCTAGATTTTCATTATATTGTAGAAAGTTGCGGACAATTTTTACAGCATTTCAATGCAGCCTTAATTGGACGTACAAAATGCAAGTGTAATTACAATTGTGGCGGAAGCTCTACACAAATAGTTTGGCTATTTAGGGGCATAATTATCCAGATTGCATTCACAAGAATAGTAGCTATATTTACAAATCAGTCCAAATGCTTTCTAAATAGCTTCTTCTAGTCCCCCTAACCTTTTTCACTCAATGAAAAACATCTTGCACGGCATCCACTGATGCAGTTTGCGTTGCTGAGACTTTGTGCAGGAAACTGAGAAGTGGAATGGGGAAGCACAGTCTCTAGAGACAAAAAAAAAAAAAAAAAGACTGAAAATGCACCAAAGCCTTTTGTGTGCAAAGGCTTGAACTTCGAGAAGACGGCAGGAGGCCCCCATTTGGATGCAGGTGGGAGGAGGTGGCACAGCACTGACTAAGCCTGTGGGGAGGGAGCTGTGGGATGCATATGCCTAGTGACACACAGGGCAACGGAAGTTTTTAGATCCATTCAATTTTCCTGAATTGATGGAAATGACAGTCTAAGGTTAAGGCATGGTCCACTTACCGAAGTGAAATACATTTCTTTTCTCTAAGTCTTAATTATGTCTTCTTGTACAAGCACATCAGAACACTCACTAAAAGAAAAATCAGACTATTTTCAAACTTATACCCCAGTATCTCTTTGAAAGTTCTAGACCAAAGAATATCATTCAAATATAATTTATACAAGAGGACACAATAAAAAAATACATATAATTCACATGGCTTGACCAGCTCCTTTTAATAAAGCAGCTCACCCAAAAAAGGATTATTTTATTTAAAGAAGAGAAAAAAGGATCCAAGAAATTCCAGAATAAATACTAAACACAGACTGACAAGGCAGACATAGGAAAGCCACAGATGTCCTCCTGGTTCTGCCCAAACAAGCTTTCTCCTGGACACGTATGGAGCCAGCGCCTCACACAAGGGTTTTAATGGCAAAAAGAGGAAACCTCTTCAAGGCTTTGGGATATTAAGTGGTTATATGAGTGGGTTTTTTCAGTACTGTTAGCTGGGGGAAGAAGGGCTGGAAATGACTTTGAGGGAAAAAAAAAAGAAGGAAGGGAGATGTTAAAAGAAGATGCAAAATACGAAAAAAAAAGTTCTTATAGGAAAAGATTGGTCAGAAGGGGCCAGAGGGCTGTGGGTGGGAATATGCACACACCTGTGTGTTTTACTTGCCTTGTTAATTAAATGACAGACCAGCTTTTATGTTAAGACCATAAACAGAAAAATTAAGTCTGGAAGATAAAATTTTTGAGCGGTGGAAATTTCTTCCTTGGTAGTGTTTTACCTCCAAATATGTATAAAAATGGTGGTAAAAAAGTTAGAGTTGTCATGCAATCTGTTATTCTGAAATCGACACTCATTTCCACTCATGGATTGATTGTGCTCCTCTCAGGCTTTACGCAAGAAAGCGCACACTATCACAGTTGTGGTAAGTATCCGTGTTTTCTGTTTGTATAAGCCTTAGCTATAACGTTACCAAACAATACTAAAAATAGGAGAAAAAGAACATTCCTGACTGTAACATTCATCAGTTAAATCAGAGGATGTAGTGACTGCGAGTTGTAAGAACATTTTGAATATGTTTGGGTTTTAATGTGTATTTTCTGTGGGCCTTATTCTGATATGACAGTGATGTAAATTAATTGATTCCAACAGCCAGATTTATAATAAGAATAGTGCAATTAGGTGAAGGCCTTTTGATAGCCAAAAAAGTGTTAAAACCTTCAGAGAATGACTAAATGATCCATTATGTTTTGGCAACTGCAAACTCATTTCCTACCTGCTGTTCTTTTTGTGGTTGCTATGAACCAATTATTTCAGATAATGTGGGAAACAGTCCATTTATGAGAATCTATCAAGAAATCATTATTCCACTAGAAGCAATGTACTGATTTTTAAACAGAATTGGAGGGTATGGATTAAAAATTATTTTCTTCCTTTCTTTAGCCTTTTTTTTTTGAGGGGGAGGGATAAGGAGGAAGGGGCTGGAGGGATGTCACCACATTCTCCAGAATCTTTGTTGACCAGTTGTCTTGCCCAAGACATGGTAGCTGAGGGTGTAGTACAGTATACAGCGTTTCATACTACCCCCAGTCATAAGTTACAGCAGCGCGGTCAAGAGACCAAAAGTGCTGACACCGGAGCAGAAGTTCTGCTCCTCAACAGCAGCTTGGGCCATTACATATGAGAGAGAGAGAGAGAGATTTATTTATTTACCTAGCTAGCTATAATGACTATATCTATTTCACCTATCTATTTATAAAATACACCCCATTGCCTTGCACAAGCAGATATTTGTTGTTACTGCTGCATGCTGGCTGGAGAACAAAAAAAAAAAAAGACCCGGCTCTGAAGAGCAGATGTAGGAAACCTATCAAGTCTAAATTGCTCAGAAGGAGGGCAAACCCATGCTGTGCGCCAGCCCAGGCACCGTTCGGCTGGGCAAACTGGATTATCAGCTAAATGACAAGGTCACCAAGGAACTCATGCTGCAATACTTATTTTGCTGTACTATGCTGTAATAATTTTTTTGAATTGTTGGTTTATTGTGATGGGTATCTCACGATTTAATATCAGCGAGCTGTGTGGCAGAAATAGCGGGTCGTGTATAGGGATGCATAGGACAGAACACGGGCACCCCCTGCTTCCTAGCCAACTTCCCGCTCTAATTTTGGATAGCACTTTTTATCGTTTATTTATTTTACAAACAAGTTACAAACCAAAATATTCCAGCTATGTTTTCTTTCCAGAAAGCTGTAACTCTTAATGACTTTCCTGCATCAGTTCAATCTTTTTTCTTTAAGTCATGATATCTCCCCAGTAATGCGGTGGCTAATGGTGATGTGGATCCCATGTCATTTGTTAGTGGAGTGTCCCTGTGTGTGGAGCTGACCATGAAAATTTGTGGTTATAGGATGAGGTGACAGTAGATAAAGAGAAGTGATAGTTATCTTTTCCTCCGCTCTTCAACATGGCCAAAGAACAAGTAAAGTAGGAATTTTTTGTCTCAAATCAAAAAATAGACTCTGAAAAAAAGAGCATTACATAAAAAAGTTATCTAGATTAAAGCTCCCACTCCTATTAGCTGCTACTTGAAGAAGGCTCAGCACGTTGCTGTAAAAATCACAGAAAATCTCCTCATTATTGCTGTTTCTCATTTTTGTCGCTGTAGCTCCAGGAGGCCTCTGCCAGAGGTCAGTCGTAGCGCCTCTGCATCAAGCGCTGTATGAGCACAGCAAACGAGTATTTTTTTCCCAGTTTTCTCATGGAGGGGAAAAACAAGTGAGGAAGCAAAAAACCCCGGGATTTAGTTAACCCGTAAGAGAGTTCCTGTTCAGACTGTGCATCTATCTATCCCTTGGGTGTAAAATGGAGCTGTGGATGGGAGACAGGTCAAAAGCCAGTGTTGGTGCAACTGGGCACTAAAACTGGAGAGGTGCTTATGCAAAACCAGTGAGAGTCAGCAGGTTTGTCCTCTCTGCTCTCGGATTTGTTCCTTCGTGCTGCTTGCTTGCTTTCTCCCAGGCTTTAAACTGAAGGAGCTGCATACTGTAACGCTCTTTTACCCAAGATCCATTGCTTGCTAGGGCCAATTCTCCAACCGTCCCCCTCTCACGCTGTCAGCAAAGACAATGTTTGCCCCAGGCTGAGCTGCCAGGGTGGATCTGGTACCCTCCTCCTCTCAAATCGAGTGCATGTAGTGAATGCTACTGACTGTTTCTTCCCATACCTTGACACAGGGACGAATACACTGGTTTGCCTCCTGGGGGGACTCCTCGCTAAACTACGCTAAAGCATGACCAGAAGAAATGATTACAGGCCTCCCTGTGCCACCGAGGGCTTTAATCAGTACAAAGTGGCACTGCTAGAAACCTTCCTGAAGGTAAATCAAGGCAATGCAGCAACTCAGTCTTCACTGCCTCTGTTATTAACTGAAAGCTCTCTGTGTTTTGTTGGGGTTTTTTTTTTAGACTATTGCTTCCCGATTCTGCTATTTTAACAGCCCGAGAAGTCAGCTGTGCCCTGGGGCAGTGGCGAAGGGAGTGTAGCAGCTGACCTCTGGATGTGTGCAAGCCATCAGGTACAGCTGAACAAAACACTGTAGTTCTGAGAACTTGGGATTTAACTTTGACTGAACGGGATTAGGGGTCTGCTTCATGCTAGTGCAAACCCTGAATAAAAGCGAGTGCAGCATAAGGCCACTGTAGAGTCACATGGGAAACCAAATAATTATACAGTAAGAAATGTGCTGGAATACCTATTTCCTAGAGAAACCCACTGCTCAGCAGAAATAGCTGTAATGACACTCAGCACAGGATTATGTTGTCCGCTGTCCTGGAAGAACTGCAACAGCCAGGCTGGGACAAAAAAAAAAAAAAAAAAGAAAAAAGAAAAAGACAAGTTTGCTGATAAATGCACACCTTCCCAAAAGAGTTTTCTCAGGAAAGGCAACACACTCAGGTACACGCCACAGCAAACAGCCCCTCACGGGTGGCACATGACCCCCTAAAAGGCTCCTTTCGCTCATGGAAATGGGGAGTCCTGTGAGGTCCTTGATTAATGTATTTATTCATGTGCTGACTCAGAAAGCACAAAGCTTAGTACCTGGGACACACTGTTTCCTCATACATTTGTTTTTCCTTCTAGTAAACTGGTTCTTTTAACAGAAGAAAAAAAAGATGAACATACATGACCCATAGTTACACGGTGTTTCCCTCAAAAATCAAACTCAATTCTTCTTAGGGTTTCCTGTCTGATTCCATAGTTTGTGCACATATATTCAGGTAGAACAAGAAATGCAGGCAAAATTAAAACAAGAAATTAAATCTTTTTTACGATGTTACCCCCTTCCCTTTTAATAATTTTTGTCTTTAATTTGATAAAATAAATGTATAGTGCTTTAGCACTTCAGTTTCCTGTGGATACGAATTATGTGTGCTTGCAGAGAAGCTTGATAAAAGCCAGTTTTTAAAAGACACGATTACTGCTGGAGAAATCCTATAGAATCTAAATAGTGGTTTTGAGCAGATTAACAGACTGTATTTTGTGAAGAAATAGGCTACAGTTCCAAATGAAGCAGATTTTGGTGCTTTATTTAAATTATTTTTTGAGTTCCAGTAACTTCTATCTGCAGAAGCAGGTAAGGAGAGTGCCGAGGCATGTACCTCACCAGCACGCTGTGATACATTCAGCACAAGATTTATATCACTTTCAAGCTGTGAATGCAGTCCGGGTCAGTAACAAAAATTTCCCAAGGCTCCTAACCAAACCAGGGTGCTGGGATTGCCACCTGAGAGCAGACATCAAAAAAATTCCTTTGCAGCCCACACGGAACAAAACCGAGGTGTTGGAACCAGCAATACCCGCAAAATAAGAATGGCCCTTTCTGGTCATAGTGAGTATTCTCTTAGGGTGTATGGTGGTAAAAGTTGATTTTGTGTTATTCTGTAGAAGTGCTAAATTCCATTGTTGGCAGGGCAAGAAAAGCAGCATAATTTCCCAGGATATCTTAGCCCCAAGCCGTCATCTGGAGCACTGGGGAGCTAATGCAACATCTAGAGCAAAAACGCATTCACCTCGGGTCCGTCGCTGCGTACAGACGGGAAGTGTCCTCACCAGCTGGTTCCTACCAGCGGGCCGCCCTTCCCAGCAGAAGATAGATACTCTTTTTAGTGCTAAAAGGCAGAAAAAGGATTGGGTATTGCACGGTTGTATCCTAAAGCAAGGGAATAAACTGTCAATAAATGCTTCAAGTTAGTTATCACTCGGGATGAGCAGAAGGGGAGGGAAAAAACCTTTATTTTGACAACAGTCCAGAAAAGACAGTGTAGCACACACTGCTTCAGCTGCGAGGTAAGTTGTACTGCGCCCTACATCACCTGTGCATACATGATGGGCGCCCAGCTCACCGCAGTAATTCCATTTTGGGAGAAAATACTACTCTCAGTCTGTTGGAGCCTCCCAGTGGGGATAGCAGCGCCTCCAGCTTGCAGAGACGGACGCAATGACTTGTTTAGTCAGGGGTATTATGCAATCTCTGAACTTGGCCTTTGCTGTCAGGACTTCATATGCCAGCGTCTTTATTTCAGGAAGAATATTCCTCATAAATCAGGTCTTTCCTAAAGGACTTAAGAAAACTACAATATTATCTCAATTAAACAAAAGTGGTTTTCTGCAAATCTATCACTCCAAATGGAACAGACTGACAGCCAGATCAATGTCCCGCCTGTAATTCAGAAAAGGCATTCAGAAATGTTCTATCTATCTAGATTAAGACCTGGTTCCTCCTGCCAGTGTCATTTTCAGTTTATGGTTGGGGAAAAGTGTGTGTGGGGGGGTGTTGCAATTAACTATTAGTGGTTAGTCGCGATGTTTTTTTTCTCTGTTTATCTCGCATGAATAATGTTGGGTATCTGATCCAAACAAACAGAATCATTCCAGAATCACTGGAATGCTGCACAAAACGGTGGTGTGTTGATGAATGCCTGGGTGGTTTATGTTTGGTTTGTTTTTTTTTTATTTCTGGGCAAGTCAGTGTGGGACAAAGATGGGTGCAGGAAAGGCTAAACATACGTAAGATGATTTCAGAGAGCAGGTGGATAGATAATTCTCAACACAGATTGTAAACCCCTGTGCCATTTTAATGTGTCATTATAGTAATGGGAGATTTATGCTAGCAATACTTGCTGTTTTTTTGCCAAAAGCACACATTGCCTAAATTGAGGCTATTGATGTAGTGCTCTCATCATTTAAGGTGCATTAGAGACACTATAAGAAGAGAAATGTGGTGAGGGACTGTGGGATGCTATTAGTGAGTTGCATACGAAATTAAATGGGAAATGAGCAAAAGGCCATCTCATTGTAGCAAAAAAACTCCTGTCTCTGTACGAGAATCAAATCCTTCTTATTCCATTTGCACTTTGCACAGCACTGAGTTGTATTATTCATTCAGCATGGCTAATATTATTTATAGCATTTTGAAAAAGGCTATTTAATTGCCCCTAGATATCATAAGCTCTCTACTAAATATCCCCCAAATGGAGATCGAAACAGCATGAACAGTGCAATATTCTGCTGTTGCCCTGTGCTAGCAGGTTTCCCCTGGAATATTTCATTTTTATATATTATTACAAACATATATTTTTAAATATATAACACATACAAAAATATAAGGAGGGATGGAAAGAAAAAAATGATGGTGTGAAGGAAGAATGGACAGATGAAAGGAAGAATGGAAGAAAGGAAGGATGAATAAAAGATGGACAGAAAGACGGAATGAAGAGTGGTAAGAAGGAAGGGGGGATGGAAAATAAATAGGAGGGGGCGGAAGGGTGGATGTCCTTCCCTCTGTCTGTCCTTCCCTCCTTCCATCTGTCCATCCCTACATCCTTTTTTCACTCCTTTGTTCCTTGCACCCTGACTTCTGTTCTTTTGTGTGTCCTTCTGTCCAGCCTTCCTTCCTTTTGTCCATCCCTCCTATTTATTTTCCATCCACCCTTCCTTCTTACCACCCTTCATTCCATCTTTCTGTCCATCTTCTATTCATCCTTCTTCCTGTCTGTCCTTCCGTCCACCCTTCCGCCTCTCCTACCTTTTGCCCTTTCATTTGTCTGTTAGTCCTTTGTCCCATCCATCCTTCCTTTCTGTCTGATGTTGTGTCCGTTATTCCCTCCGTCCTTCTTTCCATCCATCCTTCTGTCCTTTCTTCCACCCTTCCATCTCTTTCCTTCCGTTGTTACGCCACCTGTCCTTCCTTGCTTCCATCCCTCTCTCCTTCCTTCCCTCCTTCCATCTGTCCATCCCTACATCCTTTTTTCACTCCTTTGTTCCTTTCACCCTGACTTCTGTCCCTCCACCCTGACTTCTGTTCTTTTGTGTGTCCTTCTGTCCAGCCTTCCTTCCTTTTGTCCATCCCTCCTCCTATTTATTTTCCATCCACCCTTCCTTCTTACCACCCTTCATTCCATCTTTCTGTCCATCTTCTATTCGTCCTTCTTCCTGTCTGTCCTTCCATCTACCCTTCCGCCCCCTCCTACCATTTGCCCTTCCATTTGTCTGTTAGTCCTTTGCCCCATCCATCCTTCCTTTCTGTCTGTTGTTCTGTCCGTTATTCCCTCCGTCCTTCTTTCCATCCATCCTTCTGTCCTTTCTTCCACCCTTCCATCTCTTTCCTTCCGTTGTTACGCCACCTGTCCTTCCTTGCTTCCATCCCTCTCTCCTTCCTTCCCTCCTTCCATCTGTCCATCCCTACATCCTTTTGTCACTCCTTTGTTCCTTGCACCCTGACTTCTGTCCCTCCACCCTGACTTCTGTTCTTTTGTGTGTCCTTCTGTCCAGCCTTCCTTCCTTTTGTCCATCCCTCCTCCTATTTATTTTCCATCCACCCTTCATTCCATCTTTCTGTCCATCTTCTATTCGTCCTTCTTCCTGTCTGTCCATCCGTCCACCCTTCCGCCCCCTCCTACCATTTGCCCTTCCATTTGTCTGTTAGTCCTTTGTCCCATCCATCCTTCCTTTGTCTGTTGTTCTGTCCGTAATTCCCTCCTTCCTTCTTTCCATCCATCAATCTGTCCTCTCTTTCCTTCCGTTGTTAAGCCACCTGTCCTTCCTTGCTTCCATCCCTCTGTCTGTCCTTCCCTCCTTCCATCTGTCGATCCCTACATCCTTTTTTCACTCCTTTGTTCCTTGCACCCTGACTTCTGTTCTTTTGTGTCCTTCTGTCCAGCCTTCCTTCCTTTTGTCCATCCCTCCTCCTATTTATTTTCCATCCACCCTTCCTTCTTACCACCCTTCATTCCATCTTTCTGTCCATCTTCTATTCGTCCTTCTTCCTGTCTGTCCTTCCGTCCACCCTTCCAGCCTCTCCTACCTTTTGCCCTTTCATTTGTCTGTTAGTCCTTTGTCCCATCCATCCTTCCTTTCTGTCTGATGTTGTGTCCGTTATTCCCTCTGTCCTTCTTTCCATCCATCCTTCTGTCCTTTCTTCCACCCTTCCATCTCTTTCCTTCCGTTGTTACGCCACCTGTCCTTCCTTGCTTCCATCCCTCTGTCCTTCCTTCCCTCCTTCCATCTGTCCATTCCTACATCCTTTTTTCACTCCTTTGTTCCTTTCACCCTGACTTCTGTTCTTTTGTGTGTCCTTCTGTCCAGCCTTCCTTCCTTTTGTCCATCCCTCCTCCTATTTATTTTCCATCCACCCTTCCTTCTTACCACCCTTCATTCCATCTTTCTGTCCATCTTCTATTCGTCCTTCTTCCTGTCTGTCCTTCCATCTACCCTTCCGCCCCCTCCTACCATTTGCCCTTCCATTTGTCTGTTAGTCCTTTGTCCCATCCATCCTTCCTTTCTGTCTGTTGTTCTGTCCGTTATTCCCTCCGTCCTTCTTTCCATCCATCCTTCTGTCCTTTCTTCCACCCTTCCATCTCTTTCCTTCCGTTGTTACACCACCTGTCCTTCCTTGCTTCCATCCTTCTGTCCTTCCTTCCCTCCTTCCATCTGTCCATCCCTACATCCTTTTTTCACTCCTTTGTTCCTTGCACCCTGATTTCTGTTCTTTTGTGTGTCCTTCTGTCCAGCCTTCCTTCCTTTTGTCCATCCCTCCTCCTATTTATTTTCCATCCACCCTTCCTTCTTACCACCCTTCATTCCATCTTTCAGTCCATCTTCTATTCGTCCTTCTTCCTGTCTGTCCTTCCATCCACCCTTCTGCACCCTCCTAACATTTGCCCTTCCATTTGCCTGTTAGTCCTTTGCCCCATCCATCCTTCCTTTCTTTCTGATGTTCTGTCCGTTATTCCCTCCGTCCTTCTTTCCATCCATCCTTCTGTCCTTTCTTCCACCCTTCCATCTCTTTCCTTCCGTTGTTACGCCACCTGTCCTTCCTTGCTTCCATCCCTCTCTCCTTCCTTCCCTCCTTCCATCTGTCCATCCCTACATCCTTTTGTCACTCCTTTGTTCCTTGCACCCTGACTTCTGTTCTTTTGAGTGTCCTTCTGTCCAGCCTTCCTTCCTTTTGTCCATCCCTCCTCCTATTTATTTTCCATCCACCCTTCCTTCTTACCACCCTTCATTCCATCTCTCTGTCCATCTTCTATTCGTCCTTCTTCCTGTCTGTCCTTCCATCCACCCTTCCGCCCCCTCCTAACATTTGCCCTTCCATTTGCCTGTTAGTCCTTTGCCCCATCCATCCTTCCTTTCTGTCTGTTGTTCTGTCCGTTATTCCCTCCGTCCTTCTTTCCATCCATCCTTCTGTCCTCTCTTACCTTCCGTTCTTAAGCTACCTGTCCTTCCTTGCTTCCATCCCTCTGTCTGTCCTTCCCTCCTTCCATCTGTCCATCCCTACATCCTTTTTTCACTCCTTTGTTCCTTGCACCCTGACTTCTGTTCTTTTGTGTGTCCTTCTGTCCAGCCTTCCTTCCTTTTGTCCATCCCTCCTATTTATTTTCCATCCACCCTTCCTTCTTACCACCCTTCATTCCATCTTTCTGTCCATCTTCTATTCGTCCTTCTTCCTGTCTGTCCTTCCATCCACCCTTCCGCCCCCTCCTACCATTTGCCCTTCCATTTGTCTGTTAGTCCTTTGTCCCATCCATCCTTCCTTTCTGTCTGATGTTCTGTCCGTTATTCCCTCCGTCCTTCTTTCCATCCATCCTTCTGTCCTTTCTTCCACCCTTCCATCTCTCTCCTTCCATTGTTTTACGCTACCTGTCCTTCCTTGCTTCCATCCTTCTGTCCTTCCTTCCCTCCTTCCATCTGTCCATCCCTACATCCTTTTGTCACTCCTTTGTTCCTTGCACCCTGATTTCTGTTCTTTTGTGTGTCCTTCTGTCCAGCCTTCCTTCCTTTTGTCCATCCCTCCTCCTATTTATTTTCCATCCACCCTTCCTTCTTACCACCCTTCATTCCATCTTTCTGTCCATCTTCTATTCGTCCTTCTTCCTGTCTGTCCTTCCATCCACCCTTCTGCACCCTCCTAACATTTGCCCTTCCATTTGCCTGTTAGTCCTTTGCCCCATCCATCCTTCCTTTGTCTGTTGTTCTGTCCGTTATTCCCTCCGTCCTTCTTTCCATCCATCCTTCTGTCCTTTCTTCCACCCTTCCATCTCTTTCCTTCCGTTGTTACGCCACCTGTCCTTCCTTGCTTCAATCCCTCTCTCCTTCCTTCCCTCCTTCCATCTGTCCATCCCTACATCCTTTTTTCACTCCTTTGTTCCTTGCACCCTGACTTCTGTCCCTCCACCCTGACTTCTGTTCTTTTGTGTGTCCTTCTGTCCAGCCTTCCTTCCTTTTGTCCATCCCTCCTCCTATTTATTTTCCATCCACCCTTCCTTCTTACCACCCTTCATTCCATCTTTCTGTCCATCTTCTATTCGTCCTTCTTCCTGTCTGTCCTTCCATCCACCCTTCCGCCCCCTCCTACCATTTGCCTGTTAGTCCTTTGTCCCATCCATCCTTCCTTTGTCTGTTGTTCTGTCCGTAATTCCCTCCTTCCTTCTTTCCATCCATCAATCTTTCCTCTCTTTCCTTCCGTTGTTAAGCCACCTGTCCTTCCTTGCTTCCATCCCTCTGTCTGTCCTTCCCTCCTTCCATCTGTCCATCCCTACATCCTTTTGTCACTCCTTTGTTCCTTGCACCCTGACTTCTGTCCCTCCACCCTGACTTCTGTTCTTTTGTGTGTCCTTCTGTCCAGCCTTCCTTCCTTTTGTCCATCCCTCCTCCTATTTATTTTCCATCCACCCTTCCTTCTTACCACCCTTCATTCCATCTTTCTGTCCATCTTCTATTCGTCCTTCTTCCTGTCTGTCCTTCCATCCACCCTTCCGCCCCCTCCTACCATTTGCCCTTCCATTTGTCTGTTAGTCCTTTGCCCCATCCATCCTTCCTTTCTTTCTGATGTTCTGTCCGTTATTCCCTCCGTCCTTCTTTCCATCCATCCTTCTGTCCTTTCTTCCACCCTTCCATCTCTTTCCTTCCGTTGTTACGCCACCTGTCCTTCCTTGCTTCCATCCCTCTCTCCTTCCTTCCCTCCTTCCATCTGTCCATCCCTACATCCTTTTTTCACTCCTTTGTTCCTTGCACCCTGACTTCTGTCCCTCCACCCTGACTTCTGTTCTTTTGTGTGTCCTTCTGTCCAGCCTTCCTTCCTTTTGTCCATCCCTCCTCCTATTTATTTTCCATCCACCCTTCATTCCATCTTTCTGTCCATCTTCTATTCGTCCTTCTTCCTGTCTGTCCTTCCATCCACCCTTCCGCCCCCTCCTAACATTTGCCCTTCCATTTGCCTGTTAGTCCTTTGCCCCATCCATCCTTCCTTTCTGTCTGTTGTTCTGCCCGTTATTCCCTCCGTCCTTCTTTCCATCCATCCTTCTGTCCTCTCTTACCTTCCGTTCTTAAGCTACCTGTCCTTCCTTGCTTCCATCCCTCTGTCTGTCCTTCCCTCCTTTTATCTGTCCATCCCTACATCCTTTTGTCACTCCTTTGTTCCTTGCACCCCGATTTCTGTTCTTTTGTGTGTCCTTCTGTCCAGCCTTCCTTCCTTTTGTCCATCCCTCCTCCTATTTATTTTCCATCCACCCTTCCTTCTTACCACCCTTCATTCCATCTTTCTGTCCATCTTCTATTCGTCCTTCTTCCTGTCTGTCCTTCCATCCACCCTTCCGCCCCCTCCTACCATTTGCCCTTCCATTTGCCTGTTAGTCCTTTGCCCCATCCATCCTTCCTTTCTGTCTGTTGTTCTGTCCGTTATTCCCTCCGTCCTTCTTTCCATCCATCCTTCTGTCCTCTCTTACCTTCCGTTCTTAAGCTACCTGTCCTTCCTTGCTTCCATCCCTCTGTCTGTCCTTCCCTCCTTCCATCTGTCCATTCCTACATCCTTTTTTCACTCCTTTGTTCCTTGCACCCTGACTTCTGTTCTTTTGTGTGTCCTTCTGTCCAGCCTTCCTTCCTTTTGTCCATCCCTCCTATTTATTTTCCATCCACCCTTCCTTCTTACCACCCTTCATTCCATCTTTCTGTCCATCTTCTATTCGTCCTTCTTCCTGTCTGTCCTTCCGTCCACCCTTCTGCCTCTCCTACCTTTTGCCCTTTCATTTGTCTGTTAGTCCGTTCCAACGGAAGGGAAGAGATGGAAGGGTGGAAGAAAGGACAGAAGGATGGATGGAAAGAAGTATGGAGGGAATAACGGACAGAACAACAGACAGAAAGGAAGGATGGATGGGACAAAGGACTAACAGACAAATGGAAGGGCAAATGGTAGGAGGGGGCGGAAGGGTAGATGGAAGGACAGACAGGAAGAAGGACGAATAGAAGATGGACAGAAAGATGGAATGAAGGGTGGTAAGAAGGAAGGGTGGATGGAAAATAAATAGGAGGAGGGATGGACAAAAGGAAGGAAGGCTGGACAGAAGGACACACAAAAGAACAGAAGTCAGGGTGAAAGGAACAAAGGAGTGAAAAAAGGATGTAGGAATGGACAGATGGAAGGAGGGAAGGAAGGACAGAGGGATGGAAGCAAGGAAGGACAGGTGGCGTAACAACGGAAGGAAAGAGATGGAAGGGTGGAAGAAAGGACAGAAGGATGGATGGAAAGAAGGACAGAGGGAATAACGGACACAACATCAGACAGAAAGGAAGGATGGATGGGACAAAGGACTAACAGACAAATGAAAGGGCAAAAGGTAGGAGAGGCTGGAAGGGTGGACGGAAGGACAGGAAGAAGGACGAATAGAAGATGGACAGAAAGATGGAATGAAGGGTGGTAAGAAGGAAGGGTGGATGGAAAATAAATAGGAGGAGGGATGGACAAAAGGAAGGAAGGCTGGACAGAAGGACACAAAAGAACAGAAGTCAGGGTGCAAGGAACAAAGGAGTGAAAAAAGGATGTAGGGATCGACAGATGGAAGGAGGGAAGGACAGACAGAGGGATGGAAGCAAGGAAGGACAGGTGGCTTAACAACGGAAGGAAAGAGAGGACAGATTGATGGATGGAAAGAAGGAAGGAGGGAATTACGGACAGAACAACAGACAAAGGAAGGATGGATGGGACAAAGGACTAACAGACAAATGGAAGGGCAAATGGTAGGAGGGGGCGGAAGGGTGGACGGATGGACAGACAGGAAGAAGGACGAATAGAAGATGGACAGAAAGATGGAATGAAGGGTGGATGGAAAATAAATAGGAGGAGGGATGGACAAAAGGAAGGAAGGCTGGACAGAAGGACACACAAAAGAACAGAAGTCAGGGTGGAGGGACAAAAGTCAGGGTGCAAGGAACAAAGGAGTGACAAAAGGATGTAGGGATGGACAGATGGAAGGAGGGAAGGAAGGAGAGAGGGATGGAAGCAAGGAAGGACAGGTGGCGTAACAACGGAAGGAAAGAGATGGAAGGGTGGAAGAAAGGACAGAAGGATGGATGGAAAGAAGGACGGAGGGAATAACGGACAGAACAACAGACAGAAAGGAAGGATGGATGGGGCAAAGGACTAACAGACAAATGGAAGGGCAAATGGTAGGAGGGGGCGGAAGGGTGGATGGAAGGACAGACAGGAAGAAGGACGAATAGAAGATGGACAGAAAGATGGAATGAAGGGTGGTAAGAAGGAAGGGTGGATGGAAAATAAATAGGAGGAGGGATGGACAAAAGAAAGGAAGGCTGGACAGAAGGACACACAAAAGAACAGAAGTCAGGGTGAAAGGAACAAAGGAGTGAAAAAAGGATGTAGGGATGGACAGATGGAAGGACAGAAGGATGGAAGCAAGGAAGGACAGGTGGCTTAACAACGGAAGGAAAGAGAGGACAGATTGATGGATGGAAAGAAGGAAGGAGGGAATTACGGACAGAACAACAGACAAAGGAAGGATGGATGGGACAAAGGACTAACAGACAAATGGAAGGGCAAATGGTAGGAGGGGGCGGAAGGGTGGACGGAAGGACAGACAGGAAGAAGGACGAATAGAAGATGGACAGAAAGATGGAATGAAGGGTGGTAAGAAGGAAGGGTGGATGGAAA
Organism: Vanellus vanellus; assembly: GCF_965231255.1. Classification (NCBI taxonomy): domain Eukaryota; kingdom Metazoa; phylum Chordata; class Aves; order Charadriiformes; family Charadriidae; genus Vanellus; species Vanellus vanellus. Next base: position 3,575,282 of record NC_138907.1, read on the forward strand.
ATAAATAGGAGGAGGGATGGACAAAAGAAAGGAAGGCTGGACAGAAGGACACTCAAAAGAACAGAAGTCAGGGTGCAAGGAACAAAGGAGTGAAAAAAGGATGTGGGGATGGACAGATGGAAGGAGGGAAGGACAGACAGAGGGATGGAAGCAAGGAAGGACAGGTGGCTTAACAACGGAAGGAAAGAGAGGACAGATTGATGGATGGAAAGATGGACGGAGGGAATTACGGACAGAACAACAGACAAAGGAAGGATGGATGGGACAAAGGACTAACAGGCAAATGGAAGGGCAAATGGTAGGAGGGGCGGAAGGATGGATGGAAGGACAGACAGGAAGAAGGACGAATAGAAGATGGACAGAAAGATGGAATGAAGGGTGGTAAGAACGAAGGGTGGATCGGCAAAAGGAAGGAAGGCTGGACAGAAGGACACACAAAAAACCAGAAGTCAGGGTGGAGGAACAGAAGTCGGGGTGCAAGGAACAAAGGACTGAAAAAAGGATGTAGGCATGAACAGATGGAAGGAGGGAAGGAAGGACAGAAGGATGGAAGCAAGGAAGGACAGGTGGCATAACAACAGAAATAAAGAGATGGAAGGGGGGAAGAAAGGACAGAAGGATGGATGGAAAGAAGGAATGAATGAAGGATGGAAGGAAGAATGGAAGGAAGGAATGATGGATGAACAGAAGGACAGATGGTAGGAAGGTATGTAAATAAAGTAGAATAGATGGAAGGATGGATGGAGAGAAGGAAGTACGGACAGAAGAAGAGATGGATAGAAAGAAGGATAGATGAAAGTAGGGATGAGTAGAAGAAAGACAGCTGTATGGAAGGACAGATGCAAAGGACGGAGAAAAGGAAAAAAGGAAGGATGGCAGGATGAAGGGAAGGAAGGAGAGACGGAAGGAAGAGTGGAAGGACAGATGAAGGAAGGAAAGACAGAAGGATGCATAGACGTATCGATGGAAGGAAGGACAGATGGAAGGTTTAGAGGGAAGTAAGGATGGAAAGAAGGATGAGAGGGAAGAATGATAGATGGATGGAAGAAAAGAATGACGGACAGCAAGATGCACAGATAGAAGGAAAGAAAGATGGAAGGGCAGAAGGAAGGATGGTAGGACGGACAGACAGAATGAAGGACAGAAGGAGGAAGGGAAGGATGGAAAGACAGAATGATGGAGGAACAGAAGGAATGACTGAGGGACAAACTGAAGGAAAGACGAGGATAAAAGTAAGAATAGTAGAATAGAGGGATGGAAGGATGGAGGAATGGAAGGACAGACAGAAGGATGGACAGATGGGTGGAAGCAGAGACAGAGAAAAGAAGGATGGAAGGACAGATGGCCAAATTGCCAGAAGGAGAAAAGGTAGAAAAAAGGTGGAAAGATAGAAGGACAGAAGGAGGGAAGAATAGAAGGACATAAGTACAGACAGAAAGACGGAAGGAAGACAAATGGATGGAAGGATGGATGGATGGAAAGACAGATTGAAGGATTAATGGAATGATGGAAGGACAGAGAGAAGGACACAAAGAAGGACAGATGGATGGAGTGCAGGTAGGGAGGATGGAAGAACTGATGTAAGGACAGAAGGAAGGATGGACAGATGGAAGGACACATGGAGGGAAGAACGGAAGGAAGGAAGGACAGAAGAACAGACAGAAGGATGAAAGGATGGTTGGAAGCAGGGAAGGAAAGAAAAATAGAAAGAGGGAAAAAAAAACAACTAAAGAAGAGAAGATGGAGACCTGTTGTTCAGTGGGTTTGTCAGCCCTGTAGGTCCTGCACAACTCCAGTCTGATGAGAGCATGGGACATGCTCTCATTCTTGATGTGACACTTTCAAATGACCTAAGAAGAGCGTTTGCTCTGAGCCACAAGTAGGCAAGATGAATCATTTGAACTTTTCTCATCTTCTGCACTGTATTCACAAACAGTCTCACAAATTAACAAAGCCACAGTGTTAATGGGATGGCTGTGCAAAGTGTTTCAACACTGAATAGTTTCGGTACCATATGTGTCATATAAGAGGCATTTACTGTTGTACAGTGTAACACAAAAATGGTTTCAGGAGACAATAAGCCAGAAAAAATATTTGCTGTCTGTGCCACAAGCATTCCTTCCCCCCAACAAAAGCGGAACTTTGCAGGCATTATAGCAGGTCAAAGCTACCCATGAGAGCTGGTGTCAGTTTGCAAAGGAAAACTTGGATCTTGGCCTAAACAACCCGAATATCCTTTTACATTGTAATTCGTCCGATGGATGGTCTAGGGAGAGCAAGAACGACTTTGTTGCTTCGGCCCTGAACCCGGCTCTGGAGAGCTGGGTGTAGTTCACAGCTCAGCCACAGGCTAAAATATTGGACGTGATGTGTGCCCTCTTTTCCCCTCTGTAACAAGAGATTATTACTTTAGTACTTCACACTGGTGAGAAACGACAGAATTCATTAACCTCCATGTGTTCTCAGAGAACCTGAACATGAAGGTCATATATAAATTACAGTATAAAAGTAACTAGCCATTTTAGCGGGTTAGTCTAAGAGTTAACACACCATGAAATATTCATATTAAAATGAGCAGCTGGCATTAGATCTGGTATTAGTACCTTGGAGAAATTAAAAAACTACCCCCTTTCCTTCACAAGCTCCTTCGTTTAACATTTGCTCGTTTGTGTTTGGTTACGTCAAAGGTGCGTTGTAGTTGTAAGCCCTGATCCATAGCTGTCTATGATCAGAATTTATTGTGGTTTTAATCACACCCAATTCCTGCAGAGATTTTTCTACCTGTCAACAAACACAACAAAGAAGTGCTTTTCAAACCGTGTGCCAAGTTGGCAGTTGTCAGAACCGAGCCGACCTGCTGAAGTGAGAAGTGTGCCGCGTTGTGTTGGAGGGGACATTTGTCCCCCTGGATGTACACTGAGATACTGATCCAAAAAGGGACAATTGTATTTATATCTGTGGAGATGTAAAACGCATACACATTCAATTTCACACACATTTGTACTCTTTTAGGTTAAACACCCCTGTATTGTTGTCCCCATCTCATTATAACCATTAGCCACTCTCCATGTGACCTGCAGTATGGTTAGCTACATTTGTTTTTTTCCAGCAGATGATTTTCCAATTAAAGCTAATTAAGTTTCTAACCTGACTTCATTGTTGTCATTCCTCGTGATTTTTAATGTCTTGCAATTTTACTTTCTCACTGAAAGCACTGCTCATGGGATTGCACATCACAGGATTGCAGAGCAACTCCATTTTATTAAAAAGAAAATCTTTTAAGATATCATGCAAAGATTGAAATGATGAATGCGAAAAGCTAAACATCCCAATAGTTATTATTTTTTAAAACCTCACAAGTTTTTGGTGCTTCGGTCATGATGATTTAGTACAGCGAGATAGAGGACACAAAACGACAGGCCATGGGAGCAGAGGCTGACAGAACTCGGTCGCATTTGCGGCCTCCTCTTCTTTGCATTTTAAAGCAGAAAGACACTGAGATACTTACCTATGTCCTTGAAAGCACAAGTCTGCCTCTGGGCCTCACTAGAGCTAATGGCAACAAGGGGTTTTACTGGAATGGGACAAAATAGATACAAGGAAAGTATTTTTTCCTGATGAGCTGCTGGGGAGTGAAGCATTCGCTGCTGAAAATGGATTTTGCATCTGATAATAATGATCAATAGCTACTGAGAACACTCAGATAAAGAAAGAGCTTAAAACCAGCCTCATGCTGGCACAGCGCGCAGGCAGACAAAAAGCACGCCTGCCCATGAGGAGCACAGACACCTCCAAAACCAGCGTACACACACACACACAGAGGTATATCTGTACAAAAAAAAAACCAAAAACCAAACCAAACAAACCATAAAAAGACAAAATTCCCCCCTTAATTCCTCCCAGGTTCAAAAATGGCTCAATCAAAAAAGTGAATTTAAACAGCACAGCTCCAATTCTGCTGTCCCATCCAGGATCGCAAGAGAGAAACCTAGTAAAAACCAGCACGATCATTTTGGCAACACGAGTGATGAAGCAAACGAACCATCCCTTTGCTTTGCACGCAGATAAATAGTGTTGGCAGACAAAATAAAATGCAACTGAACGTGGTGGCACAGTCTGTCCTGGAGGTGTACTTCCCGTGGTCCCACCGCGCCTCTGCGTACACGCGGAGGCAGAGCGGCAGGTGCGTGTAGGCCATTTGACCTGCTGTAACCATTCCGGCAGCTGCAGCGCTATGAAAGGATTGAAAAAGTGAATCCTGTAACAGTAAGGCACAGCTGACTACAGTGGATAGCTTTGTGGAACCAAGCTAGTTTATCAGATTTTAAGTGGTTTTAAAAATTGAATATTACCAGGTGATCATTATACAGTTATAAGTTCGAGAGCTGACAGGTTTTAGTACAGATATTCTTATACTTCTATTTTTTTCCTACCGCTGCTTAAATCTAACTAAAACAACTGAAGCCTACTTGCTCCAACTCACACGAGTAACTTTTTTTAAACTGATTTCGTAGAGCCACTTACATCAAATGTCTTACTTCTATACACACTGATAACCCTCAGGACACTAATTAGCATGGGAAGACAAATAAGCAGTGACATTGTTCATACAGTGGATCCAAACTCAGAAGTCAGTGAGGCGCTGCCAGTGTTTTTGTCAGAGGACGCCTATAGGATCTCGCATAAAGTTGCGGAGGCGCGAGGTGTAGAGGGGGCTCCGGTGTTGCAGCAGAGCTGACCGTCTCTCAGCAGGCAGCGCTCGTCCAGGATATGCACCTGAGCGAGACAGTTATAACTGAAAGTATGAAGTGCCTAAATCACATAACATGGTAACACATGGTGACGGGAGGTTAATAAGCTCTACGACTTAGATCTGTTCCCTGTCCCCTTTACACTAGTATAAAGCACAAATTCATTTAAATCAGAACAATGGTGCAGTGATCAACATTCTCAGGTGTTTTCACAGCTAAATATTTATTTCAGAGACTCTCCCCTCCTGAATGGGGCTTCTGATTCCCCAGTCCTCTTTAGAAATTGGATTAATTCCATCTCAAGCAAAGAACCGACCCCAAAACCTTTATTTAATCTCACAGGAAAATATTAGCCAATGTCTTCCTCCATAAACTTCTGTGAGCTCACTCTGTCGTCCCTCTAGTAGCTTTCTAGAAAATATTGGCAAACACATCCACACATATCCTTCAAAACTCAAACCTGATGGTCGATTAAAAAAAGAAAAAAGACGAATTTGCAGAGAAAGAAAGAACATCTTTGTTTGTTGACAGCAGTAGAATGTAACTTGTCACCAGAGTTGATATGTTGTATTAATGGCTCTTTTGTGAAAACACAGAGCTGAATGTTATAAATATTGATGTGAGCACACTGTCTTTGGAAGTGTGTGATAGATGAAACTTTTTAAGGTGAATACAAAATTGTCTTCAGTGTTTCTCCACCTTGAAATTCAAATATCCCCTTTTAATTGGAGGCTATTACATTTACCACCAGGAACCGTTTTTGCTGCTGATGCAGTGGATGGAGCAGGGAAAAACATTCCTACCTACAGGTGATAGCTACAGAGCTGTCAACATCCGTAAGGAACAAAACTGAGAGACGGGTCTCCAAATGAGCTGGAGTGTTAATGTATGTTATAGTGTATTTGGGCTTTTTTATTTTTTGGTACGTACATGTCTTGACGCTCACAGCGACAGCTTCGTTGCCGTGGTTACTTATGAGCCAGCCTCTACCTCAATCTGAGGAGCCAGAGTACATTTTCTCCTTTATACTGGATGTGGCCACATGGGCATTCCCTCAAAGAACTCAGCAGAGGCTGTAAGATCACACGTCACAAATCAGCATCCAACACTCAGTACACGTTCACAGGGAAAAAAGGATGTAACAGCATTCCTGATACTTCTACAGAAACCAAAAAAAATATATTACCCCACCCTCACCAGCCTTTAAAAGTTGCTCAAAATTTCCTCTACGTAGAAAATGTTAAATTCATTTTTTTGAGGAAGGTGAGGCTAGATAGAGTCTCTTTGATCTAAACACTGAAGTCTCCATCAGAGCTCCCAAACCTATGTGCCACTTCCCGTGGCCATCAAATGGCCGCTGCCCTATTCAGGGAAGTGAAACTGGTCCATTCCAGCGCACGCTTTGGAGTGACAGATAAATAGGGCTTGCTGAAAAAAAATGCATGTGCCAAAATACAGACAGACAATTTAAATCCAAGAGAGAGGGAGCTAAAAAGGTAACGCACGTCCACAAATAACACCAGCTACTACCATAAAGGGGCTAAATTAAAAAATAAATAAAATTAGTTTTACATAGGATATAAAGCAATGAGGGATTTTCAACAACCCATTGTGCAGGGACTGCATTAGGACAGAGTAAGGGAGTCCTTCTCCTACAGCCCTGCATGGGCACAAGCCTCTTTTAAGGTCAGGGAAACTGTCACAAGAAAAAAAAAACAACAAACAAACACAAAAAAAAAACAACAAAAAACCAACCCCAAAACAAAACCCCCACCCAATATCAAACATTTGCAACGCTGTCAAAGAACAGGGGAAAAAGAAACAATTTTCCACTCACCTTTCTTTCTGACACCACCACGTTCTGTTCAGCACACCCGTGAATACTCTGAACTGAACGGTGGGGAAGAGAGACGTACAGCACCGTCCAGCGAAGCTGCAGAGTGGTGGCAGTGGCAGCAACACTGATCCACTGAACCCCCCAATATGATTTGCATTAGTTCAAATTATTCATGAAAAACAAAGAAAAGAAAATCAAAATAACCCAAGGAAGTGAACGTGAGACTTAAATTTACAGGAAATTCTCCAAAACCAATGAGCAGTTTTGACCTGTCCCACTGCACTGTATTACAGCAGAATTTGAAGGTCACAAGCGATTTTAGGCCATGATTACTTTTTTTTAAACAGATAAACTCTAGCTTATAATTTAGCAAAGGTAACGCACACTGTTTTGAAATGGTAAAAAGCACAATGATAAAAAAGAGTCTTCCATTTGTCAGATGCCATTTCACAGCTTAGAAACAGGACAGTGAGACATGGAGCGATTTGGCCACCAAGCTTGTAGAGGATTTTGTAACAGAGCTGGAGACTGACACCACAGCGGAGACCGTTCCAAGTTTGCAACAAGACAGACTATAAACGAGGGTTGAGCAGGTTTGAAAGAGCCAGTGTCACGATTTCACTGAAATCTAGAATACAGCCTCCCTCTGAGGGAAATATATTTAGAATACTGGGAGGAAAAATCCGACCCTAGTATAAAAATGGGAAAATTCAGTTATTTTATCCTTTCTGTGGGTATTACAAAATGTTTGTTGGCTAAATTAGGTGAATTTGTCGGAGAATCTGCTATTACTATTATAAATGGTAAGGTTTTGTTTAACTGCAAGACACAAACAAAAACCCAGCATTTACACAACAGCAGCAGTAAAGAAAAAGGCATTCCAGGTCCAAAAAACCCATGAGTTTTCTGAAGTTTGTCTTCAAGCAACGTATTCAGGACTTAATCCCCAAACCCTGTTTTCCAAATGTTGGTGTAGTACAAGAACAAAAGACCTGAATTTTTAATTGACGTGTACTTTAAAGAAGAGTTTGCCTGCAAAGATATAACAGGAGAGGAGAAAATGCCAGAAAACAAACTCCTTGACCTACTTCCATAACAGAGTAAACAGGCACAATGCAGTAGTCAAAAAACACAGGGATATTCCAACAAGGACTTATTCCTACCTGCAACTACCGTCAATCTAGCTATTGAGCTAGGTGCTGTAAATCTTGGCAGCGTTGTATTGTACATTTCTACGGTACTCAAATAAAGAAATCAATACATTTTATTCAGACAAAAGCCACGCCACACATTTACAGGACTGTTGCAGATGTGAGAACTGGACCCAGGGGCAAATGAATACCATAGCCCGTGACGTTACTTGCGCAGCATAGCTCCGTGAGCAGACCAATGCATTTAGCCAGCGGCAGTAAGGAGAGGAAGACAGAGAGAGAGAAGCAAATCTTTATTTCAATAGATTTCCCCCACCTTGCAGGCTGAAACAGCACCCAGGAGCTGGAGTTAAATTTACAAGGCGATCCCTATTGCCCCAGGATTTTATCACTCGCTTTGTCAGACTCCAGGACATGGATTTTAATCAGATTCATAATGGGCGAGGCCCAAGCTTACTGGGCACCTTTCAGAGACGGAACCTCTGGCTTAGCTGCACTAAGGTATTTAAAACCTAAATGTCTGCCTCCCCTAGGTTTAACCGTCTGGGGAACAGGACGACCCCTGTAAACGTTCATTAGGAGACAGAAGGCTCAGTCCAGCAAGGCCCCCTCCCTCGTCCTGACTTTCAGTCCCTGATCCGAGGATTGTTTCTTGAAACCTCCCCACAGTTCTTCTGTGAGCCAGCAGTTCCTTTGCTCTTCCCAGTCCATGAAACTTGGGTTTCTTTAACAGCCTTGCTTCCCAGCACTTTTCTGGACACGCGAGTCCAAACCACAGGGGCTCAGGAGGAAGGCAAATCCTGCCTTCCTGTGGTTTGAGCGGTTGCTTTAACCACTCCTTGCTGCAGGGAAAGCTGGGCACCCATCAGCCTCCTCCCACCCTGAAAAAAACTACACCTGAAACAATTACACAAATTTCTAAGTGAGGCAGAATCCCTTTCTGAGGAAGCTGGCAGAAGTGAGCAAGCGTGCGAACTGAGTGGCGGGGAGAGCTCAGATACTTACTGGTTCAGCCTCTTCAGCTTTGAAATTTACGGCTAGAGACCTCACAAGGATCCTCGTGGCCATCATTCTACAAACTTCTTGTTCAGCTGATTTATAGGTTGACTAAATCCAAGCAAAACAGAGCAGTAAAAGGAATTTGTGGGATAATTTACTGCTTCAGTTTAGGTTAGGGCTTTCAATAGTTATTTACCTTTAGACTTTATCTAAAGATTGGTGAGTAGCCAATTACCCAAGGCAGCGTGAGTAGCTTTGACAGCTGGGTTCAATGCCTGAGCTACCCTTACAAAGTACCGCTTTATTTTCTCATAGAAAACGCTACAGTTAAATATAGAGGCCAGAGCCTATATCTTAAAACGGGGAAAAATGATCAAGATAATCCCCATGGAACATGGCTTTTGAGGATAAAAGCTTGCCAACAGAAGAGGGGGAGATCATTACTGTACACTTATATGAAGCCAGGGCTAGTTTTTTTGTGGGCTCCGTTGAAGCTCTGCCAATTTACACCACCTGAAAAACCACCTCGAAAGAGTTCATTAAACCTCCGTCTCACTAGTGTATTGCTCCAGCATTTGAACATTTGTTCATCTGAATTTTTTTCTTAATACAAAATGGTGCCTCAGATTTTAAGACTGGATACGAAATGTTGATGTTACCTGCACCAGCTCTTTTCCTTGCGTTTAAATGCGCCACCATATTCCCTGCAGAGCCCGGGAAATTGCAAACGTCTATCTAGCTGGAATGTGGCTACAGCAAAGGGACACGAGGCACAAACTGGAGGCTGCTCAGCAGTGCTTTCTACAGCCCAGCTTGGTTCTTGCGCTCCTGAGCTGGGCTCTGCTGCCCCTCAGAATGAAGGGCCTTTTATTGCTGCCAGGTTGGGTTTTTTGCTAAACTCGTAGTAAAGTCAGATGAATAATTTACACTGAGTTTTGATTGATTTTGTGTCTTTTTCTGTTTGCTGGGGAGCAAGGAACCAATTGCAGTTCCTCATTAGAAATCACTTCTGCTTAATTCCTGCAACTACTTTGAAGGCAACTCAAATTCTAGATGCTAAATCGCAAACGTAAACCTTGTTGATCAGGTGCCCCGGTCACAAGATATATATCCAGCTGGGTGAGCATAACTTGTGTTTTCCTTGTGGCTGGTGCTTGAACAGTTATCAACTATAAATAATCTGCAATACTCAAACATTTGTTGCTTTTAGGCCACTGATGTAAAAGGGTTTAGCATTACAAGAGCCCTCACAAAGCAACCAGAAAAGGAACATGAACCCTTAGCCCTAGATAGGGCCATGGATTTCCTGGTTTCCAGTCATTACCTTTCTCCAGTCCCTCTTTGGCTCCTTAGACCAGTGCCTAATACTCTCCTGTTGCTGCCACAGTGTACCTTGTCAGCCTGCAGAAGCTACAGAAAATAAAAGCTTTAAAATATTTTAGCATTAAAGCATTAGGAATTGTATATATTAGCATATGTTAGCATTAGACATCAAGCGTATGTGGCTGATGACATGGAAACTCCCAGAAGTTGGACTGAAATTAGCCTCAATTATCTTGCAGATTATACACGTTTGCGGAGCAGACAGTCACAGTTTTTCGGGAACAGTATAGTCTAGCACTTACATTCACACATGTTGCTCAAAGATCCACAGCCACACAAACGCTTAACTGGTGGATATTTAATATCACAGTCATAGCTAAGGTTCTTATATATCCACACCCACAATCTGAGTTTTCATCCACACTCTAACGGAATTTTTCTACTTTTGATTTCACATATGATTTCAAATCCAGAAATAACATTATGATAAACTTAGGGAGATTTTGGAGATTTGGGACACGGTAAAACAGCACATAAAAATTAAGCCTGTATTTATAAAATACAGGTAACGGCAAAACTATTACAGTAATCCTTACTAGTCTTAAACTCTCCTATTTCTTCCAAGAGATTTAAAAATATATTTCAAGCCAGGGTAATTAAAGGTTGAATATTCTTTGTCATATTTTTCTCTCCACTTTTAGAAGAGACTAACCTGCAATCTAGTTGGATGGGATTTTTTTGGCACACTTCTGTCTTCTCCTTGATCTCGGCGAGTGCTGCAGGAATTCCACATCTTTGCACAGTCTGAAATCTGGATTTACGTTTTGTCTTCTATGTCACTAGTAGCGGATCTCCCATCCCTGTGGGAAAACCAAAGTGTGATGCTTTAAAAGCAGTGCCAGTGCTGCCACCATTGCAGTGCAGCCACCCCGGCACATTCTTTCTTCATCACACAACAGCTCAGCCCAGGAATTAAAGTGGGCTGTATGTCTACTCTGTCCTAGAGGGAATTTCCTCCCAAACTCTTGAAGCTCACAGTCAAAGTTCAAGCAGATAGTATACATTTTGTCTCTGTCAGTTAACTGTGGAAAGTATCACCTGATCACCTACTACAGAAATTAATACATTAATGACCAACTGTATTCCTCTGTAGATGCCAAACTGACTTTCAAATATTTATGATGTATTATACGCAATACTGCCCAGTCTCAGAAGTCTGTAGCCTAATATGCTATTGAATTCCACTTGGGGAAAACTCTGCTGTGCTGAAGCAGAGAGAGAGAAAAACGAAAAAAATAAATCATGCTTTTCAAACAAGAAAGAGTTTGATAGATATCCACCAGAAAGCTTTTAGTCTTCCATATATATTATGATTTGGTATTTTGCTTAGCTTTTCTGTCATTATCTACAATATATTATTCAGGCAAAAGCTGTTCATTTCGGAAAAGTGAAATGCAATATTGACAAGGTTAGGGACTACTTCTAACTGTGCCATCCCCATTAGCTTACTATCTGAGTGCTAAGCATATGCTATAAATAATGCATAACTTAATTCCTCTGCATTTAAAAAAAAAAAAAAACAACCAAAAAAACAACAAACCAACAAACCCAATGTACTACAAAATAACAGGAGGGAAGAGAAGCACATTTCCGTAAATACAACCAGCTACTATAAACTAATCAATAACTTTTGTAATACACTGAGCTGAACAAATGATGGTTAGTGAATAATTTAATGAGTTTTGGCAGTTTCTACTCCAGAACTGACCGTGAACAGTTTAGATTTTCTCCAGCACATTTGTTCTACAAAATTTCTTCTAAATAATTTGTATGAACAATTGTTGGTCTTTAGAACATTTGTGAGCACTTCACTGTGTCTATGATTAAATTTGAGCTCTTTCAGACAGTTTTAATGGGGTGCATCAATCAAATAGCATAATTTCCATCTCTTGACATAACCCTACTGACCAAGTATCTTTTTTTTCTAATTTGTAATCCATCACCTAATCCAAAGTGATGATTACTAATCTCTACGATTTGTATGTGCAGATTTTGAAGAACATTTAGGGACTTGTTAATATCTAAACTGGTTAATCGCTTTCCTGAATAAAGATAGGTATAACATTAGCTTTAACGAATCTCTGAATTAGTTTTTTTAGGTCGTTAGAAAGTTACAGTGTCAATTAAAAAAGTTACTGCCCCCCTTCTGTCCACCCTCTTCACTCCAATAAAAAAACAAGGGTCTGTGCAAACTGGACTGATCATTGGTTTAAGGTAATATATGCGTAAGTGGAGCTGCTGATGTATAGGCACATACTCGTTTCTGCCATGCAATTACAGCACCTACTATACTTTGTTATGTGTCACGGTAGCACGGATAGTGGGGGACGCAGAGTTTTAACTCACTACAGCTAAGCAGGTGAGAAGTCTCTCCTACGAGTAACCCCTGTGAAATATTCCACCTGATTCAAAACCTCCCTCGTTTATTTCACCGATACTCTAGTAAGGTCCCATTAATCAGGGACAGCAGCAGGTCAGTTTTTCAAGTGGGAGGGAAGTGCTCAAACCCCCTTAAATCAGGTTTTAGGAATGTAACAGTCTTTGTGCCTACCCCCAGGGTACTAAATCCCTTTTAAATTTAATCAAAGTCTCTATAGCAGAGGCTCAGCAGCTGGGAAGCCAGCTGAGCATTGCTCATTGCCATATTACGTCTTCATCAAGTTGTGTTATAGAGCTCTCCTAGAGATACCACGACAATCTAGTCCAAAATGTGACAGCAGGATAGGTTGAAAGACTGCAAGATAACACTGAACTCGGCTTTTATCAATGCAGGTAATGTAAGAGGTAAAAACATTCCTTTCCTAACACAGTGGAAATTCCATTCGATAAAGACAGTGTTGGGTCACAGGTCAAGGAAGGTGCTCAGGAAAGGAAAGAGCAAATCTTATATTATGTACAAAATCTGAAATTCTCTCGAGATGAATATTCAGAAAATGTGGCATTTGTTGTGGTTTACCTCCAATCAGGATGTTATTGAATGTCTGAAGATGAGAATGGATAGTGTGTAGTAATGGCTTTTTAGAGGAGGAGATATATTTGTTTGTATTGTCAATGTGTATTTCACAAAAATATGTTATGCTCCAACTGGTGAATTCAAACTAAAGTTAGATTTCTAAAACTGGGCAGTTTTTGGCCAGCTATAACAGCTTCTAATCTTCCTGCCCCCAAATTTGCCATTAATAAATCAAGAATATTTAGAGTACATAGAACGATAGTGATAGCTGGAAAGGAAAAGGATGTCAAATTCTGTTTGACTTTGGAAATCTTGTGCTCTTTAATTCAATAACTTTGTGAGTCAACATTGAAAACACAGAATTCGGAACAGAGCTGAACAGTAGCAGGATGCTAAGTTTTCTCCTTTTATGTATGAATTCTGTTAAGGTCAGCAATGAAAAAAATTCTTCAAAGTGTTGCCTAAGTGCGGTAAGCAGAGAGAAATGAGGCAGCCAATGGATACCCACGTCAGTATCGACGTCTTCGTTGGCAGCCTCAGCAATGTGACGGCCCTTGAGACCGAACTAAGACAGTACAGAGATATACACACACACACACACACGTACACGTTTGCATTACTTTGCAAGTTTCTTGGAAGTCATAGCCAACATCCATTGATGGGCCAACACAGGTCAGCTTGCAATACCCCTCTCTGAGCTGTGAGAAGAATGACTATTTCTTGACCTGTGACCCTGGATATTTTACTGAATGTATCACTCACATTCAAGACATTTTCATCTAAATAGATTTACAGATCCTGTTCTTAGTTCTACAGAACATGAACAAGTCGAGTGATGTTAATAATGTTAGATAGGTGTAAAACGGCATAAACAAAACAGTGCAAAAAAGGCATAAAAACTGTTCTAGGAGTGGCCCCTCTTGAAAAATTCCATTACATTTAAATTTTGAAGTCTTAATGGTAATAGAAATTTGTAGATAACTATCTCCCATTATCAACAGCGAAGAAAATTACTCAGACGTGCACATTAATAGGATCTCAATTTTAGCTGACATTGGACAATTGTCTCATTGCTCCTTTCAGCTTACATTATAGTGCATTAGTATATCACGCGTTTCTTATCTGCTATATGTTTGCTATTGTTTCCAATGATGTGTGAAATTGGAGACTGACTGAAATTTTCCTCAGTAAAGTGGCATTGTTGGAGGATCAAAATATTGACAGCCCGATTTTATAATTGTAACTCAATCTTGTTTTGTGCCTTAGGGCCATCATTTGAATTTTACTTCAGGATTATGTTATACCATTTATGGCTTTTCTTCAGTGACACATTGACTGAAGTTGCTTTGGACCCTGTTCACTACAGCTGGCTGAAACTTTTTAACGTTTTCCAACTTAATGTCTTTCACTGAAAAATGTGCCTGTCTCTAAATCTAAACTTTCCACAGATTTATGCATTTTTGATGGACTCTTGCAGGAGAGAAAACTTACACTCAAGTGTTTTGTCCAGAAGAAAAAAAAAAAAAACAAAAAAAAAAACCACCACACACCTTTCTGTCTTACGGGAATGAAAATTAAATGGTTCAATTATTCATTTCAAAGCAGCTCTTCCTCCTAAAACTTGTAAACTACATTTCAGTGGAGGATGGGGAAAAAATTGCATATATTTATTGAACTAAAGCAACTGAAAGAAATTAGAATCACAGGGAGGGGTTTTGTTTGTTTGTTTTATGCCCATTTCAGGGCAGACACAATTTTTCAACAAGCTTTGCTGTTCACGCACCAGATGGCTTTATTTTCCCAATACTTTATTTTCCTCACACGCATTTTCACTGCAAGTATTTTGCACATGGCAGCAGGACACGTATGCTTTTTATTAATCTGCAAGCTATTCAACTATACGCTAACTCATCCTGGCAGCCCATCAAAATTTGGTGAACCAGATGATTCAATGGCTATTCCTAGTAGGGAATAGCCGGAACAACCAGATTATCCCTATTCCATAACTATCATAGCTAGAAAAAGATCTGTTTGCCAACTAAATACTTTCAAGAGAAGTAAGTTCAATTAATAAATTAAAACCAGGTATCAGCATTTTGTTGAGTTTCTGGAGCAATTCCCCGTTTGGCAGGCGCTTGATTTTCATACTCCTAAGACTGCAATAAGTTTGTACATTAGACAGAACTGTTCGGTTGAATTAAGCATTGCAGAGAAACTATTCAGCTTTTGCAATGGAGAGAGATATGTGCTATTAATAAGTACAATATCTATACACGTTTGGATATTTAGCTAATGTTTTCAGAACTGCCTTCCTTTTCAACCTTTATATGGGAGAAACTGTTTAAAAATAGCTGCAGGAAAGCAACTGCTTTTAAGGTCCTGCAGGCATTCTTAGTATTTATAATATATATAGTTAGGAGTAGCCGTCATGTATACACGAATCCTTTCATGTATACTGTGTTTATTTGAAATCTATTAAATCTCATTTTAAATGAAAGGCGAGAGGAATGCAGTGCATGTAGTGAAACTTGCGGCACTCACCTAGGACATTTGTTTCTAACAGGTAGCCTATCAGTTTTAAAAATATTTTACAGGCTTTATTTTGGTCACCTCAGCACATTAAACGCTTAATTGCCTCTTGGACTACACTTTTGACTCTAGAGCCGGCACACATTAAAAAAATCTACTGAAATTCAGTAGATTACTGAAGGTAATTGGAAGCTGGGATGCTACAGTACCTAACCCGCTCCTGGCATAGCTCTTCTTTTTTTACTGCACTGAAATGATCCTGGAGGGGCTAAAACAGGTTTCCCAGTTTCCAAAACAGGATTTTATTCACCATCACAGTCACAAGTACATGTTGCCGTATAGCCTGATTTTAGGAAGAGTTTATCTTCTTCCAGTTTGTTTTAAAGAGAATGCTTCCTTTCTCTCTCTCTCGTACTCGTCCTCCCTTCTCTTTTGCACCTTTGAACCAAGATTTCTGTGCATCGACTCCTTTGGTCCTGACAGGGAAGCTCTGATCAGCAGCCACAAGAGATGCCAATCTGTCAGATTAAAACTGATACCGGGGAAGTCAAGAACCCCACTCCCAAAAGGGTCAACAAAAAGAAGTGAGTAAAAGTAGATCTAGCAAGAAAGATCAATATGACTCTATGCAGTAGGAGAAAAAGCAAAGGGAAGGCAAACCTATGCTGCTTTTTGGGGAGTGATCTTGGGGAGAGGCAGGCTCAGCCACAGCTCAGGGGCTCTGCCGAAAAGCCACTGTACCGCTGTGAGGGTGGCTGAGTTGAAGGGCGGGTGGTGGCGACCTCGAATGTGGACAAGAGCCAGGGCTGGGTGAAGTGGCTGAGGGTGTCTTATCTCACACTCTTTCAGTTTTAGGATTTCAGACTCCAAAGCAGGGAGACTGCACTGCTGACAGCAGCACATGTAGAAATACTAAGTACATCCTCCTGCAAATTCCCAGTGCCACTCAGATATTCTGTTTTCTACACACAGTTTTAACAAATCCACTTTAACCAGTTAGATTTTCAAAAGCATTTGGGACATCTTCCTCACTCCAAAGTGAAAATATCAGATGCTTGTATGATTCTTTTTTCCCCTACAAGGCTGAAGCTTTCAGAGATCACATCCCTCTGCCGCTCCTATTATTTCACCCCATTCTGAAACTTCAATAGATGGTATCTTTTGATTTCAGTCACATTTCTAAAGGATGTTTTGCTTTGAAGATTTATTCCTTGAGCCACTGGGGAGGGGAAACCGAGGAAACAGATTTTTAATTTCTCCCAAGCTATGTTTATTACAGACTGGCCAATAGTTTTATGAGTCATCTAAGATTATCCTCTTGATTAATCCAAAATATTACCTACTCTCCACTTAAAATTGCTTCTACATCCTACTCACAGGATACATTTCACGACAGATTTTTACAGGAGAAGTATCTATTAAGGCAATATATTGGAAGACTCAATTATGTTAATAACCACAGAAGTTAAGTCATGTTCTTCCTTTGAGGATTTATCATTGAAATATTTTGGAGGGAAGTTATAGCTTTGTCAGTTTCCCATGAGAAGTTTTAATTTCCTCTAAATATTTCTGTCTAAGAGGGAAAATTAAAAAAAAAAAAAAAAATCTTTTGGAAGGGTTCAATAGAATCACTTCCTTTTCATTTGCCGGACCCCTCCGACACAGCTTTGGTCAGTCTGGCGTGCCACGGCACGGTCAGGCTTTGCACTGCCTCTCGTTTCTTTGATACAGTCTAGCAGCAGACCTCAAACTGGGAGAAGACTTTTGACTCCTACTAAAAAATATCTTTGCTCAATTTTTCATAACATGCCTTCAATATTCTCATTTCTTTAACATTTTAACCTTTCAAAAATAATCCCATTTGAGAATAAAGAAAAAGGTTATTCCTTTTTCCTACTGGAATGGAAAATAATAGTCAAATGCTTGTACATTTCCAGATACAAATCCTAATTCTCTCTGTGTGCTTGCTACATGAAAACTAAATAACTTCTAATGCTTTAGTAATGAAAACAAAATGTTTAAACTGATTACGAGCTAGTTTTCTTCCTTTACATCTATTATTTTTGCATTATCATAATGAAGATTGTGTGGAGCCCTAGTCATGGACCGAAGGCCCACCATATTTCTCAAAGAGCAAAAGGGTTTTTTTTCCACATCAAAGAGCAAAGAGTTTTTAGCAGAAGGAAATATTATAACCCGTCATCTAATACCAAAATACACATCCCAGGATTTGCCTCTGGCTTTGCAGAAACATTGCATACGGCTATTGATCTTGCCTAGCATCTTTCTCAACTGACTGTGGCAGAAGATCTCTCTCCTCACATTTTCGCTTGATATATAGATTTTTAATACCCACAGACTGTAAAGCTAGTCATAAACAAAAATCTCACGTAAAGGAGATCAGTTAGAGTAACCTACTGATAACTGATTTTCCGAAAAGCTTCAGGGTAGCAACACAATCTTCTGAAAAAACTCCCCAAGCTACAGAAATTAGGACAGCTTTTCAGAGATCTCTATTAGCGTAGGCAAAAGTCACTCAGCTTTTCATGCCTAGAAAGACTATTTTCTCTTACATCTACTCAACATGGCTAAGCCATTTAAGGTGCAAGTTTTTCTAAACACAGGTACCTCTTCCTTAAGCCAGGTGAGAGTTCACTGCTGCTACAAACAAGCCCTGACCTTTGATAGAACCTTTTGAGCACTACTTCAGCTCAAACCAAATTAAAACAAGACGTGGCATCTGCCATCCCATCCCTGGATAAGGGCTTGGTTTCACATCCTTAAAGCATTGCCACATCGTTTACATACGGACCTGGGGAAGAGGGTGGTTTTGAAGGAGGAGACAGACCTTGCTGCCTCAGCATTTCTACCACTACTTGCCATAAACAAGGGAGAAACGGACTTTAATGAGAACACCTAATGCCAAAATTGTCACAAGTGCAAATGTTTAACTATCTGATTACATTATTAAGAATTTAGTCTATTGAGGAACTACAGCTTGACATTCTCAGAAGATACATCACCTTCATTAAGAGGCAGAGAAAGGCAGAAACCAAGCTTGCAAATGAAATTTAATTTGCCACTGATATGTTAATACAGTAGCAAATACTTAAATTGCATCATCTGCCTGCTTGCTCTATGACTTTGAGGAGGTATAGCTTTTTAATGAATGGGAACCATGTTTTGCTTTAGTCTTCCCTCGGCCTAGGGTACAGGAGTTTATTGCTTTAGTAGTTGATTCACAGAAGCATAAACCAGCTTTTATATAGTACGGTGAAACAGAAGGAGAGCTAGCTTTAAAAAAACAAAAATCACAAAAGCAGAATTGGCCTTGCAAATATTAATGTTCCTACATCAGCAAGGGTACTTATACACTGAGCATAAAAACACCATAGTGAACCAAATACTTCTGTATACTTCTGCGTCTCAGATGCCCAGTGAAGAAGGATCACTTTTGCTCCTGTTTTTAAGGTCTCTGGTTTCTAGTTTCTTGTTTTGAACAGATACTGCACAAGACTACACCACAGGACAAAAACGTGCCTCAAATCTCATTTTGATTTTGTGGTCACTCTTTTTCACACATTCTCCATCTCACAGAACTCATTTCCCCAGCCTGGTGCGGGAGATTGCCTGTCTATAATGAGGCTCAGCCTTCAAAATGTCAAACATAATGAAAAAGAAAAAAGCCATAACGAAATCAGCCGTAGGGACTTGAGAGGGCCTTCTGGTTAAACTTCAGCAAGTCTGCCAGCTCTCCAGCTACAAAGACAAATAGGATCTCTGCCTACATCAGAAGGGCAATTCAACACTACCACAGGATGCGAATAACCCGAGCTGACAGCGTGTACACAGCGGAGAGGGCCATATCTCCAGGTCACTGTCACTCATGCAAAATGAGCAACGCCAGCTTGTCAGACTTGGCACCGAAAAAAGTAAGAGCCCAAACTGTGAAAATCATGCTGCACCGGGGCATGCATTTCTGATTTGGGCATTACAGACTACCTACGTATAAAAAAAAAAAAAAGAAAAGAGTTCTCATCACAAATAACTTAGTGGAAATCCTGTACACCTTCTTTCTCTCCCTTCCTATTACTTTCTCACCGCAGACACACACCAAAGAGGCAGTTCAAAAGAAGCGCACAACCCCTGGGCCTTTCCTGCTGTTAGGCTTCGCCCTCCTGGGGCAGAGCAACCCAGGGAGCTCGGAGCTAGGACAGGTGACGGGAAGCCAGGAGACACCACATGTCCCCTGCACCCACTGCTTCAGCTTCAGGACTGGGCTCCCTGAAGGACATAGCTGCCATCCAGCTGGAAAGTAGGCTTATATAGGGCAAGCCCATAAGTATATTTAGGACAGAGAACAAATGGGTAATAGTGTCTTGTGAGAGATGCGAAGAACTTGAGAATTAATGGTGGCTGTATGTAGGCTGACTGCAGAACCTCCCACTTTCTCAGTTCTATGGAACACCAACAAGTCTTATGCTTCTGAGCCTTAGCAGGTGTTTTTGAAGAGCATTGAAACAAACAGTCTGGTATGGTTACTTTTCGTTCCATTATTTCCTTCATACCTGTGTGCCATGAACAAAAATGAGAACAAAACCCAAAAGTGGCTCATTAATGAACATGCTTATGGTTGGGACAGAATACTGAATTATCCAGCAATACAATCAGCTTTAAACACCCACGAGCATCTTGTCACCTCCAGTATGGAAGGTCCTTGTGTAAGTGCCACGCTATTTAATATATAAGGATTAATTTGCTAAGACATAAATGGGTACTGCGTGGAATAAAAAGCTTTTGAGAGAGGAGGAGATGCTGAGGAGCTGTGCGGTTGCAAGACGCTTCAGGTGCAAGCAAGGAAGTGGCTCTGGCTGGTGACTGTGACTCACAAGGATGAAAACACAGTGAACACAACGAAATACAGGCTGACAGAGGAGAAGTCCAGTGACTAATAGGATAGGATGTACACTTGATTGATTTTAGGGCATATTTAGTTCACTCTTCACAAATGAATTATCTTAATTTTATATTAATCATCAATATATACAGCTTGACCAGCAAAATATTGTTTGTGTTACTCATAATGAAGGTGGAATTTTTCCAAAGGAAAGCTAATTTTACATATAATCCATCACCTGCAATTAGCCCAGCACCCCCACCTTTTGTGGATATAATTAGCTGTAAAGTGCAAGGAAAGCCTCCTCTTACAGCCCCCAGCATCAGCTACACCAACCTCCTAACTCTGTGCTGGCTACCTAACTGCTGACCGCTTCCTCACTGGAAGTCAGCATGTGCCTATGCAAATGAAAACAATGTCTTGAACTTAGTTTCAAGTACCACGGGCAGACTTTATACGAAAAATAACGTAACTGGGAGCTGAGAAAGAATCCATTGATAAAAAAAAACACTCCCTTGAAAACCAGTATCTATTAGAACTGTGTAAAATATCCCTCTCTCCTACCCTATGTGCCTGTACTCAGATCAGTGATTTATAAGAAGCTGAACTGTGCTAACATTTCATTCTCTACAATTAATAGAGAAAAAAAAAAGGAAAAAAAAAAAAAAAAAGACAGATGTGTGGATCAGCAGGACTAGCACACGTGGCAAGTGCTAAAACTGCTGTAGGGAAAAGAAAGTGATCTTACTGTTTGTGTAATTGTGAAAAGAGAAGAATTACAGAAGTGCAGAGAAATTCCTGCAATGATTCACTTCAAACACCCCACCCCAACCCCACCCCTCAAAAAAAAAAAAAAAGAAAAAAGGAAAAAAAAAGAATAAAGGGGGGGAAAAAAGAAAGAAAATGAAAGCTAATATCACAGAAAAAGAGGAAAAATCTGAATGCGTCAATTATACTGATGTTAAAACGGTCAATATTGTAACTGCAGTTAGATCACAACTGACAGCTTATCTGGTCTAAACAAAAACTGAAGAGACGCTGTGGTGGAGAGAGATGATCATTATTTTTAGCCACAGTGTCCTTCCATAAGCTTGTAAGTGTCTCCCACCACAGATTCGGATAGACGAAGACTGTATTATACACAGCATGAATGGAAATGTCTCCACTTCCAGATGAAAGGAGCGCTCCCCTGGACGGAGCTGTGGCACACCCAAAGTGCTGCCTGTCCTCCAGGTAAGGGCTGGACAGACAAACGGGCGGTGGAGACGGGACACCCCACCACCAACACCCTGTGGGTCTGGTGCACCATGACCCACTCAGGGGAACTCAGGGCAGTGCGAGATACCTGTTGCTGCTGAACTCTGCGATTTAAACGGAAACAAAAAGCGCCAGTCTAACGCTAGCGAGCACGCGAGAGATTGATTTCTGGATTCAGCAGGGCCAACATTTCATGGCATTTTTCCCATCGGAGAATAAATGTGCTCACAGCTCTAGCATTTTCTGGGTATGCTGATAATTTTCTGGGGACTCTGGTATTTTAAATGCCACTTCTGGAACCACTTACAGCTGAGGTAATTCAGATAATAAAATTACACCTATTCACATCAGCTGAAGAGTTAGCCCCACAAAACCCATCAAACTACATTACTGCTTGCAGTGAATTATGTATTCAGGGAATATATTTAAAATATTAATAATAAAATGATGATTATTTTTCAATAATTAAAATTACGTAAAGGCTATTTTTTTCTTCCATTGCTTGCATTTGCTCCTGGAACAAGTAAACAGATAGTGTTTGATCCTCCATTAAGGAGCAAAACGAGAAACTGGAAAGCTTTTCATGCTGTAGCACAAGAGTTTCAAGCAGTTTTTTAATATTAAAAACTATTCAGTTTAATATGCAAGGCTTTTCTCCCCCCCCCTAATTAAGCCTGCAGAGACCGCCGATAGCTTCTAATGCATATAAGTATTAGCAACTGTACAAAATTGAAAGATAAAAGGTGATTTTACTCTTTATGAGACACACAGTGGTTTATTAATAATGTCAAAGGTGAGCAAGTTCAGGCAATGTCGCTCTCTACTAATAGTCAAACATCTCCACCTTACGGAGTTGGAAACCTTGCTTTAAAATAACATGCCCCTGGACTACTTAACATATTTATACTGTAAAACGATAGCAGCTACCTCTTCAGGTGATTTGCCAGTCTCTTCAATGCTGCCTTGCAGTAACTTTAAACATTAGCTAATCAAAGCCTTTCCTAAACGAAGTGTTGATGTACTGATCTCAGTATGGTTTTACCTGAGTCCAGTTCAATCGCTTTAATTTCATTTAGTAGATGATGTTAATAGAAGTGAACAAATTTGTTACTTCCGGAGGGGAAAAAAAAAATAAATCTTTAAAATAAAGGAAAACATTAAGCAGGAAAATAACTTTCCTGTTTGGAAACAGTTATTTCCAGATGAGAAAAAGGCAAAGAGCTATGTCTGTAAGCAAATTTTTTAAAGGCTCTCAGAAGACAATGAGGTTCAGCTTAAAAATAAGTGAAAAACTTGGAGAGGGTTCCTATTTTCAGAGTAATTCATATTTTTCACTTGTATGAAGGACATGCAATGGTTCTGGTGAAACTGACCTTTAATTTTGAGAAACCAACCTTCACATTCATAATTTCTCTGCAGTAAGAGGAATCTCTCCTCATTCTCACTGGTTAAAGAATACCACAACTCTTTTTGGTGAATATTATTGTGCAATGGCAACAATTAAATGAGTAACTGTATTCATCCTATGACATGAACATTTTAACTTAAAAAATTATTTGCAGCTCAAGACTATTAAATAAACTGACAGAAAAAGGAATGGAACAAAAGTTGAAGTGAAAAATGGCTAAGAATGGGCTTTTCAAGACTTGAGGCTTTCAAACTGATGTTATTTTCTTTTTTTTTTTTTTTTAAACTTCTGAGACAACCAAGTAGTAACTCATGCTCAATAAAGACGCCCCAAAGGACTTCACTGCTCTTGTACACGGCAAAATACATTTTACCATACTTCAAGACCTAAACTAATTTCTTTCATGTCATATAACCACAATGAAGAAAGAAAACAGAAATGAGATTTTTATGTGTGACACACACAGTGAAATTTCAGATTGGAGAGACTGCCGAATTCTTACATCTACTTCAAATACAGATGGTTAAATTAAACCCTTAACTTCCAGTACTATGCTGCTGTCTCCAGCAACAGCCGGAGTATTCCCATGGTGAACTTTTCCAATAGTCAGCAAGCTGTCTTCTTACTACACACCGTACAGCTTCACCCTGGAAACAGGCTTGCTGACTTCAACTTCTCGGCAGGCCTTTGCTTGTTAGACAAAGGAACGTTCTAGTATGAGTTATTTCCCACTCAGAAAGGTGCTCCCATGTCGAGGTTAAGGTATCTGCACTAAGGTATCCACTCTTTGATAACATACAATGAGATTGTTTAAATTAATTTTTAGATATGCGTTTTCTACATCAGCAAGATATATCCTCACCACTGGTTTTAGTTTGCATTTTTTTCCTATGTTTTTTAATGAAAATTCATTCACCTGTCATTGCATTTACTGTAATTTGCTGTGGAGTTTGTTGACATCACAAAATCAACAGCAACAACAAAAAGAACACCGAATAAATTTATTTTTACTTGTGTTTTGAAGCACTCTGGAATAAAAGCACCAAACATTCGGGGCTCTTCTATAGCAGGTGGGGAATGCCACATTGAAAAACGTAACAGATGTTCAATTACACGTAATCATGGAGGAGAAAAAGTATATTGTATTCTTATCAGTTTAGTTTATGTTTTCAGAGATTTCTGCATTACATTTCAAGATACGCAAGGACTTTCTGAATAAAACCTTTTTTTCTGTCCTCTGAAATATATCTTTGTTACTGCTTAGTGAAAAAGAACGGTCCCCCTGTGGAATTGGTTAGCCACACATTTCTTATACATTTGATTCTAGTTTTTTTATCTCTACCCATTGCACACAAACAGCAACTAAAAAGTCTTTGACAGAGGGTTTTTTTTGGAAGAGATTTAGTAAATCTGTAAATGACACTAATCTGAGCTGTGTGGCTCCCTTAGTATTTTAACTGCAACACACAAGGCCCAGTTTGATGGAAAATACACCTGGTGCGTCACAGCCTCACATACTGGTTGGAGGGACGTGTGATTTGTGCTGGAGACAGCAGGTGATAGTAGATTGGACCTACATTGAAGACGCAATTCTGCTTTACGTTTTGCAAAGCTGAGGCAATCAAGTATGAAAGAAGTGTACTTAGAAAGGTTCAACGAAGAACAAATCTTTTCAAAATTCAGCTCTGCGTGTAAACATCGGTATTTCAAGCTAACCATTTCCAAAACTAATTTAATCTACTTTTTAAGTAGTTCATTTCCTTGGTGCAATTTGATTAGGTCTTAAATGTACTGCAAAAGCTGTGTGTGACATTTTTTGAATATTTGTCTGACCTTTGCCAGGAAAAGTATCCTTAAGAATAGTTTCCTGTAGCTAGTCAAATGCAGCGTACAAAGTAGGTTGATAAGAAAAGCTGGTCACCATTCCTTAATAACTACACTCTAGTGTACTTTTTTTTGTTTGGTTGTTTTTTTTTTTTTTCTTTTGTAATAGCACCAACACATCTGACAGCAGCACAGGTATTTCAGCCCTTGCAAGAGGATTTTGTTTGCAGGAAGAAAGGAGGGGTTTGCCTGTTTAAGACTGAGGGGGGGAATTAGTATTCAGGTAGGAAAAGAAAGAAGATGCTCAGAAAATCTGAACAATTTAATATCTTTCTTTTCAGCTGTATCTGCATTTAAGTTCCTTTAGCCCATAATAACAGTAATGAATTTCATGACCTGCTCACTGAATGGGGAAAGAGAAGAAACACTTTGCAAGAGAGTGGGAGTGGGAGTAGACATGCTTAACAAAACAGGGGGAAACGCTGCGAGAGTTTGAACTTCTGAATGCAACTTGTAAAATATTAATTGATCTTTGTTGTCTATATAACAAAGAAAGATAACTCAAGAAACTGTGCAACATGGAGGAGAAAACTACTTTTTGTATCTACCAACTGTAATATTAAAAATATTATTCACCAGGTGGGGAGCAAGGGCTGCCACACACGGTACCCTCAGCAACACCAAATTCCTGTTTTCTCCACACATATTTTACATTCCATCCTCAGTCAGGAATGCCTTGGTGATTTGGAGAGGCGATTAGGTTGCATTCCTGTTATTCCAAGTAAGGGAATCAATACTAATTCACTTAGCTTTATTTTGTAAGTGGCTAAAGAGATGTAACAGCAACCTCCAAAGAGGGAGAACACTTCCTGTGCGTGTAATACTACTAATAAGAATTGGCTCAAGGTAACCACCCAGCAAGACCTGTTTGCTAAAGCAAATTAATTATTAATCACGAGCTTGCTTGTTTTAAAATGTTTGACAGTTTTAAAATACAGGAAAAACATAGCCTGGAGAGCGATATCAAACCCAAACCCTAATGAAGTCACGTGAGAAAATAGAAGTATATAGTATAGATTTTGTAACCTGAAACAGATAACAAAATTACTATTCATTCAAAACAGAACCTTCTCAAACCCTGAAGAAGTTTAAAGCCACTTTGCAAACTGCTCTTCTCTGTTCAACACTTGAACTTAAACTTTGGACTTGGATATACCGCTATGGAATAAGCACGTTACAGAGAGAAAAATACAAAGGAAAGTTCCTGTAATGATAGTATGCGTGTTGGACTCTCATCCCCCGTACATATAGTGACAAGTGACAAATCAGTTGACTTGTGAAATACACTCGACATGCTACACATTTCAGATGAAAGGGCCATGGCTGGATGGAACAATACTCTGTATTTGCGGAAATACATACTTTACTTCCTTGGTTTCTTCTCTGAAGATCTCCAAGGGCTAAGCACTTAATACAGAATAACCTGTCCTGGAAACTGTTTGCTGCTCGTACAAGAGTCACTAAGAGAGACAACCTGAAGCACAGGAGAAGGTAACATCCTTTATCTCCAGTCTCTGAGTTAGGAACTACCTTATTTCTAAAATCCATCCGAAATCCATCAGTTTGCTTATCTGTAGAGCAAATTCTTTTAGCATTAATGTCCTCTAAACGCAATTTCCTCTACTGCTGCAGCCAGCGAGACCAGCATTTGGTCCCAAAAGAACTACAGACCAATTCAAGCCATGATTTTCAGGCTGTTTTGCTTAGCATTAAGCAACACCTTGGTTGCAGTAATGTCCGTCCTCCCCACCCCCCCAAAGCTGTTCTACAATAGTCTTTCTTCAAACCACATCACTTTCAGTTTTATCATGGACTGAGTCTTTTAGCGGTTTCAGTTGCCTTAAACTATTGAGTTCCCCAGGATAAGAAATTAATAACCATTTTATATTTAAGCAGCTTACAAGCAACAATTGCTCTCTAGATGTGGCAGCAGTGGTGCAACTACAGAGAACTTTTGAAAATCAAAATGCTAGAACTAGCAAGGTATTAGCACGTATTATGCTTATCTCTATTTGAGGACCAACTATCTCACTTACAGGATAAATACTGTTAATGATGCCTTCCAATGTTTACTTTTTTCCCCACTGAGTGCATCCTATTTTGGTCCGGATGAGGTAAATCTGATTTGGGACAGATCATCAACCACATGGCTTTAAGAGAAAGACAACTCACAAGTCAGGCAAAGCCCAAGTGGCAAGGACTTCAATTACTTCTTCCAGTAAAGCAGGTATTTTTGATCAATCAATCCCCAGCACACGATCCATATCTGTTTTGTTCTCTCAGGATACATTTGCTGTGGGTCAGCTCCTGAGAATATCTTTCACAACTCTGCTGAAACAGGACAATTGAAAGAGTTTATGTGTCAACTGCCTAAACGCAGCAAGATGTTATGGACGGGTTGGGAGTTCAGCGCTATGAAACCATGTACTACATAATAATATAATATGTGTATATATAGACAGACTATATACAAGATGCCTTCACACACAGATACATCCTTTGGTCTCAGAGGTATCACTAGCAGAAAAGACAGCTCAAAGTACAGGTTAGGCAGGAAAAAGAGCTCAAGCAAACGCCTCTACTGACCCCACTTAAGGGCCTTCCTCCACATCTACATATCTGCATTGACACATAGGGATATAAACAAGCTGTTTCCCAATACGTTTTCCTTTCCAGTTAGTAGACCTGTAAGAACAGGTCAAATAAGTATAAATATATATATAATTCCTGTCTGAAATCTTTGAGGTCATGGACAAATTTGGCAGAATAGGTATCTTTTCACATTGACAGAGGAAGGTTTAAAAGCAAAATAATCCCTACTCTTTTATAAGCAGTGTGAACACTTTAACAGTGAGCACATTCTTAAGTTTTAAGGGAAATCAATATGTTATTTATTCCAAGTCTTTAAGAAGAGGTAAGAAACCTGAAACGAGGATTGTCTGGAGATAAAGAGCGTGGGTCCTTGTAATCCTCAGCTTGCCATTTTATCCTGAGAAAATGTACTTATTTGTTGCAGATAGTTGGCTGCTCCATGAACATCGCTAATCTGTTGACCGTGTGAATGATCAGTAACGTCTGAGTTTGCAAGCAATGCTGTTTCCCTGCAAACTCTCATTACAAGTGATTTTTGTCACCTATCAGTGCGATGAAGATAGTGCTGCAACAGAATTGTTGCATTGGCATTGTCCTTTCCTGAGCGCTAATTTTGTTTATTTTCCTGTAGTCTCCTCACAGCAAAAAACAATTGAATTGAGAGTAAAGAAAACAGTCAATTATGATTCCTTGATGATTCTGATGATTTCTGCACGTTTTCCCAATTTGCCTTTTCTGTAATTTTTCACTACCTTGCTACTTGGGAGAGAGCATGTTCTCCAAGATGCATTCTGTTTGATATTTGCCCATGAAAAAAACTCTCATTCTTATGAGCTCTTGGTTTTTAAAATTGCTTGATGACTTTGAAGCATTTGTCAGCTTTGAGTAGCTCCACGACCTGCAGAGGACTGGGCACTCCGTACTGACTCTGCAACAGGATAGATTTTCCCAGTTGTAAAAAGCAAGCCCAGTGGTTCCTGTGGGGCTCTGAGGACACAGTATGATCTTCCAAGGCAGGTGAAATGGCAGCGTTATTTAGCATTT
Organism: Vanellus vanellus; assembly: GCF_965231255.1. Lineage (NCBI taxonomy): Eukaryota > Metazoa > Chordata > Aves > Charadriiformes > Charadriidae > Vanellus > Vanellus vanellus. Next base: position 3,603,967 of record NC_138907.1, read on the forward strand.
ACAAGAGCGGAGTAAGAGGTAGGTATCAGCAGTCTTCTACATGAGCACATACCCTGTGACGACTAGTTCCCGGTAGTAGCCAGCCTCTAACATACATCCTTCAAGGAAGCCATGCCTGACAGCTCGTCTTTAACCTGGTATCAGTCAACAGAACAGCAACAGCAGCGAATCACAACATTACTGAAAAATGCTGGGGAACAAAATTTGGAGAGTCAGAGGCACCTAACAGCTAAAATGCTTGGTCGGGAATGAGAAGTCTTCTGCTCCTAGACACTGTTTGTCTGATACCCCTCCTGTGCATGCCAGCATATGATGGGAATAACAATGCTGTATGCAAAGCCACCAGCAGGGTCCGAGAAGGAAAGCCCTGTGTGCAGCCGTTTGGTATCTTGAGTAACACACTCCAATTTCCAGCTATCCCAGATGTAGAAAACAGAGATCCAGATCCCATTCTATGTTTCTTGCAGAGCAGCCAAAGTCACAAACAAAACAGATTAAATAAGAAATACCAATAAAAATTTGTTTCCTTGATAACATTGCCTGCTCTCACTCAGGGTTTAAGGTGCGGTGCTTCTGCGTGTGTGCCTGTATATTACATCTGTACTGGCAGGAGACGGGGGGATGACTGCTTCTAACACTATAGCTAAGCAGGGATGAGGATTTGAGCTCTAATGAGTAAATTTGGGGTATGCTAAACATCTGCCTTTGCTGCTGAACTATGTAGGCTGCCGGCTTTCAAAACTTCATGTATAAAAAAAAAAAAAAAAAAAAAAAGAGTAAAGCCCCCAATTTATTTATTTTTTTTAAAAAGGACACTATGGCAACTGACTGTATATCTCTGCTCTGGACATATTTGTGTCTCTAAGCATTTAGTACCTGTACTCATGGTATTATCAGCAGAAATATTTCCTCTAGGCACTTGCTGACTCAAGAGGCCCAGGTGAAGGATTTTTGCAAGCAGGATGATCTATGCTACTTTTTTTTTTTCCTTTTTTTCAAAAAGAGCATGACTTACATAACTAAACCTTCTCCAGTTGCTGGAGTGTTGTAAAGATGTCTAAGCACAGCTTGGCGAGCGCATTTCTGAGCTAGCACTTGGATCTCTGCAACCTACAGCATTAAGACACCAACCCACATGGACCGGCAGTTTATAACAAGTAACAGATGCATTATGTTAAGGATAGCTAGTCTCAGGGATGAGACACTTGAGATCCACTCCGCATGGTATTTTTGGTCAGAGCTCTTAACTAAGGAGACTTACTACTAGAGTTTTCCAAAAGAAAATATGTTACTATCGTGTTTACTGGTTAATTACTGCTAATGAAAACAAATTACTTGCTTACTTAAAGTAATTATAAACCTCGTGTGAAGAAACACAAATTAAGTTAAGCTAGCACAACTCATTTCTTCACCATTTCCCCACTGGCAAAATAATTAAATTACGTTTTGCAATTTTTAAGTACGTTTAGCATAAAGTATTGATTTTATTAAAATATTATTATTGAATAGTCTACAATTTTTTAAGAGTTGCAAGAGCTTTCACAACTTCAGATTCTCACCACACCTGATTTAAAAGCAGATGAACACATGAAAAAGGTTTGACTTGAACCTTCCTCTGTGAACAGTTTTACTTGAACCTTCCTGCAAATCCCCACTAGCCACAGAAGCATTTTGCAGATGTTTTCTTTTACACAGGTATTTGACAGCTTTAACAAATGACACTGAGGAATCATAGACTGGTTTAGGTTGGAAGGGACCTTAAAGGTCATCTAGTTCCAAACCCCCTGCCATGGGCAGGGACACCTCCCACTAGACCAGGTTGCTCAAAGCCAAATCCTGCCTGGCCTTGAACACTTCCAAGGACGGGGCGTCCACAACTTCCTGCAAACCTACCTCATCATGGTGGACAATTTTGTTTTTCTCTGACCATGACAGCCTTTCCAGAGGAATGAGAAAGATTTTTAACAGAAGGTTTCCCTTTTGCAAGTTATTTTTTTCCTGTTACCATTAAAAGAACTTGATGACCAGACCTATATCTTCTCAAATTCTATCCTTATTTCCTTTAATTTGATTTCTTTCAGATATTTCTGAAATCTTTCAGATTTCTTTGTAAACTTTTCTCTTTGATGCCCACCAGGAATTTAAACTGCTTTTCATACTATAATGACCTTCTTCCGAAGTTTCTGGGCCCTTAGGAAAGTACAAAGCTGTGGACGTACAGGTTACAAAAACTCCTGCCTCCTGGGCTCCCCACTCTCCAATGGGTTTGAGTTGATTCAGCGCTAAGAGAATGATACAGCTGCATACGTTTAACCTGTCTTTTCTTATTTTCTTCCTCCTCCTCAAATAATTTAACTGCTGGGTCATCTAAATGATTAACTCCAGCTATATTCTTGTAATCAAACTTTAAATCAGACCCTGTGACCATTTGCACTTGGGTTGGATTTACTGCTGTTTGGATTTGTATTGTATTTAGCTTTTCCAAAATAACTGTTGTTTTATGTTTTTGACATAACACAGACACCGAGATGTCTTTTTTTCATCATCTCTCAAGTATGTCAACTAATCAGCATTTCTTTATTTCCTGGTTACAGTCTCCTAGCAACAAAACTTTATCTTAAACTGACCCTGTTGTTTTGGAGACCCTGTGCCCAGAGCATGTCACATCTCTTCGTTTTCTCAAACACACTTAGTAGTTTTCCTTGTTCTCATTTTGATTACCTATCAGGTTTATGTTCAACATCTTGCCTGAAATAAAGCATCAGGAATATGCTAACATTTAGACTCACACTACTCCTACTTCTGGTTGTTCCCTTGCAAAGGATCCACGAGTCTGTCACTTAGCAAACCCTTCCCTTAAAGAAAAAAGCCCAAACAAAACCAAAAAAGAGCTTTGGAGGTTCAATTGCACTTTTCTGAGTGCCTCACAAAGAGCATTTGCATATCCCAGGGGTCCCAACCTTACAAGGCCATGGGAAAAGGCTTATGAACTGCCAATACTGGAGTATTGGTTTCCTCAGGAAGAGGGGTCTTTTGCTCCTCAGGAACTTACAACCTCTCTCGCTTCCAACAACCAAGTGACCAAGGGGGAGAGAAACACCCAAAGAAGAGCCTGACGATCACTGCACAAGGAAACAGCAGCAGCAAAAAGCTGCTTTGGGTGCACTCCTCCAGACCACAGGACTCACAAAAACCCCCGTACACACACTTGCCGCCCCTGCCTGAGTTGCACGTGAGGGACCAATGCAGATGAAACCCTCTTCTGGTCAAATTAATGGTCCTTCTGGGCCATCCTGACAGTCAAGTCAAACACTTAAGAACTCACAGAGATGTAAAGACACGGAAATTATTATTTAGGGGAGTTTGCTTGTAGCAGACTAGTGAATACGGCACATGTACAGCTTGATACTGGCTCACAATTTCTCTTTGATTTTAATGATGTGCATGGAAACTTTTACAGCATCCTGTCACAGAGAGATCTCTGAACCTCTGGTTCCTTCGCCTCCCTTTTTCTATCTGGGCAAAGAGAAAGGAAGATGCACCTGCTTTGCATCCAGTGAGAAAAACAGATGCTGAAGAGATGTGGAGGTTTTGCAAATATCACAATTGGAACAAAGGAAAAATGGGCAGGAACAACCACAACAACAACAAAAAAAACAATCCAAACCCAAAACCCACACACATTAAAAAATTCAAACTTTATAATGCTGACAGCTTTACGGAGGATACCTGCACCTCGTGGTAAGCCAGAGCAGCCTACTTCACGTCATCATTTGTAGCCCTGATTGCCAGGACCTCAGATCTTGTCAGCTCAGTTGAAAGTAGAGAATAGCTTTGACCTGCCTCTCTCACCATCCAAGGCATGTAACCCACACATACTAGTTGATGGGGAGAAGGCGGGGGGGGCAGACAGGGGGCAGGGAAAGAGCAGTAGCTTCACCTGGATGCTACACACACACCCCTGCCCCCCATACTTAGGCTTATACACGTTTCTTGAGCCCTGTTCCTTCAGGACTCATCCAAAAAAAAAAAAAAAAAAAAAAGTTGTTTGTGTAAAAGCTAGACAGATAAAGTGAAAGACTTGTACGGTACCAGCAAAGTGGCTTAGGTAGTCATGACAACCACATCAGTGCTTATAAAACTTCCCTTCTTCATAATCTTTTTTGCAGTTAAGATAACACACACACGAGCTGTAAAAAAACGAGTATCTGATCTACAGTAATAAAATGAAAAGTAAAACGTTCATAACATCCAAAATAGTGGAAGCTGAGACACTGGCAATTGTTTGGCATCACGAACAACAATAGTTTTGTGCAGTTTCCATAGGGGTTCCTCAATGTGTCCAGGCTTAAGAGAGACCTTACCCCAGCTTTTGGGGTGAGCAGGGAAGGGAAGGAGGGAGAGGGTTAACACTGCTTTTAAAGGAAGAAGATCAGACACTAAATACACATAAGCATGTTATAAATATATTTAAGTTCTCATGTACTTATTATTTCCTTCAGCACCTGATATCAGAAGAGCTCTGCTGCTCCAGTCCCAACACAAGGGACACCTTCTGCATGATTTGTGGATTCCCACAGACATCCTTACTTCAGCAAGAATCAACATCCATAATTTTCTTTCAGTTTTCTATCCTCATTTTTTTTCACTTCGTTTTCAATGTAGAAATTTAAAATCCCTTTGTCTTACCACTCACAGGTGGAAACCAAAGCACACCAGAATTAAATACCCCTCTCTACCCCAGAGAGGAATTAATGGATTTCCTTCCAGCAAAAAAGGAGTGACTGCTGTCAATATGACAAATCACTGTCTTTCTAATTAAGTGATAAACTCACAAAAATTGCAAAGCTTTATATACATAAGTCTGCCAAGGAGTCATATGTTGCTTCAAAGAAAAAAAATGAAGTTTGGCATCTGGACTCTTTCATAACTGGATTTACTTTAAGGGACTATTATTACAATTAAGAAGTATCATTTACTGAGAAAAAAATACTTTTGTTTTATAATAAAATAATTATGGTTAACATGTTCATTTTCTCTTCTTTCTCCCAGCTAAGAAGAAGAATTCACTGACATTCATAAGAGTTCCCAAATTTTATGATACTGAACTTACAAGGTCTCCACCACCAGTCTCAGGGAAAGAGCTCCATCTTCTGGGAAGCAGCCCTTCAGTGGTCAGGGAGGGACGGCTTCTGATGGATCATCATGTCTCTTCTCCAGGATCGGAAATGTTTATTGGTGCAGGATAGTTCATCTCAGAAATCAATCACCTGTGAGCTGGTTTCTAGATGGCAGGACTGTTAATGCAAAGAAGGAGGGCTGAGTTAGCAGAAAATTACCAGCTAATCCACTGCAATAAGAACATCTCAAAAAAAAAAAAAAAAAAATTCATCAGCGGGCATAGCAACAGGAGCATTCTACCCAGAAGCTCAATGTTGAGGCAGCTGAGTAACAAAAACCCATGATCAAATTGGTATAAAATACAAACACCATCCTTAGGATGACATCTGTCACAAGAGCGTTCCATAGTTCACATGATGGAAGTGATAAGAAATTATTGAAATGGCTCTAAACCTCCAAAATTAGTGATACCAAATATAAACCCAAGTTTAATACAACATAGCAAATACCCGGAGAAGGTATCTTCTCCAACAGATAAAGTCTGTTTATTTAGCTACTAGTTTTACACATTGGGAAAAAATGTCTCATGATTTGGGGTACTGTATTTAACAACATACACAAGTAGTAGTTTTGGCTGGAAGATTTGCATTTCTTTTCAACTCAAAAGCATCCACACGGTGAATTTTCTTGTTCCCATTAATCACAACTACTGTGTTACACTGCCGCGGTTTGGCCTCAGCCAGCAGCGAAGAACCACGCAGCCGCTGGCTCGACTCCCGCAGCCACGGGAAAAATCGGCAGAAAAAGGCAAAACTCGAGGGTTGAAATAGTGTACTTTAACAGAACAGGCAAAGGGAAGAAGAAAGGAAGACAATAACACCGATAAAGGAGTATAAGGACGCGATTACCGACCGCACCCGCCCCGCCGCAGCGCGCCCCCGAGTGGCGACTGCCCCCCCCCCGCCTCTTACCACCCGGGCAGGGGTCGAGGGGGATGGAATGCCTGCCTCCCCTGCCGGCTCCCGGGGGAAGGTAACCCCATCCTCGCTGGAACCAGGACATATGCAAAGGCTGTGCATATTTTCCCTACGCTAGCGATGCCAAGGAAACTTAAGTGACTTAAAGTTGCGTTATTTCATCAGATGTGATTCTGCTTCAGCCATGTAGAATTTGACTAAAGTCAAATAAGCAAATAAATAGCCAAGTCATCTTCCTGTGAACACTAATACCAATTCTTGAGTATTTTCTGTTAATTCTATACAATATAGTTACTTTTAGTGGTAGACAGCCAGTCATTTTTATGTATCTTTCAACAGCACTGGAATAACTAGCTTCATCTTTAGATTCCTGCCTACTTGCTCATTAGCTACAGAAAGAAGATCTTAAAATACCTTCAAGGGTAACTGATCTTATTCAATGTCTCCACCTTTTTTTCAGAAAATAATGGGCCTGGGACTAATACAATGAAAAGTGAGTTCCCTGGTTGATCCCAGAGAGCTGTGTCGTGCTCCTGGACTGATCTGTAGGGAAGGGGACTCCTATCAGGCGACAAATAAGAACAAATAACCATTCTTAGAGAATGCTCATGACAAAAACCCATCTGTACCATCACCTAGTATCGTTACTAGGTTTTTTCACTAGGTTTTTTATTGCGTGTTTTTTTCTTTAACAATATGGACTTTAAGGTTTGATGTGTAGTTTCATTTTTAGCACATTGATTTACCTCATGGTGAAAAAACGCCCAAGTTGCTTGTACAGCAAAGAACCTACTTGAAGATGTTAGCTTTTTTTTTATGATTGCAGAACATCTGCACGCAGAACATAATGTCACCCGTTTGATTTAATCACAGGTGATGTTTCATGGGTTTCCTTTTTCTGCTACATGAATTGAATGAATTGTGTTGATCTCCTAAATCACAGAGAATATTTTCTCTCAGTTGAAGCCAGAAGACAAATACTTCAAGAGTAACTATAAATCCGAGCTGGACTGAGACAGTCCTAAAGAGACGGTCTGCGATAGGCGTTGTCTAGAGTCCCTACTCAAAGCAAGAAACGAACAATAGAGCAGCTTCACCCCATGAAGAGATTTCCAGTCTTCATGAAATGCTTTCACCCTCTTTTTTGTCCCTCTCCTTGTCTGCCCCTCCAGCTTACAGACAGAATCAGTGTCAGAGATTTATGCTTATTTTAAATGTTGTCTCTCCTAGCTCCTACCCAAAACATTATTCTCAACTTCTGCTGAATTTGGTACAACACATCTACCTTTTGTGGCAGCTGGCACCAGCTTTTAACACCTGCGAATTTCAGACAGATTCTGCCTTTCTACAAGAACTCTCCCATTTCTCTTTTATACAGCAAACCCACACTGTCCATGAAGTCTAATGGAGCCTAATTTATCAAATCACAATTTTTTCCCCTACCGTTTCTTTACCCAGGGCTTTCAAAACGAGAGAGAGCAAAAGGGAGATCTACTTAGGCACCTGCACAGACTTCCCTCCCTGTTTCTCCTCGTGGTATTTGCTTATGGGAAGGTCAGTCTCAACAACTGTTCAGCAAGAATATGGGAGCTGCTCCCTCCATCCAGAGCTGTAGCAAGGGCAAGCAGGAAACGGGCATCGAATATCTGCCAGTCCCCTTGGAAACTGCAGCCGGGTATGAAAGGCTGCTGGCTCGTCATTGCTGAGATGTGTGCCAAGTCATGAGAAATTGCCCTGGAGAGGAGAGGGAGGACAAGGGAAAAGGGTAAGGGAAGGAGACACCCAGACAGTACATGCTGTGAGCACCAAAGAACCTCCCTTCGGCACCGCCTGCGCTGGCCGAGACATTGCCTCCCCCTGCGAGGTGCCAGGAGCCTGTTGTTCCTGCAGACAACGCTGACACACATCTGTCTTTGCTCCAGAAACAGCGGCCTGGTACCGAAACAGCTGTGTTTCACCTAGTGTCCTCCCAGCCCGCCATCCCTGCCTTACCTGGGAGGCAACACACCATCCTCATTTGCCATTTGTTACAAAATCAAGTGACGTTTCACACAAAAGCTTTGGGTTTCTTTACGCTTTCTCTGCAAAGTCAGGGAGAGGTCGGAACTGCCTAGCTTTCCATCCAAAAATAACTTTTTGCTGAGCTTTAATAAATGAACTTGAAAAAGATTGGCTGATCCAGACTATACAATACAATTTTAGCTCCTCATCTGTGGTGCAATCAGTTCTCGTAACACAGATCAACAGGGAAACCCCATTCCAACATAATGTACATAGCAAAAGCCACTAACCAGGATTTTAGCGGTACTCCATAGTAACGCTAACGTGTTTCAGCTGTTTCTAGAAGTCGTATATTTGCATGAGGCAACAGTTTGCTTTCTCTGTGTTTATTATCCATGTGGGCAAAGAAGATAAAGAAAAAAGAAAAATATCCCCCTCATTACTCGAGCAGCGATATTACTGCACCATAGGCTGAGTTGCAATGTTTTCCCGCACCTTTTTATGACACAACTTCTTGGACGATGTAACTCCTGAGACGTCTCATTTAATTTAACAGCCTGTGTAATGGTTGGGATGGTGTCACAAACAGTGACAGGAACAGAGCTTTTAAAAATGACAAATCACCCTATTCCTAGGGATTTACGGCAGAATTCTCTTCCTTTCTCAAAGGCAAAAATCACTTTAATTAACTTTTTCTCCCTACCAGTTCATGTAATTTGTTCTTGGTTAAGTATATTATGGTTGAGGACAGTGCTACCTACAGCCATCACACCCCCGTAGTCACATTTACAACAGCGTGTACCAAGCCTGATTTTGAGTCTCCTCTTTTCCAGGGATGTCCCAAGGGAAATTTCCACCTGGCTCGTGCCTGCTGGAGCCACGTCCGTTCTTTGCCAAGAGAATTGCTCAGGGGCTTCTCAGCAAAATTTGCTGCCTATTTTCTAGATGGCATAAATGACTTGGAGCATACCGAAGCACTCAGCAGCCATGGGCTTGATGCCACCAGGGAGTAAGGGCGCCCTGTATGTTCAGCACTGAACACGTCAGGAGAAAATATTGGAGGAGAGCAGAGCTGCTGCCCTGCTGAGAACAGCCATACATTTTTTTCCGTCAGCTCCTGCCATCTCCTGTAGTCAGCAGATGTTGAAGTCAGGCAATCAATTATGAAAAATAAAATTTTAAATATTTACCCTATAATTGCAAGCTCGGCATAGGCCTGAGCATACAATTGTAAAATAAGAAATTAATGATAAAATGAAAAAGGCAGTACAGTATTGTACCATTGTGTCAGACACCCACCAAATGCTGGGACTTTGCCACGGGAAGCACAAGGTGTCCTGTAATACCTCAGCAAAAACACCACATTGAGAAAAACAAAGGTGGCACCCCATTGGCTTTAAGATGTAGCTAACATATGGTGTATTTTGCCTCATCTGCGAGTAATTTTATTGCCTGTTTTTGCCTAGTTGTTCTTTTTCCAACGTGACTTCAGAAGAATGATAATTAATATTAAAATAACCACGGGCTCCTTTTCAGCTTTTCCAGACCAACACTGAAGCACATCCACTACAGTCAAATATAATCAGGCCCATTTTACCGCCTCCCTTTCCCAAGCTCTGAGAAGGGTTTTCCTCAGAGGATGGAAAATTTAACAAAATGAGAGGTCCCACATCACACATAGGTTATTATTTCTTTTATACCACTGCCTCTGCATTTCACATCCCACCATGGCAGGCTAAAGGCACTCACTTCCCAGAGCTTCCTCTTTAGAGAGACAACAGAGACATGCTGAAAGGGGCAACTGAGGCACGGAGAGGCAGCTTCACCTGCCCAAAATGTAGCAACTGAACAGAACAAAGTACGGATTATAAATCTTCCGGCCCCAGTGCCCTGCTAGCTTGCCTTTTCTGAATCTCTAAGCATCTGAATAGGGAGAAACAGATTGTTTTCCACTTTAGGAAACACTTGACTCTGCTAGCGGAAGCTCCATATCCCATAGCACTGCTCCCATCAGGAAGATGGGCCTGACCAAAACCTGAAGTGCATGAAATAGAAGTCCAAAGGCTCAAATGCTCTGGGCCACGTCCTGACCATTAAGAAATACTGAAGAATTCATATCTTTGACACCTTCCAAAACATATCTTTTTTATTGACAACTTTGCAAAATCTAGGGTCACAAAGTGTGCAGGAATGCAACAGACCAATTTAACTTTTTTTAAAGACGCTTAGAAAATTAGCTCCCTAAGACACTGCCCTCTAAAACCAAGCATCCTTTTTAGATCTTCTACCGCTGGACAAGGGTTCCTCAGTGGGAATTAAAATACGGAGGCAAACGTGCACTGCAGTCTGCAACCCCAGCTTCAGGTATTGAAGCTTTGCCGGTGTTTGAGGCAGTGGTGCTTCCTAACCAAGAACTCAAGGGGCAGAGAGACTCTGAGCAAGGGATTCTTCTGAAAGAGCACACCAGGTGAACAAGTCACCATACCGAATGACACCGGCAGCCAGGGCAGAGCAGCTGAGTTTTCTGTGTCCAAGGAGATCTCAGCAACTGGGGAAGATGATGTATCAGCCAGGTCTGACCAAAACACAGAAGACACTGCTGCTGCCACGTGGGTAGTAAATTTTTAGGAATTAACATAGAAATATCCTCATGCTTTTCTCCCAATTCCTGCAACACAGTAACCCATTCATGTACTTTCTCTTAAAATAATTCTGCTGACCCGTAAGCTACTTCTCACCTGAGACATTACACAATGACTGTTAAAACAGAGATGACGATCATACTGAAGTTCCTGGAAACTCCCCCAGTGCCACCCTGCAAGACCTGGATGTTATACAAGTCTCCTTTCCTGCTCACGGAAAGACATACCACTCTGATTAAAGAATTCAGATAGTGGTGTGATTTAAAGTCGGAGGCACACACAAGGTACTAAATTTCCAGATAGACCTATGACTGGGATCACCCACTGCTCAGCACCCGGAACAGGATCAAGCACTTCCAATGCCAGCCTGTGTACAGTGGTCTGACAGCTCTTACTGCAACACCAGCGGCTCAGCTCTGAAGGGTTTGCTTGCAGGACCAGACGCTGTGCTTTTAGATTGAGCATTATAGATTGAATCAGGCACCTCTGAGATTGGTAAAAATGTTGTTATTGACTCTGAGGGCTACAGGGTCAGACCTTACATTCAGTATCACATATGGATGGAACCTTAACTTGCAACCACAGGAATCAACAGTAAGCTTTTCCCTTTCTCCTCTACCCCATTTCCCCATAAAAATTGATGACTGTAGAATGATGGCTTTAGAATTCAAAATACAGGATCTTCTTTGTTGTCAGATAGAGCATGACAACACAAAAATGAGAGAAGATATCACTTAGATTTATCAAAAGGCTATTTATAATCACTTGGGGTCGTTAGCAGGTTGGCATGACTGACTCGTATAGGCTGCACTGCAGCCATCCCTCCATACTTATTAAAATTATCTCATTTGGAGAGAATTTCAACAAACTCTGTGCCAAGCAGTTATATGCTCTTCCATAGCAATTTTGAAATTGCGAAACACCTGGAGATAAGTGGAAAAACTGTTAGCTGTCTATCAGCAGAGCTCTTCTAGAGATGGAATAGCACCGTCTTTCTTGCCATTTCTTTGAGATAAACTACTGATGTACAATAATACAAAGCACACGCTATTAGAAAGAGTGAAAGCAAAGACTTCACACTGAATAACTGGTTTTGGGCTATTGAAGTTCTGTGGGCTACTCAGGCTCCACGAAGTTCAAATACTCACCGATTTCTGCAGTTAAGAAAGTAGGTATTGTGTTTGTGGAGAAAACGTTCTCAGCGGCTCTAAGTGACGCACCAGAGGGAAAAATTAATCATGCACAGTTGAATGCATTTATTTAAAGGAAAAGGATGGCCATTGTACAACCTGCACGCAGCCCAGCTCTGCAGATCCTTTTGTGTTCCTCTAATGAAACGAAGAACAGAAATGCCGTCAGCTTTCTGAGGACGGTGGGGCGATAACAACGTCCCCTGCCTCACAGCAGCTCTAGGGTGAAATTACCTGGGCGCAGTCCCCTATATGTTAGCCTCCCTGCCTTTCCCATTTCTGAATCTACAGAATGTTTAAGTAAAGCTCAGGGAGAGTTTGCTGCCAACCACCAGATATTTATTTGCAAACGTATTTGGGGCACTTCCCATAAAATGCTGCTGTGGAGACTAAGCAATACTGGATACCAAACCCTGCTGAAAAGGCAGTGGCCAAAGGATCTGAAAGCCATTGACATCACAATAATATATGGAAAAGGGAAGGAAAAAACAAAGAATATTGCTGTTTGGTCACATCCCCCTGCTTAACATTCCTACCGGCTTGCTAAGCCAAATGGAAGAGAAGCAGAAACCATGTTTTAAAATAAGATGCTACAAATAAAGCACTTTCAAATATGGGCTGTTTCACTACCACTTTGTTCATGTGCAAAGTAAATAGCTTGTAAAAAGGACCTTCGCTACCTTCATTCTGGATGTATGTAAACAAACTGCAGAGTGGCATGCTCTGAAGACTTCTCTAACCAGAAATATCGCTGTCTTATTCATCAATTTAAGGGAAAAGAGACTTTCTCTCACTTTTTAAAGGGAATACAATTTGAGGGCCACTTACCTCCCTCTGTAACCTTTATCTGTATATACACTTCTCCAGGGAAGTATAAATCAAAATCTCTATGTGTCAACTATCTTAGATTCAAAAGACCAATGAGTCATATACTATAAACTATACAGAATCCCAGGAGCTTTGTGGAATTTGAGCAGCAGAAGCATGCAAACAATAAAGCATAAAAACACCCAGAACGTTCTTTTCCTGCTTAACCAGTTCATTTCGATTGTTAAACGGCCACACTGCAGCTCTCGTCTCATTTCTGTGTTCACTTCCCATGAGCGTTCTGACAGAGCAGCTTTACTGTCAGGCATGCAAGGCCATTAAGTGAATACTGGAACAGATTTAGAAAAATTGCATTTTGCATGGTTGTAACATGTACTGGCACCAGACAGGCAATTTTGAAGACTTATATTTATGTGGTTCGTGTAGGAAACCCAACAAGTAACCTCCGTACTCCGGAAAATCAGCTGGACTACTGAAATTCTTGACTGAACTACTTCTGAGTGATATGCCCGTCTAGATGATTCTTGATCTAGTTTTGGTGAATAATTCCAAACAACAAAACATTATAACAGTGGTTAGCCACTTGCAAACAATTTACAGTAGCAAAGGGTAGCTCTGAAAAGTCAGTTTTCCCCTATGCTTATTTATTTATCAAGTTCTTAAGAGAAAGTTGGATTTTCATGGTCTGTAGCACTCACTGAAGAGTCAATTAGGCTTTTAAGTTATTTTCATTCTTTATAGTGTTTTGGGTAAAAACGAGGAGACCCGGTACCATTGCTTTGACTTGTCACAAGACAACAAGAAAACCAGAAAGTGGAAAATGGGATACGTTTCTCAGGTTACTATCTATGCTTACCGAGTACGATTTTGACAAATTTCCGTCAGGAGAGCCCTGTGTACTATGAACTCACTGCAGATTGTAGGGTTTTGCAGGAATAAACCATGGGTGTTCACAAGAAGCAAACCAAAATTTCGGCAGCAGCTACACCAGTAATTCAAAAGTCACTCTGGGTTCATAAAGATGTAAAGGGAACCATAACTAATGCTATATATAGCCCAGATGACCCTACAAGCCTTATAGTCGTTGTTTCCAGGGTAATGCTAACCCCAAGGGATCTTTTCTGGACTAGAAGACGGTTTGACTTCAATACACGTGTATATAATATACAAGAGCATTCCAGAAAAATCCACCTCAGCAACGAGGAGTTATCCACAGGATTAAATGCAGCTTCTAAATGCTTTGTTTCTGGGTTTGTTTTTTTTTTTTTTTTTTTTTGTGTTTTTTTTTTTGTTTTTTTTTTTGTTTGTTTGTTTGTGTTTTGTTTTTTTTTTAAAGTATTGTCCTATACTGATGTTCTATGTATGTTTCATAACCATTTATTTTCTAAGAATAAATAGCACTGAAAACATGTAAAAGTTAAAAATTTCAGTATACTAAGTTTACCCAAGCAGTCCGAAAGGCCCTTGTCTTTTGAGACTGCTTGATTAACAAAATGAAAGCAGAGAAGTAAATGAATGTGGATCACAGTGGAAGTAGATAGTTAAGACTTGTTTCAACTTTTCGAAAACATTAATTTGTTTTGTTTTGTTTTTCTCCTAAAAATACACATTTTAAAATGTTAGATTTCCACATCCCACCTCCCCACCCCTCATTTGTCCTGTACCAAAGCGCTGAGGTCAGTTACTTGTGCCACACACATTAACTTGGGCTACATGGGGAAATATCTGTGATCAATAATACAGACCCTATGGGCACAAATCCAGAAACTCGGCAACAAGAGACGGACTGTACCTGAAGGAAAGAGGAAAGTGCCGCATCTTCTTTTAATAACTAGTAAAACATTCTCACCAGCATGAAAGTAATGATACTTACTGCCATGATTTACGTTGTCTTATGAAAGAGGAAAAAAAAAAGCTGTCCACCATTCTCACGTTAGTGAACTAAAAACCATGAAGTGTCAAATATCAGCTCCATACACACCAAAACCACAAATGACTTATCCAACTGAAAATTCAAAGTCAAATGCTAATTCGTCTTTAAATAAATCATGATTATATACTATTAAGTCAATTTGCAAACCAAGGTTAAAAGATACATAATTAACAAGATCTCTGTTCCACATTTATCCATAAGAAAGTATTTTTAGCTCTCCTGTGTATCACCTTTCCTATACCACGTCAGACATGCACTCCTTAACATCACCTCAAAGGTCCTCTGCTCTTCTCCTAACTCCTGAGCTCCCTGAACTATGAAGTTAACTCAAATCCTCTCCCAGCCAACAATGCTAGTCTTGAACACGTACTACTAACTCTATATTTAACCACAAACCCCGTATCTACATCGGTAGGCCCACATCTAATACGCTTTTGGATGGTAATGACAAAAGCTGTTTTGGGTGTCCCTCTGACGATTTTCCCAAAAGAAAAATAAAAGGCTTCCAAATCTAATATGCAAAAGAAAGCTTTTTGCTCATAACCCAGCCAGGCACTGTTTGCTCAGCGTTTGCAGTAGTAAGCAAAGATATTTCTTTGAGATGGACCATTACTAGAGGATACTAGAAACAAATTTCTTTTGCGCTAATCATTGAGTCAACACCAGACAGACAAGCTGCCATTGCTCAGCTAGGAAAGACTAAAAGATGAGACAGGCTGTTGGATGCCGGCTGTGCTGGGACGTGCTTCCCCTCCTGCTCGCTCCTTTGGGAAATGCACTCTGACTTTTGCAAGCAGCAACAGCAAGTCCATCCACTGAGGAAGAAACATGGATCCACTGAAAAGTTCAGGCTGGACAGGACCTCAGCAGTCACCTCGTCCCTACATCCTCCTCCTCAAAAACGCCCCCACGCCTTTATAGGCAAGGCTTGCATTTGGAAAAGAGACAACGCTTAAAAATAAGACATAATTCTTGTTCTGCCATCTCTCAGTGTGGGTGTAAATCCAGATAAATTTAATTGACTTCAGTGAAATCCTTGCAAAACATCACAGCTGTAAGTAAAAAGCCTAAGGATGGATGGGACAGTAATATGCTGCAATGCTGGAAGGAAAAAAAATAATCTAGCAATATTGAGTGGGTTTGGTGTGGGATTTTTTTTTTTAAATACTGATATGAAAAAGTACTTCAAAGAACAAACTTGCTATAAAAGCTTCAAGTATGTGATTACGTCTCATGAAAACCAGTGCAACTAAGGATATACCTTATAATAGGCATGCTTTAAAGCACAAGAGTAATGTTTTTTTCCTGGAATTGGCTTCAATCCCGCTTACTTCTTTTCCTATTACAATTATCTACAATTTTCCAGCTGCTGTCATTTTAGCTCCCTCCCTTCCAGGGCTCTCCTTGTGCATTCTCAGGAGCACTTCTTTGTAACAGTACACCGGACATTTATTTTTCCAGATGTTTTCTTATGTCTAAAAACTTACCTTTTTTTTTTTTCCTCTGTGAAAAACCAGAAACACCCTGAAACCTCCCATATAAGCTCACAGAAGTGACTTGTTAACCCCCTCCTTGCACACTGATGTCTGCCAAATATGTGTGAGCTGTCAGCGTAGGTGCTGGTGAGCTGGGGAGGCTCAGCAAGTCGCACCAGGTGGCATACAAAGAGCTGAAGACGATGAAGGAAGAAAGCTTTGAACATTGCGCAACTGAATACTGCACGATTGCATATGCCAAGCCACTGCTGAAGTTACCACGAGTGTATCTCCTACTCCGAGAAGACTTTTGAGAACTAGAATGATTTGTTGGGGAATATGAAAAAACCCCTAGGAAATAAAGTGACGGTTGGCTAATGATAGGAAGAGTTGCATCCCTCCTCGTGAGGTGAACGCGTCATGTTTGAGCCTAATACTCTTACCACAGTGATATTACACAGATGGTCAAGTCACCAATTACAGTCCGACTAAGCTTAACTTATTTTAATTATAAATTTCTACAAGGATAAGTTACCCAGATCCCCCAGTTAACTCCCAAGATGTCCCAAGGCAGAATGGCTCTAGTAACTCCAGCATCCCCTAAACACTTCGTGGTACGGTTTAAACTGGATTTCAGTAGCATACCGTGCTGACCTCCTACACAGAGGTGTGGTGAACAGCTACGCAGGCTGTTCACAGGCTGATTAGAAACAGAAATACTATTCATCGCAAGCTATTCAGCCAGTCTGTAAATGAGTCGCATAAAACTCCTGAGGCAGCTGCGGCACGTGAAAATTAGTTCTGTGCCATACATATATCTGTAATTGAGGGAGGTATCTTTACATCTTTGACTGGAAACTGTAATTCCCCACAGACATATGAATTTGATTCCAACAACAGCTTTTTGTTGTCTTGGCCCAGTTACGCAACCTCCTCTTTCTCTGCAAGCAGAGCTGTCAGCTTCGTGCATGTGTAATTTTCCTCTAATTCTTAACAGTCATGAAAGTACAGTTTGTGACTAATAATTAAAAGCCCAGTTTCCGAGACTAATGTATGCCCTGTTCACAAACTAAACATTACAGCCACTCTCCCTGTTCTCATTCCTGTGAAGTCCATTAAAGAAATAAGACCTAAAACCAGCAAGTTTCCCTACGTTTCACCTTCTTTGGAATAAACAAGAGATGATAATAAGACACGAAAAGTGCATTATCAGATTAAAAAAAAATATATATATATATACACATATACTTGCCAAGAAGTTGTCCCTACTGCTGTTCTAAGCCCGAATGCTACAGAGTGTCTCCAAGAATCAAAAATAATAAATTCTTCCGTTTTAAGTCCATTTAAAGTGTTGCAGTTCCATCAGATTTGAATTAAATAAAAATAGGTCAGCTGAGCTATTGAGCAAGACACCAAAACACTGAGCTACCTCAAACTACAGAAAAGAAAGAGCATGTTCTTCTCCCATGCAAAAACCCAATGACCCTCTATGCTTCCAGTTACTTTTCAAAACCTCTTTGAAAGGGCAGGACCACTGCGCAGAAGGACACTCCAGGCCTGCTGTGGATGGTCACATCGGTGCAGTATCCATCCCTGCCATTTCTGCAGCTTGGTGTAGTTCTAGCTTGCTGTCTGGTTGAAAAAGCTACAGCAAGCGTGTGTTTGCACCTTTCTCTCAAGCCTTCTCTACCGTTTTCCTGACTCTGTCAAAATGAAGATATATCAGGAAGAAAAGTCACGATTATTTCCTACTGCCACCCTTCCAGCCCTGGACGCCTGAAAGCTGCTGGAGCTGCGTGAGGTCCCGATGGCTCCTGTGGCCGCACGCTGGCAGAGATCATAACTACCGTCATGTTTATGATAGCATCACAACCATTACTATTTTAGAGCTTGGATTATGGCTTATGCTACAGAAGTCCCACACTTCACCTGCTTTTAACTAGCTCCCCTGACGCATCCACACGGTTTTCACGTTCTTCAATTTATTCCTTACCATCTGCTAGTCAGGTGCTCCAACTAAATAAAATTTTACTGTTCCAGTTCTCTTTAAAGTAAGCCACTTTGCCCTTTCGTAGCTCCTCTGATCTGCTTCAGAGCATCTACTCTACCACCAGCAACCACCCAGCCTGTTATTTAGAGTGGTTGCTCTGATTTAAGCGAATGCCACAGAAAAGTCAGTGCATCTTTGACCGGAGAAGGGGAAACCCAGGCAGCACTCACACAGGATGTTGATCAAGTGACAGATTCACAGTCTTCAAAACTGCTGATATAACTGGCATTTCCCCCCCCCCCCCCACTTGTTACCGAGCAAAGAAACACTCCTGGACATCATCCTTTCTCCTTCAGATATACTTTTGCACTCCAAAGAGAAACCTAATTTACCTTTGGGTGAGATCTATCAACTGCTGCAGCATCAGAGTTATCATTGCAACATCTATAACGCTGACACATAAATTAAGCCCTGTGGCACACATCCTTAGCTGGTGGGTGCTACTCTTGCTCCTTTGACTTCAGTGGCCTGCGCTGATAAAGTCACATTCTTGCCAGAAGCATGTCCCAAAGAGCAGAACTGACTCTCAACTACGAGGACCACCTCTGAAGTCTTTTATGGTTCACGAAGACTGCCCAGACACAAGGCACAGATTTTGGGACTGACTGCAAATAAGGACTGCAAGAGCGTTTTCTTAAAATACACAGCCAAAACCTGCTTTCACATATGCTGCTATCACCTTTGTGCCACGAAGAGGTTCTAGACTTGGACCACTATGGATAACGGTCTGATTTAATAGAGCAGCCCTTTAAAACCATCCACTGAGGCTCTTGATATTCAGTGTTTTTAAAAGGTGCTCACTCACGCTGCACTTCAGACAGCATGAACTGAAAGCAACCAAAACATTAGCAACTGTCACAACTCCTCTGCCAAATCTGTAGCTTTCTCATGCAATTAATTTTTACGTACTCATTTCCATGCCATCGGCAAACTGAACCTAAAGCCCACACAGGAATATTTACATTTGGCATCTCTGCTTGTTATATTCACTTCAAGTGATTCAAAATAGCATTTTGCAGAATGACAGATTACACCATCTAACAACACTCTGCAAACCAATAAAGGGTTAGGGTCACAAAGTTTTCTAACATGGGTTTGTCCAAACAGCATCACCTATCACTGTTCATCTGTCAAACCTGGCTGGACTGGAGCCTAGCGCTGGGAGGCCGCGTCTGTGTACAGGTCTGAGCTCCAGCCTTGGAGAGGGTTGGGAAATAAAACAACCAAGAAAGCAAACAAAAACAAGGCTGTTAACCTTGCTGGAAGCCGGCAGGCAAACATTGCTTAAGCAAGAACATCTCACCGTTTCCTGAAGGGCCCTTGATATATTTTCCCCAAAAGCCTCTTTTGTCACTAGTTGCTGCTTCATTTCTTGCTTGCTGTCCTGAACAGACTCTTCTTGGCGTAATTCAATAGTAAAAGACTAAAACCAAGCAGGTAAATCAAAGGCACATGACATTCATTATAGTAATCTTTCCCTCATACCCTCACATATAACAAATAAGCTTCGCAAAGTTTGAAAGAAAAAATTCCACTCTGCAGGGTTTGTTGTTTTTTTTTTTTTAAATAGTTGTGATATGTCTCAGTTAGAAAAAAACCTTTAAATACCATAGCATTCCCAGGGTTTCAGGAGAGTAGCTGGCTTTTGGGGAAACTTGGTTTTTTGGGCTTCAGATCAGCACGCTGGATGCACGCAGGAATGGCAGAATGGTGTCAAAAGTGAAGCGTGAACCAGACTCAGATGAACCGGACACAGCAACTTAGAGATACAAGACACTAAAATTTACAAACGCATCTCTGATCAAAGAGTTTTTGCAGCGCAGTTTTTAAACGCATCAAATCTGCGTAACGGTGAGAGCTGGTACCTCTGCAAGCAGCTTGTTACATTCTGGCAACCCAGCCCGTTCTTTGGGATTTTCAAGAGACAGAATACTGCAATTTTAAAAAGGTTTTAATTTCTGAAAAATTAATTATATAAAAAATAAAGTTTTCACTGGCATTTTGCAGGCTCTGAAGGCCTAGTACCAAGGCTGGCGTAGCAGACCCATTCCTATACTACGTGACCTTTGCCAGGTCTGTAAAACCACTGGGTTTTTTCAGAGATGAAGCAGTTTCTAGTGTACAGGGGAGAAGCAGGTAAGTCTTCAATGCCGAACTAATTTGCAACCAACCTCCTTTATGAAGGTTGTTTTTGCAACATCCCTATGTAGTGTCACTTGGGTTAAATCCATTCATCCGGAATTCACCATGCATGTGTCTATCTTGACGGAAAATATTTAAATAAAATTTGATATTTAGGCAAACCATTTGTTAAACAGCACTTGGAAACACATTGAATTTTCAATTTTAATGCCATTGAAAAAGCCCATCGCAACAGCAGCTTGTATTAGCCTCTCTAAGCGTACTTCGTAGGCTGGAAATTAATTTATATACTTCAGATTAAGCACTTTTGGACAGTTGGATCGCTTGCTCTGAAAAACTGTATTCAGCTCAACCAATGCTCATTAACTAGTGTTTCTACTGCGAGGGGCTGGAACGTGGGGGTCAACTTCCTCTCACAGGCAGAGCTCAGGTGCTCCACTTCTTGTAACTCCCCGAATTAAGTCCCCACAAACGCAAAAGTTAATTTCCATGGAAATAACTCTGTGAATACAGAGCTAAAGGGGGGTTACTTAGAAATGTAACGTATGGCCCTATGAAATAGGGTTTCAAGTTCTCTTTCTCTCTACAGCAGTCGTACAGTATGTCATGGCAGCAGTTTGGGAACTTGGTCTCTCTGCAAGGGTAAAATTAACTACTCATTCCTCCTTTGCGTTAATGGGACCAGCTGGAAAACGGTTATGTATTTCCTGAGCCACAGAGCACACCCTTTAAGCTTTGAGAACGCACAATCACAATTGCTTTTACTATTATTATATTATTCCTCAGACTGGATCGTAACATGTATCAACCTTCTCTTCCAGTTATAAACTGATGACATATAAGCAGAAATCACAGTCTCTAGCTAATTGGTTCGCATGGGCAAAGGTGGTTCTCGAGAAGAAAATGCCATGAGAAATTCAGAGGGATGTCTGGAAAAACGAGGACACCTCACACAAAATTTTGGTCTTGGAGACAGCGCTGTCAGCAAGTTAGCCATACGCATATGGAAAGCGGTCTCCGGGTGACAGATACCAGCAGGCAGGTGTGTGCAGCTTTGTTTAAAGATTTAATTAGTGTCTACAATGCATCCAATTACTCGCTATTAATTTAAAGGCTGTTTGATTCTGGTATTAATTCAATGGCCTTGAATGATTTTCAGCAATATTTGGCTGGATATATGTGCAACGCGAAAATAATACAAAGCAAACTTAACCTACTGTCTTCAGAAAGTCTCACGGGTCTATCTGAACATCCATCCTGGTTTGGATGCAATTCAATAGCAAAAGACACTGTTTGAGAATTTCAGATTAGGGACAGGCAGCATGGGCTCGCGCAGATCCACGTTCAGGCAGAAGGGAGAGAAAATGGTCTGGAGGTTTTACCAAAACACTTCAGGTAAAATTCAGTCAATTTAGTTAATCTTAAATTACTCAAAGATCCATAAAATTCACTCCTAAAAGTTAATCTAATATTTGCATTGCTGTATGGGGACTAATAACCAGAACACATTTATTTGACGTTAACCGGTCATCTAGGCCATACCCTGCTGCATATTAATTATCCTGCCTACGTCGAATATAGCAAAAATAAATAAATAGAAAGGATTTGTTTCTTCATGTTAATGCAACATGTCTTCCTCTGCCAGGAAAGAAGTAGTCATTACAGAATATCAAGGGCATCATTTATGTGCTTGAGCATGACAGAAGTGGGATGCACGACAAATTTGCTGTATTAATGAAGCCAAATTTTGCTTTAAGACTTACTGTAGCACAAAGATATTACTTCATCATTACAGTGAAATGCATTATGCAGACCTCTCAAAAACAGACTTTTCACATGTTAGGAAACATCTTTGGCCATAAAAAAATTGATCCAAAAATCTCTGTTTCACAAAAGTTGCTCAGAAATAACTATTTTTTCCAACCCCAGCTGAGGACCTGGCTCCTATTTTTGGTAGTTCTTAAAAAAAAAAAAGCTACAGCTTAGACTTAATGTGTACTCATGGATGCAAAGAGGACTTTCTCGCTCAGAAAGTCTCATTGAAATTAACACACAGAATGCTCGTTGAGAATCTGAAGTCATCCAGAATTAATAACTACTTATGATAACGGCAGGTATTAAATTATACTCAGCTTTGTGATCCAGATACGGCCATCTGTAACCAGCTAAGTCTTTGCAGCGCCATCATCCACAAGGACCTTCTTTCTTAGACTGACTTTAGGTGTCACGCACAACCAATAGTATTCAGAGCTGTAATTGTAATTTTAGTTGCGCTAGGGGGAAGTGTGGTTAGAGCCCATCTCTGATGGGTGGATGGCTCCTCCTGAGCTCTGAGCTTATATCAGCAACTTCAGGGCCATTTTTTCCCAATTCTGCCATTGCTTAGGAGTCAGGTACAGGTGAACTCCTGCAATGGAATGGCAATGAGAAATGGAGAGGTGAAGAACAGAACAGATTACCAAGGAGGAAAGACAGTGATATTACATCATATCTAGCATCCTATTGTGGGATGAGGCCAGAAGGAGTCATCAGGGCATATCTGTAATAGTAGTCACCCCCCCAAAAAAGGTAAGAACGCATTTTAAATGCTGAAGTTTTTCAACAAATATTTTTTTTCTTAAAAAATAAAGTTAGTTACCTCTAATATGAGTAGATGGAGCTTTGGAGGATTTTTTCCTGCTCTGCACAATGGAAACATCTCCCCCACCCCTTGCCCCCCCCCCCCCCCCCCCCGCCATTTCCCTTTAAATAGAGCCACACTCTTAAATTGAAAGTACATCTGACAGAAATAAAGATCACACACACACACAAATCTTTGAAACAGTCTCCGCTACTGTAAATAAGAATAACCTACAGAAGTCAGTTATATCTGTTTATACCAACCTAGAACTTGGGCAGAAATCTTTTCTCTTCTGTATTATTAAATCAGACAGTCCAAAAGGATTTTGCTCAAGTGCAAAGTTGTTATTATTCCTTTTGCACTCTGTTGGCTGTACAGCACACCTGGAAATTAAATTTGAAATTATCTCCTGCAACACCTAAGCTGTACAGAAGACAAAAGAGGAGTATATGGTTTACTGCAACTTTAACTAAAGCTAATGTACGTGAACAAAACCTCAACTACTGGATAATGTGCTCCCCCTATCAAGTTCACCCACTTTTCTCAGCAGAATTATTTCTTCCAATATCAATGTTATTTGTCTTGCAAGAAGAATCAAGGTCTCAGCAGACATATCACAATCTGTATATTGCTTAAGTATCTTATAAATACCAGGATTTACTTCTGCACGTACTCTGCTCACTCCCATATCTTTCTGACAAGAAATCAAGTTTGGAGATTATTTACTTAAAAAAAAAAAAAAAACAAAAAAACACCACAACAAAACCTGGGCTTTATTAAAAACAACGACATGCAGTTCTGCAGTTCTCCTGATAGATGCCACAGGAAAAGTGCGTGATGTCTTCTCAGGAACACCTGAGTTTGAGTACCTTGCTTCAGGGACCTTGTCTGAGTTGTAGCAGTAACCACCAAATTTTGGATTTCAATCCGCAGGCTGTGTTTTGGGATGAATTCTGTCTCAGAGTGAATTCCATGGGGAGCTCAGGTAAAGCTGGCAGAAAAGGGGCAAAGCCAAACCCTGAACACGAAAAAAGCCTCCAAGCTAGTGAGACAGATCTCAAAAGTATTACTCGATTACGCGTAGTTACAGAATTCAGGGTTATCACTGAGGTTTGAAAATAATGCCTATGGGATTTAACTACGTAGATGATTAAACTCTAATACCAAATTTCAACCAGAGTGCTGAAATGCAAGGTAACGTTTTGGATTAATTTTGAGCAAACCAACCCAACCCACAAAAAAGCATAAACAAAGCAACCAAAACCAACGAGCCAAACAAAACCAAAAAACCAACCCAAAACACAGCCACACAAAAAAACCCTTACCCCAAACATCCAAAGAAAAACAAACAAACAAACCAACCCCACAACCCACTGAAAACACCCAGCAATTCCCCCCCTCTTGTTACATGCCTTATACAGTCCTACCTAGAATAATTAATTATATACATCTCAGAATGTTTCAGCAAATAGCTGGTCCTAAAGAATCTATTCAAGGCAATAAATAGCTGTAAGCCAAGTAATTGACTTCACTACTAGAGAACCTGCTGGGACCTCTACCGCGTTCAAAGTTTAGTTGATTTGCAGGGTGGAAGCCAAAGTGTTACTATTTCTAAATCAGTTTGGAAAGGTGGCTTTTTATATATCATTAATGTAGTCCAGGAGCTTGGGGTTTTTGCTTGTTCCCCCCCCCCCCCACACACACACTTTGTAATGAAAATAAGCGTAAAACAGTCACAGAAAACGTTTTTCAAAATAAAATATAAAAATCTACTCTCAGATTTATCTGTTTATCTATTTTTGTTACCCTGAATTATTAAAAGCGTGTTCTTTTCTGAGCTGCTCTCAACATGCTTTTATTAGCAATATTTGTCAACTGCCGATTTTCTTTATGCAAACCCAAGCTTACGAACAACAAAGGAAACCAGAATGGGGTAAAACTCAGCAGTACGAGATGCTAACTCAGGCTCAGGAAGTAGCAAAGTTTTCTGACGTAAGTTTGCCAAATGCAAAAATGGAAAACTAGTTGAAGAACAATCAAAGTGACTTCAGACTGACTTTAAGTTGCCATGCAGTAACAAAAATGAAAAGAAAAAAAAAAAAAAAGAGAATCTATGAGAATTATTTCAACATTCAAGATGCTATACAAGGGCCTAATTTACCTCATTTGAAACACTGAACAAAGGCTACCAGAGCTGTATAAAAGTCAGAAACTAAAACCAGTTTGAAAAGGACTACCAGGGTAATTGGGGAACAGAAGGAAATTGGGAACTTGATTAGTCAAAATAAAAAGTTAATGGGATTGCTGCTGTAACTGTGACTTCGGTAAGCCCCTAGGAGGGAAAACAGCTCCATAAGCTGAAGTACAAGAGCTACAGAACTTCCCAAGAGTGAATACTCCTAACGACCATTGCAGCAATCAGCTTCTGAAATGGCCTCCTGGGGGTGGGGGCTATATAAGGAAAAAATAATAAAGGCAAAAAAAGGAAAAAGGAAAAAAAAAACAAACCAAAACACACTAACCCACCCAATCCCTCCAAAACACAACCTCCTCCCATTAACTGCTTTTAAAAAAGCCATCCATTTAAACGTGACGCTAGCTGCGGCAGCAGGAAATTGAATGTACTGATCCACCAAGTCCCTCAAATGCAGCACATTCCGAACAGCTCCCAGCTCATTCCCAGGAAGCACAACTGAAACCCATGAAGTTCAGGGTGAGAGCATCAGACGCTCAGCTCTACGCTGTCAAAATGCCTTCAACGTCATTAATCAGAGGTTGGCATTTTTCATTTTTCCTCATGACTGGGTATATATTTGCAGAGCATTTAAATCTCCCCAGTTTCAATATTTCAGGATGACAAAGGCTGAGCTTGCAATAGGAAACTACTGCATGGTTGATTAACGCTCTGATAAACGATTCAGAAGTCAGCATCCTCCTACCTGCTGCACAGTATAGCTCTTCAGAAAACCCGTTCTGTATATGTGCCATCACAGTTCACACGGGTTCACTGAGAAGAGGCTCTCTTTTGATAGGATGAATATAAAACTAAGAAGTCAAGATCAACAAAATGAATTCATGGTTCTTGAATTATCTCAAGGAGTAGATGTGCTCCTGAAGCAGCAGCTAAGTCGGTAAGATAACGATGAAGAAAGCACACCACAGAGCACGCAAGTGGTGAGGCTGCACAGGCATTTGCGCACAGCAGCTGCTCGCGCAGCAGGTCGAGGTGGGTGTTGTGCAAGACACGTAGTGTTTGCAGTTGGTGTTAAGCACGTGCCCATGAGAAACTTCTTGCAGGACATGACGTTAATTTTTTACTGACACTAGAAAAGCCACAGAAACACTAGTAAGCGAGGCTGAAGACAGTACAATGCGCAGATTTTGGGCATTTGCAGGCAATTCTTTGTGTTGACCTTCGCGGTTACTACCTTCAACATCCCCTTCTCTATCTTTTTAAGAGTTTTGAGCATTATTTTCCTTAAAACTACCGTTCCCAAGGTCACTTCAGGCACTACCCTCTCAGGTCAAACTGACTGATATCCGATTTGGCTGTCCTTTGCTTTGGCCTCAGGTGTTAGCTCATGCAAATGAAACATGCATCTTTGTACTTGCTTTCCAAAGCAGCAGAATGGATTTTTCCCATGAACAAATCTCTTTAATCAATTTTCCCCTGTTCTGAACACGCTTGCAGGCAGAGGATGAGGCCCTATTAGGCTAGCAAATACAGCTTTCGGGCACACAAGTCTTTCTTCTGTCTTAAAGAGCAATAGCAGACCTCAAGCAAAATGCAGGCTAGACATAGTTATTCCTAGCTAACGATGTCAAATTGTAGAACTGCTACCAAAAAATAAATAAGACAGTAATAACAATACCAGTTAATGACTGATGGCAATCACTGGCCTGTCACAGGCTTCCTTTCTGCTGTAATTCCCTATCCTCTCTAGGGCTGGTTATAAGCAAACTAAACCATGAAGTACTTTTTCTTCCTTCTTTTCTGCCAAAAGACCCTCATCTCATGCTCAGTTAATTGAAAGGGAGGGATCCATTAGTACAAGAAATTACCATTATTAATTACCATAATAATTACGCTGACTCCAGTGACTACGTTTCTCAGTCCTTTAGCACGTAAATTGCTTGCTCACAATCCCACCAGATTATGGGGAAAACCAACAAAACTAGCCTCGTTGTGAATTATCTAGGAAGATTTTCTATAGCTGTCTAAATCAGTCCTTGAGGGATGCATCTAATTATTCATTACATTTATCATGCATTTGTAATGCTCTACAATCACTCCCCCCTCCCCAACGCACTGGGTCCCACCAAGTGCCAATCCACTGTATGCTCTACTGTAAATCCATACAGCTCACATCACTGCTGTCCATAACGCTCACACCAGTCTGGTTCATGCCTGGAGGGAACTCCACTCGTTTTCAACTGTAGGTGGTTAGGAAGGTGCAGTACTCCCTGGTTACTCACAGTTGACATTTTTTTAATCTCGCTGAAGTCCCAGGAAATGTATTTCATGCCTAACGTCAAAATGAGCACGTTTGTTTGACCAGTTGAATGATCAGGGCCTACAGGGACACCATTACTGAAGACAATTACAAGATTACAGTAGTCTCAGAATAATAGTAACGAGTCGTAATTGATCATCTCCAAACAAATTTTACTTCCAAAGTGAAATGGAAGTAATTTTGAGGGGGAGACAGACTTCTTTGATAGAAAAATAAATTGTTTAGTTTTGGCATAAAGAATCTGTGGTTACCTTTTAAGAACTTTTTTCAGTGAAAACAAAATAATATAAACTAGTACTAACAGGGTCTAGGGTCTTTTTTCTTCCTTTTCTTTGTAAAACAACAACAAAAAAAATTGTTTTTAAACATCAAGCAAAAGATTAAATTATGAATACCCAATTATGTTTCATCAGATTGGTGCCAAAAGTCTTTCTGTAATACGATACCATGATTTAGTCAGTAAACAACAAATAAAGATTCATTTCTTAGTAGTTACTTCAAACTATGTGATCTAATTGGCATAGATTAAGACACAATACAGAATCCCCCTCTAAAGAATTGATTTACAGCATTATCAAGCCAATAGGTTAACCAGAAAGAACGAAGTTAAAAAGATCTCTGACCTGTTGTCAGGCAAGTCTCATTAATTTTCACTGTTCCATTTACAGAAAACTATAATTGGCAAGAACCCCTCTTGTTATATTATGGAAGAACACACGGCTGGAAAGCAACGGAGTCTAACGTGGCTCTTGGGATTAAACCCATATGCAATTAAGGAGGTCTGAAAGCAATCACTGGTGACACTGTGGGAGTCTCACTGGTGAATCCTTTGCTCATCTTATGACAAGTACTGTATAACAAATGCAGTCATATAGACTTGTGCACAAAACCAAACTAGGAAGGGATGCAAACAAGATCGGAACTGTGAAAAAAAAAAAACAAAACCCAAACAAAAACCCAACAACAAAAAACACAAGCCACAAAACAAACAAAAAACCGTGAGAAGCATTTAGTACATTTGATGTCTTTATATAAAAAAAAAACAAACAACCATGAAACTGCAGTTTTAAGATCCATGAGTTACACTGACATTCCTCAAAAGAGAATATGACATTTTCTGTTCCTGTATCTGTAGTTACATGTTGCCTGGTTAATGCTTATTAAAATAACAGTTTACTTCATAAACAGTCAGTTATTTTGGTTACAAAACCAGAGGAATGAACCAAAGAACAGGATGAAGAGGTAGACACCAGGCCAACAATTCTGCTGTCAGCTCACATTTCCCTTTGACAACTTCTTTCAACTTGAGAAGTCTCTACCTGAGCTCCAGGTTAGGTTTATCTTGAAGAACAGAGAAAATAACCAAAAATTAGATTGAGAGTCTAGTTTTTGACCAAATTAAAAAAAAAAAGTATCCTCCTAGGAATCATAAATTGCCTAAAAATGAAGGCATAAAACCAGTGAGACCCTGTATCACAGTATCACAGTATGCTAGGGATTGGAAGGGACCTCAAAAGATCATCTAGTCCAATCCCCCTGTGGGAGCAGGAACACCTAGACGAGGTTGCACAGGAAGGTGTCCAGGCGAGTTTTGAATGTCTCCAGAGAAGGAGACTCCACAACCTCCCTGGGCAGCCTGTTCCAGTGCTCTGTCACCCTCACTGAGAAGAAGTTTCTTCTCAAATTTAAGTGGAACCTCTTGTGTTCCAGCTTGAATCCATTACCCCTTGTCCTATCACTGGTCGCCACTGAGAAGAGCCTGGCTCCATCCTCATGACATTCCCCCTTTATATATTTATAAACGCTAATAAGATCACCCCTCAGTCTCCTCTTCTCCAAACTAAAGAGACCCAGCTCCCTCAGTCTTTCCTCATAAGGGAGATGCTCCACTCCCTTAATCATCTTAGTTGCCCTACGCTGGACTCTCTCCAGCAGCTCTCTGTCCTTCTTGAACTGAGGGGCCCAGAACTGGACACAATACTCCAGATGCGGTCTCACCAGGGCAGAGTAGAGGGGAAGGAGGACCTCTCTCGATCTGCTAACCACCCCCCTTCTAATACAGCCCAGGATGCCATTGGCCTTCTTGGCCACAAGGGCACAGTGCTGGCTCATGGTCATCCTGCTGTCCACCAGGACCCCCAGGTCCCTTTCCTCTACACTGCTCTCTAACAGGTAGCTCCCCATCCTATACTGGAACCTGGGGTTGTTTCTGCCCAGATGTAGGACCCTACACTTTCCCTTGTTGTATTTCATGAAGTTATTCCCTGCCCAAATCTCCAGCCTGTCCAAGTCTCTCTGGATGGCAGCACAGCCCTCTGGCGTGTCAGCCACTCCTCCTAGCTTAGTGTCATCAGCAAACTTGCTGATAGTACACTCAATTCCCTCATCTAAATCATTAATGAATATATTGAATAATATGGGCCCCAGTACCCACCCTTGAGGCACTCCACTGGTTACCGGTTACTGGTTACTGTACTCAGGACCAGATTCAAGACGGACAGCAGACCTGGATTTGCAAACTCAAGCTTGAACGAACTAGTCTGTGTGCTGGCAAGCTCGCTGCAGGACAGCGCACCGAGATGCGCCTGGTAAGCAGTTAGACCTTTACAAATTGGCTGAGATGCAAAGTGCCTGAAGAAAACTAGAGACCTCCCCCCCCCCCCCCCCCCAAAGTAACACCCCCTCCCCCCAAAAAAACAAACCAACAACAACAAAACCACCAGAACTGTTTGATACCTCCTTTAGAAATTCAGGGAGAATTATTTGAGGACTAGATTATGAGAAGCGTGTTGAGCAGTTGAATCCTACTTCCTTCTCATGTATTCATCCATCTAATCCCATCTATGATATTCCTAACTGTGCATTGCTGTGAAGTAAGTGGAACTGCTTGACTGACTCGGGCGAGCAGGGTTTGGCTGCAGTCATTGCTATGGATTAGCTCAGATTCAAGAGAAGGGGAAGGTTAATGAAGGGATTTAACACGGCTGCTTTCAAAAAAAAAAAAAAAGAGCAAAAGGGGAGGAAAGAGAATTCACGGTGCAACTTGAGACGATAAAAATCTTTAGGAAGAGTTTAGCCTTTTCTTTCTACAAAGACAATATCAGGGTATTGGATCTATTATTTTAGCACAATTATTCACAGTATTTGTCCTGTAAAGGGAACCTGTTGGATCTGCCAATAGTTTGCTTAGAGATTGGCATTAAACAGAGCTAAAGCCGTGCTATCTAACTGCCAGGTTAGCCGATACTGTTTTCTACCTCTGGTTGGGATGACTGAAGAATATCCGAACATCTGCAGTAAAGTTTGTTTCCATGGATACATCTACCTCTAACACTTCTGTGAACCTGTGTTCCAGTTATAGTCCCTCTTGCATTTGGCAGAAGCTGAACACTTTTATAAAAATAAATCAATAGCAGGAGATATTTGTGAAAGTGTTTTGCAATGCTCAATCCTGAGTAATATAAATTCAAAGCAAAGCAACTGTGGCAACAACCCAAATTGCTTTATTGGGAAAAAAAAATATAAACGAGGAAAAAATTGCTTGATGAGGCAGAGGGGAAAAGAGGGAGGAGAAAGATGCTCCTAATTTGACTAAAATTTAAGCAGCTGCTTATAACCATGAAATTTTAAAGTAAGGAATCTAGCAAGACAATACCTGATCAAAGTATTTGTTGTAGAGTAATGCTTAGAAATTTTTAATTAAAACGGAAAAGAAGGGTACAGACTTTAAGTGGGAAGAAAAGATACAGCAATGTTTCTTGTCATGTTGACTGATAATTTAATATCTTTAATAATGAACTGGAGAATAAATCAAATTGTATATTGATGAAACATAGATATGATCCCAGATGATAAAGCATGGAACAAATGATTGGAAAATGGATAAGCATTCTCAGACAAGAAAATAAAGGTGTGCATTAACTAGAGCTGAGACTATAGATGAGTGCCTAAAGAGCAACAAGTTGCTCGGCAGACCTACTGCTAAAATACTGACCAAAATGCAGGTAACTGCCCTGAGGTAGGTTACATTTTTTATCTTACACAGATGCTGGAAACGTGGTGAGGAAGGGCCATAGAAGCAATTCTACTGCAGTATGCAAGACAGCTTTTCAGACTGTACTCAGACTCCCCCCAGCTCACTGCATGGTCGCTGGCAAAGCAACAGACCTAATATTCAAGCATTTGCTGATTTTGAGTCAGGTGATGTCATATTTAATGGTGAAGAGAATACAAAGATAACCCCCTCCAAATTTTTGCCAGTTTGGTAGTCTGCCCAGTTGGTAAGTTTCCCAGTGCACAGCGTAGCAGGAAAACACACAGCATTTCAGTTCAGGGGAATTCCAGAGCAATCAGAAAGGCAGGCAGTGACTATGAAGAGAATGTGGGAGAACGGTTTTGCCAGAAGTGCTCGAGGAGACCTGCAGTATATGCACACATCATCATTATCGCTATTCAGCCTTTGTATCTCACTATATGGACTCTCAAGATACCTCCATCCCACGTACTATTTTCTCTGTGCATTAGACTGAGCACTGCAGTTTTGATCACCTTTATGTATGTTTGAGATTCCCAAGTGAGTTAAGTAATTAGATCACAGGATGGTAGGGGTTGGAAGGGACCTTCAGAGATCATTTAGTCCAAGCCTCTTACCAAAGCAGGTTCACCTGGAGCAGGTTGGACAGGAACACATCCAGGCAGGTTTTCAATATCTCTAGGGAAGGAGACTCCACAGCCTCTCTGGGAAGCCTGTTCCAGTGCTCTGTCACCCTCAAAGAAGTTTTTCCACGTGTTGAGAAAGAATTTCCTAGGTTCCAGTTTACACCCCTTGCCCTGTCACTGGGCACCACTGAAAAGTTGAGGATGGAGCCAGGCTCTTCTCAGTAGCAACCAATGATAGGACAAGGGGTAATGGATTCAAGCTGGAACACAAGAGGTTCCACTTAAATTTGAGAAGAAACTTCTTCTCAGTGAGGGTGACAGAGCACTGGAACAGGCTGCCCAGGGAGGTCGTGGAGTCTCCTTCTCTGGAGACATTCAAAACTCATCTGGACGCCTTCCTGTGCAACCTCATCTAGGTGTTCCTGCTCCGACAGGGGGATTGGACTAGATGATCTTTTGAGGTCCCCTCCAATCCCTAGCATACTGTGATACTGTGAAAAGAGTTTGGCCCCATCCTCTTGACACCCACCCTTTAGATATTTATAAGCATTGATGAGATCCCCTCTCAGTCTTCTCTTTTCCAGGCTAAACAGACCCAGGTCTCTCAGCCTTTCCTCATAAGATAGATGGTCCAGTCCCTTGATCATCTTTGTAGCCCTCTGCTGGACTGTCTCCAGTAGTTCCTTGCCCTTCTTAAACTGGGAAGCCCAGAACTGGACACAGTACTCCATATCTGGCATCACCACGGCAGAGTAGAGGGGGAGGATAACCTCCCTTGACCCACTGGCCACGCTCTTTTTAATGCGCCCCAGGAGACCACTGGCCTTCTTGGCCACAAGGGCACACTGCTGGTCACGGTCAACTTCTTGTCCAGCAGGACTCCCAGGTCTCTCTCTGCAGAGCTGCTTTCCAGCAGATCAACCCTTAACCTGTACCGGTACATGGGGTTATTCCTCCCTAGGTGCAGGACCTTATGCTTGCCCTTGTTGAACTTCATTAGGTTCCTCTCTGCCCAACTCTCCAGCCTGTCCAGGTCTTGCTGAATGGCAGCACAGCCTTCTGGTGTGTCAGCCACTCCTCCCAGTTTTTTGTCATCAGCAAACTTGCTGAGGCTACACTCTGTCCCCTCATCCAGGTCGTTGATGAATATATTGAACAAGACTGGACCCAATGTTGACCCCTGGGGAACACCGCTAGTTACAGGCCTCCAACTAGACTCTGTGCCACTGATCACGACCCTCTGAGCTCTGCCATTCAGCCAGTTCTCAATCCACCTCACTGCCCCCTCATCTAACCCACGCTTCCTAAGCTTACCTATGAGGATGTTATGGGAGATGGTGTCAAAAGCCTTGCCAAAGTTGAGGTAGACAATATCCACTGCTCTCCCTTCATCTACCCAGCCAGTCATGCCATCGTAGAAGGCTACCAGGTTGGTCAAGCATGATTTCCCCTTAGTGAATCCATGTTGACCACTCCCAATAACCTTCTTTTCCTCCACATGCTTAGAGATGACATCCAGAACAAGCTGTTCCATCACCTTTCCAGGGACAGAGGTGAGGGTGACTGGCCTGTAGCTTCCCATGTCATTCTTCTTCCCCTTTTTGAAGACTGGCGTGACATTGGCTTTCCTCCAGTCCTTAGGCACGTCTCTTGTTCTCCATGACCTTTCAAAGATGATGGAAAGCAGCTTCGCAATAACATCTGCCAGCTCCCTCAGCACTGGTGGGTGCATTCCATCAGGGCCCATGGATTAGTGGGTATCATGTTTGCCTAAATGATCTCTAACCTGATCCTCCTTGAACAAAGGAAAGTCTTCCTTTCTCCAGACTCTCTCTCTTACCTCCAGGGTCGGGGATTCCCGAGGGCCAGCCTTAGCAGTAAAGACTGAAGCAAAGGTGGCATTCAGTAACTACACCTTCTCTGCATCCTCTGTCACCAGGGCACCTACCTCATTCAGCAGTGGGCCCACATTTTCCCCTAGTCTTCCTTTCGCTATTGATGTACTTGAAGAAGCCCTTCTTATTGTCCTTGACATCCCTTGCCAGGTTTAATTCCAACTGGGCCTTATCCTTCCTCGTTGCATCTCTGCATACTCTGACAACATTCCTATATTCCTCCCAAATGGCCAGTCCTTTTTTCCACATTCTGTAAACTTCCTTCTTCCATTTGAGTTTTTCCAGAAGCTCCTTGCTCATCCATGCAGGTCTCCTGCCACCTTTGCTTCATTTCTTACTCACAGGGATGCACCGATCTTGAACTTAGAGGTGCTTTAATATTAACCATCTCTTACACCTCCATTCCTTCTAGTGCCTTAATCCATGGGATTCCTCCAAATAGGTCTTTGAAGAGGCCAAAGTCAGCTCTCCTGAAGTGCGGGGCTGTAATTCTACTTTTTGCCCTGCTTCCCCCATGCAGGATCCTGAGCTCCACCATCTCATGGTTGCTGCACCCAAGGCTACCCCCAACCTTCACATCCCCAACAAGTCCTTCTTTGTTTGTCAGCACAAGGTCCAGCAGCACACCTCTCCTCATTGGTTCCTCCATCACCTGTGTCAAAAAGTTATCAATGTTCAGCAAAAACCTCCTGGACTGTTCGTGCCTGGCTGTGTTGACTTTCCAAATTAAGGGGTAAAGAAAACAAAGGTTAGACACTAAGCCTGCTTAAAATATAGGTAATAAAATCAAGAGGGTTTTTTGTGGTAGAGAAGGGCATAGAACTTGGAGAAGTGGCTGTTAGACAAAAGAAGTAACTTTTGCTGGCAGCAATTAGAGAATAAAATTGCTGCATGGAAATTTAAGCAAAAAAAGTAGAAAGGTCAACCTACAAGAAGAGCTTCTTCCATGAAGGATGCGAGTGTCTCTAGTCTTCTATTCAACAGACATTTCAAGCCTCATAGCAACCATTTAGAATTTTAATTTTACTGTCTGTCAGTAAACAGAAACCAGAAAACTCTACGCTGACAGTGAAAGTTTTGAATGTTTGAAACAGGAAAGTTTAATAGAAACTGTTTTGCAACTGACCATTGCTACAAGGCATTCATTAAAATACATTAGCTTTGAATTATTGTTCTAAAGTAAAATATCACATAAGGTGTAACAATTCACACAAGTATCAAAACATTTTAAAACCACTGCCTGCTACCTTACATGGTCCCTTCCAGCCATGCAGATTGGGTTCACGTCTATGCCACACTAACCTGGTACCATTTTATTTCCAGGTCACTTTTTAAAACAAACCCAAACAAACAAATCCCTCCCCAAACCAACAAGAAACTAGCAAGATTTTATGCAGTGTGAAAGAGAATTGGGCCCAGAGACACTGGTTCACCCGATTTTAGACAGCTACTATAATCAGTTTGACTCATGCTACAGTCAGTGGGGGGTAGGAGAAGAGAGAAATTTGAGATTTTTGTTTTAAGTCTGACCACGGATAAACTCTTCTGCCCTGTACCGCAGGGAGAATTGGGAGGGAGAGGTGCCCGGGCTGTGCCTCTTGCTTGGCAGGATCAGTCTGACCTGTGACGCAGGTTTGTACAAGGAGGGACAGCAGCAACTTATTCTTTCACAACAGAAGAAGGAAAAGAGGAATTTTAATCCCTCTCCAGGAAAGAAGGGAGATGCCAAAAAGGGAGATCTAAAAACTTTGTGAGCAGCTGGCTCTGAGCAACGTGCATCGCTTTCTTGGTCCTGGCCACAATCCTCACAAGCAACCACATGGTCAGATCCTGATATTTACTCTTTCGTACATATTAAAGTTCAGAAACAGACTGTTTGAAGACACACAAAGCAGGTAAACATATATTGATTTATACTGAATACAATCTGTCAGTTATGGCAGCACGGTCATTTGTGCCCATAGTCCTGTTTTTGCATGTGTGAGACAAATACGCCATCAGAAGTGGCCAGGATTTTTTTCAGGTTTGTTTTTTTGTTGTTGTTTTTGTCAAGAAAGACTAGTTTACTGAAATGGATGCCTTTTCCAGGAAAAATGAATGAGGAAAATTCCAGACTTGTTTTAAATAGAGCTCTGAAATTAGAATGCTGTATTCTGACATCCGAAGTTAGTTTTGTTTATAAAAACCCCATTAAAAGTGATGTTAAAGCTACAAAATCTAAGTATTAAATGACTGATCCTGCCTGCGTTTTTCATTTTTCTCTTCAATTTATGGCAGTATTGGAGATGCAGCTTTTTGTTGGAATTCAGGACAGAAGAAAGTATGTGGACTTGAGGAAAAAAAAAACCAAACCAAACCAAAACAAACCAACAAGCCAAACCCTCTCACTGGACAGGAAGATTGACTCCTACTCCAATCCATTAACTGCAGAGCTATTTTATTTTGCAGACACAGATTTAAAGTTGGCAGGTGAACCTCAGCGTGGGCACAGCCCTGCAGAGACTTTCCCGTTGAGGCTGGAGGAATACGTGACTTTACCCTTGCGATACAGAGAGAGGGCTTCAAGTCAGTTGAGCATCAGCAGGGAGGACAGACAAGCAGCCCAAGGCTTTGTGGACAATGTGGCACTGAAACCAAGTCACGAGTGCCATGGAAATCAAGTTTTTACCCCCATCCATCCCCTCAAGACTGTTGACAGGTAGAACCCAACAGTATTCATTTGAGAAGCGCACATACTGAATTTCCAGGTAAGCTTACAAGAAATCCACCTTGGGGACCTACAAGAAGAGGAGGGGAGAGAGATGTGGGGGCCGATTATAATAGCACACTTTGAAGTTGATTATCACTTATTTTCAAATGTATTAAATTACATTTAAGTGAACACTGATGCTGCCACCTTCAAAAACGGTTATTGAAACCTGATAACTGAACAGCTGAAATAAAAGGGAAAGAAATGCTTTCTGATAATAAAGTGTTATTACAAACCTGGCAAAATGTTGGCACTTTGAATAGTTATGACCTGACAGCAA
Source organism: Vanellus vanellus (assembly GCF_965231255.1). Classification (NCBI taxonomy): domain Eukaryota; kingdom Metazoa; phylum Chordata; class Aves; order Charadriiformes; family Charadriidae; genus Vanellus; species Vanellus vanellus. Next base: position 3,641,043 of record NC_138907.1, read on the forward strand.
AATAGGCAGAGCAGAAAGTGCCATCAGTAATTCCAAGGAGACAGGTATAGAAAGAGATCTTCCTTGCTATTTTGCAGGGTTTTCAGTAAATAAATTCCAAATCCTGCTACCTAATGACTCTTAGTTTTCAAATATCTTACTGAAGCTGTATGTAGCTCCGAATTGCACAGTTATGCTTTTTCAATTTGCCATATTAATTTGACTAGATCCTTTGGGGTTTTTCTTTGTTTTTCCATCTTGTTTAATTGCCTTAAATTTATTTATTTTGCTTTATTATGTTGTTCTTCTCATTGCTATTTCTGAGACAAGAAAACATACTGATTTTGTGCTTTTCCAGAGAATTTAGTGAGATGAAACACATCAGCTGGGAGCATATTGAACAAAATTGCCAGTGAGATGATGGATATCTACTGAAGAGCTAAAAAGCAGATGGCTTTTGTTTCTATTCCGAGCATAACAGCAGATAAAACTTGAATTACAATATTCTACAGTGCTAAAGTTATTCTAAAGAAAAATATGTGATCTCCATTTGGATGATTAGCCTACAAAAATCAAACCCTTTTTAAAATTGGGTTCATTTTGTAACCAGACAACTAAACAAGATGACACCAAACTAAAATTCAACCAGTAATAAAAAAAGAGATTCAGTACTACACCTGCCCTGAGAGTTTGTTACAGTTTTACAGTCACAGGACCTGCATGAACGAGCTGCAAACAATTCCTCCAATAGTCTCCAGAACAGAAAGCTCACAATGCACCTTTGAAAATAAATATACTTTATTTATATTTTAATTGAAATGAATCAAAAGTATATGCTAGCTATCCTCCCCTCCCCCCTTATTTTTAAGCAACAACAAAAAATCTATCAAGGAATTCTTAACTAAGAGCTGACCTCTCACCTCTTAAATCCCATCTCTAAATAGGAGAACTATGTTCTCAAGCTTTTTTTAGCAATTTCTTGCATTGACGGCAGTTCTCAAGTTTTCAAATAGTAAGATAATTATAAAGGACTTTGGACAACAAATGACAACATATCATGAAAAATTACTGAAGTGCCTATTTTGTGTATAAAGGTCAGTGCTTCTGATGTTTAGAGACTAAAAGACACTGTTGTACCCAAACAAATCAAGAAATTAATGAAGATTTCAAGGGAAAGGAATGTCTTTGCTCATGTCCAGTTAGAGTAGCAGGGTGCTATAATATTTGCATTCCATCTTTCCTTCAGCAACTACTGAATTAGTAGACTGGTCCACTAATAGCTCTTGAAGATATATGTGTCTCAGATACGGAAGGAATGCGGTGGTGGCGTCCAGAAAACTAACATTATGAGCAAGCTTCAGAAAAATCTCTGGAGCAGACCAAGATTACTACTTTTGTATCTTCAAAGACAAATGTGAAAACAGAGCAGTTCATCTCATTCTCTAAATAGAAAGGTAAACAGCTTATTCCTGACGCCATATGAATTCTCTCTCTAAAACACGGCTTCTGGCAGACACAATTTAGATGCCAGTCTGAGACATCCACACTTAGATAACTCCCCTTCTGCATATATGTTTCCATCCAGTACACCTCTCAGCCTGTCTCTGCACATTGGTGTTTGGGGTATGGGAGCTCTATACTGTTCCTATTCTCTATAGAGGGAGACAAAAAGCAAGGAATTAAAATTAGTCTGGCAAGTTTTAAGTTGCTTTATAATTCAAACTCTTTTTTGGGGGGGGGGGCAACACAATATTATTGATCTGATCTCGTTGCTCATTGAGCAAAGAGCATTTGGATCTGATTGCAAGTCTGTATCAGTCCTTGTTCTAATGTGCTTAATTATTTGGAGCCCTTGTACTCTGAATTCAACACATTCAAATTCAACTTGGCATAAATGGATTATTTCTGTACCACTGCGAAGAAAACCACTGGCTGCCAAGCAGATATCACTCGTTTATAAAATGCTTCCAAAACCCTGAAGAGTGGCTGAAGGGTGCTTCTACATTACTGCAAATGGTAAGGGATATTCTCCTAGATAGTTACAGTTCAGGGAAAGCCGGAAATTATTTGTGTGCTCCCTTGCAGAGTCACCTCCCTGTGCCCCAGACTTTGCAACTCCTCCTTAATCTGCACATGACCTAACCCTGCAGGCTTTCAGGATGAAGCTTTCAACACTGTTCAAGTTACAGTCAAATTCAACCTGGGCTAATTGCCTTCAAGATAAATTTGGCCATACCTCCCTACTGCAGCAGCAGTACCGGCAGCCTGCAAAGACAGCCGAGAGAAGAGATTGCCCACCAGCAATGAGAGCAGGCAATAACCCAGTACTTAGTGTCCTGCAAAGGGAGAACATTTTCATTTCCTTTCCAGCCTCAGCACTTGGCACCAGAGGAGGACAGGATTCTTTCCCCTTCGCACTTGCAGAAAATTGGTTTCGCTCGTGAAAAAAAAAAATGGGTTTTGCTAGCTGCAAAAGTTAAACTTCTATAGCATTTTGAACCCACCTATGACAGAAACCATTTCTTAGTATCACCCATAAAAGCTACAGGTAGAAGTTGTGTCTTTATATATGCAAATACAACATTCTTGAAGATATCTGAGAGCTGATTGGCATTTTTTTTCCCCTCTCTAGATGATCACACTTTTATCATAAGATGAAAGCAGCTGCAAAGCAATTACATTTATAATGTACATATTCTTTGGTAGATACTTTCCAAAAAGCAGCCGGGATTTCTACTCCTAAACTCATACATAAGAATTTTATCAGAAGCATCCAAATCACTTCAAATGTATAAATATCACCAAAACTATTAACACACCCTGTGTGTGTACATTTGTTTGTTCTACAGGTGAGCGCACAGAGAAGCTGTGCATTATGCACTGACCAGTGACAGCGTAGGAAACTCTGGGGTTTGATACAGTACAAGCAATGAAATTGGAAAGCTAATACGACCGATTCATCTATTATTGCCACTTGATATATGAAGTACTTTTCCTATTAGAAATCCATGCATCTTAATTACATTCCAATTACACCATACACCATGATAATTCTCAGCTACATGTTAAACTCTTTAGCTATGTGAATAAGTAGTTATCACACCTTTTCCACAGTTAATTGAGGTAATTGCAGTTACATCATCCTTATCGCAAAAGGGGTTTTTTTTGGTAATTGATTAAAGTATGACCATGCTGCCTAGATTAGCCATTCTATTGATGGATGAGGACTACAGAGTGTATCAAAAATCTATGGCATAGGTAGTTATAAAAACGTGAAACCGTACGGCACTATAGGAATGTTTACAAAGTAACACAAATAAAGTACTAAACACTTGTATATGAATGGGGCCAAGGCAGAAGAGAGACTGGCCTTTCTAGTAACTCCAGATGCAACATAATTTTTTGATAATTTCTCAAATATAAAATGAAGTAATTAACAATACCATTTTCTGTATACTCTATACAATCTACCTTATGGTTCTTTAAGAAAGTTCCACACAAATGAGATAAATAACTACATTACATAATTTTTCCAATCAGCTTGAATAAATTATGCAGAAATTAACCTGACTGTTTATGATGAGCGAATGTCAATCAGAAAGTCACCTAGGGTTAGCACTCACAGGCCTGATGGCTCCCTAAGTCCTTGGCATTAACCACTTGCGCATGCTTGGCTCACGTGACTGTCTCACCGATTTATTATTTGGGCAAAGCTGCATTTATTATGTACATAAATACTTCTCCATCTTTATTGATATAGGAACCATTCAATACCCGGCTAATTTTAATCCCACTCAGAAGAGTAACAATGTAAAGAACTAGACCAATCAAGAATAATGCTAATTGACATGTCTACAGCTAAATAATGGATCTATTTTATCACTACAATAGCACAATCAGCTGACCAGAAGGGATTTCAGGGTAGAAGTAAGGAAAGAGGCTGGCTTTTTGAGAGCAACAGCTATGCAGCACTGGGGTATAAAGAAAGCAGGAAACCAATTTACTGAACTCTGCTCAGAGAATTCGACTGCCCTTACACAAAAGACAGTTATTCTGGCATATCAAAGTGAACTGAAGGAGGAGGATCAATCTGGTAGCATCAGTCAACAAAAGATAGTGATGGGAACACGACATCCTTAGAGTTCGGGCTAAGTACCCCATAGGGAGAGGCACTGGGTGAAGCACCAGCCATTTTCCTCCCATGCTGGAGCCCTGCCTACCCATGGGTACCTCACCTAACCTCCTACAGCCCTGAGGCATTTTCTAACTAGAAAGATGCTGTAGGCTCACAAGTCATAATTCATGAGCAGTGTTTCTCTTAGACATGTTGAGATTAATTCCATCCTGTAGTTCTGATTACACCATATTTTTAGGCAAGAGACAGAACACAAACACCCTTTGAAGCTGTAAAATACCTGCTCCTAGTGTTTCACCCACAGACTGACTGCTCATTCTGTTAAGGTTGTGTAATCTCTCTAACTTCCATGATTTTCAAAAAGGTTTAAGCCTTTGGAAAAAGTCACCCTTACTTTAAGTGCAGTGTCAGAACTGGCTCCTCTTTGGGAAAATTCAGCAATACACGTACGGCTATCTTTCTTGAATTACCTTCAGAGAAAGTAGGATATGACCCTTCAAGAGAAGGCTTGTGATTGCAATATCTAGATAATGTTACCTCTATTCTTCATAAGTGGTGAAAAATCGATGAACTTCACTAAATTAATTTACTTCAACCTCAGTACTTGTCAATAGCAAACAAATTATTCTAGCTGGAGCTCTATTCAGTGAGGCATAGATACAGTCAATAACTCATCAGTAAATGCTAGCTCAAAAACGAAGCTTCTTAGTTGTCTAAATAGCTGTCTATGCGGATTGTGTATGTAATGCAAGTGTCCCTTTTGGGTGGGTTTTCCAGAGTTGCTAGCATCCACATAACTTTGCCTCCACTCCTATCATTGCAGTCTGAACACAGGTTTCTCTGTAGGTACACTTAGGCCAGTGATGAGTCCAGAACCCAGACCTGCTTCCCTCCTGGCATGTACTTTTGTCACTGGAACATAGAGTTATATTCCTGTATTCTTTGTCCAGCTCTCTCATTTGTCCTCTCAACTCTTGCACTCCTTGCAGCGTGGTGGCAAGAGATTATTTATTATGGTGCCTGTAAGACACACTTCTGGAGATAAAAAAAAAAAAAAAAAAAAAAAAAAAAAAAAAGAGATAGCTTCAAGTCTCCCACTTTCTCAGTGTGTCCTTTAAGTTGTTATATAAAGTAGACAATGCTATTGTCTGCTTTAAGAGAGAACAATCCAATTGCTCATAACCAGGAAGACAAATGAGGTGTTAAGAAGCAATAGCTCTAGGCTGTAATTCTCCAACACATGTAAGTCAAGCCATAGGTAAGCACTTCTACCTGGGAGAGAGGCAAGACTTCATATATCCTCTTTCTGGAGTACTTTCTTTTGATTAATGAAAGAATGCTGGTATTTGCATTATCCTGCATGCATAGGACACACCTCATGCCTCTGGGCTTCAAACACGTAACACATGAGCCTTACGACACCAGAAACAACTTTTCCAAGTCAGGAAACATAGGCACCCAAGTTGGTATTGTGACTCAGGTACCAAGGGCTGAGTCAGTGGCACTGGTTAGCACAGAAAGAAGTGGACTGCAGATGTCCCAGTACCCTGCTTGGTTGGTTCCTGGACACCACCACCCCCCTCCTACTCAGCCCTGGAACTGGGGGCTGTGCTGTCGGCAGCTCATGGGCCGCTATCTATGTCAGAGGCGTAACTCAGGCTCTGCTGTTCCCATTGGTCGCTCCGAGTAGCTTGTGGAAAAAATAAGAAGCAAAGGGCAGGGGAAGATTTGAAAGATTATCTTGTCCTTCAGCAAGCTAGCACAGAACCATTGAAATCAATGAAACAAAGCTCATTTACAGCACCAAAGGCTCTTATCTACTGTTTGCTGAATGAATATTCGTAACCTTCTAAGATACTATAGACTACAAAAATTCTCTTCCCTCCCAGTAGTTCAGAGTGTAGATAAATCTCTCCGTGTACACCCCAATTTACAACACAAAGTACGCTTCTTCCAATGTGTTACATTCAGGCTGCTGTTTGGCAAGGAACACTAGTGCATGTAGTGGATGATATACTGCCTGTGCTGAAGGAACCAGAGCTCAATTATATTGACTTCTGTGGAGTAATGATTTTGTCCAAGGTATTTAAGGTTAGTCACGTGTGTAAGTGCCTTGCTGAACCAAAGCATCAGAGATGAAAATCATCCATCATTTGTGTCTCAGGCTTTCAGATCAACTAATCTGTCTTTGCAACTCATGTCCTGCAAACAACCCTACGTGCTAGCCGCCTTGTGCTATTTTCTTCTTATGAAAGTGGCAGTGAAAGCAATGTTTTTGTTTCATTTTTTGTTCCATTTAATTACTAAAATGAGGGAGCTCTCTTTTCTGAGATCGCCACCAAGTTTAATATTCTAGCAAATGCTGAGGAATTGCTTTAAAATA